>NC_142001.1:1271666-1907500 GCF_049901715.1 Pseudonaja textilis | reverse complement strand
AGGATCGGGTATTCTCCTGGTACCAAGGGGGCAAAATCCAGGGATCTCCTGGAGCAGAACCTAGGCCCTCATCACTTAATTTGTTAGGAGGAATCTTCTGCTTCTGTAGCAGTTCCGTATCTAAGCTCTGTCCATTGAGCACCGGACCATCACTTGGACATTCTGAGTGGGGAAAAGAGGGCACACTTTTCCTAAGAGGTGAACAAGGACTTCCATTGCTGTGGTCCTTCAAGATTTCATGAGACATCTCAGCGTTGGTATCTCCTTGAACTGGAACTTGACCAGCTGAGATTTTGGAATTAGGGTGATCCCACATCTCAGAATCAGGTGACAGTCTAGTTAATGAGAAACTGTTAGCATTATCATTCGCAATGATCAAAGGCTGCCTTCGATGAGATCGCTCCAGCCTTTGCCGTGCACAGTTGGAGATTTGCTGTGGTTCATCCTGAGAAAATGTCTTGGAAGATCCCCGCCATTTCCTAGCTGCTCCAGCCACGCTATTAAAAAACTTAAGGACACCACCGAAATGATTTCCCTTCCCTCCGTGGCCAGGCTTTTTAGTCGGGCCAATGTTGTCTTTGCATCCTGCAGCGAAAGCAAGATAAGAAGGAGGGCTCTCCGTTGCTTTTCTCAACCTCTGAAGACCAGGTTCTGCAGTGGGGTTCTCCAACTTGGAACAGTCCTTGCCTGTCAGTGAAACTCCCTTTAGGTATCCCCAGACCTCAGAACTTCTTCCTTTCTTATTCTCATCTCTTGTTTGAGAATGTCCTTCAGCACCCCTAGACTCTGGAGTTTTTTCAGACTCAGGGGCCCCATTTTTCTGAGCCAACATGTTGTAACAATAATTATCAGCCTCGCTACTACTGACTCCCAGCTCTAGCCCCCTGTGCCATTTGCTTTCGCTGGATTCAATATCCAACACGCAGCTATTTAATTCAATATCCTCAAATGAAGAATCCAAGTCCTCAATGAAGCCAGCATAGGAGTGGCGGTAAGGCCGCTGGTCGTCACTGAGCTTTCTAAGCCTATGGAGAGCTTTTTGTTCAAGATCTTCTTGAGTTTCCACAGAGATAATGATAGCCTTTGCTTTGGATGTATTTCTGGATAGACCAGAAGACCGTAGCTTCTTATAGGATCTCATTCTTTCCATGAAAGACATCTTACGATTCTGCTCCATGATCTCCACATGATCTCCAAGGAATATCATGGATTGGGGCCGTTTGGGATTCATGGAGGATCCTTTCTTGCGGCCAACAAAATTCCAAATCCAACTGCCTCTGGCCTTCTTATTCTTGCCCACATCCTCTTTGCCAGGGTCACTGATGGCACCTGGATTAGGATGCATCTGTTTTGTGGATCTTTCCTTTGAATTCTTGGTTCCGTATCCATTTGGAACTGGGGTAGAGCAACCATGTTGGCAACGGTCAATAAGTTCCATACTTCTAATGGTAACACCCAGGTCCAAATGTCAGGCCTCCATTGTCACGAAATGTGTCCCTTTCGCAGAACCTGAAGAGGAAACAGAAAATAACCCAGTTAAGCTTTCTGCCTCGAAACATAATATATATAAAAGGAAAGTTCAATGTCCAAAAACAGTCTAACAGTTGAATCCTTACTTCACCAATATCCAAGGTCCGTTTGGTTTATTAGATTCATGAGATCCTTAGCAAATACACTGCCGTGACCTCCTTCCCAAATTAACATTTCACAAATACTGGCTTAAGGAATCAGGAAGTACTTCCATCCATCTAAACAAGCAGAATTTGATGGAAAGAAAAAGGAAGCAGCATTGACCAGCGATGCATCTTATATCAGACAGATACAGATAATCAGAGTTGGAAGGGACCTTGTAGGTCATCTAGTCCAACCCACTGCCTAAGCAGGGGAGCCTACACCATTTCTGACAAATGGCAGTCCAATCTCTTCTTGAAAGTCTCAAGTGATGATGCTCCCACCACTTCCGAGAGCAACTTCTGTTCCATGGGTTGATTGTTCTCACTAAGCCATGGTTTTTGCTATCACTATATTACAGTAAGGGGTATATTTTTCCTTAGCAAATACCAGCTGCTGAACCTAAAACACAGCATTCTCACTTCCGGCACAAATGATCTGGCTCAAATTATCATAATTTTTATATATTACTGTATGCAAAGACTAAACTCTCTGGAGAAGGTTCTAGTGCTAGGAAAGTTGGAACGAAAAAAGGACGACCAACAGCAAAGTGGGAGGAGTCATTACAGCAGCACTAGAAGCACCAATGGAAGATCTGAAGAACCAGATTAGGACAGGTTGCTATGGAGAAAGTCCATCTATACGGTGACTAAGAATTGGAACTGATTTGGTGGTACCTATAATCAATCAATCATACGGAGGAACAATAAATATTGCCTTCTGTTATTTCCATGCTCTGAAATAGTTGGCTGACTAACAACTCTATTTTCTTCGCTTTCTCTGAAAAGAAGGACTAGATGCTAGCACTATTCCAATATTTGAGGGACTCCTACCAAGACAAGGGGCTGTCTTGGCTATTTTCCAAAGCATCAGAAAGCGAGACAATAAACAATGAATGGAAACTAGCCCAGGAGGGAAGCAACCTAGAAGAACTAAGGAGGAATGGCCTAACAGCGAGAGCGATCAATCCGTGGAATAGCTTGCCCTCAGGAATTGTGGTACTCCATCACCGGAGGCTTTCATAATGACACTCATTTATCTGAAATGGCATAGGGTCTTCTGCTAAAGCAGTGGCTTAGACTAGAGGACCTCCAAAGTCCCTTTCAACATTATTATTCTATGTTCTATATGTTCTCTCCACTGTCTTGTTTCTCCAACCTCCAACAACTCTCAATATGTTCCACACTAGCTGGTCTGGTTGGTCTTGGAAATTTTATTCCCTAATCTGTCAAAAGTCACTGTGTTCCTATATATTATTTTAAATCAGGACATCTACTGGGCAAAAGCTGAAAATCGTGGACTTTTATCTCAAGGTTAATCATTTATCCAAATCAAAAGTTAATAGAATAAAATAGAATAAACATAAAAATGACCTAGAGATGCATGATGAATAAAAAAAATAATAAGGAATGCAACATTTGTCTTCACACAGCAACACAGGATTCAGCCACTAATAATACTAGGGTTCAAATTGGAAAGTAGAATCTTTGTATAATTGGAAGTCTGTTTGTCTTGTTGTAGGAGACATAAATTTCTGGAATTGTAAGCCCCCGGGGTCATTGATTGAGATGAGTGGCTATAGAAAATGGATGGATAGATGGAGGGAGGGAGGGGGGGAGGGATTTTGCATATCTGTACAGATGTTGCAATAAATCAGTATATAGGTAACGGTTTGTGGTTAATGGAAGTGGTACCACACTAGTGAGGCCACACTTGGAATATTGTGTATACTTCAAAAACAATGCTGAGACTCTTTCTAAAGAGTGCAGAGAAGAACAATGAAGAGGATAAGGGGGTTTTCCTGGTGATTGCCCCTAAGTCACCCAGCCAGCTTTTGTGCCTAAAATGGGACTAAACTCACAGTCACTTGGTTTTTAGGCTAGTAACTTAATGACTCAACTGGCTCTTTTGAACAAATTGCGGGGGGGGGGGAGGAAATATGAGCCACCAGCCACTGCAAAGATGCCTGAAGCATCAACCCATAGGAAGAGTTGAGAAGCCACCCCTGGTCTGCTGCAGCTTCCCATATCACCTGCCATAGATCTGAGGATCTTGCCCATAGTTAGCTCAGAAATTAGCTGACTGCACGGCATGACCCACTCGTTGTCTTACAGGACAGGGAACATTAAATGGGATTGTCATTCCTGAAACAACTGCTCCCATCTGTCCCTTCTGTTGCGGAGCAGGAAAAGGACAGTCCGGCCATCTGGGCCTTTGTTTTGCCGAGGGAGTAAAAGCTCAAGACCGAAGCAGGGAGAAGCGTGTTTTCCCAAAGGCCTTCAAGTCAGTCAAGGAAATTGTGCCTGAGTTTCAATGCCTTCATATCCGTTCCCCGTCAGGAAGGCGAGAGGGAGGGGAGGAAGGAGGAACAAACAACTGGCAACCTTTGAGAGAAACCCAGACATTCTTTAAATGGAGAGCCTCAAACTTCCCCTGGAGAGAAAAGAAAAGAAAGCATCCCCCCCTCCCCCCAAGCCGCATTTCCACTGCTGTACATTGTCACCGAAAAGTAGAAAAATAAAAAAGGAGGAAGCAGATGTTTGAGCCATACGGCTTCAGGAAGATCTTTTTCACAGTAGAGCTTTATCAGCTCAAGGGGGCCAGATAAATAATGAAGCTTCACTAGTTGCTACTCCAAAGATAAGAGCGGTCCAATGTGGTTTGTAGTGGGAAGCAGCCAACTCACAGTGGGGAGACCCAAATTCTAGCCCTTTTTCGACTACAGAAGTTCTTCTGAAGCCACTTTCTCTCTTAACAAAGAATCAGTGTGATATAATGGAGAAGGTGGCTAAGGCACCAGGCTAGAAACCAAGAGGTGCTGAATTTGAGGCATGAAAGCCGGCTGGGTAACCTTGAGCCAATCACCAGAAGACAATGAGTTCTAGTCCCACCTTATGTACAAAAGCCTGCTGGGTGACTTTGGGCCAGGCACCAGGAGATTGTGAGTTCTGCTTCCTTAGGGAGGAAAGGTGGCTGGACGATTTTGGGGCAATGACCAAAAGATACTCAGAGCCTCTTAGGATTCTCCAAAATTAGTGCCAGAGTCACCTAAAACTCATGATTTATACAATCTCATGACGGGCAAAATCAACTACCACCAGACATCTCAGCTATTGAGGTAGCTTGAAATGATTATTGCAGGCAACAACAGAGGCTGGGACATGGCCATTCTACACAACGCATCCAACTCAAGACCTCTTCACAAGCCCACCAAATGGTAGAACGACAGCCAGACCTCCTCTCACCTGAAGAAGTGAAGGCAACTCAACTCAATTCGTAATGATTCCAGTGCAACCTTCCTCGTTCATGGGCATCTTCCACTTGTAAATATTTCAACAATCAGAGTTCTCCCGTCAGTGGAGGCATCACTGACGATTTTGGAAGCTGAGACCATCACTTCTCAAAAGCCCTAAGATGGAAGAAATGACAAAAAGCTTAAGGTTCTTCAGAACAGATTAGCAGGATGAAGAAGAAGTTAGCAAGAAACTATCGCTTCATTACATGATGACGCAACAGAAAGAAAAGAACTAGAAACTCATGACTTGGATGGAGGTTATTTATATTCTTTATTAGACATGGCAACCTGTAGGTATAATCACAATAAATATCATGATTAGCTCAGAACAAAAGAGCTCTGACTGGAATTTGGGGACAGGTTAAATATACAGCAGGTTTAACATCTGCTAAAGAGATTCTCTAGGATCTCAGCAGGCTCAATTAGATGTTCCAACACCAAATCCGGGAAGGAAACGAACCGCTGCATTAGGAAAAGCCTGGGGAACGGATGCCAAATGTGTTGAAAAAAATATTCAGGAGGGCACATTACTTCATCAGCAAATTAAGACCAAGTGGGCAGGGAGATCAAGAAGCTGGATACAAGCACAACTTAGCTCAAAGGTGGTCAGACCTTGAAATCTTAATAATATCTTGGTGGGACCTGAAGTGGCTTTTTTAATAGTCATGAATCACCAGGCAGTGATTTTTGAGATCAAGAAGAAAGTTCCCACAAAGCAGGAGATTGGGCTTGGTGGCCTTTGGCTTGCAGAAGAGGAGATTGATAACACGTATCTTTAAAGTTAAGAGATGCTAATATTGCAGCAGTGCCTTTGAACACAGAACAGCTGTGGTGGTGCAGTGGTTAGAGTGCAGAATTATGGGCAAACTCAGCTCACTGCCAGGAGTTCAATCCTGACCGGCTGAAGGTTGACTCAGCCTTCCATTCCTTCTGAAGTCGATAAAACGAGGACCCAGATGGTTGAGGGAAATATGCTGACTCTGTAAACTTGTTTAGAAAGGGATGTAAAGCACTATGAAGTGGTATATAAGTCTAAGTGCTCTTGTAAGACAAAATCTATGATTTACCTTCTGCACTTGCTAGATTAAAACAACAAACAAAGGACATGACTTGGTGTGATTTGGCAACCTCATCTCAATTTGGGAACGTTAATGGTGGCGCAGCGGTCAGAATGCAGTATTACAAGCTAATTTTGCCCACAGCCAGTTCGATCCTGACCGGCTCAAGGTTGACTCAGCCTTCCGAGTATGGTAAAATCAGATTGTTGGGGGCAAGATGCGGACTCTGTAAACTGCTTGGAGAGCACTGTGAAGTGGCATGTAAGACTAAGTGCTATTCACACTTTCCAAAGCTTTGGAAGGTGTCTTCTCTTTTTAAAACAAGGGTGATACAACATACTTGAACAACCTAATCCAAGACAAAAGGTGAATGACTGAATCCCTTCATGTGTAAGTTTTGATATGATTCATGCCTGGTTTTTCTTTGTTGCATTTACACCCTGCCTTTTATTTTTATTTTTTTATTTTTTGGAGAACTCAAGGCAGTTCAAAGGGAGGACTTTCCCCAATAATCATCCTGTGACATAGGAAGGGCTACGGCAACATCACTTCATGAGTCCCAAGAATTTGAATCTGCCTGAAAAAAAGTCTAACACAATTCCAAAGTTTTATTTTTCTGTACACTAACCAAACTGGAAGAAATGTTCAGAAATAAATGTTGGCTTTGTTTGGGGCTTAAACATTAAATTTCTGTGAATTTTACAAGATTTTGCTTGATATCAATTTTCATAGCAGGTTTGGAATTCCTTGAAAGACATGAAAGAATCTGAAGAAAGTAATTTCCAATGGGGAAATTTAATTTAAGTGAGGAAAAGATAGGGGTGCATTCTGATGTCAGAGGCTGAGCTCACAATCAACTCAATTTTAAGCCAATTATCTTTCTTCGGTCTTTTTATGAGTTCTGATGCAGTTTATGTTTGGCTTGTTTGACAAAAACCTCGAACCCATTTTTGCTTTGATTGCACAGTGATGTAACTGTATGATTTCAGTTAGAAGAGTTTGCACAATCTTAATAAGTACAGTAGTGACAATCAGCTATCTACACCACTATACAAGCCACAAATTTTACAAATTCTTTTAAGATTATTCCGTCCCTGTTCCCAAATGTGTCTAAGGTCAGAATTGGACTTGAGGATGCTGACAACAAGAAAAAGGCATTTTCATTCAACTTTTCCACCCACCCCACCCCAAACCCCAAGGCTTCCAGACAGGATTACCAACTCTAAGATTAACCCAGTTTCTGTCTCCAGGCTTAGAAAAGGAAAAAAATGATTGGGGTGGGGAAAAAAGAAAGCAATGTGAAGCAGTAGTCCAAGATATGAATACACTTTTATGCTTCAGAGGGAACAAATCGCTTTTTAAAGCCACCATGTAGACATTTGCATGCATAAAGGAGAACCAGGAACATTATCTTCAGAAGAACCTCTGCCTTTCTCATTCACCCGGTTTAATTACATCCACAGCCAGTCAATGCAAATCAATAGGCTGCTGGAACTCATTAGACCTAATGCATCTTCTAGTTAATTTCACTCCAGGTATTTCATTAAACCTGACAGTGCAGCAAGGAAGGCACACGAATCCACAGCCTTAGCAGAAAAAAGAAGCAGAAGACCGTGGAGGTCTTCTAGTCCAACCCCCTGGTCAAGCAGGGGACCCTATTCCATTCTGGACAAATGGCTATCCAACCTCTTCTTAAAAACCTCCAGGGATGGAGCAACCACAACTTCTGAAGACAACTTCTGTTCCACAGGTTTATTGTTCTAACTGTCAAAAAAACAAGAGGCCTTTCACAGAAGAGGTTGGCAAACTTGCCCTAAGGAGAGCTTCTTCCTTACAAGAAACAGCATCCCTTAGAGAAAAGCAACCATCACCCCCAAAAGTTCACAGCTCCTCATTGGGGGCCAAGACAAGTGCAGGATCGGGAAAAGAAGGTCGGTATCCCTATAGCTTGTGGAGAGGGGCTTGTATGTGTGCATCCACAACCTTTTCCACATGCAAAGGCCTAACGCATGTCTTCCCCTAAGAGCCACAAGTGTCCCACACAGCACATGGAGAAACCTTACAGACTTACAGAATAACAGAATTGGAAGGGATCTTGGAGGTCATCTAACCCAACTCTTGCTCATCAGGAGACCCTACCAGACCCTATACTATGTCTAACAAGTAGCTGTCCAGACTCTTCTTAAAGTCTCAAGTGATGAAGCTCCCACAACTTTCAAAGGCAACTTCTGTTTCATCGGTTGATTGTTCTCATTGTCAGAAAATTTCTCCTTATTTCTAGGTTGGATCTCTCCTTGATCAGTTTCCACCATTGTTCCTTGTCTGGCCTTCAGGTGCTTTGGAAAATAGGTTGACCCCCCCACTCCTCTCTGTGACAGCCCTCAAATATTGGAAGGCTGCTATTATCCTGGTCCTTCTCATATCCGAGACTAGCCATGCCCAGTTCTTGCCCCAGAGGAAAGATTGGGGAATCTGATAGTCCTTGAGGGTAACGACTGGGAAAGTCCAGAGATGGGATGGTCATTCCAGGGAGTCTCCCTCAATCGCTCATGGTTTCTTCTCTGCCTCTCGGGGCTCTCAACCCAAGAAGGCAGCCACTGAGTCCCCATGGAAACGACAGCAACAGGATATCCCAACCTGATCTTTAAGATGTGTCTTATGTGGCGCTTAAGCTCCATATTGCTTAAGCAGGGAAGCAGCACATACTGAAATAGAGGTGTTGACAGGCTATGGTCCAAAAAGTTGACAAGGTAGCTGAGATGCTGAGAGCAAAGTCTCACCTGTTTTTTACCTGTGATTCTTCTATCACGTCATTGTAGATACCATGTTGACATGGACCATACCTTCAAACATCGGTGTAAGAGTTTGGATCTAAATAACAAGCTGGGTTCTGACATAGCACTAAGCCATAAGATGGTTTGGTTTTGTAATACAGATGGTCCTTGACTTACAAACATAATTGTTCAAGCTTGTTTAAAGAGGGATACCACCTAGAAGTACAGAGAAATTTCCTGACAGTGAGAACAATTAATCAGTGTAGCAGCTTGTCTCCCAGAGTTGTGGGGGCCCCATCGCTGGAGGTTTTCAAGAAGAGACTGGACAGGCATTTGACCAGAAGGGCACAAGATTTCCTGACTTGAGAAGGGGGTTGGATTAAAAGACTAAAACATGGACACATAAGGCTGGAAGGAGTCCCAAAGTGGTTGTAAAGGGAGTTACATTTAATGACCTTTTGCCAAACACCTGTTAAGTAAATCACTGCACTTTTTAAGTGACTCCATCTTCCCCCATTGATTTTGCTTGTGGGAAGCCGATGTAAGAGATGACCAGACTGAGCCTGGGGGTGGGGTCAAATGTATCATCAGTCTGGAATTGCTAACCCTAACCCCAAAATCTGTTGACTCTCATCAGGTGCCAGTTTGCCTTAGCCATTAACAGATCAGTTTCTTATGTATGTGTTCCAATATCTAAGGGGCTACCATGAAGAAGACGGAGTCCACCTATTCTCCAGAGCACCTGAAGGCAGGACAAGAAACAATGGATGGAAACTAACCAAGGAGAGAAGCAACCTAAAACTAAGGAGAATCTTCCCGACAGTGAGAACAATTAACAATTAACCATAGTTACAATTAATGTAACTATGGGGATTCTGCAATGGTCATAATGTTGAGTACCAGCCCTGAGTCACTTTTACCAGTCCTGTTATAATTTTGAACATCACTAAATGAATGATTGTAAGTTGAGGATCAGCTGTAGTCTCATTTTTAAAATACCCCTATTGCAGGTTACAAAAGATGTTTTATTTTAAACACTGGTACATCAAAAGAGATAGCTAAGATTAATTCAGTCTCAAGCCTGATTCACTCACAAGCCAGAGTTGAGAATTAGGCAATATTGTGGTCCATGATAAAAACAGGGTGATGGGGAACGTCTTGCCTGGTTGCAAGAAAGCCAGAAGTAGCCTTCGGGGGCTAAAACTGGATTGATGTCTCCCAAATGCTGGAGTTAAGCAACCAACCCAGCTCATTGGTGAAATCTGATGAGGTGGTCCAGATACCGTGGCTTCTAATTGAAACATTTCCCGTTAAGAAACCCATTAAGGAGCAAACATCTATTAAAGAGAAAAAATAGCTATTGATGGGTAGGGCTAAGAATCAGCTGGATGGGTTCACATATCTCACATGATCATAAAGTAAGTGAGGCTTAGCAAGATAATATATGAACATGCTCGCTCTGGCTTATTCAACAGTGGCTAGACCTTGAGCATGTTTCCACAACAAATCAAACCATGCACAGGAATACAACAATTGGATTTGGAAACCACAATGTATGGTGTCATAACTGACTGGTATGGCTTATTCAGCAATCTGTGACCAAAACAAACCAATATTTAAGACAGTATATAAATTCAACTAATGTTCGAGTTCACAGCTCATATTTTTCCCTAACTGAATATGTGTGAACTTTTTTATTATCAGCACCGCTGCAGGGACAGTTCAAGCCCAGATTTGCCAGGAAAGCTGGTTCCATCTAGCCAATAATGGATTAGACTGAGATAGCAGCCAAACACTGCAGGAAAAGTTCAAGTGCTAAGTCTGTCTTTTGCTTTCTTCTTAACAATACTCTTACAAAGAAAATCTGAGCAATTCTAGAAAGAGTGCAGACAAGAGCAACAAAAATGATAAGAGGTTTGAGGCCAAAGAACAGCTTCAGTGATTGGGTATGTCTAGTCTAGTGAAAAGAAGGACGAGGGATGACATGATAGCAGGATTCCAGTATTTGAGGGGCTGTCACAGGGAAGAGAAGGACAATCTATTCTCCAAAGCACCTGAAGATAGGACAAGGAGCAATGGATGAAAACTAATCAAGGAGAGAATTGGCCAAGAACTAAGGAGAATTTTCCTAACAGTGAACAATTCCCTTCAGAAATTGTGGGTGCTCCATCACTGGAGGTTTTTAAGAAGAGATTGGACAAGCATTGGCCTGGCATAGGCCCTTCTACTTGAGCAAGGGTTGGATTACAAGATCTCCAAACTTCCTTCCAACTCTGTTATTCCGCTCTCTATCAAAATTCTCCAGCAAGTTTTAAAAGGACACCAACCCCAGTTCTACTTAATTGCTAAGAATTTTGATAGGGCACCCTTGCTCCCACAAGTGCTTTTATGTTTCGTTGCAAGCTACTAACTGGGCTTGGATACTGATACTGAAGCTGCCATCTGAGCATGCCACAGAAATCACAACCCCTACAGAGAGCCATTTTCCCTGAGGTAGATGAAAGTTGCAGTCCAATGCACCACACGAACATCAATTTCCACAAGGGTAACTTCACTTATTTTTCACATAAGGGCCAACTACTACCTCGCCCTAAAACAATTGCGTACATCATCTACAAACTTATTGTGGATGGTTGCACTGACTCCCACAGCCAGCCAGAGGTTTAGACTAGATTTTGCATTTGTATCTACCTATCAGGTCCTTTCCAAGGGCCTGGGATAAGCAGATGTTGTTGCTTATTATTAAAGGTGCCGTCACAGGATGGAAGCTGTTCCGAGTAAATCTGCCTTTTGCAATTGACTGGTGGTGATTTTGTCAATTCCAGTGGTGGTCAAATGGTGTTCCAAATGTTTTGGGATTGCACTCAAGGCAACTATCACTATTAGAAAAGACTTTACTTTCTTTGGTCACCTGAATTCTATTCTATTCTCACTATTATTAGTAATACAGGTAGTCTTCAACTTACATCACTTCATTTAGTGTTGTTCAAAGTTACAATGGCACTGAAAACACTGACTTATGACTGTTTTTCATTCTTAAGACCATGGCAGCATCCCCATGGTCACATGATCAAAATTCACATTTGGGGTCATGTGATCACCTTTTGCAACCTTTTGACAAGCAAAGTCAATGGGGAAGCCAGATTCACTTAACAACCGTGTTACTAACTTAATAGCTGCAATGATTCACTTAACAAGTATGGCAAGAAAGATTGTAAAGTAGGGTAAGCTCACTTAACATCTGTCTCCCTTAGCAACATAAATGTTGGGCTCAATTGTGGTCATAAGTCAAGGACTTGTTTTCCAAAGCATTAGAAGGCAAGACATGAAACAATGATGGAAAATTAACCAAGGAGGGAAGCAACCAAGAACTAAGGAGAAATTTCCTGCAGGGAGAGCAATCAGCCAAAGGAACAGCTTGGCTTCAGAAGTTGCTGGAGACTTTCAAAAAGAGATTGGACAACCATTTGCCTGGAATGGGATAGGGTCTCCTGCTCCAGCAAGGGGCTGGGCTAGAAGACCTCTCAGGTCCCTTCCAATTATATCATTCTATGGTCTATGATAAACGCTGTCTCCACTCCTCTTCCCTTCCTCTTTCCATCACCCAAGGTTAAGACACTTTAAACATCTCTCTCCTCTTCTCTCCCACACACTCTTGACAAAAAGAGCCATATTATTCTGGCAGAAACTTTAAGCCTCTCCCTCTCAGAAGGAGCCGGTATATTCACCTGCCCTCTTGCCTTCCTTCAGCCTCTCTCTTCCCTCTCCCCAATTCCTTCTCTTAAAGAATGCTTTAACGTTTTCCAGTCCCGAAGGCAGTTTGCCGAGGCATCTTCCTCCTCCCCGTCTGAGCAAAAAGGTCAGCCGGCGCTTCCTTCAAGCGGCGCCTGCCACCATGGGCCTTTGGCTTTGGCCCAGCTCTCCCCTGAAGGATGGACGCTTGGGTGCGCTTCACCAGCCCGGTGTCTAAAGCCGCAAAAGGAGAGCCACGTGCCACCCTTGACCCACTCCGCAGGGTCAGCGCATAACGTATGCTTAGTGACAAGTGACACGTCGCTGAAATGCTGCCGTTCCTGGAGAACTTTCACACACCCTGGTCTTGCAAAGAGGAAACAGACAAAAGGAAGGCAACTCAAAAGTAATCCACATGCTTCAACCTCTGACCTGGAGCCCAATCCGAGCGGCGCCATTTGCCAGATAAGCTGTCCCCTTCAGTGCCTTCTAAGGTTTGCTTTGAAGAAAAGCCCTGAAACTCAAGACTAATTTAAAAACAATATAAAACCAACCGTTTGCCTCTAGTTGTTCCTACCCCCAAAAGTACTGGATCAAAAAAACAACAACAACAACTTGGGAAAATCAGGTGACAATAGGATTTTCAATAATAAATTTATGGAAACAGATGTTGAGACTTTGGAAAAAGTGCAGAGAAGAGCAACTAAGATGATTAAAAACCTGGAGACTAAATCATATGAAGAAAAATTGCAGGATTTGGGTAATTGCTAGTCTAGTGAAAAGAACCACAACAATAACAGAGGGACCGCATGATAACCGTCTTCCGGTATTTGAGAAGCTGCCACAAAGAAGAGCGGCTCAACCTATTCTCCAAAGCACCGGAAGGCAGGACAAAAAACAATGGATGGAAACTAATGAAGGAGAGAAGCAACCGGGAATGAGGACAGCTAAACAACTGGAACAGCTTGCCTTCAGAAGTTACGGGTGCTTCATCAGTGGAGGTTTTTAAGGAGAGACTGGACAAGCCATTTGTCTGAACTGGTATAGGGTCTCCTGCTTACACAGGGGGTTGGACTAGAAGACCTCTGAGTTTCCTTCCAGCTCTATTCTGAATTGATCTATCGGGACTCTATAGCTCCTGTGACCTCAAAATCAACATTGAGGCTGCTGCTTAGTCAGGCTTGCTAATTGCGATCAGCATTTGTCACTTCTCCCATCAAGATGGTTTACAATACCAAAAGACTGTTTTCTCCCCCAGGGATAAAATCCAAATGGAGAAAACAGCCCCATGCACAACAGCCCACACTATATAAACTCTGGCAATGCACACGACAGATAAGTCCTACAACTACAACTGAGCCCAAAATTTCCATTGCTAAGCAAGACAGTGGTTGAGTGAGGTTTGCCCAACTGTACATCCTTGCTTGCCACCGTTGTTAAGTGGATCACTGCAATTGTTACATTAGTAACAGCCATTAAGTGCATTGATTTTGCTTGTCAGAAAGTCACAAAAGGGAATCACAGCTGCAACCGTCATAACAGTGTGTCAAGTGTCTGAATTTTGATCATGTGACCATGGGAATGCTGCAATGGTCGTAAAATATGAGAAACAGTCATAAGCCACTTTTTTCAGGGCTGTTGTAACTTTGAATGTCACTAAACAACTGGTTGTAAGTTGAGGACTACCTGTAGAGCACACCTTTGTCCTCAAGGCACCTCTGACTCCTTTCTCAAAACTCACTCCTGAGCAAGACTGCCCAAGAGAGGACTGTCAGGCCCGCAAGGCCGCCAAGCATGAACTCAGTTCCTATCAAGATTCTCAGTCATCCAGGGGATGATTGTCCCAAAGGGGCTTTCCAAAAGGCAGCTGGACTTTCTTGCTTTTTTCCCCTTGAAAATCTTTCCCTTCTCTGAATTGAACTGAATTGAAGAACTGAAGAAGCTTCTTGGATGAGAAGCAAAACATCTGCAAGGAAAAAAAAAAAACCCAAGAAAGTCCAGCTTTTCCTTTTGGAAAAACCTCTTTGGGACTTAACTCAGTTCAGGTTCCTGGTCCACAAAGTTATTTTTTCAACAAGCTCGACACAAGTGCAAAAGAGCTCCTATTGTTTCCAGCCAGGCTGCTGATAGCAAACTTGTCTCCTCCCTGCAGACCCAATGCTCCCCGGGGGCACATAGCCTATTGTTCCCGCGAAGTCATTTGAACGGGTTATTTTTTCCTTATTTCTTTTGTGTGTGCAGGACACGAGGGGGAGAGAGTTATGTATTCTTCCCGTGCATGAAATTAGTCCGGAACGGAAGCAGAGTTAAAATAAAACCGTTTGCTCATTTCAGGGATCCAGCAAGCCACGCCCAGCACGGAAACAAAGGGGGAGAATGATTTGAGTCTGTCCTGGAATAAAAAGCAACTCTAAAGTATGGAATTCAAGATTGCGGCTAAGAGTCATGTCCTCGGTGACTTTGGACCAGTCTAGCATGCAGGACTGTTCTTGGTTTAAAAAAAAAACATGAGATCCTTCAATCGAGATGAAACAGAAATCCAAACACAGAAAATAAACTAACATATTTATGTTCAGCGGAGACTTCAAACTTAAAACAATTAGTTAAATTAACTAATTAACAATTAAGGCAACCATTTATCTGAAATGGTATAGGGTATAAATGGTATAGCGCACCAACGTGCTACCATCCCTGTCCTATTGTTTCTTTTATTTTTCTTGTATGTATCCATTGTTGAAAGGCTGGAAAATGCCTTTCCTTTGAGGATTCGGTTTTCCTGCTGGGAGTGCTCCAGTACAAGGACACAGACAACTACTTGGAAGCTGGTTTATTCTTCAGGAAGGCAAGAGATAGCAAGAAGTCTGCGTTCCTGGGGCTAGCCAACTTTGTATATTAAACTCCTGATTTTTATACCTTTTCTCCTTTTGTGTGTGAGTGCTTGTGTTTGTATTTCTTAATGTTTTAAATCCTGTCAGGGGGTTGTCTTCATTTCCGCCAGAGGGTAAACTCTGCGGGGTGGTTTGATTGGATTATCAGTTTCATCCTAATGTTTTCTTATATTTGGGGGTGGTTTGATTGGATCATCCTAATGTTTTCTTATATTTATTTGGTGGCAATCTTCTGTCTGCTATGGAATTTATTTATCTTTTGTCTATTTGTTTTGCTGATTTGGCATGACCTTTTGTTTGTAAGGGATTTCTTTTTCTTGTTTCCCTAGCTTTCTTAATTACTTGGCTTTTTTCTAGGGGGCTTCTTTCAATACCTTTTATCAAATCTCTTTTCCTATGCAAGTTTGTTTTATGGCTGGCCTGATGTTCCCTTTGGGCTTTTCCTGCTTGGGTATCACCACTGTCCTCATGAAGTTCCCTTTCCACACCATGTATTCATAACTATGTTTTTACTTATACCTATTATCTTGTAAGCAATTGACAAACCAAATAAAATAAAAATTTAAAAATCGGGTCTCCTGCTCAAGCAGGGGTTGGACTAGAAGACCTCCAAGGTCCCTTCCCTTCTGTTATTCTATGTTCTATATTAAATAAGTTATACTGAAGAACAAACTGTCCCTTTACCTAGATTTTCTATCTCTGTCTTGTGTCTTCTTTTTCCGGTAAATCTTTGGATCAAAATATTTTTATTCTCTCTCTCTTTTTTTTAGTATAATTAACTCATTAATTATGAGAATTTACAGAATTTTCACTTGGACCATGGGTGTCTTGCCTGGTCAACTTTAAGACTTGTGGACTTCAACTCAATGCTGGCTGGGGAATTCTGGGGGTTAAAGTCCACAGGTCTTAAAGTTGCCAAGATTGGATAACCCTGGCCGAGAAGATGATCCAACCCTGGCCAGCATAGGGAGTCAGTGTCTTATAAAGTTGCCCAAAATAGATGTTTATCATAAACCTTCAAAGGAAAAATGCGTCCTCGGGAAAGTCGCTGGCAGGAAGCTCTGTCATTTGGAAGTTTGATCTATATTTTCACCTGCCCCCCGTTGAAAATCAAAGCTTTAAAGAAGTTCATTTTTAATGTACCTCATTTATGCATGTGCCATTCCATTTTCTTCTATCAGAATCTGTGGAATCCATAGCAGATGGGTAATTTCTGCCTATCCCTTACATAAAAGGGAAATCCTCCATTATAGAGCAAGACTGGAATTGATGTTTGTACGGCTGAGCCCTCCAGACAGAAAGACCAAACTCTGGCGCTTTGCTTGTGTATACGTTAATTTTTGTTGAACTGGGACTGAGCTATTTTCAGAGCTCTCATGTTATACGATGTTACATCACATACTGACGCAGTAGGATTATTGTTCTTCAGGTGTAAATTAAAAGTAACGATTTAAATTAGCACTCACCCAGCATTCTTAGCCCAAACTGACAAGACACGTTGGCTTAGCTTAATTGTGAAAAAAATAGGCCGCGTGTCCTTTCCTTTTCCAATTTATAATTTTGACAAAGTACTTACATAGTACTGAATAACAGAGATGGAAGGGACCTTGGAGGTCTTCTAGTCCAACCCCTGCTCAAGCAGGAGACCCTCTACAATCTAAGATAAGTGGTGGTCCAATCCATTTTTGAAAGCCTCCAGGGATGGAGCCCCAAAACCTCTGAAGGCAGCCCATCCCACTGATCGTCCTCACTGTCAGGAAATTTCCCCTTAGTTGTACGATGGATCTGTCTTTCACATTTCTCCAAATGTTAGGGTGAAAAATTTCTTGGAGGAAATTAAAACCAAAAAGTCATTTTCAGAAACAAACTGTTCCCATGTCGGTGAAACATAGTATTAATTTAATTAATTAATATAGTATTTTTGAGTTGTGCTTTCCCAAGAGTGAGAACAATTAACCAGTGGATCGATCTGCCTCCAGAAGTTGCAAGTTCTCCATCACTGGAGGCTTTTAAGAAGAGACCGAGTAGCCACTTCCCTGAAATGATGTCTTGAGAAGGGGGTTGGTCTAGAAGGCCTCCGAGGTCCCTTCCAACTCTTATTATTCTGATTCTGGGAGCACCCATTCCAAGTTCTATCTAGAGAACCTCAGATGGAAAGATTCTCTGACTTAGGCCAATCATGGCAATGTCCTTAACTTTAAAATAGGGATGGCCACATTTTATCCCATAGATACAAGAATCCTCATGTGTTTTCCAATTACACATGCAATTTTTCCAACCTGGATCTTAGATACTCACCTTCATTCTTCAGCCTCTCTTGTCCCCATTTGTCTCTATTTAGGACACCAATCGGGCCAACAACTAAAAACCAACCACCCAGTATCTGTTTTCCTTTCTCCTTGAATCCTAACCCCACACAGGTGGCTCCCTTCGATTGTTTTCACAACAACACAGACCAAAACCATCCAGAGACCCAAACGAAACGATCCATTTGCTGCAAGATCAAACAAGCAAGGCACTTGGGGGAATTCACACATGTGATCCAGCGTGGGGGAGGTTGCACAGGAGGCAGCCTGGTGCCAGCAGCCATCAACATGCCCCAAATTCCTCACTGGGTATCCAAGAGATTTCCTGCTTTATTTGGCATTTCTCCCAAAATTCTACCAGGAAACTAAAGTTAGGAGGAGGCAGGTACATTGCCAAGCAAAGAACCAGCATCTAACATCATGTTTCTCTTTAGACATTAACTTCTCTGGACTTTAATTCCCAGAATTCTGGGGGTTGAAGTCCAGACATCTTAAAGTTGCCAATGTTAGGATCCAACATCACATTAATGTCCAAAGAGAAGCCCAATCAGCACAAAACAGATTTTCTGTTGTAACCCACTGAGCACATTGCTGAGAATGGATGGTGCACCGTGTTGAGATGGGAAACCCACTCAAATGGCATTATAAGCTCTAAACTGGATATCCCTCCATTGTAAGAAATCTTTCCAAGGACATTTCAAGTCAGAGACAAAGTGCATTGCATCAACGTTACAGTCCTTTCCCCCAACTCTTGGCAAAAGGATTCCCCAAAGATGCCTGCCCTTGCTAAACAGCCATGCCCACTGAGCCCCACTAAGTTCAAAGATGATGGGGAGGATCTGAAATAAAAAGAGAGAATTGGCCATGACATCACGGCCGCCCTTTTGTGAGGCAACAAGGTTCCCATGCAAGTAGTCCTTGACCTAAATCCCTTTGGTTAGTGACTATTTGAAGCTACAACAGCCCTGAAAAAAGTGGCTCATGACCAGTCCTCGCACTTACAACCATTGTAGCATCCCCCTCATCATGTGATCAGAATTCAGGAGCTCAGCAACCAGTTTGGATTTATCATGGTTGCGCCATCCTGCGGTCATGGGGTCACCGTTTATGCCCTTCCCAGATGGCTTCCAACAAAGGAGGAATTCTGATTCCAAAGCTCTACAGAGAATCGTTAAAACTGCCCAGAATATCATCAGGCTCCAGCTACCAGCCCTGAATGACATCTTCGCATCTCGCTATTTGAGGAAGTTGCACAACATTCTCAGAGACTCTTCCCATCCTGCTCACAATCTTTGTGAACTGTTGCCTTCTGGCAGAAGATACAGAACCATTAAAACTCGGACCAGACGTTTCCTGGACAGTTTTTATCCCAGACCTATAATTGCACAATGAACTTAAGGACCACCATCGGTGAGCAGTTGGACAGGATTACTTGGTCTTTTGGGTGGATACTTGTGTGTTCTTTTTTACACTTTTCCCTTCCTCTTTCCCTCCCCTATTTTTCCTACTGTTTTGTTTTTGTATTTTTTGTATTTTATATTATAAACAAAAAATAAAAAACAAATGAGGCTTTAGAGTAAAACCTATCCCTATGAAAAACTTCAGGAAGCTAAGAGTACGGAAAAAGGACTGCAAGAAAACAAGTCGCTAAATCCTGCCTGAACTGAATACCTGGGAACAGGTGGATCCAATTTGCTCTCATGTACAGCCAACTGTGGACCTTGGCAAAGACATCCTTAAAGTTGCCAAGTTTGGAGGCCTCTGATTTAAGCTAAGGACGTCCCCATGCCTTGCACAAGTAGTCCTCAGCTTACAACAATTCATTTAGTGACGGTTCAAAGTTACAATGGCACTGAAAAAAGTGACTTATGATGGTTTTTTACACTTACGACTGTTGCCCATTGTTACATGATCAAAGTTCGGATGTTTGGCAACTGATTCATACTTATGACGGTTGCAGAGTCCCGGAGTCCTGTAATCCTCTTTTGCCACCTTCTGACAAGCATAGTCAATGGGGAAGCCAGATTCACTGAACAACCAGCTTACTAATTTAAGAACTGCACTGATTCACTTAACAACAGTGGCAAGAAAGTTTGTAAAATGCAGCAAACTCACTTAAGAAATGTCTTATTTTACAATGAAAAGTTTGGGTTCAATTGTGATTATAAGTCGATGACCACCTATACGTTGGAGCTGAATGTCCCCAACTGCACACAGCTCAACCATCAGGACCATCTGCAAGGAGGATCCAAGAACGCTAGGATGATGACTCCAATCTCTCTCTAAGATGCTCCTGAAGGGATGTGCCAAATAATTCATGAACAATAATCAAGCTAAGAACAAATAAGGCTCTTCAAAGGAGAAGACAGATGCAAATGTCTCTAAATTTTGTTTTGTTTTTGAACCTTTACCCAGAAGAAAATGTGTTATCTTTTGAAACCATCTTAACATATTTGAGTGGCTGCTGTACATCAAAGCAAATTCCTTAAGGACAGGAATATTATTATTGTATTATTTTAATGTCTGCATTCTTGCTCTCTGATGCAACTCTGTTTTTTTGCAAGCAAGGCTTTTCTGCAGTTGAGTAATATGTGCCAAATTCAGATCCAGGTCAGTAAAGTTTATCTTTTCTAAAAATGATAATAATACCATTGATTGCACTGAAGTAGTAGTTGTAACATATAGGAAGTCCTCAGCTTATAACCATAATTGAAACCAAAATTTATGTTGCTAAGTGGGATGTTTGTTAAGTTTTGCCCGTTTTATGACCTTTGCTCCCACAGTTGTTAAATGAAAAACTGCAGTTGTTAAGTTAGTAACATGATTGTTATATGAATTTGGCTTCCTCATTGACTTTGTTTGTCAGAACGTCACAAAAATGGATCCCACGACCCCCTAGGGCACTGCAACCATCATGAATATGAACCACTTGCCAAGAGTGTGAATGTTGAACATGTGACCATGAGGATACTGCAAAAGTTGTAACTGTGAAAAACGGTCATAAGTCATATTTTTCAGTGCCATTGTAACTTTAAACAGTCACTAAATGAACTGTTGTAACTCTAGGAGTACCAGTTATGAGTAAGACATGGGTCTTGGATTGAGATCTTATGTTATAATTTGTCTGTTCCACCTCCCTGAAAAAGCAGAAGTTACAGATACCACAAATAAACAATAGTTGTCTATTCTGAAAGTCCAGACCTTGACATTGCTAAATTCAGTTCTAGTCAAAACAACCTGGCTATCTATCATGAAAACAAAATTAGTGTTCTAAACCAAACTTAAGATTAAATACAAATACTCTTGACTTTCCCAGCCTCTCCATGGCACAAAGCTAAGTTTCAATCACATTTTATTTAACCATTATTTTACCTCACCGTGACATTTCTCCTGAAAAAACCCTCCAGATTCATGACAAAACTAGACAAAAATAAATGAATGAACAGGACCGTCTGCACTTTATCCATCATTAACTACATATTATCCTTTCTTCTTTTTAGCCTCTTCTAACCCTTATCATTCCTGGCCAATAACATTACTCTTTGGGATCAAAAAGTTCATTCCAGAGGTTCATATTTACAACACCCCATTGTGATGCTGTTGTTGTCAATGTAGTTGCCTTACTCTACTTGCTGGCTAGAATGTTCCAGTCTGATGCCCTTCCATGCAGAGATGAATGAAACACAGGGTGGACCTCTGAAGAAGACAATAGGGCAGTGCTGAAGTGAAAGCTGGCTTCTCACTGAACAGAAAGCACAGTTAAGCCTCCGAAAGCTTTCAGTCCAACAATGGACAGCTCAGCCAAGTGAGCTGGCTTTGGATGGGTGCTCTTGTAGAAGGCATTCAAAACAGATGGATGTAAGAAGAAGAACGCAGCCCTCTGGCTGTGGAATGTAAATACAGATGAGGTGAAACCTGGCTTAACAGCAATAACTGTGAGAAAGATCTTGCAGTCCTAGTGGGCAATCACTTAAATACAGTATGCAGTGGCAGCCAAAAAAGCCAATATAATCCTAGGCTGCACTAACAGAGGGGTAGAATCTAGACACGTGAAGTATTAGTACTGCTTTATAAAACTGTCAGGCTACAGAACTTTTCCCATTCACTCAACTAGAATGAACTTCTGAAAACGTATCAAACTGTATCAAAAAGGAATCCTTTACTGAGATGAGACAATTCCTGTAGGAGTTCAAAGCAGCATCTGAGGTCCCTCAGGCATACGGGGATACATAAGGGAGTTTAGAACCCCTCCCCTTATCTCGATGTGAATTTAGTGAAACAAAAGCCAGTAGGTTAATTCCTCCCCACCCCTTTTATAAGGAACGATCTTTTTCACAGTTTCCCAGGGCATACCTAATTTCCCGTCACCCCCTTTTTCAAGAGATTCCCAGGACACATCTCACTCTGGAATTTTTATGATCTTCTCATCTCCGAGCCGTGCCTCTCAGAGGTGATAGTTCTGGCCATCTGGGTTTCCTCCCTCCATTGTATCATGTGTGGGTTATACAAATTCGATATAAGATTAAATATATTCAGGTTACATCAAGAAAGGATTTCTTTATCATCCTCCCCCCCCCTTTTCTTCTTCCACTGAAGAAATGACAGATACACGGATCTGACAAAAACCTTGGTAAGAGGACACTCGGAACATTGTATGCAGTTTCAGTTGCCACAATATTAAAAAAAATGTTGAGACTCTGGAAAGACTCTGGAAGGTTGTTGAGACTCTAGAAAGAGTGGAGAGAAGAGCCACAAAGGTTAATCATTTTGTGGGGCTGGAGGCTAAAACACATGAACAAGGATGGCAGGAATTGAGTGTGTCTAGTCTAGTGAAAAGAAGGACTAGGGATGACAGGATAGCAGCCTTCCAATATTTCAGGGGCTGCCACAAAGCAGAGGGATTCAATCTATTCTCCAAAGCACCTGAAGGCAGAACAAAAGGTAATGGGTGGAAACTAATCAAGGAGAGAAGCAATTTAGAGAAATTTCCCAACAATGAGAATAATTAACCAGTGGAACAGCTTCCCTCCAGACCTTGTGGATGCTTCATCACTGGAGGCTTTTAAGAAGAGGCTGGACAACCACTTCTCAGGAATAGGGCCTTGTGCTTGAGCAAGGTTTGGACTACAAGACCTCCAAGGTCCTTTCCAACTCTGTTATTCTGATTCTGGGAGCTCCATGTTCTGTCTAGAGTCTCTCAGATGAGAAGGTTGTCTTAGGCCAACTAACTGCAAAATAGGGATGACAGCATTTTATTCCAGAGTTACAAGAGTCCTCAAGAGAATATGATGGAATGGAATCTAGTGAGGGGGTGGATCCCCAGGAGGAGGAGTATTTAGTTCAGAGGAATAAGTGGACAACTCAGCCCAGAGATCATGTATGAGAGAAAGAGGGTGAAGATAGTTTCTTTCTAATAGTCCACAGAGTATATTGTAGATATTAGAGTTCTTGGACTGCAAGACCGGGTCTATAAGTGTGAAAACAATAAAGAACTCAACTTGAAGATTCACCACGTCATTCTTAATTTGGGGACTGATGTGTGATGAGATCATTTCAGCATTTTTCTAAGGTGATTGTTTTTTTTAACAGCAATAAGGTAAACATCTCCACCCAAGCATTTTCTAAATGATTTTGACTCTATTTTTATCATACTCAGTAGGGATACATAAAGAGATTTAAAGAAAATAGAATCCAAACTCTGAACTGGATCCAATAGTTTTATTTATTTATTTTATTTTATTTGGTTTGTCAATTGCTTAAAAGATAACAGGTATAAGTATAAGCATAGTTATGAATACATGGATACATATAAGAAAAATAAAAGAAACAATAGGACAGGGACGGTAGGCACGTTGGTGCGCTTATGCATGCCCCCTACGGACCTCTTAGGAAAGGGATGAGGTCAATAGCAGACAGTCTAAGGTTAAAGTTTTTGGGGTTTGAGGAAGAAACCACAGAGTCAGGTAGAGTATTCCAGACATTGACCATTCTGTTGCTGAAGTCATATTTCCTACAATCAAGTTTGGTGCGGTTAACCTTGAGTTTGTATCTATTGTTTGCTGTTGTATTGTTGTATTGTGAAGCTGAAGTATTCATTGACAGGTAGGACATTGCAATGTATGATTTTATATACTATACTTAGATCGGACCGGAGGCAGCATAGTTCCAGGTTTTCTAGGTCTAGAATTTTGAGTCTGGTGGCATAAGGTATTCTGCAATGAGTAGACGAGTGGAGAACTCTTCTTGTGAAATATTTCTGGACTTTCTCAACTGTGTTAATATAAGATACGTAATGAGGGTTCCAGACTGATGAGCTGTATTTGAATATTGGTCTAGCAAATGTTTTGTATGCTCCAGTTATTAGTGTAATATTACCAGAGAAAAAGCTATGTAAGATTAGGTTAACAACTCTTAATGCCTTTTTGGCTATGTAGTTACAGTGGGCTCTAGCACTTAGATCATTAGAAATTAGTACTCCAAAGTCCTTGACAGAGTTTGGATCCTCAACAAGGTCTTGACTATTCAGCTTGTATTTTATTTTCTGATTTTTTTTTGCCAATATGTAAGACAGAGCACTTATTTGTTGAGATTTGAAGTTGCCATTTGTTTGACCATTCTGATACATAGTCAAGGTCTTTTTGGAGGGTAGCAGTATTGTCTGTAGTGTTGAATAGCTTTACATCATCAGCGAAGAGGACGCAGTTGCTCTTAATATGATCACAGAGGTCATTTATCTAGAGTATGAAAAGAGTTGGTCCTAGAACACTGCCTTGGAGGACACCACTGTTGACAGGTACAGAATTTGATAGGATACTCCCAATTTTGACCATTTGTTGTCTGTTTGACAGGAATGCTTCTATCCAGTTATGCAGGTGTGCAGAGATACCGTAAGATTTTAGTTTTAAGAGTAGTTTATCGTGTACCACTGAATCAAAAGCTTTACAGAAGTCTATGTAGATTGCGTCTATTGTTTTGCCCTGATCGAGTTGTGTAGTCCATATGTTTTTGCAGTGTAAGAGTTCCAGATTACATGATAGTTTTTTCCTAAAACCAAATTGTTTATTAGAGAGTAGGTTGTTTGTCTCTAAGTGGAGGATGATGGATTGGTTAATAATTGATTCCATGACTTTACAGGTGACTCAGCATAAAGAGATTGGTCCATATTTTCCATATTGAATGGCTAGTTGATTTCAGGTGCCCAACCAGGAACCCAGCCATCTCTTGGATGGTCCAGACATAGGACTACGGTGGTTTCTTTCTTTTTGGCAAACCAGAAATGGGAATGAAATCCATTCAAGTTTACAATTCAAAAGTTGAATTGAATTGGGTTGATTCTTCAAACTGAAATTCAGAAGCAATCTCAAATTCGAAATGGTTAATTCTAATCAGATTTTGCAGAAGCCAATATCAAAACAAGCCCCCAGTTACCGTAGTATCGCTCCACTTGGAAATTGTCACACAGTGATGCAAAAAAGTGTGTAGACAGGTAGTCCTTGACTTACAATGATAATGAAATTTGGAATTTCCATCTTGATAGTCTTGATAGTCATAAGTTGAGGCATCCATGTGACTCTACCCAATTTTAGGAATTTTTTGCAGCAGTCATTAAGCAAATGCTGAGGTTATAAATGAATACGGCAGTTGTTAAGTGAATCCATGTAAATTGCAGTCACATGACCAGATTCATCTGGCTGTAAAGTTGAGCCAGTTGCCAAGTGCCCCAAATGTGGTCATGTCATCTTGGGTGGGTGGCTGTGCACTAACCCCAGAACCAGGTCATGAGTTGCTTTTGGGGTCCACTTCTGCTGTGAACAGGTGCTGAGCAACCATTTGTTAAGGACTACCAGTTTCTCCATCAGTATGCAAAGTCTTCTGTTTCCTTCATCATGACAAGGTAAACTTTCTTTTACAGGAAAAACCTGTTTTTCCCAAGAAGCATCATTTCTGAGAAGCAGCAGCCAAGGAAGGATGGAATTATCCAGTCCCACATATGGTGTGCTCACCTCTGAATAGATCCGTATCTTCTATCATCACCAGGCAGAAGACGCAGATCAGGAGGGAAGAAAGAGGGAAGGTATAACCCAACCCTTTTCAAACTTGGCAACTTGAAAATGGGTGGACTTCAACTTCCAGAATTCATGCAGGCTGGGGGATTCTGGGAGTGGGAATCCACACATCTTCAAGTTGCCAAGCCTGAAAAACACAGATGTAACCAAATTAAGTAAAATGGACAGGTTATTTTATTTATTTGTATCATCAAAGGTGGAGGAGGATGTGCTAGATACAACACATCCAGCACAATTTTCTCCTCCTGTTTTCCCCACAACAACCCTGTGCTGAGAGTGACCCACCCAAGGTCACCCAATATGTACAGTAATCCTCAACTTATGACCACAATGGAGCCCAAATTTTCTGTTGCTAAGCAAGACAGTTGTTGAGTTTTGTCCCATAGTATGACCTTTCTTGCCACCATTGTTAAATGAATCACTGGAGCTGTTAAGTTAGTTGTTTAGTAAATCTGGCTTTTCTATCGACTTTGCTTGTCAAAAGGTCACAAAAGGGGATCACACGGAGCCATCATAAATATGAGCCAGTTGTCAAGTGTCCACATTTTGACCACATGACCACAGAGGATGCCACAATGGTTGCAAGTGTGAGAAACAGTCATGTCACTTTTTTCAGGGCCGTTGTACAGGGATGGGATCCGACCGGTATAACTACCAGTTCTATTGCTTTGCGTTGTGCGGGTGCACAGCAGTTGGAAAAGCCCTTTTTTCCTGCTTTTTCAAGCTGTGTCGTGCAAAGAAACTGCGGTTAAAAACGCAGAAAATAAAGGTCAGGTAAGAGCCCGGGCAGGCGGATGGGCCAAAACAGCAGCAAACATAGAACCAATTCTATGTATGCTCTCTGTTTGCTGCTCTTCAGCGCAACCGGTTCTACAGAAGTGGACAGAACTGGTAGAATCCCACCCCTGCCATTGTAACATGGAACAGTCACTAAATGAAATGTTGTAAATTGAGGACTTCACCTGTATTGCTCCAACAGTGTTTCTCACAAAATAAGGCCAGGCCTTTTTTTTTGACACCCCCATAAAAACGGCTAGGCCGTCTTTTCGGGAGTGACTTAACTCCCCCTCCCTTTGCATCCTTGGGTGGGCGGCGACAGCTTGGATGTTGACCTCTGCGTTGGTGGGGCACTTTGTATTGGGAGACCTTCTGCCACTGTTGCTTTCCCTTCTCCCCGTTCTGCCGCGGCATTTAGAGCGACGCCATGGTGTTTGGCGCAGCCACACGTGGCCAGCCAGGGCTCCTCCCTGCAACCGGAGCCTGGCAGAGACACTCGGCTTCGGGTGCTCCTGTCGCCACCTTCCCTTCGCCTTCGAAGGCAAAGCCAATTCTTTTAAAAATGACGCCCTACTACCAGTACGACAAAGCCTTCCCTGCCTGAGAGGGCAGCCCAACCCCACGTGGGGAGGCGAATCTCCTGGGGCTGCAGTGCAGGATCGGCCCACCCCGGGAGAAGCGCCCACCCGTCCGTGGATAGGGAAGCAAGGCGACGGCCTGTGCCACGTCCTCCTCTGAGCTGAGTCCCAACGAGTGAGCACCTCTGCCCGATGCTCGTGCCACTGCAGCATTTGGAGCTGCTGGCTCATTTGGAGATGTGTGGGGACGGGGACGGGGACGGGTTGGGTGAGGGGTGGAAAGGACAGGCGGCTTCGGGCTCTCTCCGTCAGACCCACTGGCCAGGGAAGCAGTGCTGCTGTCACCTCGCCTCCCTATCTGTGGACAGGTGGGTGCTATCACTGCCTCGGGCATCCTCTCCCGGTGGCCCCTTCAGGTTTGGGCTGGAGGGACTTGGGAAGGAAGACAAGCTCAGGTCGGCCTGGCTCTTTCGTTTGGCAGGCGGGCACGCACCTGCGGCTCGCTTTCCTAGCTCTGCCCAGCCCGCACGGCTCTGGCGCGGCCCTGGTGGGATGAGCGGAGGGCCCGGCGGGGAGGTGCTTACTGCCTTGTTGAGAGCTCCGCTGCCGGGCAGGAGGGCCTGTCTGTCAGCTGCGCTGGGCGCCCCAGGAGAAGTTCTTCATGCTCTGCCCGACACCAGGCAGGGATGGCGGCTGGGCGCTTCTCCTGGGGTGGGCCGATCCTGCGCTGTGGCCCTGGGAGATTCGCCTCCCCACGAGGGGTTGGGGTGCCCTCTCAGGCAGGGAAGGCTTTGTCGTACCGGTAGCAGGGCATCATTTTTAAAAGAATTGGCTTTGCCTTCGAAGGTGAAGGGAAGGCGGCGACAGGAGCGCCTTAAGCCAAGTGTCTCCGCCGGGCTCCGGTTGCAGGGAGGAGCCTTGGCTGGCCACACGTGGCTGTGCCAAAAGCCGCGGTGTTGCTCTAAATGCCACGGCAGCCACGGGGAGAAGGGAAAGCAATGGTGGTGGAAAGTCTCCCGATACGAAGTGCCCCACCAACCCAGAGGTCAACACAAGCAGCACCATATCCCGGTATGCAACAAAAGTACTTCCTAACGGCAAGCCCCCCCCTTGTCATCCCCCCCATTTCGCATGTTTAATATAGGCCTTAATTTGGGGGGAGGGGCTTCATTTGATTTTATGCCTATAAAACATGCTGGGACTTCCTCTTGGGGGAGGCCGTACTGTTGGAAAAACACGTTAGTTCTCTCACTGCTGGCAGGGAGCCTGGCCAATTTTGTCAAGGAAAACATGGCTTGAAGGAAACATGCCACCAGAATTGGACAAAATCTGACAGCCACCCAGGAGCCCTTTAATCATACTAACACGGGAGGGGGTGGGGATGGGGTGGGGGGTTAATGCTGTCTTGAGCATTTCTCTTGCCTCTTTGTCTACCACTCTGCTGGCTGGGGAATTCTGGGAGTTGAAGTCCATCCACCTTAACGCGGCTGAAGTTGAGGAACGTTGGTCTACCGCTTCTTCATTCAATTCCAGGAGTGAAGGACTGTCAAAATGTGATGCCAACGTGGAAGGATCCCAAAATTTCTTTCCCAGAACAGAAGAATTTCAGAAAGATTTCCTGCAACTTCCCTGTGCCTTCTCCTGTTTCGGTTAAATCCCAAGGACCGGGAGAACCAGGAAACGGTGCGGGTGTGTAGGGGTGTGGGTGTGTGAGAGAGGGAAGGAGGGAGGGAAGGAGGGAGAGTGAAAGAGAGAGAGAGAAATTGGGAAGTGTAGGACAACTGAGAGGTCTTCAGATGCAAACTTTGTCTTTCTGCTGCTTTAACTACCAAGATGACTCTAAGCAACTGGCATACTTGAATAAACCCAAGACATAAAAATAAGAAAAAGCAGACAATAGTCTGGGTGTGTGGGTATGCACGCACACACACACATACATCACAGGACAAGGAAGATGAGCAACCCAGAAACTCTTGTAATAAACAGAAGAGACTATCAGGGAGTAAATTAAGAATAAAAAGAATATTTGTTGCTCAGGGTTGAAATAAGGGGCTCGTGGTGGTCTCTGAACTTGGCTGTTTTCTTGAAGATGTTTTATTATCCAAACTAGATAACAAACTAGTACTGATGATGTTATCTAGTTGGGTAATGAAATGTCTTCAAGAAAACAGCCAAGTTCAGAGATGACCAAGGAGCTTTCAGAGAGCAAATTCCTGAGAATCCTCAGGAAGATACATTTATCTCAGCATCTACTCCTGTCCTACTACTGCAGCACCATTGAGAGTGTCCTGACCTACGGCATTCTTGCATGGTATGGGAGCAGCTCTGTAGTGGACAAAAAAGGCTCTACAAAGAATCATTAAAACCGCCCAGAATATCATTGGGCTCCAGCCACCAGCCCTGGACAACATCTTTGCATCTCACTTTTTAAGGAAGTTGCACAACATTCTCAGAGACTCTTCCCATCCTGCTCACAATCTTTGTGAACTGTTGCCTTCTGGCAGAAGATACAGAACAATTAAAACTCGGGCCACACGTTTTCCGAATAGTTTTTATCCCAGACCTATAATTGCACTTCACAATGAACTTAAGGACCACCATCAGTGAGCTGTTGGACAGGATTACTTGGTCTGTTGGGTGGATGCTTGTGTGTTTTTAGGGGGCGGGGAATTTTGGTGGGTGGGGAGATGTTTGAGGATTGCCATGTATGTGTTCATGTTGAGTCTGGTCTCTGGGTGTTATATGAATTTCGTTTATGTGTACACTGTGTATATACGTACAATGACAATAAAGAATTCAATTCAATTCATTGCTAGGTTTTTACAACTTCACAAAAGCCAAACAGTGTCAGAGTCATAAAAACCCAGGGGTGGGGAGAAGCACAATGTGAATAAAACAATATTTCAGATGAAATAATTTCAACAAGAATACTTGGCCGACTCTGCACCTTCTGAAATCATGCTAAGATTTCTTTAACCATAGTCTGTGGCCCAAGAATGACTTTGCAAGTGGTTTCTAATTGCAAGAGTTACCATACAGGGGGCCCTTGAGTGACAACCCTTCGCTTAGAGGCCATTCCGAGTTACAGTGGCACTGAATAAAGGGACCTACGACTGTTTTTCACATAACCTCAGCACCTCTCTGGTCACATGATCAAAATCTGGACGCTTGATTCACCTTTATGATCGTTGCAGTGTCCCCTGGTCACGTGATCCCCTTTTAGGACCTTCTGACAAGCGAAGTCAGTGGGGAAGCCAGATTCACTTAACAACCATGTTACTCACTTTACAACTGCAGTAATTCATGTAATAACCATGGCGAGAAAGGTTGTAAAATGGGACATAACTTGTTCAACAACTGCCCTTTTTGTGCTCAATTGTGTTTGTAAGTCGAGGAGTACCTGTACACCAAACAAAACACATTATGGTTTTGTGCTATGCTAAAATTCAGCACCGTCTGGTAGGCACAGTGCTTTCGGTTGGCTTAATCATAGTTTGCTGTGCAATCAACAGAAACAACAGTAAACCATAAGTTGTCATTTACAACCCACGTGACTTAGAGCAACCAAGTCACATTATGGATTCATCATGACATGCAAATCCAGCCACAGATGGCTTTGCATATCATTATAACTTATACATTATCATTTACTAATCCTTGCTGTCCCTGGGTTCATATCTCAAGCCCTGTCAGAAGTCAGCAAGAAAGGGATTTCAGAAGTTTCCCTTTTAAAAGAAAAGTAAGGATGGTTTGTGATCATCTGCAAAACTGGAAAACTGAAAGAGAAATTAATTTGCAGAATAACTTTTTTCTCCTCTTCTGCCAATCAGCAGATGTGGGTAACTCAGAAAGAACAGGATGACACACGCTTTGTAAAGTTATTCTCTCTCTCTCTCTCCATAGTACAGGCGGTCCTCAACGCATGACCCCAATTGGGACCAGTGTCTCCATAGTTAAATGAGTCAAGTGAGTTGGTTAAGTGAGTCGCACCTGATTTTATGACTTTTGCAATGGTTGTTAAGTCAATCACTACAGTACAGAACTGAATAATCTGGGTTTTCTACTCGTTGCTAATGAACAATAACATATTGTTTTATTTATCTGCATCCCTTTATTACTTTTACTAATAGCTCAAGGCAGTGAACTTCACTTTCCTCCTCCTATTTTCCCCACAACAACAACCTGGGAGGTGGGTTGGGCTGAGAAAGAGTGACTGGCCGAAGTCACCCAGGCAACTTTCATGCCTAAAGCGGGACTAGAACTCACCATCTCCCACTTTCTGGCCTGGTGCCTTACCCACTAAAGTGGCTCTAATATTGGCTTTAAATCTTCCCAAGAATCTAATCCCGTGCACCAATATCCAAAGATGCGCCCATGAATTAACTTCTCATTCGTCATCTGTTTCAGGATCTCGTAAGAGTAGAAGCACTGGGAGAGGCCTGGCTTCATGTCATGATTAGTGGGGTGGAGGTCAAAACGTGAAGAACCGTTACAGCAACTGGGTATGTCCAGTCTGGTGAAAAGAAGGACGAGGGGAGACATGACAGCAGTGTTCCAATATCTGAGAGGCTGCCACGAAAAAGATGGGGGGGGGGTCAACCTATTTTTCAAAAGACCGGAAGGCAAGACACAAAGCAACGGATGGAAACTAACCAAGGAGAGAAGCAGGAACTTCCTGACAGTGAGAACCAGTGGAATTAACCAGTGGAACGGCCTGCCTTCAGAGGTTATGGCTCTTCTATCACCAGAGGCTTTCAAGAAGAGACCGGACAGCCACTTGTCTGCAATGGTCTAGGATCTCCTGCTTGGGGAGGGGTTGGACTAGAAGACCTCCAAGGTCCCTTCCAACTCTGTTATTCTGTTAGGTTGCTTGCTCTGAATTAACTCAGAGGAAGGTTCTCCTCTTTGTTACACCCTGCTAGGGATTGCACAAGCCATTAGATGAGATTCAAATACGGCTCGATAGTTTGTGGTTCAAAGGTTAGTGGAAAGCCATCCGGGAATATTATGTAAACCAGCGCATCCCATTAATCCATTTTCTTGTCTATTTTTGGGGACGTAGTATATTATGCCATTGTGTTTTGTTAACCTAAACTTATGAGTTAAGTATCTTGTGTGAACTTGATTGTTATGGTTTTTAAAATATGATTTAAAGATTATTGTGTTGTCCATATCCAAAGCCAATCACCCTTCAAGAAACTAATGATTGTGTGATGTGAGCATGAGAGGCGTGTATGATCTGAATTCATTTGACTCACTAAATCATAATAGTCCCTTTAGAGCACAGAGGCGACACACAGAGACACAACAGGCAAACCCTTTCTTGGACGAACAGCAACTCCTGCAAAAGGGGAGCATAATGTGCAATTCCGGGTCAGACTCAGAAAGTCATGGGAACTCAACCAACTGTGGCTTGTGCATTAAAGATGAATTAAATAACCAAGATTTATTGGATGTGCACTTTGTTTTCTACATGATCATTTTTCTAGAGGGATAAGACGTTCTTTTTTATAATCAAACAGAAAGTTAGAGAAAACCTATTTTTAATTAAACGCATGCCTGCTTCGAAAAAGACGGTGTCTGAAATAATTTGCTTTTGATAATATGACAAAGATGACCTGCAGAGATCCTGGCCCTTTCCAGTAAGGAGATTCCCAGGAACGTAGTATCTTCTTAAGCACAACAAGCGTTTACTTAGGCTGCAAGTTCTCAGCATTTACATGAGAGTAAGTTCTGCTGAACACAACAGGAACTATTCTGCCTAAACATGCAAATGTTTTGTGTGATTAAAATATTTGCATTCTGGTTTTCAAGTCTCTACTAGGACAAACCCATGTCCTGAGATGATTCTGAATCTTTACATAAGCAAAAGCAATAATAATTTATTACTGTCAATGATAAACAACCAAAATATTTTTTTTAAACTGTAACATTGGCATAGATTAAATAATAAAGATTTCTCTATGTCGAGTTCAACTCGTGTAGAAACAGGGATACCTTTCTCTTAGTGACAGGAATGAAGTGGTTTGCCACAGTTTCCCACATTCCCATGGCCCCAAAATTCCCAAGTGGCCCCTACCCAAATTCTAACTCACGCTGATCCTGCCTACTGTTTGATATTCACAAATTAAAACCATTTTTAATTAGTATTTAAAAACTAATGGAACTTCTGGCTTCCTTGCAGTATAAAGTGCCAGAAATTATGCACCACATGCAAGATAATTGCTTGTGGTGGCTGATCACGAGGACAGGGGGTTGGCGGAGGGAATAGATCAAAACGTATCCAGAAAGGCCAAGTTAGCAAAAAATGCACTAGACCAGCAGGCTTCCAAACTTGGTAACTTTAAGACTTGTGGACTTCAATTCCCAGAATTCCCTGGCCAGCATGTTGCTGAGGTTTAGAAGCACCGGCCTGAATTGTAGAAAGACACTTCCTTGGAGCTCAGAGGTGCCATGTAGAGGAGAGGCCTCCCCCACCCCCACCGTAATACAGGTAGTCCTTGAGTTAGGACCACAATTAAGCCCAACATTTCTGTTGCTAAGTGAGACATTGGTTAAGTGAATTTTGCCCCGTTTTACAACCTTTCTTGCCACAGTTGTTAAGTGAATCGTTGCAGTTGTTAGTAACAAGGTTGTTAGTTGAATGGTTAAAGTCCCTACTGACTTTGCTCATCAGAGATCACAAAATCATATGACCCCGTATGACCCTGCAACTGTCGTAACTAAGAACCAGTTGCCAAGCATCCAAATTCGGACCATGGGGGGGGATGCTGCAAGAGTTGTAAGTGTTGAAAACGGTCCTAAGTGACCTTGTTCGGTGCCTTGTAACTTGGAATGGTCACTAAATGAACTGCTGTAAGTCGAGGACTACTGCCTGGACTGTACACCTAATAATACTCCCCACTGGCAACAGCACAATTCTAACCATTGGACAACGCCACGATTCTAAACAAAGCCCAAGCGACTCTCTGCCCCTCGGAAGAAAAAGGCCACCTGCAGACGACCCAGTCGAGTTCCAGGCTGGCGCCCTTCCGGGGCTCTCGGCCGCCGGCAGAAGTCAACCGGGCGAGTGGCGGCAGCCGGGGCTTGCAGCCAGGACCAAGCCCGGCTCGACGAGGCTCCTGCCGTCCCTTCGGAGCAAAGAGGCCACGCGCAGAGGCCCGACGGGCAGCCCTTCGCTGGCCGAGCAGCAGCGCCGCTTCCAAAGCAACTTGCAAAAGGGAAGCGGCGACCGAGCCAGCCGGCCCCGCGCCTTTCCCCCACGGACGCCCAGCTGGGAAGGGAGCCCAACCGGCCGCTTTCCTGGACCCAAGGACGCCCCGCTTCCCCGGCCGACTGAGCGAGCCGAGTCCCCTCGCCGCCCCCGGCCCGGCCAGCTCCAGCCCGGCTCCCTCCGGTTACCTGCTCGGCGAAGCGTGGTGCGGGCGCAGCGCCTCCGCCGCGCGCCGTCCGGCAAGGCGGCTTTCGGGCAAGCCAGGCGCCGGCTGGTCCCTCGCTGCGGGGCGGGCAGGCGGCTCGAGCGGCGCCCCGGTTGCGGCCGCCCGGTTTCCTCTCCGGCGCGCCGCGACTTTCCGGCTGGCCGAACTCCGGCGCTGCAGCAGCCTGGGAACTTCTCCCCGGGCGAAGAAAGTTGCGCGCCTCTCTCGCTCTCCAGCCTTTGGCCGCCGCCGCCGCCGCCGCCGCTACCGCTGCTGCTTCCCCGCTGGGTCCCTTGCGCGGCGCGGCGTGGCGCGCACCCGCATCCCCACGCCCGCCGCGCTGGTTCCGGCCCGGGGTGACGCGCGCCTGGCTGGGAGTTGCGGGAGCCCCGGGAAGGCGGGCGGGGGCGGCGGCGGAGCCGGAGGAGGAAGCGAGGCGCAATTGCTGGCGAGCGAAGGGGAGGCGGGCCGCGCGCACCTGTGAAGGGGAAGCATCACAGAGGATCCGAGTTGGAAGGGACCTTGTCCAGGGGTCTCCAGCCTTGGCAACTTTAAGCCTGGAGGACTTCAACTCCCAGAATTCCCCAGCCAGCAAAGGGAATTCTGGGAGTCCTCCAGGCTTAAAGTTGCCAAGGCTGGAGACCCTGATTTCTAGTCTAACCCGCTGCCCAAGCAGGAGACCCTAGACCATTTCTGACAAATGGCAGTTCAGTCTCGAGTGATGAAGCTCCCACAACTTCCAAAGGCAACTTCTTCCATTGGTTAGTTGCTCTCACTTATCAGAAAGTTCTCACTGTTGAAGAGAAATATGGGCGGGGGGGGGGGAGGAAGAATTAATTATGGAAAGTTTATAAGTGTTCCCAAGGAAGTATGATATTCAATTGAAAAGAAATGTTAAAGTTGTTAAGAATTTAATGACTATTAATGATAGAATTGAATTGGAATGGAATGATTGCTTTATTTACGTATATATATATATATATAAAATCTTTTCTTTAAGAATATAGTGTGTGTTTTAAGAATGTACCAAGAAGAATTCGATGGGAAGTTATGTATTATATTGAATGTTATAATCTTAAGGTATACATTGAAGCTTTAAATAAGAGTTGAATGGATAAAATTAAAAGATCTAAAGGTATCATACTCCAATTAGTAACTGCAGGGGAAAATTTGTTTAATGAGAAAAGATAGTATGAAATTGAAACAGGACAGACAAAAGTATAAATATAATGATTTGAATTGAGATGAGATAATCAAAATAAAGTTGAGAAAATTACAAGAGTTGAGAAAATTACAAGAGGGGAAAAGCTATGTAGAAAATGTAAAACAGTAATAAGATATGGAATAGAACACAAAAATGATCATGAAATTGAGTTTGTGTCTGTATGAAGAAGTGATAACCCGGGACCATGCTATTTTCAAAAAAAGATGTTTTATTTGTATTATGGTTTTTTTGTGAAAACCCAAATAATTGTGTTTTTTTTAAAAAAGAAAGTTCTCACTGTTACCTCGGAGGGTGGCGAAGGGGGAGGTGGTTCTCTTGAGAGCGCAGCCAGTCAAGGAGGCCGATGCCAGGTGGTTCTGCGAGCCTTCGCCCCCCCGCCCACCCTCTCCTCTCCTGAGCCTTAGGATCGGCGGTCTAGAGCTGCCCTCCTCGCACAGGAGAAGAGAAGGCAGCAGGATCGCGACTCCTTTCCAATGGCTGAAGCCTTCATCGCAGTCCTAAAAACTTCAGAAAGTTTCCGACTGAGGCTGGCTCAAAACATGGTTACCTGCTTACCTAATTAAACTCCTTTTCTGGCCTGGCTCCCTAGCCGAAAAAAAGAAAACTAAACAGTGTTACAAAAGTAGCCAAATTTATCAGGGAGAGCAAACATTACACTGGATTTATGACAACTGAGCCCCGAATTTCTGTTGCTAAGCAAGATGGCTGTTAAGTGAGTTTTGTCCCATTTTGCAAGCTTTCTTACCACAGTAAGTCAGTCACTGCAGTTCTTAGTAACACAGTTGTTAATCTGTGAACCTGGCTTCCCCAGGTGACTTTGCTTGTCAGCTGGTTGCCAAAGGGGATCATATGACCCCAGGACACTGTGACCGTCAGAAGTATGAATCAGTTGCCAAGCATCTGAATTTTGATCGCGTGACCATAGAGCCACGGCAACGGCTGTATGAAAACCAAGCATAAATCACCTTTTTCAGTGCTATTGTAAGGTCACAGTCACTGAATGAATGGACCACCTGTACCAGAAATTAACACAAATCTTCCCCTACTGTATTTATTGTGTAAATTACAAATGTTGAAGTCTACTCATCTTAAGGTTGTCACCGCTGACTTGGATTAATAGGGAGCTCACATAAGAAAGGTACCATTGCAGCAAATTAATTCAAGCCCTCAAGGGCACATCAGAACGGACGCTCTTCTCCGTCCCCATTCTGAGTTCATGAGTTCTCTCAGATGTCAATTCCACATGCTGTGCAATCTTTCTCCAAGGTCATCATTAAGTGGAGCTCAACCAGAGGACTTTCACCTACCTCTTGTGTGTGTGTGTCGGATACATGACCAACCTTCCAGGAGGGATGATAGAGCAAATTCTCCTTCCCGTTATAAGGGGCTTCTGGGTGGGAAGAATACAGAACACAGAATCATAGGGCTAGAAGGGACTTCAGAGGTCTTCTAATCCAATCCCCCTGCCCATGGCAGGAGATCCTACACCTTAATAATAATCGATAATCAAAGTTGGAAGGGACCTTGTAGGTCATCTAGTCCAACCCCCCACCCAAGCGGGAGACCCTACACTATTTCTGAAAAATGGCAGTCCAATCTCTTCTTGAAAGTCTCAAGTGATGAAGTTCCCACAACTTCTGAGGGCAGCTTCTGTTCCATTGGTTGATTGTTCTCACTGTCAGAAAGTTTCTCCTTATTTCCAGGTTAAATCTCTCCTCCATCCATTATTCCTTGTCTGGCCTAGCTTGACCCCTTCCTCCTCTCTGGGGCAGCCCCTCAAATATTGGAAGACCGCTATCATGTCTCCCCTGGTCCTTCTCTTCCCTAGACTAGCCAAGCCCAGTTCCTATAACCATTCTTCGTATGTTTTAGTCTCCAGTCCCCTAATCATCCTGGTTGCTTTTCTCTGTACTTTTTCTAGAGCCTCAACATCTTTTTTATAATGTGGTGAACAAAACTGGATGCAGTACTCTGGATGTGGTCTTACTAAGGCTTTATAGAGTGATATTAGTACCTCCTTTGATCTCGATTGAATCCCTCTGTTAACACAACTTAGGATTGCATTAGCTTTTTTGGTGGCTGCTGCACACTGCTGGCTCCTATTTAGCTGGTTGTCCACTAAGACTCCAAGATCCCTCTCACAGTTACTGCTATTGAGCCTGGTTTCACCCAGTCTATATGTGTCTTCCTGGTTTTTCTTGCCTAAGTGTAGGACTTTACTTTTCTCCATATTGAATTTCATTTTATTAGATATGGCCCAGTGTAGAACACTGTCAAGATCCATCTGGATCTTGAGCCTATCTTCTTGGGTGTTAGCTATTCTTGCCTGCTTAGTATCATCTGCATATTTGGTAAGTTCCCCTTCTATTCCCTCATCTAAGTCGTTAATGAAGATATTGAAGAGTACTGGGCCTAAGAAGGAACCTTGTGGCACCCCACCTTAGAATAGAATACAGCTGGAAGGGACCTTAGAAGTCATCTAGTCCAACCTGCTGCTCAGGTAGGGGACCCTATACAATTTCAAACAAGTGGCTCTCCAATCTCTTCATAAAAACCTCCAGTGATGAAGCACCCACAACTTCTAAAGGCAACCTGTTCTACTGGTTAATTGTTCTGTCAGAAAATTTCTCCTTAGTTCTAGAAGGTTGCATCTCTTATCTCTCCTTGATATGTTTTCCTCCCTTGTTTCTTGTCCTGCCCTCTGCTGTTTCCCTTTCCATTCTGGACTTTCTTTGGGCTTGATGGCCAAAAAGGTCCTATCATGTCATGAATGCAGATTCCAGATGGAACATGCTCTAGTTTAGGTTTTGTGATGCTTTATTTAATTCTTTGCTGGATTCATAGCCCATCTTTCATTCAGGACTTTGAAGTTGTAAATATAGTGCTTCCTGTTTTGTTTTTCCTCACAACAGCTAAGTGTGGATGGAGAGAGAACAAGTAAACTAAGGAATGGGGGTGGGGAGGAACGGTTGCTGAGGCTGAGTTTAAATCGGAGCCACCTTGGTATTACACTTTTAAACCTACTAAGTTGCTGCAAAGATAGCATAATATCGATCTAGCGTGGTTTTCAATATTGCAAGGGAACAATCGATAAAACCCCTGAAGCCTTGTCTTAGTCAGTTTTCTTATTACAACAGAATTATGTAAATTGAGGAGAGGGATTTGGGTCATCTTTGGCTTTGGAATGATGTGCTGGGAAGATGCCCACCCCTGAAAAAAAAAAAAAAGCTGAAAACATCAGGGAGGGGGGGAAAGGTGGTTGAAACAAAATAATCTTGCATGGGACAGAATGAAAAATAATAAGACTTCAGTGGCAACATTTAATACCAAAGGTTTTAGGGAGTTGAAATTGTGCACACCTGTGTACCCCTACCTGACATTTATATGCAAATCACTGGTGCTTCTTTTGCTGGAGGAGACCCATGCAGCATAAGTTGTATTTCCTGGCTGTTGTGGTATTTCCCCATCCTTACATCTACTTTGAAATCATCAGTATCTATCCACAGTCATCCCTTAATGTTAGGAAAGGTGTATGCTGCTTTCCTGGGGGATAGGTGTTGCCAGGTTTAGTTTCCATCAGTCACACCTCCAAAGTCACCTGCTGGACCCATGTGCTAGTAGCTGAGAGAGATGCTTTGAACACACAGACACACACAGTGTGTGTTTCCAAGCTAAGTTTGGAAAAGATTTCCAGAAGATAGTTGTGAGTTCTTGACACATCCCTAGCCTCTAATACAGGGCTATCAAACCCATGGCCTGTGGGCCGGATGCATCATGTGCTGGTCCCACCCCCCCACAGCTTAGCAAAGTCCCTATATGTCACCTGACGACACGAGTTTGACATCCCTGCTCTAATATATCATTGAAACCAACGTATTTCAAACTTGACAAATTTAAGATGTGTGGATTTCAACTCCCACACTTCCCCAGCTGGCATGAATTCTGGGAGCTGAACCCTGTAAAGCGGGCGGGATGAAGAATTCTGGGGAATGAAGTTCACACATCTTAAAGTTGTCAAGTTTAAAGAACAAACCATTCAAGCTCATCTCTACTATGTACGGAATTAAGATCCATCAATCAGTATTAGTCATCTGGTGTTGGGTGGGACTGAATCAAATCAGATATACAACAGTTACCATGGCACTGACAAAAGTGACTTATGACCATTTTTCACACTTAAGACCACTGCAGTGCTGCACCATGGTCACATGATCAAAGTTCAAATTCTTGGCAACTGACTCATTTTTATGTCCTGGGTCATGTGATCATCATCTTTTGCAAGCAGAGTCAAAGGGGAAGCCCGATTCCCTTAACAACCTTGTTACTAACTTAAAAACTGCCACGATTCATTTAAGAACTGTAGCAAGAAAGGTCATAAAACGGGGCAAAATTCACTTAACAAATATCTCAGCAACATAAATTTTGGCCTGAATTGTGGTCTAAATCAAGGATTACCTATAATGAATAAATCATCTTGGAACAATCCTTCATGATCAGATCAAGCACATTGGAGAAAACGAACGCCTCGTTCTGATTCGCCTCCATCAAACAGCCCTGGGCATTGGATGCAAACCCCATTTCTTTCAACAACCAAGGAGAAGGATTAAGCTGCTCCTCACTCACACCCATGTTTCCCTTGGCAGCTCTGTTTTACCCAAAGGTTGACTGGAGTTTCTCGTTTGAACAGCGAGCCTTAGGACTCGGGAAGCAGTGGTGGGTTTGTGATGATGTATTCAAGTGACTCTTCCAATTATTAGTAAGTACCTACTGTTGAAATTTTAAAATAACACTTTAAAAATAAAGTCTCCTTCCAGTCGAACTCAATTCCCAGTAATCCCACAGCCAACAATCTTGGCAGCAATGTAGAAACATAGATGGTCCTTGAATTTCTGTTGCTTAGAAAGATGGTTGTTAAGCACCCCATTTTTTGACAGTGGTTAAATAAATCACTGTGGTTCTCAAGTCCATCCCACAGCTGTTAAGCAAATCTAGTTTCCCCCCATTGACTCTGCTTGTCGGAAGCCAGCTGGGCAGGTTGCAAAGGGTGATCATGGGCACATTGCAACCATCATAGATACAAGCTGGTTGCCAAGCACCCAAATTGTGACCCCATGTCTGTGGAGATGCTGTGATAGTTGTTAAGGGTCAATGATGCTTTTTTTCAATGATGTTGCTACTTCAAATGGTGACTAAACAAATGGTTGTAAATTGTAAGTTAAGGACTACCTGAAGTTTACTATGCTTTCTGGCATACTCTCCCAGTTTCTCAGTGTGAAATTTCAAATCTCCAAGCAGAACAAGAAGCAATGGATGGAAACTAACCAAGGAGAAAAACCAAGGTAGAATTAAGAGAAATTAGGTCCTGATAGTGGAATTAATCAATCAATCAGCAGAACCATTTGCCTCAAGAAGTTGTGGGTGCTCCAACACCAGAGATTTTTAAGAAGAGATGGATACTCATGTGTCTGAAATGGTATAGGCTTTCTTGTTGAGCAGGTGGTTGGACTAGAAGAGGCCTCTTCCAACTTGGTCATTCTTGTAAATATCACCACCACCCATATTCTGGTTGATTGGGAAGCTGGGAACCAAAATCCAACATCCCTAAAAGCAGCTAGCCCAACATTTCTTTGATCTTCCCCAACGTCGGTCTTCTTCCTGCTGCCCAGAGCTAAGCAGCTGATTTTTGCAGATCTGCCTTTTGTGAAGAGGGCTGAGCCAGGGAAGGCTTGGCGTTGGTGCATGAACTTTCCTCGATGAGTGAGAAGCTCCTGCTCAGAAAGCAGGATTGTCAACTGTTTTTAAAACCTTCTCCTCCTATACCTGAAAGAGCAGTTTTCTTTCCTGCAGTCTTTACCAACCGATTATGTTTATCTGCAGCACTGTTTCACCTGCTGATTTCTGCAAATCAAGGCAGTTTCTCTTGGGAATTGAGACGGAGACCCAAGGGAATTGCCAGCCCATTAATCTAATATTTTGCAACTGAGCAGATGTTTTTACAAAATCTCCTTCCAAATTTTTTCTTTGAGAAGTGCAAGATCCCTCCTAGTTTAATGCAGAAAAGCAAAAGTGCCAAATTGCTTTTCCTTTCCATGTGTTAGAGTCCCCAAATAATAGGAGACAGAAAATTCCTACTCACACACTTTCATATTATGCATTTTTCCTAGTTCTTGGTCTAGGAGCTGCATTGAAAGAGTTACTGCACTGAGTTTCTACAATGCACTCAACCCCAGAGTAAATGAAGAATGGTGGCAGGAATTGGGTCTGGCTCTAGTGAAAAGAAGGACCAGGGGAGACATGATAGCAGTGTTCTAATATCCAATGGCCTGCCAGAATGAAGAAGGAGTCCACCTATTCTCCAGAGCACCTGAAGACAGGACAAGAAGCAATGGATGGAAACTCATCAAGCAGAGAAGCGACCTAGAACTAAGGAGAAACTTCCTAATGGAGAGAAAAATTAACCAGTGGAACGGCTTGACTTCAGAAGTTATCGATGCTCCAACACTGGGGGCTTTTAAGAAGAGACTGGACAACCAGTCTTCTGAATGGTATAGGGTCTCCTGTTTGAGCAGGGGGTTGCACTAGAAGACCTCCAAGGTCCCTTTCAACCCTAGGAGGAGGAGGAGGTGGAGGCGGAGGAACCAGTACCAGTTGCACCTGCTATGTGACACAATCCGTTTGCATGATTTCATGCATGCTTCAGTATAGAATACAAAGCCACAGCAAAAAGTTCGTTGAGTTCCATTGGCTATCAGTTTATTTTGCAGATACCACCAGGTGGCTGTGTATATTCTAATTTCTAACCAGAAGGCATTGTTTTTGGCCAAAAGCAGGACCAAGCAGGCCAGCCCTCCTCCTGCTCTTCCCATTTCCTTTCACCTGGAAGACGGAATGCTTGAAATGTCATCTTGACAAAGGATACTCCAAGAAGTTGTAAAACTTAAAGAGAACCATGAGAGGGCAGCAAAGAGGGCCTAAAAATGCTCATTCCTTGCAGCCTTCTACTGGTTCAACTAGAGTTTTGCAATCCAGATTTAACTGCTCTTGGCAAGATGCTCTAATTTAGAAGACCATTTCTGAAAATTATATTCCTTGCAGCTGCCTATAATCCATCAAGCTTCTGGTTACTTTTCTGGTTTGGGGGATGGTGGTGGGGATGATAGCTGTGGATGGCAATATTCCTGTAAACAACTCCTTGAGTTTCTGGCAAATTCTATATCCCCGCCCCATACCTATCACCAATCTTTACTAGCATTTTTGAAAAGCAGAGAACAAGCAAGCTGCAAATCAAAGTGCCAGCTTCTTCTTTATTTTCAAAAAATGCCTCTGTGCAGCAATTCTTTAAAAATAAATGTGGTGAATAGTTGTGACCAAGGTTTGCTTGGAGGCGGACCCATCCACTCAAAAAGCAAAGGGGATGAGCAGACCTTAAGAGGCTGGGCAGAGAGCAAAAAGGATCCTCAGCACATTGACTCTCTAATAAAAAGCAGCTGTTTTGAAAAGCACCACCACCATTTTGTGAGAGCGCCCACAACTTGCTTTGAAAATGGGACAGGTCCACAGTGGTTCTCCCAGATTACGTCTTCTATGGTTTTTGAAGGTTGGCAGTTACTCCATATCCATTGGCAAACGTTGAGGTATTTCTGCAAACTTTTATTTTCTCTCTAACAATACTAGTGGGCGTGTTCTGTTTCCGCAACAGTCTCTCTCTCAGCACTACCCCCAATGTTCACCATTAAATAGGAACAATACAGAACAAGTAGTCCTCAACTTACAACCACAACTGAGCCCAAAGTTTATGTTGCTAAGTGAGAAATTAGGTAAGTGAGTTTGGCCTCATTTTACAACCTTTCTTGCCACATTTGTCAAGTGAATCACTGCAGCTGTTAAGTTAGTAACAGTTGTTAAGTGAATCTGGCTTCCCTTTGACTTTGCTTGTCAGAAGGTTGCAAAAGGGGATCACGGGACCCAGCGACCGTCGTAAGTGTGAGGCAGCTGCCAAGCATCCAAACGACCCTGGGGATGCTGTAATGGTTGTAAATGTGACAAATAGTAATACATCACTTTTTTCAGTGCCGTTGTAACTTTGAATGGTCACTAAGCATACTGTTGTAAGTCAAAGACACCCTGTATTTTTTTTCTTGTTTTGTTTAGCAAGAATTGTCTTTACATTTAAATATCATGACACATTAGATACAGGAGTCCTTAAGAATGACAGAATTTGTCTGACCTCTACAGACACGATTAAAAAAAAACCCTTAACTATTTTCTTAGTTATCACGACCTGTCTCTGTACTGAGCCGAGCCAGTCGTCTGCCGGCCCTCCTGTTTCTCTCTCAATATCTTCAGCCATGGTGTGGTTTGTCTACTCTTTCCTTTGTAGATTTTTTTCCCTTTATCCAAATTGGCTATTTCCCAAACAGAAAAATGCCTCTTAAAATTCCATTCTAGGAAATAACCTTTTCTGTGGCCGTCAAAACACAGCTCCTTGGATATCTTACAAGTGAAAGGACTATATCAAGAAGATAAAGGAGAAATTACTGGCATTTGAAAAACCAAACAAATGGTCTGGAGAAGTTTAAGCAACAGTTTGTTCAAAGTTTTACAACAGACAGTTCACAACTTTTTCCATTCCTCATTGTTGCTGACAAGTCTGTACAAAATGCATTTTCACTCCCCCCTTTCATTAGGTGGTTATGTAATTTAATTAAATAAATTGGTGAAGTCTATAAAAGTGCTCATTAATAAAAAAATAACGTATATATTTTGGAAACAGAAATACATTGATGATTTTTTGTTTGTAAACACACAAATACACACATTTGTGTATAGATATTATCTAATTTCAGCATATTTTCAGAACCTGGCTGGGAAATTCTGGGAGTTGAAGTCCACACATCTTAATGTTGACAAAGATTGAGAACCACTGGTCGAGTGAATTGTGCAAAGCCAGTCTGTTACAATGTACGGCACAACATGGGACAATCAGGTTAATAATATAAACCATGGTTAACTATGAGGTGTGTTGTGGGAAGACACCCAAGTTTGTGTAGTCCCTATGTAAAGGTCTGGTTGAATAGCTTCCACAAACGATCTGGCTTTCATGGAGACGGGGAATTCACCACCATGAAGTGAGTGGAACAGTCTAACCCTGAGTGTCTGGGGTTCTTCATCACTGGAAGATTTTATGAAGGAACTGACCGACTATCTCTCAACAGTTCAACAGTTTTCTAGCATATTACAGCAGGAGGGATTTTTTTCTGGTCCCTTCCTTCTCAAATAGTTTCTTCCCTTCCCAGCTGGGCCCATTTTCTAGAGTCTTCCCCAACCAGAAATGGTTCAGCCCACAATTTGACCGTGACCTCCATTCACCTCATTTGATTCTGTGAAAATGAGTCTATAGCTTGAATTTTCCTCCTTCCTGGATGAGAGATTCCACCATATCTGTCTGAAGAGGAGAACAACCTATTCTCCAAAGCACCTGAAGGCAAGACAAGGTGGAAGAAAGAACCAACCCAGAACTAAGGAAAAATTCCCTGACATGAGAATAGCTGGTCTGCAGAAATTGTGGGTGCTCCATCATTGGAGGTTTTCAGGAAGAGATGGGACAGCCATTTGTCTTACATTCAGCAGGTTCTGACCAGTTTTGGAGAACCGGCAGCAGAAATTTTGAGTAGTTTGGAGAACCGGCAAATGCCACCTCTGACTGGAGGTTTTGTAGTATCCTTCCCCTGCCACGCCCACCAAGCCACGTCCACAGAACCCGTAGTAAAACAAATTGAATCCCACCACTGTCTTACATGGTATAGATTCTCTTGCTTGAACAGCAGGTTGGACTAGAAGACCTCTAAGGTCCCTTCCAACTCTGTTATTCTGTTAATTGATTGTCCTCAGACTGAGTCACTCCAAGCTGTTTTGTGGTTTTGCATGCAAGAGAATGCACAGGCCTATATACTGATAGGCCTCAAATTATGACCACAATTGAGCGTGCAATTAGAAGTCATCAAACAGGTCTTCTCAAGCCCAACCTGATTTTACAGTGATTTTTTTTGCGGTGGTCACTAAGCAAATACTGCAAAACCCATTGTTCGCAAACAGGTTTTTGAATTGGAAGCAATGCTGATTTCTGCCCCCCCAAAAAATGTCATAAATCACTGAACGCTGCAAATGTGCATGAATGCGATCACATAACTGCATGAGAAGAGGAATCTCAAAACTTCGAATCTGGTTTATAAATACCGTTTTTGGGGTCCCTTGTATCTTGGAACTAATACCTTTGAATTAAGTGAGGACTGCCTATATAATTTTCCAAAGCGGGACGTGAACCCCACCCGGCCAGCAATCCCAAGTACTTCAAGCAGGACCTGCACAAACTGCAGTTTTTGGCTGGAGAAATCTGTTTTTTAACCTCCCGGAAGCTTGAAGCCAGAGCTGTTCCTGAGAAGGAAAACAAACATCGCTCCCTTCCCTCAGGGATTGTGAAGGAATTGTGAGTCAGGAGCAGGGCTTTTTTCTTCTTTCTTCCTTTTCTTTCTCTCTCTCTCTCTCTCTCTCTCTCTCTGTCTGCTGTGTGTGTATGATTGTGCCCTGGCAGGGCTCCTTTGTGGCACACCCTTGTGAGCATTGGAAGTGTTTTTCCTTCCACAGAAAGTTGTCATGAAAGCATGAAAAAGGGCATGACACAACCCACTTGACCGGAGCGAGTCTGACTTTTTTTTTTTCCCTTTGGGAAACTCAGCTTCCCAAGACGGCAGAACGGCAGCCAGGCTCTGTTGAAGCTGCACTTTGAAGGAAAGGGATTCGTCTCTACTTCTTTCGTTGTTTTGTTTACTCAGGGGTTACACTTGGGGGCTGGGTAGTGAAGTTTCTGGACTCCTTCAGCTCAGGAGAATCAAAGACGACCTATCAAATTTGTAAGTGAAGTGGCCACCTCCCCATAACTTCTCATGTGCAGGTAGTCCTCGGTTTATGATCACAATTGAGGCCAACATTTATGTAGCTAAGTAAAACAGTTGTTAAGTGAGCTTTGCCACATTTTATGACCTTTCTTGCCACTGCTGTTGAGTGAATCACTGCAATTGTTAAATTAGTAACATAGTTCTTAAGTGAATCCGGCTTCTCCATGGATTTTGTCAGAAAGTGGTGTTGGAAGAAATATCTTTCTAGGTTCAGTTCCAAGTGAGGGAAAAAGACACCGGATTCATGGAAGTTGCTTGGAAAGAAGGTCTAATGGTGGACAGGATCACCTGCCTTGGAGCTCCTGAGCGAAAAAGGAAGAGATGCTGAGAACCCCTGGGTTTTATACCCTCTCTACCCTTCGACTTCCTGGGGTACAGGAAGAGTATCCTGATAGGATGCTGTCAGGGGTCATAGTTTTGTTGGTTGTATGAGTGCTAAGTTTGGTTGGATCCTGCTGGGTGGTGTAACCTTCCCAGGTGCCATGTGGTGAGATGGGTAATCCTATCATTTCCTGAGGGCCAAGTCTTAATCCCATCACCCTGGAGCTCAAGGGAGGTGCAGGGAGCTGCATGAAGCTGCTTTGTCTTTAAAACAAGTTTCACCTTTTCTCAAAGGAAATATAATATTCTGCCTTTTTAATATTTCCTAGAATATTTCATTCTTCTAGGAGAGGGGTATGTGCTGTCCAGCCAGTTACAGTTAATGGGAATGGGTATAGTCAGTTAGGAATTGGGAGCTGTCCCCTTAAGGGAATGCATCATGGTAAATGTAGTTAAGGTATCCTGGGAAATGTTGCTCATGTCATGTGGCCACATCTGTAATCCTGACTGATCACTGAATTGACCCTTGGTGGGTTGGGGGGGGGGTGTTCTTCACTCTTGCCTGAACCCAGCCTCATGCTAGCATCTCTACCCCTGCTTCTACGATATGGGGTGAAATGGATAAGAGATAACCATCTTTTTACCCAGAAAGACAGATATGCAAAGAATTGGACATTGAGAAGAATCTCGTCATAACTGTGAGTTATCTTGAGGATGCCTGGTGAACCAATAAAAAGACTTTTTATGGATGCTTTGTGGAGTTATCTATCTGCCTTTATACAGTCAGTCAGTAATTATAGAGGACAGAATAAGAATAGGGTGAGTGCTAGCTTTCTACAGTGGCAAGAAGTGATCCTATGACTCTGGGACCCTGCGACCCTCATAAATATGAACCAGTTGCCAAATTTTGATCATGTGACCACTGGGATGCTACAACAGTCATCAGTCACTTTTTTCCATGCCTTTGCATCACGCTAGCTGTCATTCATGTTCTCCAGACTTGATCCGCCACCTGCAGACAGGATCCAGTCCCTCCATTCTGCTCCACAGCACCCAAGAATTGGGGTCAGCAGCTCTGGAGGCCCCCAGTCTTTCTCTGCAAAAGATTGAAACAAGTTGTGACGGTTCTCGCAAGTTGGCAACAGTTGTTTGGCTGGGCATTGGAACAGGTGAGGTTTTCTCCTGCTGCCTTCCCTGCGTAGCTAGGCAGCCCTTTGTAGGGCAGAGAGATCATAGCAGCTGCAGCAGCAGCAGCAGGCGAGGAGAATGAGGAGAAGGCTTAGGGGTGAGCTGATAGAAGCCTTCCAACAGTTGAAGAGGACCTCGATCTATTCTCCACAGCACCTGAGGGCAGAATAAGGAGCAACACAGGGGTGAGATTTAATTCTTTTTACTATTGGTTTGGTGGGCGTGGCAGGGGAGGGATACTCTAAAACCTCCAGTCAGAGGTAGGATTTGCCAGTTCTCCAAACTACTCAAAATTTCCACTACTGGTTCTCCAGAACTGGTCAGAAGCAGAGGTGGCATTGAAATTTTGAGTAGTTTGGAGAAGCGGCAAGTCCCACCTCTGACCGCCTCTCCCCGTATCTCTTCTCTGCCTCCTGAGTCCCACCTGATTGGCTGGGTCTTCTTTGGTTGGCCCGCACAGGAGAGCGGAGCTGGAAAGCAGGTTAGTGGGGTGGGGAGGGAATGGGGATTTTGCAGGATCCTTCCCCTGCCACGCCCACCAAGCCACCCCTACAGAACTGGTAGTAAAGAACGTCTGAATCCCACCACTGGTCAGAACCTGCTGAATGCCACCTCTGGAGCAATGGGTGGAACTTCATAAGAGGGAGATCTAGTCTGCAACTATGGAGGAAATCAATGAGGACAATTAATGGAACAGTTTGCCTCCTCGTGTTGTGGGTACTCCATCGCTGAGGGTCTTAAAAGAAAAGATTGGACATCCACCTGTCCAGGGTGGAGTAAGGAAAACTCCAAGATCCTTTCCAACTCTGTAACATTTCCAAAAACACTTTTCATTTTAGAATAGTAGAGGAGGCTATTTGTGAAGGGGGAAAACCCAGCGACACAGTTAAGATGAAGAAGTGACAAATGGAGCTAGGAAACACTCCTCTGAAATCTGCCATGCAGGAAAAACCACAGCAGTCTTTAAGGCACGTTGAATGGTGACATGTGTTCATGGTCAGCTGTTGGAGGCCTCAGGACAGAGATAGCTAGCAGAACAACACTTCCAGCACAATAGCAGAGCTGGAAGGGATCTTGAAGGTTTTCTAGCCCACTCCTCTACACAAGCAAGAGACCATATACCATTCCAGACAAGTGGCTGTTCAGTATTTTCTTTAAAAAACCCAGTATTGAAGCACCCACAACTTCTGGTGGCAAGTTGTTCCACTGGTTAATTGTTCTCACTGTTGGGAAATTTCTCCTTCGTCCTAGGTTGCTTCCCTCCTTGATTAGTTTTCATCCATCGATGGAATTTGTTTAATGACTGTGTTGGAAGAATTATCCATCTGGGTTCGGTTCCAAGTGGGGGAAAAAGAGACTGGAAACATTGGAGGCTGTTTGGAAAGATGGTTTAATGGTGGACAGGACCACATGCCTTGGAGCTCTTGGGTGAAGAAAAGGGCAGAAATGCTGAGAGTGCCTGGGTTTTATGCCTTCTGCTGGGATTTGAATTTGAGCTTGTATTCTGATTGGTTGTCAGACTCCCATGGGGCCGTGCAGGGGCAACTCTGTAGGCTGTCCTGAGTCCCAGGCTTGGTTGAGCCTTTGCTGGATGATGATGTAATGAAAGGGCCTTGGGTAATTCCTATTATGGCTCTACTTGGAGTAGATCTTTGTTATGTAAAATAGACTGGCCCAGGCCCTAATGGCCCATTAACAAAGGTGGCGAGGGGGGGGCTGAGTTTCTGCCTCTCTGAGTTTCTACTTCTCTTTTAGGGGAAAATATTGTCTTTTTAGTATAGCCTAAAATATTTCATTTTTCTAAGAGAGGGGTGGGTTATAACTTCCAACAACTGAATGATTCACTTAACAACCGCAGTGAGTCACGTAACAACTGTGACAAGAAAGGCTGCAAAGTGGGGCGAAACTATGATTCTAGGAGTCTTAAAGCCCCCAGAGAAAGCTCCATTGGTAGCCGCCACCACACCGAGAGCTCCCTCCACGTGGGCACCTGTTTGCAGGGCCACAATGTTCCTCTTTTAACCACAGCATGTTTTTGATAAGGATGACTCAGAGATGGCTGCAGCTTTCCAAAACACGCGGTCCCTTGCTTTGATGCTGAGGCAGCCGGGTGGCTGATTCCAAACCCACAGCAAGTCAAAACTAGCAGAGGTCCAAACCCACAGCAAGTCAAAACTAGCCGAGGCCTTGCTTAAAAGCAGGCAAATAGCTGTGGGCAACAGTTAAACTGGGCGTGCATGAGGCAAGGACACGCCTTGAAAGGCAGAGAGGATAAAGCAATTCAGAGATTCCCCTCTAGCTTCTGTCAGCTCTCAGCAGCCATCGGCAGTTTTCATAACAAACCAGCCGTCTCCTTTCCACTTTAGCTTGTTTTCTCCTCCTGGCTGGGTGAAAGAGGAACCATCCAGAGTTTTCATTGGCCAAGTCCTTAATGAAGGGCAAATTATAAAGGAGAAGAGCAGGCTTTGGAGGAAAGGGGATTTTAAAGGTTTGGGATTTGAGGATATTGTTCTTGTGTGTTAGGATAGGTTTTTTTTTTTTCAAACTTGGCAACTATAAGACATGTGGACTTCAACTCCCAGAATTCCCCAGCCAGAATTCCCCATGTCCAGCCAGACAACTGTTTGGATGAGCATTGGAAGAGATTCCCTAATGCTGGCTCCACTATTCACTTTCACAGTTTTAATTCTACTTAATTTCTGTGGACCTTACCCGATATCTAAGGGAGCGTGCACTCATGCACTGATGCACTACTGTTCCTGTCACATTTTAATTGCTTTATTTTGCTCATTCAAATCTGTAATTTTTGTTTGACAAATAAATGTAAAGAAAATATCCACTGTTTCTTGACTGCCTCACAATTGTTTCTGAAACTTACCTTCAGTCCCCTGGATTCTTATTTATTTCAGCAGATGCCATCTCAGTGGGTGGAAGCAGCTAGCTGACCTGGAATGGAAGCCCAGAGAGAAACTCCATGGTTGTAGTTGAACAGAGAGGTATTTCCATACTGTTATTAAAAGAGCTTCACCATAAATGGGTTCAAGAAATCACTAGGAGTCAAAGGAGACTCAAAAGCAATTTTACCTTTACTATCACAATGCCTAAACACAATTGTTTTTGTGTATGTATACATATAATGTGTTTTACTGGTGTTGAATATCAGTGATTACATGACCTCTGAGGATGATATATGCTAAGTAAAAATAAATAAAACTGGTGCCCAACAAATGCCCATTTAGTTCAAGCATCGCCAGAGCTACCTAAATACAGCTACCCAAGACCATTCAAAGTTACAGCGGAATGAAAAAAGTGACTTGTGACCGTTTTTCACACTTACAACCACTGCAGCATCCCCATGGTCACGTGACCAAAATCCAGATGCTAAACAACTGATTCATATTTATGACGGTTGTAGTGTCCCGGGGTCATACGATCCCCTTTTGCGGCCTTCTGACAAGCAAAGTCAATGGAGAAGCCAGTTTCACTTAGTAATCATGTGACTAACTTAACAAATGCAATGTTTCCCTTAAAAACTGTGGCAAGAAGGATCATGAAATGGGACAAAACTTACTAATCACCTGGCGCTGATGATGTTCGCTAGTCCGAGGAATGAAACACCTATCAGGAAACGACCAACCGCATCAAGGACCTACCATCAAGGTGGCTGTGTTCAATATGACACATGACAACTACACACCAGACAACCATATTTTAGGCAGTGAGTTCAGAGTAGAGTTGAATGCATTGTATGAATGAGGAAAATTGGCTTAATACAATGAGCGTATAGTTCAGTGGACCCTGAGTATGTCCATTGTGCCAACACAACACAGTCTTAATTTGTTCTCGCTGAACATGTTTTTCTAACTCTGCCCTGCAGGCTGACCCTGAGAAGAAGCAGCCCGAGATTTTAACTCTCTGCCTTTCTGATTAGGCAGAGGAAAAATACAGAATAATATTCTGCTTTCCCAGTCAGGGAACCCAGTCAGGAATGTCAGAAACTTTTCCAACTAACCGCCTATTTTCTGCTTTAGAGGACAGTCCTACTCAGTCCTTCCATTGTAGAAGGCAAGATAAATGGGGCATATCCTAGGTGTGTTGGGGAAATCCTTGCCTTGTGTAATCTTCAGAAACGCTCCAAATATTCCATTACACAAGAGGTTAGAAATAGCAGAAATACAGTAACACAAGCAGAAAAGGTTACTCACCTCTGGAGAAACACACAAAACAGAAGTTAGTGCTGAAATCAAAAGCCAAACCCGTCCAACCCTTAGCTAACACCGTAGGAGTCAACAAGGGAAAGACAGATAGAAAACAATGCCATAATCAAGAAACTACCAAGAGAAAACTACACCCTCACCAAAACTGGCAACAGAAGCTACTTTATATATAAACAGTGGACAAACCCAGTACTTACTCACACCAATGATGCTACCTAGTTGGGTAATGAAATGTCTGCAAACGAAACTCCGAGCACAAACGACTCCACAAGAGAAACAAAGACACTGATAGAGGAGAATAATTGTAGCTCAGTTTGAAGTGCGGGGTCCCTGGTGCTCTCTGAGCTTGTGTCCTTGAAGATCCTTCATTACCAAACGGGGCTGATGCTGTTACCTAATTAGGTAAGGAAACGCCTGCAAGAAGCAACCAACCTCAGAAGGCACCAAGGACCCCACAGAAAGAAAATTGGCTTTGCACGCCAGGAAGTAGATCCCAAAGTTTATGAGTAAGACCCCCTGCTCTTAATACAGGTAATCCTCGATTTACAACAGTTCATTTAGTGACTGTTTGAAGTTACACAACTGCAACTGAAAAAAGTGACTTATGACAATTTTTCACACTTACAACCATTGCAGCATCTTCATGGTCACATGCTCAAATTTCAGACACTTGGCAACTGAATCACACGTATGACAACAACTGAATCACACGTATGACAACTGCGCTGTCCCAGGGTCCCCTTTGTCATCCTTCTTACAAGCAAAGCCAATGGGGAGGCCAGATTTACTTAACAACCTTGCTACTAACTAAATAACTGCAGGAATTCACTTAACAACTGTGGCAAGAAAAATCATAAATGGGGCAAAACTCACTTAGCTGTCTCACTTAGCAATAGAAATGTTGGGCTCAGTTGTCGTTGTAAATCGAGGACTAACTCTAGTGGAATTTGCAGAGCTCAATTTTTGCAATTAGAAATAGCAAGAAAGAGAAGAATTATGGGAGTTGAAGTCCACAAGTTTTAAAGTTGCCAAAATGGTGGACCCCAGCTTAGAGTAACACACATACAGAGAGAGAAGAGAAGAGAAGAGAAGAGAAGAGAAGAGAAGAGAAGAGAAGAGAAGAGAAGAGAAGCCCTCAACTCAAGTTAAAAATATATTTTCCGGTGATTCACAGTATTTATGCTAGCATGTAAATCTGAAATATAACTAACCGCAGTTGCTCAGCAGTCTGAAAAGAATAACCATGCACAGTTTACAAATGAATGGATATTAATAGCACATCGTGGGGACTGAACAAACAAGGTGGAGCTCTTCCCTCAGCCATCTCTCAGCTCGGAATGAATACGCACTCATTAATCGTTATTGTCATTTAGCAATTATTAAATTGGGCCTAAATCCCAATGATTTGCTACTTCCTGCTGTTTATTCAAAATGTTATCATATCATAGGCCCAGACTCAAGCTGTTCTACATCACGCTCTTAGGCGTATTTACTTAGAAACCAACATGACTGGAATTTCAACGGCAAGGAATCAGGGTTTCCTCTCTAATAAATATAAATGGAACCTTTGGGTTCTGTCAGCTCATGAGGTCACCAACATGGGGACAGCAGTAGTTTTGTTTCCGAAAGTGACATTTGGGTTTTAATTTTCTTCAAGAATTTTTTTCAACCCCAACATTTGGAGAAATGTCGAAGAGAAATCCAAGAAAGAATTAAGGAGAAATTTCCTGACAGTGAGAAAAATTAATCAATGGAATGGCTTGTCTTCAGAAGTTGCAGGTACTCCAAAATTGGAGGTTTTCAAGAAGAGATTGGGCAGGCATTTGTCTGGAATGCTACAGGGACTCCTACTCCAGCAAAGTTGGACTAGAAGACCTCCAAGCAGGAGTGGGATTCTAGAGGTTCACACCTATTCGTTAGAACCAGTTGTCAACATTCTAAGCAGTTAGGAGAAGAGGTTGTTAGAAGAAATTACTGGCCTAATCCTGTAAGGAAGGCAGGAAGGAAACATTCTGGTGTTGCTTACAGAAACTGCCTTTCCGTTAACCCTTGTTACCTTCTTGGCAGGACTAGACTTCCTGTCTCAGGAACTTCTCTGGAGTTTTTTTCCCCTCCTTTACTGGTAATTTGTTTGTGTGGAGTGACCATTCAAAGTTACAGTGGCACTGAAAAAGTGACTTATGACCATTTTTCACACTTACGACTGTTGCAGCATCCCCACAGTCATGAGAGGCCAGGAGAGGAGATGCGTGCCTCGATGTGAGTGAAATTGAGTTGGCCACACCCAGCCAATAACATGACCAAGCCACGCCCATCCAGTCACATGACCACCTAAGCCATGCCCACCACCTAAGCCACGCCCACAGAACCGGTTGTTAAAATTTTTGAATCCCACCCTTGCCTCTTGTAAATTTTTATTCTTGTAAATTGCTTTTTGTTTTCTTTTTCTCCCCTCAAAAAAAGAAGATTCAGTGAAGGAAGACTTTATCCCTTAGTTACAAGGTGGCTGAATGGTGGCAATGGGTGAAATTTTCTCTTTTTGAATTAACAGATAACAAAATAACAGAGAAGGGATCGTGGAAGTCAACCCCCTGTTCAAATAGGAGACCCTATACTATTTCAGGCAAATGGTTGTTCAATCTCTTCTTTAAAATTTCCAGTGAGGAGCCCCTACATCTTGGGGAGGCAAGTCATTTTGCTGATTAATTGTTCTCCTTAGTTCTAGGTTGCTTCTCTCCTTGATCAGTTTCCATCCATTGTTTCTTGTCTGGCCTTCAGGTGCTTTTTGGAGAATAGCTTGACCCTCCCTCTTTCCGTGACAGTCCCTCTTTCTTTGGTCAGAGGTCTCAATTCTTTGGTCAAGAGGTCTGCATCCTCCTTGGGGTGTAAGGAGGAGATGCAGGGATTGAACTTCATCTACAGCAATGTGGCTTTTTCACAGCAGGCAGGCCATGGAAGAATTCAAAGAGCTGAAGAATGATGGAGAGATTTGATGGGACAGGATGTGGACCAGATTTTTCCACCATCTTGCAACAACCAAGAAAAGTCCCAAACATCTGCAAAGCAAATTCCAGGTCAATTGCAAAGCTCGCTTGAGAACAAAAAACCGAAGTTCCTTTCTCAAGGGAAAAACAGCTTGGAAACAATGTTTTGCACTGTTGGAGCAAACCAGGATTTTCCGCCTGTCCAGATGTTAGAAGCTCCTCTTTGACTACAGTTGTGGTTGCTTTAGGATCATGTACCATATCCTTCTTCACCTGCTTGCTCTCCTTCCTTGCCAGTAAATCATCTCTTCATCTTTATCTTGTGTGAGTCACCATGGCAACCAGGTGCAATTTGAAGAGCTTGATCTGCTCAGAGTCCCATCTCGGTATCTTTTTCCAAATAAACCATCCTTCTTGATCCTGTTTCTTTACATCTCTGTCCATGAGCACATAGACTAATTCATATTTTCCTTCAGTACAAGTTTCTACAGATGTATTTTATGGGCTTGAACTGTAATGGGAAATGATATGTCAGTGTTTTAAATAGCATTATTTTTTCAATAGGAAATGCATAACCGGACTTTAAATTAAAAAATGCAATTCTAGAAACATTGTATTCCTAACTTACAGTCCTAGGAAAATGTGACATAGTTCAAAGACTCTATCCAACTTCTACAATACTTAGCTGTCGGGTTTTATTCAAGACTCCAAATATATCTCTTCCTTCCTTCCTTCCTTCCTTCCTTCCTTCCTTCCTTCCTTCCTTCCTCCCTCCCTCCCTCCCTCATTGATTGAGTCTATTCTGCAATTTTATTTTTTTTAACTGAAAAAATGAAGCTGGAGGAACTACTGGGGCAAGAATTTCTAGGAGCATATTTCAGGATTAAGGCCACCAAGGGCTCACATTTGTTGTGGGAAGGGTGTCTGCTTCTACCCCAGGTGTTGCTGTGCTTGAAACTCAAAGCTTCAGAACAGACTGGATCAATAATAAGGAACTCTGTTCCATACTTGGATAGCTGGCTACAGCCATCAGATTTGGGCTGCAGAACTCCATATGACCACTAGGTGGCAACCTAGTAGAGTTGCCATAGCCTTTTGCTACAGCAGCCAACATCTGGAAATCCTAGGGAGAACTAGATCAGGGGTCGCCAACCTTTTGGAATTCAGGGACCACCAAAGTCATGATTTTAAATCCCACAGACCAGAGACCCTGGGGAAATCCCAAAAAGAGCCTGCAGGAAAATTTCCTGCCTCGTTTTCCTACCGATTGATCATTCTTTATTTGGGATTCGCATGATACCGTCTCCAGCTCTGTTCTTGGGGGAGCGGGGAGAGAGACTTTTGGCTTCATGCAAGGAAAGCAGCAACAGCAGCTTTCTTTCTTTCAGTCTTTCTTTCTCTCCCCAAACTCCACCAAAAATGAGTCTTTGTGAGACTTGCTGCGCCAGCGCAGCAGCTTGCAGGGTCGCAAAGACTCATTTTGGGCAGAGTTTGGGGAGAGAAGAAAGAATTTTGCTGCTTTCCTTGCATGCAGCCAAAAGAAGAAGAAGAAAGAAGTGGAAAGAAGCAGCCCGGTGGCCAGGCCAGGCATGTGGGGCGAATGGGGCAACTTTCCCCCCTCCGCCCTTTCCCCCCTCCCCTCACTACCTTGTGTTGTTCACAATGCAAGCGACACAAGCCTTTTGTTCCTGTGGGCCATGTGGGTGGCACAACCTTATGTTCCCACACAGCCCAGATTAATAGCTTTGGGGGCCTTTGGAGGTGACATTTCTCTGTGGACCACCAAAAATTTCTTGAGGACCACCAATGGTTGGCGACTACTGAACTAGATAATAGACTCACAGGGCTAAAAGAGACCTCAGAGATCTTCTAGTCCAACCTCCTGCTCAAGGCAGGAGATCCTATACCATTCCAGACAAATGGCTGTCCAATCTATTTCTGAAAACCTCCAGTAATGGAGCACCAGGGGTGGGATTCTACCACTTCGCACCTATTCTCTAGAACCAGTTGCTAACGTTCTAAGCAGTTCAGAGAACCAGTTGTTAGAAGAAATTACTGGCCTTATCCTGTCAGGAAGGCAGGAAGGAAACATTCTGGTGTTGCTTACAGAAACTGCCTCTCCATTAACCCTTATTCCATTCTTGGCAGGACTAGACTTCCTGTCTCTGGAATTTCTCTAGAGTTTTTTTTCCTCTCCTTTGCTGGTGCTTTGCTTGTGTGGAGTGACCATTCAAAGTTACAATGGCACTGAAAAAAGTGACTTATGACCATTTTTCACACTTATGACTGTTGCAGCATCCCCACAGTCATGAGAGGCCAGGCGAGGAGATGCATGCCTCGATGTGAGTGATGTTGAGTTGACCACACCCAGCCAATAACGTGTCCAAGCCATGTCCACCCAATGACCACCAAGCCACGTCCACCATCTAAGCCACGCCCACAGAACCGGTTGTTAAAAAAAATTGAATCCCACCCCTGTAGAGCACCCACAACCCCAGGAGGCAAACTATCCCATTGATTAATGATTCTCACTGTCAAAAGATTCCTCTGTGCGTCTAGGTTGGATCTCTCTTTGACAAGGCTCCCCTCGTTATTTCTTGTCCTGCCCTCTGGATGGATGGGAGGTCAAATACAGCCGAAGCTTTTTCTGATTCAGCTGGTTCCTGGAACCATTTTAAGCCTCTCTCTCTCCTGGCAGTCATTTCCTGATGGCAAAGGTCCACCTTCTTCTTTGCTTGCCTCCTTCCAACTATTGTACAGGGAACGGGGTGGTTTAAACAAGCATATCCTGAAGGGCAAAATATCAGCTTCAAGGAGAAAGGAGCTCAGATCAGCTTCCATGTCTTTCACGGCAGAAAACCACAAGTAACACTAACAATGGTTTGTTTTGGCCTGCAGATGAACCTACTCTACCGGAAGCGATCTGTGGCCTGCCTACCTCTGCTTGCTTTCCAAGTTTGCTGCCTTTTATTGTTTTCTTCTGGCACACACAACATTTGATACAGCCGGACATTCAGAAATTAGCTTCATGGGTCCCCTCGCCAGCACTTTGTGCAACGCCAGCAGATCAAACGGCTTTGTGTGAGAAGTTTCACAGCCAAATTTGTAACTTGGGGGCTTGCTTAGCTGCTCCCTGGCATGCTAATCACCTGCTTGCCACTCTCCTAATTAAGAAGGGGAGGACGAGAGGAGGAACAAAGCAATAATAAAACCAAACAAAACCAGAGGATCCCTCTTTGTTGCAGCCTTTCAAGGATTTTCAGCACAACCGTCCAGGTAGTCCTAAAGCATCGAATAACAGAGTGGGAAGAGACTTGGCAGCCTTCCAGTCCAGCCCCTTGCGCAAGCAGGAGACCCTAGATCATTCCAGACAAAGGATTGTCTGAAATGGACCCTATACCCTTTTGGACAATCCCTCCCTGAAAGCCTTCCATGGTAGAGTTGCCCACAACTTCTGAAGACGAGCTATGCCATTGGTTGGTTGTTCTAACCTTTACGAAGTTTTTCCTTAGTTCTAGATTGCGTCTCTCCTTGGTTAGTTTCCATCAGAGGTGGCATTCAGCAGGTTCTGACCAGTGGTGGGATTCACGTTGTTTTACTACCGGTTCTGGGGAAATGGCTTGGTGGGCGTGGCAGGGGAAGGAGACTGTAACCTCTCCAATCAGAGGCGGGATTGGCCGGTTCTCCGAACTACTCAAAATTTCCGCTACCGGTTCTCTAGAACTGGTCAGAAGCTGCTGAATCCCACTTCTGGTTCTGACCAGTTCTGGAGAACTGGTAGCGGAAATTTTGAGTAGTTCGGAGAACCAGCCAATCCCACCTCTGACTGGCCCCACCAACCCCATTTCTTCTCTGTCTCTCATCGAGTCCCAGCTGATCAGCTGGGTCTCCTTTTGTTGCCCTGCACAGGAGAGCGGAGCTGGAAAGTAGGCTAGTGGGGTGGGGAGGGAAGGGGGATTTTGTAGTATATCCTTCCCCTGCCACGCCCACCAAGCCACACCCACCAAGCCATGCCCACAGAACTGGTAGTAAAAAAAATTGAATCCCACCACTGGTTTCCATCCATTGTTTCTTGACATAAGTCCTCAACTTACGACCATAAGTAAGCCCTAAATTTATGTTGTTAAGTGAGACATTTGTTGAGCTTTTTCCCATTTTATGATTTTTCTTGCCACAGTTGTTAAATGAATCATTGCAGTTGTTAAGTTAGTAACTCGGTTGTTAAATGAATCTGGGTTCTCCATTGGTTGCTTATCAGAAAGTTGCAAAAGGGGATCACATGACCCGCGGGGACACTGGAACCATCATAAATATGAGTCAGTTGCCATGGTCACAGGACTATGGGGATGCTGCAATAATCGTAAGTGTGAAAAATGGTCATAAGTCACTTTTTTCAATGACATAACTTTGAACTGTCACTAAATGAACTGTTGTAAGTTGAGGACTATCTGTATAACCACAATTGGGACCAGAATTTACACTGCCAAACAAGGTGGTTGTTCCATGAATCACATCCACTTTTATGTTCTTTTTTGCCATGGTTGTTAAGCAAATACTGTAGTCATTAAAGACAATCAGGTTGTCATTAAGTGAATTCAGCCTCCTCCCCCACTGATTTCGCTTGTTGGGCATTGCAAATGGCAATCACGTGACCTCAGGTCATAAATGCATGCTGGTTGCCAAGCGCCCCAGTTTTGATCACATGACTATGAGGATGCTGTGACACTCATAAGTGCAAGGACTGGCCATAAATTATTTTTTTTAGTGCCCCTGTAAAACTTCTAGCAGTTGCTAAACAAATGGTTATAAATTGAGGACTACCTGTGTTATGAAGCTTAGGAACTGCACATGTCCAGTTCACCACAAGGTGGCAACAAAAGAGTGTTTCTCTCTGCTGCCATCTAGCTGTCTCCAAAAATACTTCAGCCCTAGATCTTTTGCCCTTAACTAAGTTTTAGGTATGGCTGGTTGCATTTTATTACATTTATTATGACTGCTATTTGAAACCCTCATAATCATTCTGCAATCTATATACATGTGCTGCAAAAGCATTTTTGTTTTCTTCAATCCTGTGAACCATTCTGAGCTGGAACTGATTATCTGAAAAACCATCTCCATTTCATCACGTAGCATAATGGCAGTTTCTGTCATTTCATGAAAAGGAGGGCAAATTTCTGCAGTAAGATATTTCTTGGAAATGTCAGCAAGAAAGTCTTCTTCATTTCGCGAATCCAGGTCCACAATTTTCCTCTTAATGAAATACTTACTTTCTGCCTGGGAAATGTAACAACATAGTAACATTCAGAACAGAAAACGTATTCATCATGATTATCCCATCATAAAATGGGCAGCAATCTATGCTCTGCTTTTTGCAATTCATGAAAAATGCATTCAGAAATATGCTCAATTGTTCAGGACACGGAACCTGATTTTGCCCAGTTTTTTTAAAAAATGGGACTTATCTTATCCCCAACATTGGTTAGAAGAATCATGGTTTACTCAATGAATCCCATTTTAATTGTAAAAACTGGTAGTTTTTTCACATGATGCCATATGATACAGGCATGATGGAAAGCTGCTTATCAATCCATAAATATTTCCCTGATCCTAAGCAAAATAACCTGGCAAACTCTTTCCCAAACAGTGTACTTGCCAAACATGGAAAATATGACCTCTCAGATGTCCCCAATTCAGGGAAGCTCACATTACAGATAGTCCGTGACTTGCAACCATTTGTTTAGCGATCGTTAGAAGTTACAACAACACTTTAAAACTGACTTATGACCATTTTTCAAACTTAGGGCCATTGCAGCACCCTCATGGTCATGTTATCAAAATTCAGATACTGCCAACTGACTCACATTTATAATGATTGCAGTGTCCCAGGGCAGGGGTGGGATTCCTTTTTTTTAACAACCGGTTCTGTGGGCATGGCCTAATTTGTGGGTCTGGCTTGGTGGTCATGTGACTGGCTGGGCATGGCTTGTATGTAAATATTGTAAATATATATATAAACATTGGTTTTATTTTATTTAAAGAAAAGCAACTTTTACCCCAAAGCAGGCAGGCAGATTGAGCTGCTTGCAGAATCACAGCTTCACTCCCAGATCTACCTTTCTGCAATCTGCTGCCTGAGTCTGCACTGAAAAATAGAAGCTTCAATCCTAAGGAAGGTTCAGCTCTGCTCTCAGGCCACTTCTCCCCCACCCCCCAACCCCTGAATACCCCCCCCCCGACTGAGCCTCAGGGAAGCCTCCTGGGCAGGGCGGGTGGGAGGGGAGGAGCCAGCCAGAGGTGTGATTAGCCGGTTCTCCGAACTGTGCAGAATCGTAACAACCGGTTCTATAGAACTGGTCTGAACTGGTAGAATCCCACCCCTGTCCCAGGGTCATGTGATTCCTTTTGCAACCTCAATGGGGAACCTTTTGCAAGCAAAGTCAATGGGGAAGCCAGATTCACTTAACAAACGTGTTACTAACTACCTGTATATCCGGTTGGTATTTTCATTTCTTTCTCTCTCTTTTTTCTTGGATAATTTTATCTGTCTTGGTTTACACACATCAACATTGATCTGGCACATTGAATCATGTCAGGGCAACCTGTTGAACCAAAGTGTCCAATCTGATCCTCTGAATGATCCGATTGGATAGAAGCCGAACTGAGGTTTCAGAACTTCACCTCTCTTAAAGCACTGGAAAATTCTGGGAGTTGTAATCCTATATCCTAAAATTGATAAGGTTGGGAAACACTGCACTACATCAGACCACCTTCCTAGCTAATATTCATCCAAATAAAATCCTCCTTTGAGTTGAGTTTGATTCAGTTTTCAAGCAATAATAGCAATAGCACTTAGACTTATATACCACTTTATAGTGTTTTACACCCCTCTCTAAGCTGTTTACAGAGCAAATTGTCCCCAATAATCTGGGTCTTCATTTTACCCACCTCGGAAGGGTGGAAGGCTAAATAATAGAGGTAGTTCTCAGCTTAACACTATTTATTTAGCGACGTTCGAAGTTACAACCAGCACAGGACAATTCGCTGTGGGACAAATTAACAATGAAATTTAATTATTTAAAATAAATTTTAAAAAAATATTTTAATTTTGGTCATTCGCGTTCCATTCTGTCCGTTCTTTTGCATCTTTTCTTTAATGATTCTATTCCACTATTTCTGTGATATTAGTGTAACTCTTGTCCTGTGGCAAGATGGCCATGGGAAGCTGTCCTGCAGCGAGTTGGCCACTAAGCCATTTTCTGCTGTTGTTCCCTCCTAACTTCCTTCCTGTGCACTTAAGAGCCAGAGAAGAATCAGTAAATCTCTTTTCCAGGTCTCAATTATTTTAAGCACCTAAAAGGCTTTCCTGCTAAGTTTCTTTATGGATTGACATTCAGGGAAGTTTTTCATCTATATATGGAACTTCAGAGTAGGAAGGAAGAAAAGAAATGCAAAAAATGAGACGGAAGCCCAATGCAACGTCAAGATTTAAGGCCTTGTGTGTGCAAAGCTGTAAGTCACATTCACTTCAGCAGACTTTGTTTTTCTGCACTGCGTCAAGATACCTGCCCTTATTTGTAAAGGATGCTCTTGAAGAGGGTACTGCCATTTCCTTGGAAAACTAAAAACTGGCTCCTGTTTTAATCTTCTCTTCTAAGTCTTGCAGAAGGCAAGACTCTTGTGGCATTCAGATCAGCTGGTTTATCCCACCTCTGCTGGCGGAGCACCAAAGGGGCAGCCAGAGTAATTGTGGGGAACGGCTTAGTTACAGATAGTCCTTGATTTACAACTACAATTGAGCCCAAAATTTCTTTTGCTAAGTGAGACATTTGTTAAGTGAGTTTTGCCCCCCTGTATGACCTTTCTTGCCATAGTTGTTAAGTGAATCACTGCAGCTGATACATTAGTAACCTGGTTGTTAAGTGAATCTGCCTTCCCCATGGACTTTGCTCGTCAGAGAGAATCACATGATCCTAGGACACAGCAAAGATTATAAATATGAATCAGTTCTCAAGCATCTGGATTTTGATCACATTATCATAGGGATTGCTGCAAAGGTCACAACTTTGAAAAACAGTCCTAAGTCACATATTTCAGTGCCATTGTTACTTTGAATGGTCACTAAACAAACTGTTGTAAGTTGAGGACTACTTGTAATCAGAAGGATAACATAAGTAGAAGCAAGAGGAAATCGTACTTATGACCACAATTGGATTGAAACTTCCAGGGCTACCAATGCAATCATTAAATGAGTTATACCTGGTTTTGTGACCTTTATGCCATGGTACTGTAAGTGAATCCACACTGACTAGGTTCATTGGCAACCCATAAATGACAATCACAGGACCCCAGCATGTTGCAACTTTTGTAAATACATGCCAGTTGCCAGGCACCTAAATTTTGATCACACAACTACAAGTGACAGTCATAAGTACGAGGACAGTCTTCGGTGTCATCATAACTTCAAGGAGTTTTAAAACAAATGATTGGAAGTCAAGAACTGCCAGTATCTTGTGTTTACTGGCTCCCTGTATCCAAAACAATTATGGTTGTAACCATGGGTTATAACATACAATGTCCCATAAAATACTATAAAAGAAAAGTAAAGTAGTACCATAGTAAAATAAAGTACTATAAAATACAATAAAATAGCACCATTGTAAAAAAAAAATTCATAGAAAGTGCTTTAGATATAAAAAGGCTACAGCGAGATAAACCAAAGAGAAAACTAAGAACTTAATTATCTCTAAGTTTAAATCACAGCTGAGCACTAACGTGCTTCCTGACAACTGGAAACACGTCTGCAAGAAGACAATTCAATTGTCCCTTTAAGGTCATCTACCATCAGTAATTGAGCCCCAATCTCATTCTGAATGAGGCAATGGATGGTGGCATGAATAATGTCCTCCACTTGACCAACACAAGGACGGGGACATTGTTTGACAGGATCCTGGCAATGTCATCGTTTGAGAGATGGGAGCATCCAGTTTTGGTTGCCACAATATAAAAAAAGATGTTGAGATGCTGGAAAAAAATGCAGAGGAGAGAAACAAAGATGATTAGGGGGCTGGAAGCTAAAACTTATGAAGAACGGTTGCAGGAACCGGGCCTGGCTAGTCTAGGGAAGAGAAGGACCAGGGGAGACAGGATAGCAGTCTTCCAACATTTGAGGGGCTGCCCCAGAGAGGATGAAGGGCTCAGCCTATTTTCCAAAGCACCTGAAGGCCAGACAAGGAATAAAGGATGGAAACTGATCAAGGAGAGATTCAACCTGGAAATAAGGAGACATTTTCTGACAACGAGAACAATTAACCAGTCGAATGACTCGCCTTCAGAAGTTGAGTGCTCCATCACTAGATGTTTTTGGTTTTTTAAAAAAGATTGGATTCCAAAAGGGTTTAAAGTCTCCAACTTGTGCAGGGGGTTGGACTAGAAGACCTCCAGTGTCCCTTCCAACTTTGCTATTCTGATATTGGAGGGCATGATCTTCAGGGGAAGGGATGTAAAGCCCTTCCCAGTGGGACAATATTAACGGGTCCCTGGAAGAGGCTTCTGTGCTTTTCTAAAGGAGGGTGCCTAGATTAAAACGTGGAGGGTTACACTGCAGGAGGGTAATACTCCTTATTGCCATCGCATTCAAAAGGCCAGCCTCTAAAATCGTCTGCTACGAGTGTCAAGTGAGTGTAGAATCATAAGGCCAGAAAGAAACTTGGAAGTCTTCTGGTCAAGAACCATCATTCAGTTGTCGTTGCCTCTGGAAGTTGTGGGTGCTCAACCATGAGAGGTTTTCAAGAAGAGACTGGACAGTCACTTAAGCAGGGGGTTGGACTAGAAGACCTCCGAGGTCCCTCCCAGCTCTGTTATTCTAGGTTCTACTAAACCTTATTACCTACCTTGTATACCTGTTTAGCATATGTACAAAATTCTCTAGGCCTATTTTTCATTTACATTTCCTGAAAACTAAAAAAAGAAGAAGTAAAAAACGGGGAGGGTCTGATTCCCTTTTGTAATTCCCAGACAGAAGAACTCTTGCACCTCCCAGAGGGCAAAAGAAAAATATTTTCAGTAAGCGTTCCAGATTTAAACAAGGAGTTATTTTTAACCCTTTTACTGAAGTGGAAACAATAATGGCTACATCTGTCAAAAACAAGCAAGCAAATAGAAAAAAAATGGCACTAATATCTTTATTAGGCAGGTTTTTAATAGTAAACAGTATTTGGCTGATCTTTCTTGGGCTCAGACATAAAGCAATATTGAAGTAACTCTGGGATGGGAAACCAAGAGGAAATCCTAAACTTGCTGTAAGCTAGACTAAAAAGTTTTTTGTTTTTGTTTTTTTGAAAAAGTCTCCGTATTGATTCCAAGGAAACAACAGAGAATGTCCCCAAGTATTGTATGTCCCGCCTGAGCATCAGTTGGAGGGGACTTTTATCTGCACAGAAAAAACAGATTAAGATAAGCAAATGTAAACATGAGGACAAGCTTTCCAATATTCTCAAGCTGATGTAAACAATGACAAGGTCAACATTTAAATGTAAACCGACAGTTTTTTAACTATATTATTTTTCTTTCTCCTTTTATGTTCTGGTCTGGATCTTCTATTTTTCTTTCTTATTTTAGTTTGTATTAGTTTTTATTCTTGTAAATTGTAATCTTGAATAAAGGTATTACAAGGTTTTTCAAAAGTCTGGCTAATCTAAGCATTCGAAAACCTCTGCTTTTGCCTCCCAAGCTCAACCCTCAGGCAAACGCCATTGTTTTGCTCTAGAGCATAGCAATTCTTAAAAGGCACCAGAATGAGTCTTTAAAAAGTCATTTAAAAATGACTTTTATGACACTTGAAGACAAAATAAAGAACATAGATTAATAGGGCTAGAAAGGACCTCAGAGGTCATCTAGTCCAACCCCCTGCTCAAGCAGGAGATCTTATATCATTCTGGACAAATGGCTGCCCCATCTTGGGATGAAGTTGGGAAAGCAGGGAACAAAAGGCAGGAAACTCTCGGATAAAAGGACAGTTTGAATCTGAAAGCATCAAGAACAGGGTCGACTAAAAGTTATCTCTAACCATCAGGGCTGTTGCTGGCAGCAGCTGAGTTTTCCTAAGCATTGTTTGCAAGATATGAATTAAGCGGCGTGTTTGGAGACAGAAGGAGCGGGAGGGGAATAGGCTCTCCGTCTCCTCTTGCTTTCTGACATCCACTCAAACAACGGACAGCACAAAGCTCGTTTCATCCAACTGAGCTGAAGCTGTGCAATTCTGGGTTTTGGCACAGAAAGAAAGCACAGGGTGATGCCATCCCAGAGAGGAGATTCTGTAATTTAATATCCAGGGAGAATGGAGGATGGAGGAAGCCCACCAGCCTTGGCAGAGAAAAGAAAATGGAAATGTAGCATCTGATGCCTGTTCAAACTATTTGAAAACATCTGGAATGCTTGCTGGTCTTTTCTCTACCATGACAATGAAGTTGCAATTGTCACTTTCTTCCCTAAGTCTTCTACAATCATCCAAATACCATGGTGCCAAACAAACAATAATGAGAACAAGTTTTCAATTTCTTCAGGAATGGTTGCATGATGTGCTGAAGATGGCTTGAAATCATTTGTGGGGAAACATCTGGTTGAGCTAGGTTCTGGTGACTTTGCAGACTCATCTATGTCATTTTCTGCTCACCGATATGGAAAACGTTTAGCTTCCTCCTGAACACTTTTTACACTAGCTAACACTCTGGAAGTTCTTGGTTCTAGCCCAGATGAGGAGTGATAGGGTCTGGTACCTTCTGAACATGAAAGGGGTGCTTTGAATTTAACTGGAACCCTGATGATTTCATATACACCTCCATACGTTGGAATGAACAATGGCATGCATTCCATTTTATAGCTATTACAATTGCTGGCTGAGCAGGGACAAAAATAGCCAGAGAAATGATTGAAGCCTGGTAACAGGCCCCTTGTCAGTCAATAGGAGTGCTGATTTACCTCCTGCCTATCATGTACTTAGGAGCTGAGGGCACAGCAGCACAAGGAAACAACAGTCAGTGACTTAATAACCAGCCATTAACACTCTAATTAACAACTAAAAGCCATACACAACCAGGAATCATACAAATAGAAAATGTGGAACAACCCAATGCACATAATCCAGAGAGAGAGAAATTCCCCGATAATGGGCTCTAGCATGAAAGCTTGGAAGAATAAACCTTCGGTCCTGGTGACCAACTCAAACTGGATCTTGCAACGTTATCCTGGAACACGTGTGTTTGTCTTCATTTGTGACACATCCACAAAACAAAGGGACGTATTGGTACCATTTCTGGAATGCCTTGGTGACTTTTACCTCCAATCTTCATCAAGGATTTTTTGTTTATCTCCAACTGTGAGCCCCATAAAGTAGGCCAGACCAAGAAACCTATATCATATAAGTCGGGAGTAATTTTACTACAAAACTATAACAACACAATCTTGCAATGCTAAATGTGCTTCTTCCTCCCTCCCTTTATACGCCTATGAATCAAGATACACATCACAGGGCAATTTCCCAAGTCTGCCAGTTGAATGATCAACAGCTTCAAATATTGAGAGAGCATCAAGTTGAAGAAAGTATTCTGGAAGGATGCTGAAAGTCAAATCGTGATCAAGTGGGGCACTGTTCTTCACGGATTCTTCACAGTTGTGACTCATTCTAAGTAATATTGCTCAAAACTTGGCAGCTTGAAGATGTGTGGATTTCATGCTGGCTAGAGATGAATTCCGGGAGTTTAAGTCCACATTTCCAGTTGCCAAGATTTAGAAACACGGCTCTGAGTCCTATGCATCTCACCTACGCTAGCTTGATCTTCACTTTGGTGTTCTGACCCAAGCCTTGTTCCCAGGAAACAAACAGGGAACAGAGGGAACAGAAAACGTTTTAATTATTCTTTATGAATTCCATTCCTTCACAGTTAAAAGGCTGTTTCAAACTAATTGTCTGATAAGAAGGAGCCTTGCCAAGATAGTGCAAGGCTGCCAAGAACACTGGATAAAGTTACTAAGAAATATTTCAAACACCAAGAGTCTCCAAACAGCAAACAAAATACTCCAAACGTCCACAAGGCTTCAGTGCAAAAACTTCTTTGCTTCCTGCAAAGAACTCCAGTTTCTCAGCTGGCTTTTCTCTCTTAAGGGAGGGACCATCACCTTGCAGCCTTACTCCCGAGTCGCCCGTGCTGCTGCAGCTGCTCTTTCCTTCAAGCAGCCCCGGGCACAGGCTCCTCAGGAACCTCTTCCTCACCGCTGCCAGCCTCCACAAGCTCCGAAGGCAGCACTCCACTCCCTGGCCCCATCCCTGCATCCCAGGCAGGCCCCTCATCTAAGTCCTCACTGTCCGAGACCTCAGCCATCCATACCTGTTGCCAGCAAACCACAACATTTGGTGTAAATAAAGGCAGTCTTGCAACCATTGTTGATCTTGCAACTTAGCTACAGTATTGATAAGAGGATGGAATGATCCAGATTACAAAAGACTGACGGGGAAGCCTTTGGCATGCCAAAGAGAATGCAGGTAATCCTCAATTTACAACAGTTTGCTTAGTGATCATTCAAGGCTACAATGGCACAGAAAATGTGACTTACGACCATTTTTCTCAATTATGACCTTTGCAGCATCCCCATGATCAAAACTCAGGTGTTTGGCAACTGGTTCATATTTATGACCTGTGTCCCCGGATCACGTGATTCTGTTTTGTGACCTTCTGGCAAGCAAAGTCCTTGGGAAAGCCAGATTCACTTAAACCTGATTACCATCTTATCAATTGCAGTGATAGTGGTAAGAAAGGGGCAACACTTTACTTGACAAATGTCTCACTTAACAAAAGAAATTTTGGGTTCAGTTGCGGTCATAAGTCAAGGACTACCTGTACAGCAAATTAAGATCACAGCTTCTTGCTATTCCACAGCCCTCCTCGCAGTTCCTATTTTCGAGCAATTGCTTGGAGAAGCAGATGGGAAGACAAAAAATGTAGTGCAATTAATTCCCACTAGGTGTTACCCTAATACCAAGCAGAAATTAGGTTCTTGGGGAAAGACCTCTAAATATAGAGTACCTGTGAATGTTTTCTCCCTGGGAGGCAACCTTGACCAACCTTGATCTCAAAAAGCTACCCAGAGTTGTGCATGGAAAGCAGACTAAGAAGGAATTCCAGCATCGCACTCTAAACTAGGAAGTAAAAAACGAAACCAAAACCCATAGAGAAGGCAATGGCCAATCACTCCTATATAGGGAGTCCTTGACTTACGATCACAACTAAGTCCTAAATTTTTCTTACTAAGCAGGAAAGTTAAGAGAGTTTTACCCCATTTTATCACCTTATCCGCCACAGTTGTTAAGGGAACCACTGCGGGCATTAAGCTAGTAACATGGTTGTTAAGTAAAACCGACTTCCTAATTGACTTTGCTTGTCAGAAGGTCACAGAGGTCATGACCCTGGGACACTGCAACCGTCATAAATATGAGCCAGCTGACAAGCACCTGAATTCTGATCAGGTGGCCATGGGGATGCTGCAAGGGTTGTTGCGTGAAAAATGGTCCTAAGTAACTTTTTTAAATTCTTTGTAACTTGGAATGGTCACTAAATGAACTTGTGTAAACTAAGGACTATCTGTATCAGATGTTTCATGCGCACTTAAGTGTGTTAAATTGGTCAGTTTGTGGACTGCCCAGTCATTCCATGCCACGCCTTCTAGATTCAGCCTTCTAGATTCAGAATTCAGCTTGCTCTTGAATCAAAATTTTCCTTTCGTTGGCAAACTAATCTGTTCACCAAAATGCTTTCTGTAAATGAGTTTACAGGTCAAAAGAATCCCTCCATGATCTATGCAGCGTAAGAGAGAGTAGACATGCACCAAAAATAAAAAGATTAAGAATAAACCCTTAGAATGCCATGCAATGCATTTTAATTCCTCCTGCACGCCACACCTCTGTGTTTGTGTTTTCATTTATGCACCATCATCATACGCACTAATCCTACAGAGGCAGCGTAGAATAAAGCAGCTTTTAGAAGGAAAGCAATATCCGAGGCTGTTACCATGGCAACCTCAACTTTGTACCGTATCCCTCAGACAGAAAAAGGGGTGAGTGCAACCATGGCAGAAGCTGCAAAGACGAGCAGCGACAGATACTCTCCTAAAAGAGAGAGAGAGATTTTTCCTTCTGCAAATGGCTGTCCTCACTTATGCCCACGTCGCCCCTCAGCCCTCAACTCAATGAAGGCTGTCCTTCTTTGCAACTCCACAACACAAGAGTGCCTTCCTTCATGGCGGAGTTGGGAATGGAGGCAAGAACAGTCGCAGGAATTGGGCATCTTTCACCAGATCCGTGAAAAGAAGGACTAGGGGTGACATGATAGCAGCCTCCCAGTGTTTGGGAGGGTTGCCCCAAAGAAGAGCAGGGTCCACCTATTCTCCAATGCACCACAAGGCAAGACGAGGAACAACGGATGGAAACTAACCAAGGTGAGAAACAACCTAGAACTAAGTAAATATATCCTAACAGCAAGAACAATCCATCAGTGGAACTCCTTGCCTCCAGAAGTTCTGAGTGCTCCATCGCTGGAGGCTTTTAAGAAGTGACTGGACAGCCACTTGTCCTGAATAGTAGAAGGTCTCCTGCTTGAGTAGGTAGTAGAAGGTCTCCTGCTTGGAGGTAAGGCTCCAAGATCCCTTCCAGCTCCGTTAAGCCTTGAGACCAGAGAATTGAACTGAATTCTTTATTGTCATACACAGTATACATACAACAAAATTCAGAAGTATTTATCATTAGTTACAGGAAAGTGTACTAGCAATTAACTCCTTGTAAAAGAAAAAGAGAAACACAAGGTTAGATACAGCCAAGTAAATTTTAGACCAGGCATTAGGGTTCCACTTCTTTCCCCCTCCCTGGTCATGAAAGGTACCCGGGGAACTTGGAGCAAATTGTCTCTCTCAGCTCAAGAGCCCAGCTGGAGATGTGAGATGATGTTCGTCCATCGTGTTCGAGGACATCTAACAGGTTGTGGGCTGTCTGTGGTGTGTCTGCAGATGGCTGGTAAGACCTATATGGGCACGGAATGTTCTGCTATATGTCAAGCAGACGTGTGGGCACCATGGTTGCAGTATTTGCAGCTTTGGCTTTGCGGAGTGCTCGCTTCTCTTGTGCTACAGTTGTTCTTTTGTCTTCACATGTCTGGCAGCCTTGGTGGATCAACATGCATGTCAGGCTACAGAACTTTTCCCATTCAATCAACTAGAATGAACTTCTGAAAAGGTATCAAAACGTATCAAAAAGGAATCCTTTATTGAGATGAGACAATTCATGTAGAGGTTAAAAGCAGCATCGAATGTGTCTCAGGCATACTGGGACAGATAAGGGAGTTTAGAACCCCTCCCCTTGTGTATTTAGAGAAACAAAAGCCAGTATGCTTTTTCCACCCCCACCCCTTCTGAAGGAACAATCTTTTCCACAGTTTCCCAAGCATACATCTCACTGGAGGTTTTACGGTCTTCTCATCACCTGGCTGTGCCGCTCAGAGGTGTTAGGTTCTGGCCATCTGGGATTCCTCTCTCCATTGTATCATGTGTGGGTTATACAAATTTGATATAAGATTGAATGTATTCAAGTTACATCAAGAAATGATTTCTTTATCAGTGTCCCTCCCCCCTTTTCTTCTTCTACTGAAGAAATGACGATACACGGATCTGACATCCTGCCCTCCTTAAAAAACAGATAGGTCTACCTGGAAAAAACAAAAATCATGCATTACATTAGCAATTCAGGATGGCTTATCAGGGTATTTTAGGTGGAACTTTCATAGTAATGTGGGTGCTTTTACGTGTCGTTTGGCTACCCACTCATTTTCTGAGGAAGGAAGGTGTTTCCAAGCTACTAAATATTAGGTGGATCCACAGTGAGTGCGTGAATCAAGGATATCTTTAATTTCAAAATGTTGTTCCCCAGGTACCATGATGGGGGTTGGAGGTGTGGGAACGGGGGGTCTGAGGTTTGAAGTGATCTCCGGTTTGAGCAAGCTACAGTGAAATACTGGATGAATCTGCCTAAGTGTTTTGGGAAGTCGAAGCTCTACCGTCATGGGGTTAATAATTCTGGAGATGGGGAATGGGCCAATGAATTTCGGCCCAAGTTTCTTAGAGGGTCGTAATGATTTTAAGAATTTTGTGGACAAGTATACACGGTCCCCAATCTTGAAAGGTTTAGGTTAGCAACGTTTTTTGTCTGCATGAGTTTTGTAAACTGCTCTAGCTTCCTGTAAAGACAATCTTACCACTGGCCACATGGCTTGTAAGTTATTTATCCACTCCTTAAGGGAGGGGACTTCAGGATCTTTGGTGGGTAGTTCTGGCATGGGGTTGAATTCTTGGCTCGTGGCTAACTAGAATGGGGTGAACCCCGTGCTGCTATGGACTGAGTTATTGTATGCTACCTTTGCAAAAGGAAGAAGGTCGGTCCAATTGTCCTGTTGGTAATTAATAAAGCATCTTAAATATTGTTCTAATACGCTGTTAACTCTCTCTGTCGATCCATCCGTCTGGGGGTGACTTGATGACGACAACCCCTGGGTGGAGACTAATAGGTTTTAAAATGCCCGCCAAAATTTGGATGTGAACTGAACCCCCCTATCTCAGATAATCCGCTGGGGAGATCCATGAAGGCGATAAATGTGTATTAGGAACATCTTTTCCAATGCCTTGGCAGTTGGGATCTTCTGGCATGGAATAAAGTGAACCTGTTTGGAAAAAAGATCAGTTACAACCCAAATGACAGTATTTCCAGCACTTTCGGGAAGCTCCACTATAAAGTCCAAAGAAATCTCTTTCCAAGGTGCAGAAGGGTTTGCTACTGTTTGTAAAAGTCCAGGATATTTTCCTTGTCTTCTCTTTGCAGCTGCACAGGTGGGGCAGCTCGCAACATAGTTTTCAATGTCCTTTTTGAGGGACGGCCACCAAAATTGTCTTTTGATGAGGTGCAAGGTTTTTATAAACCCAAAGTGTCCTGCTATTTGGGAGTCGTGGCAACATTTCATGAGGTCCATTCTCTGGCTTGCAAGGACATAAAGTTTGTTTTCTACCCAAGCCAGTCCATCTTTGACTAAACAAGTGTTTCTGTTAGCCTGGAGCCAGTCGTCATTAAGTAGTGCCTCCTTAAATATTGACATCGTTGTGTCTTCAGTCAGGGATGATACTTTTTTCTCTTGTGCCTGGGTGATTACTTTGGCTGCTAGTTGGGGTGGTTGGATCACCGGTTTTATAGCCTCAATCTTTTTGCTGTTGGATTGGGGTTTTCTGGACAGTGCATCTGCTAAGAAGTTCTTTCTCCCAGGAAAATATTTGAGAGTGAAATTAAATCATTTAAAGTATTGAGCCCACCTTGCTTGTTTTTTGGAGAGTTTCCGTGGATTTCTCAGGGCTTCCAGATTTTTGTGATCAGTCCATACTTCAAAGGGGATTTGGTTTCCTTCCAGGAAATGTCTCCATGTGAGCATTGCCCACTGCACAGCATATGCCTCTTTCTCCCATATGGCCCATCTTTGCTCGGTTTCCATCAGCTTCTTGGATGCATGGTTGTAATTGTCCACTTCCATCCTTTTGCAGGAGGACTGCTCCAACTGCAACATCACTGGCGTCTGCTTGGATGACAAAGGGTCGTTCGGGATCTGGGTGCTTAAGGACCGGTTCTGCTGAGAACGTTTGAGTTTCTCGAATGCCGCTTGGCATCCATTGTCCAGATAAGGGGTTGCCTTGGTTGGGGTTTCTCCCCCACTTTCGTTTTTAGCAAGTTCGTGATAGGGAGGCCGATGTTTGCAAAAGCTGGAATGAATTGGCGATAAAAGTTTGCAAACCCCAGGAAGCTTTGCAGTTGTTTGTGGGTGTGCGGTGGGTCCCATCTCTATTCCCTCGTGGGATATTCCATACCCCAAGTAGTCAATTTTTTCTTGGTAGAATTCGCATTTAGAGAGTTTTGCGTATAGTTTAGCGTCTGAGAGTTTTGTGAGGACTGCATGGAGTAGCTTGATGTGTTCTTCCATCATTTCCGTGTAGATTAAAATATCATCAAGATACACTAAAACTCCTTTATATAAAAATTCATGAAGGGTTTTGTTGATCAATTGCATAAACACGGCGGGCGCTCCTTGCAGTCCAAAGGGGAGCACTTTAAATTGGTAGCATCCCAATGGTGTGTTAAAAGCTGTCTTCCACTCATCCCCTTCCTTTATTCTGATGTGGTAATATGCCTCTTTTAGGTCTAATTTTGAATTTTTTTTTCCTTTTGATAGGTGGGCTAACATATCCTTCATGAGGGGGAGTGGATACATATTCTCTATGCAAATCGTGTTTAATTTTTTGTAATTAACACACAAGCATACTGAGCCATCTTTCATTTCGCAGAATAACACTGGAGCAGCTATTTTTGGTCGGGCAGGTTCAATGAAACCCCTTTTAAAATTTTTGTCAATAAATGCTCTGAGTTCTTTCAGTTCTCTGAGAGACATGCAGTACATTTGTGGTTTGGAGAGTTTAGCCTCTGATAGGATTTCGATAGCGCAGTCTGTGGCGCGATGGGGTGGGAGTTCATCACAAACTTCCTCACTAAATGCTTGGGCCAGATCCTGGTACTCATTGGGGATGTTAATGGGTTCCGCTGACTGTCCGGTCATGGCTGATTCTCTGTTCCTTTATCCTTTCCTCTGAGCTATTTGCAAAGACTACGTCTCTCTGGAATTGTACGGTTCCTCTCCTCCAATTTATTTTTGGATTCCACTTCCGCAGCCATGTGAGACCTAGGACTAGTGGCTCTTCCCATTCCTGGGGCTACAATGAATGTGAGCATCTCACCATGGTTCCCTAATCTTATTTTCAATGGCTCTGTGGTAAACCTGGCTGGCTCCCCCCCGCCCGCTATAGTTCCATCTAATTGGCAGAAAGCGATGGGATTTTCCATTTCTTTCAGTTGGAGCCCCAATTTCTCTGCAAGGGAGGGGTTGATTAGGCATCGGGTGCATCCCGAATCCAGCAACGCTGCGACTTCCTCCCCCTTCCCTCGGCTGGGGATAAACAGTCTTAGGGGTAGGTTGATTGGTTCAATTGGGTGGCTTACCAGTGGGTCACCTTCCCGATCGCCCAGGTCCCCTTGGAGCATTGGGGGTTCTTCCTCAGGGTTGGGGGGGCAATCAGAATCCCACATCTACTCGGCCTCTCAAGCCAGTCTCCTTTCCTCGAGGGCTGGATGTTCCAGGTTTCCCCACTAATGGGTGGTCTGGCTTTCTGGCAGGGGTCTTCGAACAGCATTCTGCTGTGAGGTGTCCCTCCTTTCCACACTTAAAGCAACCAGATGTTCTTGGAGTCATGGTGGATTGGGGTTTGAAGACTTCTTGTTTCCCCTGGGGTGGGGACCTTTTCCAAAACTTGCCACTGCAGTACCGGTTTCGAGTCATGTCTATCTCCGCCTCCTCTGCCATCATGTACCATTCATGCAGGAGGTTTGGGGCCCCACTGCCAGGGAGGAAGCGTATAGGTCATCATTTAGTCCATCTTTGAACCAAGAGACTAGGATATCCTCTGGCCAGTCTACCCGGCCAGCCAGGTCACGAAATTCCTCGGTGTATTCAGCTACCGGGCGACGGCCTTGCTTTATGACTCTGATGTGGTCTCAGGCTTTTCTATCGGCGAGAGGGTCTTCGAAGCGGTGGCATAGGGCCGTCATGAAGTGGTCGAGGTTCCTTAATTCTGGCCATTGACGTTGTGGAGCGTCACCATCCATCTGGCTGCTGCCCATTCCAGGGCCAAGGTGACGACTCATACTCAGGATCCCTGGGTTTGGAAATTCTGCCCATATTCTTGCATGTAGGTGAGGACTTGCACCAGGAAACAACCCCAGTTTCTGGGGGTCTCCAATGAATTTTACCCCCAAGGGTGGGATCTTCCTCTGCAATTGTATGTCTCTGGGTTGCCCAGGATTAATCCCCTGTTCTGGGGCATTTAGGGGTCGGGTACCTGGTATGGCTGCTGTTTTTTCAGCTTGTCCCGCTGCCCGATCATTCTCAGCTGGGGTGGCGGCTCGGGTTCTCTCATTTTCTGGTTCCCTCACTCTCCTGCGTTGGTGTCCTGGTGCATCCCTCACCTCGAGGCAATTTATATACCGTCTCAGTCGGTCATCGGCCAGTGGCTCCTCATCCCATTCTTTCTGATCCTAAGCTTATCAATGCATTTCATACTAAATATCCTGACAAACCCTAAAAAATAGTATTATGGTGTTACATGTATATTTTCTGTTACCTTTGATTTTTATCTTTTATAGGACTAATGCCTCTTTTGCAGGAGGGCCGAATGTCAGCCTTTAAGATTTTCTCTTTTTTTCCCCACTTTGCTTTGCATCTTTCGGCTGTCATAAGTAATGGGGGGAGGAGAGGGGATATAGTTATGGGAAGTGAACTGGAGGGGTTACAAAACAGAACTGTCTAAGTTGGGGGGGAGAAGGTTCTTGCTTAGGCTTCTATCCTATGCTATGCGCAGCTGCAACTATCAAAATATGTCAAGCTCAATGGACAGAGGCCTCATCAACACCTGGAGATGCCCACATGATGATGTACACAACTTTTAATTGGATGAGCCAATTGAACTATTGGGGGTGGGAATATTGCCATCACTTTGTATATGTGATTTACACGCCCATTTTCTCAAATTCAGAATTCTTTTGTTGCTACCACTTGACTTCCAGTAAAAGATATCTTTTCTCTGATTAAAGGAGTCTTAAGTATTTCTTTCTTGGATTTTGAATGGAGCACCAGCTGACATATACAGCCAGCTGACTCAAAGCAGTCTGGATTTTTCACTGATTCTGTATGTAGTGGGGAAATGATGGGCGTGGGGGAGAAGGATTTTTAAAGTGTTTCCTCATGCAACCTTACACAAAAAACCCCACAAAAAAACCTTGTTGCTTCCCATGTCATCTATTATGTAGATGGAGAGAACCAGCGTCTATGGTCTTGAGGATTTCCAGAATATTTATCTCTTGAATAACTGATTCTTTCTTTGGGAGGAAAAAAAACCAGGGGGAAGAAAATACTGTAGGACCCAGAAATCATGAATTCATGCGGACAAAGCTAATTTGCACTCAAATACTCTCCCAGCAAACTGGTGAAGCAGCTCTTGTTCATGAAAACATACTTGACTTCAAGACCAAGAAGCTACAGTGTCCATGTGTCTTGGAGGGACCTACCTCAGGGATACACAATCCATCTTCCAGCATGATTTAATTAGACCTAATTCAATTTGAGGAGATGTGGGCCACCCAGGAAAAAAAGAGGGGAAGAATGAAGAATGATGGATGGACAATTATGGCTTAGGCTGAATGAGATTACAAGGTTGACCATCTGTAAACATTAGAGGCAGAATTAAATTAGGTTTAGGCCCAGCAGGGAAAGTCTTTGCCCTCCATTTAATCTCAAATGGACCCCAGAGACCCACCAGGGCCATCATGAAAATTGTCTTCCTTTGAATGTGTAGCCTACATGCGACAAGCAACAAAGGAACCATAGGAAACCTCTTATAGAGTGTGTCAAACCGTGGACATATGATAGATAGCTTCATAGTGCACCTTTCCCCAGTCTGGGGGTCTCCCTGTGTTTGGGTATCCATTCTCATAATATCCATCAAGGCTGATTGTCACTCCTTTGAGACAAGCCATGTTAAGAAACAAGCACAGCAAGGTTTCCAATAATGTTCTTTGTTCCATCTTATTCCAAAATGCAATCAAAACAGGGTTATTTTGGGTTTATTGTTATGCTGAAGAATCTTTTCTAAACCATTAAAAGCTCCTTCATGTTTTTCCTACTCCTAAGGCCAGTTTTAAATGTTTTAATGTGCGTGTGTTTATCTATTTTCAAGCCTAGGTACACATACCTCAGCAATGTGTGATCTGCTTAACCATGGAGTTGGTTGAATATAGAACTGCAGGTCTTCTAGTCTAACCCCAATCTTCTTGCAAACCTGAAGTAATGGAGCTACTTCTACTTCTGGAGGCAAGCTGTTCCAATTGATTACTTTTTCTGTCAGGTTGGATCTCTCTTTGACAACTGACTGAGTTCATGAAAAATTGAAGCCATCATTTATAATAGAGGTCTCCAAATTCTGCAACTTTAAGTTTTGTGGACTTCAACTCCCAGAATTCCTCAACTGTCCATGCTGTCTGGGGAATTCTGGGAGTTGAAGTCTACAAGTCTTAAAGTTGCCAAGTTTGGAGACCCCTGTATAAAGACACTTCCTCCTCATTCTCTGCCAAGTTTTAATTTCCATTTTGTCAACATTGGCAACATGGGTGAATAGGCCAAATACCATGAAGGAGGAAAGGAGGGTTGAGGGTTGTTCTTTAAACTTAGAATAACTTTATTGTCACTTTGAATGTACACTAATCAGCATACATTAAAATGAAATTTTGTTGCATACAGCTCTCAAAGGGGCACTTTTGCCTTTATTAAAGTCTTTACTTTAACCCATCCTTTCACAGCTTAGATTCACACACTACATCTCAACAAGTGTTGCAGGAAGATTTATAAATCAGGATATGCGTAGAGTTGTAATTGCAGGAATGTTCCAATCTCAGATGACAAACCTCAGATAAAGAATGTTTCCAAGCAAATACAACTCAGGCAAACAAAGTCACTAATCTATGGATAAAGGAGGATTAGAGAGGGGAAGTAGACATATGTTAGACTTTAACTAGAGATAATTAATTGTATGGATTACTGTACTAAACAGTAACTAAAGTTAAGCAGTAACCAAAGTTAACCAATGATGGAGGATAACTAAAAATGTATATAAATGCAAGACTATACTCCAATAAAGATCATCATCATAATTCAGTTGTTCATGATCAAACAACTCGACTGCTTCGTCATTACAACAAGTGGCGCATGAACAGGGACCCTCTTACTTCATCCGGCAAGGATTTGGTGCACCTTCAACCCTTTGGGGTTTCTTCAACCTTTTGGTTTCTGTAAGTATGGGGTCTTCACTTTCTGAGGAACAAAGGAAGCATGTAGATGAATTAGGCTATTTGTTGAAGAAAAATAATACCGAGGTACCACAGAGAAATCTCTTAAGGCCGGTCCAGGAGATTGCAGCTCAGTGCCTATGGTACCCAGAAAAGGGGTCTTTAAATTAACTGATTGGGAACGTATTGGGAAAACATTGCACCCTGAACCTCGAGCAAAAATAGAAGTTTTGCAGGTGTGGCATTTATGTAGGCATGCAATTCAAACATTTGGTCACAATGAACTTTCTCTTTTAACACCTCCACCTTCACTTTATACTAATGCTGTCATTTGTCCCCCTTCTTCACCTGAATATATGTCTTCAATTCCCTCAGCTCCTGCAGATACAGGGCAAAAGCCTCCTGACTCTATTGTTCAGTCTTCTTTTCAGAAAATGGTAGAGACTTGGAAAAGGGATGCCTCTGTCTCAGGAACAGAACTTGCAGAATTACTGTCTGTTTGTCCAGTACAATATCGTCCTGGTCAGGGGCCACAGCTTGGACTGCAAGTAACAGAATGGGAGGGTCTGCCTTATCAGATCTTAAGAGAGTTTAAAAAGGCAGTTACAGACTATGGGATTAGTGGTAATTTTACAAGAGGACTTGTAGAAGGAATAAAAAAGCAGTAACCAAAGTTAACCAATGATGGAGGATAACTAAAAATGTATATAAATGCAAGACTATACTCCAATAAAGATCATCATTATAATTTAGTTGTTCATGATCAAACAACTCGACTGCCTCGTCATTACAACAGATATGAACCCTAACATTGTGAGACATGCTTAGAGATGAGACATGCCTTCAAGCATTTCACCTGCATTTTAAATGCATTTTGGCTTAATTCCCAGATGTAATTTTTGGTGGAACTTATAAATACGATATCATCAAAGGCTTTTTCACTGTTACCATATATTTTTTTTAAAGAACATTCCTAAGTCAGCAATGAAAGAAACCTCTTTTTTTAAAAAAAAAAGCCTCGAATTTATTCATTAGCCTTTAGCAAGGACATTCATTGCAAAGTATCTTGAAAACCATGAGAGAACAGTCCAATGAAGATTTTTTTAAAAAACATTCATGAAACCCAAACCAAAACAAATTGGGGAACAATCGAAAGACAGAGTGAGAAACTAGAGAAGTTTCATTTACATTAAATCCAACTGCATGAGACAAGTTTACATTTGGCAGTGATTATATATACTTTGCAATTTCAGCATGAACAATTTCAAAATTCTACGACAGTCAGTGAGATTATTTCACCATGTTGATCAGCACCAGATTTTAGATCGCTTAGGATGGTAGAAAGTTGTTTTGAGAAAAGATTGCTTATAGAAGTTTCCTCTATATCAGTGTTTCTCAACTTTGGCAATTTGAGTGGACTTCAACTCGCAGAATTCCCCAAGCATGCTGGCTGGAGAATTCTGCGAGTTGAAGTCCACTCAAATTGCCAAAGTTGCCAAGCTTGAGAAACGCTGCTTTATATCACCTTCTTCCTGATCTAGCTCAACTCATGTATATACAGTGTGACCATAATTAGCTGCCTGTGTATAGGAAAAGAAGCACCAGAAATGGGTCAATGGAAAATTCAGCTCCTTCTCTAGAGTAGGACAAAATATCCAGCAAAATATGAGCTATGAACTTCTCTGTTCACTATTGAGTCTCAAACAGTTCTCAAAATGGAGCATGGGATCAATTCTGCCCCTACAAATAAGTATTAATTTTTCTCTGTCTAGTTTTGTAAAATCCATACCTAACTATCGTTCTTTGAATATCCAACTATTTGCAATATACAATAAAAAATATGTAAAGACTGAAAAGTTTCAAGATATAGATGATGTCCTTATGTGCCTGTGTAGATTACAGACTCCTTCAGGTTTACTTGATTTGTGTATTTACAATCAAAAAGGAGATATACAGGTAGTCCTTGACTTATGACTGGTCACTTAATGACCGTTCAAAGTTATAACAGTCTTCCCCTTACTTACAACCTGTTTTTAAACTTACAATCCATCCTATTGTGCATGATCCCATGACTGCATTTTTGGCACTTTGCAACCATCTCACCTTGACAGCCATTTGCAGTCATGTGACCACGATTTGCTGATTTCACCCATTGGGGAAAATGGATTTGCTTAACAACTACTACAAAAAATGTAAAAAAATTGGATCTGGTCACATGATGCCTCAATTTATGACTGCAATGACTTATGACTATAATTCTGGGCTTAGTTACAGTTGTAAGTCGAGGACTACCTGTATTAGTGATTTCACAGTCGTTACATGACAAAGGGAATGCGTTCCATTTCATTATTCAATCAATATCTGCTTTTTTCTTCTTCTAAATGAAAACATTTTTATCAAGAATACAGATTCATAACTACATTTAAGGACAGCCCCAAGTATGATTCAGTAAAACATTCTGCCACTCTTAAAAAGGCAGGCTTTTTTCCCCAGTTGTCATTTTCCTGTAACATGGTACATTTTAATACTATCCAGAGATGTGAAATCCTTTGTTTTAAAAAGAAGCTAGAAACTGTCAGGCAAAAAAGGGAATAAATCAAGTTTTTCACTGGGCTCATAAAAAAGAAGAAATAAGAGAACACACAATTCCCTAACCCAATTTTTAAGGCCCTCACAGTTCTAACGCAGTAAAAGCTGACAACAATAAAGCTAGGGTGGGATTTAGTATCAGTCCTCTCAGTTGGTTGATGGTCACTGAAACATTTTTCAAACTTAGCAACTTTTAAGAAGTGTGGACTTCCCAGAATTCCTCAGCCGGGAGAATTCAGGAAGTTGAAGTCCAGGCTTCTTAAAGTTGCCAAGTTGGAAAAACACTGATCTAAGATGCCGACTATGCAAAATGAGGAAAAGCTAAATTGTGGTTGTGTTCTGAAAATCCTGAACCAAAACAATCTCAATCATTTTTGTGAACCAACACATCACATTGTCCTAATACAACATATTTGCTTAAATGTAGATCATGTCAACCTTAAATTTGCATTTTCTATGCATCTAGAGTTAAGATTTTGTATAAAATCAGCCAAAGAACTGGAATGCATTTGTTTCTTCTCATGCTGACAACTAGCTTTTGAAAAGAAAAGGAAAAGAAGATCCCAAGGTATTGTTTTAAATTTTCTCTCACGTGATCCTAAAACAACTGAAAATTGAATTTACCAAAGCTGTAAAGCACACAACAAACACATTGGAAAGTGGAAATATTTTGGCACAATCATTTTTCTTCTACTCTTTAAATGTAACAACAGATGCATCATCTTAAGAAACATGAAGACAAGAAAAGCAGCAATAAATCAGTTTTTTAGCTTACAGTTGCGGTGAGCAGCCTTTGGCAACAGATCATACAGTAATAGCACTAGACATACATACTGCTTCACAGTGCTTTACAGCCCTCTAAATGGTTTACAGAGTCAGCTTATTCCCCTCAACAATCTAGGTCCTCATTTTACCAACCTCAGAAGGATAGAAGGCTGAGTCAACCTTCAGCTGGTCAGGATCAAACTCCTGACAGCGGGCAGAATTAGCCTGCAATACTGCATTCTGTGCCACCACACCCTAGCCAATTTGTGGCCACAACCCACAATTCCTGAAAATCACTCTGCAAATCACTAATGTCCAGCAAGAGAGGATATTTAGTTTTCTTTTTTAAAAACAGCAGGCATTAAGATAGATGTGTCAGTGCACCAAGTAGTTAAGAAGAAAAGATACAAGGAAGAATTGTTAAGTCCAATCCCACCCATTCTGCAAATAGGTCATCAGACGCCCCTTGTAAATTCCCTCGGAAGCCTAATAATTTTAGCAAACAAGGCTGCCTATCCCCGTTTAAGAGAAAGACACTATATTCCCTTATCCAAAGCAAAAAGGTACGCTAGCCAGAGATTCTCCAAGAGAGAAAAATCAAAGGGAGCGTCCCGAGGACAAGATAACTGGAGGACAAGACGAATGAAGGCAGACACCAATTTTAAGTCTGCTGTGATAGCTCACAAGGTAAGACACTGGGTCTGTGCACCGTTGAGGTCAGCAGCTCGGCAGTTCAATTCCTATGAGTGAATAAACTGCGCAGGGACAAGAAAGAGGCCTCCCCTGAATGCCAACCGGTATTCAGGAGTCCCGTGGGTAAAGATAACACCGCCCAAAAAATCCCTTTCACAGAGGCAGCCAGCCACCTCGGTGATCCCTGGTTAACACGTGCCATACGCTAAATAAATAAAGTCCTCTGGTGTCTACAATCCTTATTCACATGTTCCCCTGGCTTTTCATTGCACATATAGAAGCATCAACCATCCTCTTTTCTTCATATATGAAACTGGGTTGATTTCCTCTCATTTCTTTATGAGAAGAGACCATAGCTACAGTCAAAACATTGCATGGGATTGTCTGTGGAGATCAACTGCCAGAATTCCTATGGTGGCTGAGAAATTCTGGGAGCTGAAGTCCACAAGTCTTAACGTTGCCAAATTTGGAGACCCCTGATCCAGGTCATGGCTGTCCCATGGGGCTCAACCGCTGTCCTACCCCAAGGCCTGGGAGAAGAGTAAGGTTTTCAAAGGGGTTTCTGAACATCCAGAGGGAAGCCCCGTGGATTTCTGTGGGGATCTTAATCCAGAGAACTGGAACTGTGATAGGAAAAACACGCTTCCTGGATCTTGGCCGAGGGCATTGTTGAAGACATCCACTCTGCTCAATCTTCCCAAGGGAGCAGAAATGATCAAAGATAGCTGGTTCCTCAAATGACTACATCCAATGCTACAAAAGGCTTTTTGGATGGTAACCAGCATCTTGAATTATACAGATAGCCCTTAACTTACAACAGTTCATTTAGTGACTGCTCAAAGTTACAATGGCACCAAAAAGTGACTTAAGACCATTTTTCTCAGTTATGACCTTGCAGCATCCCCATGATCATGTGATCAAAACTCAGGTGCTTGGCAACTGATTCATATTTATGACAGTCACAGTCTCCCAAAATCACATGATCCCCTTTTGTGGCCTTCTGCAAAGTCAATGGGGAAGCCAGATTCACTTAACAACCAGGTTACTATCTTACCAACTGCAGTGATCCACTTAGCATCCGAGCTAAGAAAGGTCGTAAAATTGGGCAAGATTCACTTAACAGTCGCCTCAACTAACAGAAATTTTGAGCTGAATTGTGGTCATAAGTTGAGGGCTTGCCGTACTTGGAAGCTAACTGATAAGCAATGGAGCTCATTGAACAGTGGTGTCACCTGGCCTGATTATGGCACTTCCCATTATTGCCTGCACTACCGCCTTCTGAACCAGTTGTCGCCTCCAAGGGTCTTCAAGCGCAGCTGCATGTAAACTGCAGAGCTGCACTCCAGTTGTGAGGTGCCACGGGCTGCCTCCTGATCCAGGAATAAATGCCACTGGCTGATTAATGGGTCTATGGGGGTCATGGCGCTTTTTCAAAAGGCCACCGGACTTTCTGGTTTTTCTTTGAAGATCTTTCCCTTCTCATCCAAGAAGCTTCTTCAGACGAGAAGTGAGACATCTTCAAAGAAAAACCAGAAAGTCCGGTGGCCCCTTGAAAAAAGCACCTTACACGGGTCTTTTCAAAGGGCTTCTTGGCCACAGTGGCCACGTGTTCTTCAGGCAGGAGCTTTGAGTCCAAAGCAATCTACTGTCTCCAAGATTACACGCTAGTCGTAATGAGCTGTAAAAATAACCTTGAGGAGAAGCAGCAGCCACAGCCAAGGAATGGTCAGGTAAGAGAAATCTGAATCCAGAGCAGGGAATGTAACTTGAAAAACCATCCCAGACTGAACCCTCCCTAGTTTTCTTCAGGAGAAAGGCGGGGAGGGGGAGGCACAGTGAGAGCTGAAAGATTATATTACTGTAACCTTACAATAAAACTCATTTTAATATTTATAACTTTGGTGTTCAAGCTTGGTCTACCTCAAAGAGGCGGCAGTCTTGAATAGGGAGAAAGTGTCACCCCATATTTATATAACATTTTTTTTTTGTTTTTTTGCTTGTCAGTCACTCAGAACTGCATCTGTCAGCTGGGCAGCCGTATAAATCAATTTAAATAAATAAATAAATAAATCCAAGAGTCGGAAAGTCCTCCGGACAAGGGGGGGATGGGCAACCATCTAGAACTAATTCAAGCCTTGACAGAATTGAGCCCAAGTCTGTTCCTTTGCATTCAGACCTACCCAGACTCAAGACATCGGAAAAGAACATTGAGCAGCACCTGTTGGGAGAGTTGGGTCAAGGTGTACAGTTTGGTACCATCAGCAAACTGATGAGCGTGGACATCAAACCAATGGATGGGCTCAGCCAGTGGTTCTGTGTAGATCAGGGGGTCTCCAAACTTCCAGAAGGTGAAGTCCACAAGTCTTTGTGGGCAAGTTGGGAGACCCCTGATGTAGTTGTTGAAACAAAAGGGGCAAAAGCGTCCGGCCCCAGGGCCCCTGTCACAGGATGACATAGACTTGATCTCTGTTAATGCTATGTAGAAGCCACCAGAACAAGAAAACCACCCCAATCTGGTGCCCACCACTTCAAATCCCCATAGCCAATCCAAAAGTACTATAATTAGCAGTATCTCAATCAACTAAGAGGTCAAGGAACATTGGACCAACACTCCAATGTCTCTCATCCAAGTTCTATCACAGCTTATCCCCAAGTGCAACCAATGCAATCTTTGGACTATGTTCCAAGCTGAAAATGATCCAAATAGTCCATTTCCAAATAATCCAGGAACCCCTGAAGCTATTGCCTGACCATATTTCCCACAGCTTAAAAAAGGAAGGCTGAGGAACTGGATAAAAATTGTCCAGGACTGCTTGGTCCAGTGATGACTTCTTGAGGGAAGCACACACTAAAAACCTGAAGGAACCACTGCAACAAAACTCTTTTATCTTGATGCAAATCGTCTTTGGATGAGTGGAAAGCCCTTCCATGGGTCCCAAACAAATGTGCGCGTTCCCGTGTTATGTAGACTTTCAACTACAGAATTGGTCAACCAACCCTTAGAAAAATGAACCACCACCGCAGAAATGAGAAAGCGGAGCAAGCCTCAGATTTTGTGACCTACGTCCTTTCATTTCAATGTTCCAAGAATGAGGAGGTCATAATGCTGAGCTGAACCATTTTAGATGGGCAACAGGGAAGGTTTGGAGACTTTTATTTCCTTCATTCCTCCTCCTGATATTGTATCAGTATGTGTGAACAACCTTGGGAGACAGAAGAAGAGTTGCAGCTTAGACCACCATCATAAAAAAGAGATCTCAGTCCACGAAAGGAAAAGGGACATGGAAAAAAAAGTCTCAGAAGGAACCCTCCCTAGTTTCTAGAGAATAAAAGGAAAGGAGGGGGTTAATACAGGTAGTCCTTGACTTACAACAGTTTGTTTAGTAACCATTCAAAGCCACAATGGCACTGAAAAATGTGACATGACCGTTGTTCATACGACTGTTGTGGCATCCTTGTGGCCGTCTGATCAAAATTCAGGGGCTTAGCATCCGATCCATATTTTTGACCATTGCAGAGTCCCGAGGTCATTTTGCGACCTTCTGACAAGCAATGTCATCGGGGAAATTAGATTCACTTTACAACCATGTTACTAATGTAACAACTGTAATGATTCATTTAACAGTGGCAAGAAAGGTCATAAAATGGGCCAAACTCACTTAACAAATGTCTCACTTAGAAACAGAAATTTTGGTTTCAATTGTGGTCGTAAGTCGAGGACAGCCTGTACTTTCAGATGTGCAAGATTCTGTGAATGTAATCTTACAACAGAGATACAGCTGGTGCTTGAATTTGTGCTAGTTATCTGGGGTCCCTCAAAGAGCTAATGGACGTTTGTTTTTCTGCATGCACCAAGTATATTACAAGGGAACCATCAAAGACAGTTTCCATCTAGCTGTCAGAACCATTTTTCCTTCTGTGTAATGTATGGTGCTATGCAAATTGCCATCTTTACTCTATTCCTTGAGCCCTGAAAGTTATCAAATCAAAAATGTCCGATCAACTAAGGCTATAAGAGAGATCGTAACAGGAGGAGATCCATTCCAGGTCTATTACGCCCCCTTCCGTGGTTGCCCATCCTCACAATTCAGCCAACATTTCCTTGCAACAATTCACATTTGTTTTCAGAGGCCACAACACCGAAATCAGAAACCCCTTTAGAACGAGGTCAGATGCAAAGTCTTAAGCACCCTAGTATATTATAAAATTGGTTTTCTTTAAGAAAAAAAAAACATTTCTATAAATATTCACAATTCAAAGGCTAACAAATACATATCTGTAGACAGACATTCTTATTAATTTGAATACCTATGATATACCCCTTTCCCCCAAACAACCAAACAAAAAAAGATAAGTGTTTACACCATTTAACGAATTCCACAAGATGTCTTTGGTGATATATTCAAAAGGAAGAAAGAACTATGTGCACGCCACACCAAACCCAACATGCCCGAAAGCATCAATCCATGAACAAAACACTTTACAGTGGACTTGATCATCCTATCGGCAGCATAATCGTTTGCAGCAATTGAAAACAAGAGGTCCCTTCAACAGATCATGCCTCTCAATTCCACCCACCCCATTTCGGAAGATCCAGGTAGGCAACATTTGGGGGAACTTCAAGTGTTGATTGCCCCACCACACCACACCATGGTCCATGAGATGCCGTCTGGCTTGGAATCACCCAGGTTTGCAGTCAGGGATACGGGATCCAAACACTGGCCAATGGGTCATATTGGCTAAAAGCAACAGGGGGTATTGCTCTAGGGATCAAGATGTGCCATTCAACAGGAAAGCCGTTATTTTAAGATGGGTGGAGTTAGCAAACAGGCTACCGTTGGGCTCAGTCACACCCAGTTTGATGTGCCATCAAATGTCTGGAAGGAGGTTTCAGATATTTTCAAGTAAATCTTCCCACCAAGCTGGAATCCTGAGAAGGAGATGGCGAATTGATGGTAAGTAGCCAAGTCCAAGACCAGAAGAGTCTGAGAATATGGAGATCAGATGGAAAACGTCTTCCCAAACCTTGGAGATGGGAAGGTGCCATTACGTAACTTGCAAGTTCACACCCCCACTCCCAAAAAATTAACATGGCAGGGAGATCTCCCTGAAGGCTTTCAAGAAGGGAATGGACAGACACTTGTCTGAAATGGTATAGGGTCTCCTGTTTGAACAGGGGTTGGACTAGAAGACCTCAAGGTCCCTTCCAACTGTGTTGTTATTATTAAGAAGACTTTTCTGCCCAATTTGCTTGTTTGCACCAAACACCGAAAGCCTGTCCTTTATTTTATTTTTATTCAAGACTTCAGGACTTCAAGCTTTTCCCCCCTGCTGGTAGTCCTCGACTTACAACCATTGATTTAATGACCGTTTGAAGTTATGATAACACTGAAAAACTGACATGATTGTTTTTCCCATTTAAAACTATTGCAGCATCCCTGTGGTCATGTGATCAAAATTCAGCCACTTGGCAACTGACTCACACGTATGACGGTTGCTGTGTCCCAGGATCACGTGGTTACTTTTTGCAATTTTCTGACAAGCAAAATCAATGGGAAAGCCAGATTCACTTAACGACTGCAGTGATTCACTTCACAATTGTGGCAAGCAAGTTTGTAAAATGAAGCAAACCTCACTTAACATTTGTCTCGCTTAGCAACATAAATTTTGGGCTGCATTGTGGTCATAAGTCAAGGACTACCTGTAATAGCTTTGTTCCCCTTTTATTACCAGATTTCAGCTTTTCTGTCTCTCGGGGTGGCTACTCCTAAATGGGAAATCCTCGATTTACTACAAATGGAAGCAGCATTTTTATGGCCAAGAGCCCCATTTCCTTCTTCTCCAGAGCAGCATCCAGAAGAGGACAGCATCAAATATTCTAGCTCCTATTCAGAGGGAGAACTTAAATGATATGCCCCAAGCTTATCATTTAAGGTTATCACAATGATTTTGTTTTTCATTCCCATTTCTTTAAAAAGTAAAATCCCACTATCTAATTTCAGGGACCAGGATTCAAGGGCTTTCCGGCAGCCAAATGAAGAAGGGGTGATCATCACAAATAGCTTGTCAACTTATTTGTCATCGTGCAGAAGTTGGACCGGCTCTTGCTCTGCCTGTGAACTTTTGGGAAAAAAAAATATTCATCGATCTTTGTGCAAAAAAGATTCTGAAACCTTCTAATCAGACTGTCTTAAAAGTTTGTCTCAGTTGCGAATTCTGAACACCGCCAGCCATGAAAAAAGCGTTGCATGGATTGCTAAAGCTGACACTCCCTGAAGTTCTCCTGCACAAACTTCTGCAAATATTAATAAAGAATATTTGTAGTTCAAATTATCCTTGATGTTTTCTGAGCTTTTCTTACAGACATTTCCTTACCCAAACTAGGCAAAATCATCAATGTTACTTATACTTCATTAGCACTGATAATATTACCTACTTTGGGTAATGAAACGTCTGCAAGAAAACAACCAAGCTCAGAGAGCACCCAGGAGCCCTCATTCCATCCAAGATATATACAGTATATATCTTGAACCCGTGTCTTTAACAAAGAGACAGACTTGGGAGCTTTTGCCTCATATTACCTGCCCTGCAATATGTACAAATGGGACACAAGACCTGGATTTTCTGGCCAGTCTGACTTGGAAAGAAAAGGAACCTTCTCCCCGTCTGGTCAAGCAAAAAGCTTAGCGTGTGTGTGTGTGAATGAAAAATGCACATTGGAATGTCACAATTCCCTGGACACACAACCTTCTTATGTGCAACAGGGACAAGTTGTGATACAGTGCAAGACAGTTGTGAGAGGAATTCAGGAGACCAGGTCTACTTTGGCCAACTGATGGAGGCTTTATTTCCTAAGAAGCTTCTCTGCATCCCATATTTCAATGAACAGCCATTCCTAAAAAAATGATTTCAACAGATATTCTGCCCAGCAGCACTTTGAATCCGATTCCCAAAAATGAACTTTGGCGCATACACACAGAGTCTGGATGTAGCTCATTAAAGCAACTGCATCCTTTCTCTAGATCGGATGGCTTCATTCTGCAATGGCCAGCTGATCCTGGAAAATGGCACAGCGTCTTGAAAGCGCTACGGACAAGGTTCACAAACACACACAGAGAGACACACAGAAACCAACACCTACTGTACAAGCAAGCCAAGGCTCCTTTCTGGAATCAAACTGGAAGTGCTGCACTGCTCTAAAATTTAACCATAATAAAAAAAATAACAGGATTCCGTTACTTTAAAAAAGGGCAGTTTTGCACATGCATTCAGGTTCCCCCTCCTTTTAAAATATGCTTTTTCAGAAGTTGCAAGACCTCAACAGTGTTGACATTACTTTGTTTCAATAAGTGTTTTTAATTTTTTAATTGTGTGCATGTCTTCTTAGAAGCAATATACCCCCAAGTAAGATCCTCCTAGAATACATATTTCAGAGCCTTTTTTGGCCCATCTCCCTTCTAATCACATCTTGCCCTAATTTAACTAACAGCCAACCTAATCTCATTGACAAGCACCAGGTTTTATAGTTTCCTGCCTCCGCCCGCCCCAAGGAAACCACAGAAAGCCCAACTGAATGGAGCAAGCACACCCTACGGCAGGGTTTTCAAACCTGGCCCATTTGTAGGTATATTGACTTCAAGCTCCAGAATCCCACATAGCCACGTAGCCATTGCCGAGAATTCTGGGAACTGGAATCCACTCGCCTTCAATTTGCCACGGTTGGGAAACACTGCGGATATGCTGCTGCACAACTGCAATCCTATCTATCACGAGTGCCAGACTCCTGTTGGCTCAAGGCTATCCAAGACCCTGTGCCATTTGTCAAAGGCCACATTCCAACCATGGCCCGGGCCAAGACCAGTTTGGGGGAGGGGGGAATAAAAAACGGGTGCTAAGCCTTTGGAAGGCTTAAGGCACTAATTCTGTCCCTAAACTTCCCTCCCAACTAAAAAAGAGAGAAAACTGGCCCCACCTACTCTGGAGGTTCTGGACCGAAACAGGTAAGCATGCCAGCATCTCCTGGAATAAAAACAGCTTAGCGGGTTGACTTCCAAGCACGCTTGCCCTCAAAAACTAGGAGTTAACGAGTTTCACCGTAAGTAAACCTCTCATTTCGGAAGGTCTTTGAGCGTTTTGCTCCTCTAAAACACACCACCTAACTTTGGTCACCTAGTTGACTTTTAGAAATTATTTCCGCTCCTCTTCCCATGATGGTGCAACTGGAAATAATCCAGGACTTTATTCCCCTCTCAACTTCTGAGACTGTCCCTGTTCTTTCCCGTATCATTTTGTGGATCAACAGAAGTTCCCTCGACCCACACACGTCTGTTTAAGGAGAAACATCAGCATCATTTCACCCAGTTCTCCTAGCTTCAAACCAAAGTCAACAGTCTGCAGTATTTTCTGTATTCTCACAGCTCACCGGAACAAAAGCCCATTCCAATTCAGCTGGAGCCCTATTCACAAAAGCTACTTGTCTAGTTAAGTTCATAGACTAACTAGCTGGCAGGAAGTGCTTCCCCAATGTTCTGGGTCTAGAGAACGTTCCTCAATGTTCAGTCTTGCCCCCAGAGGTGGTCTCAGCACTGCTTGGTGTGAAGCTGAGATGTTCCCTGAGCCACATCCCCAGGCTTACACACGGACGGCTTGTCAGGGGAGCAAGGAAAATCAAAGCGCAAAGGCAAGTCTAGACCTTTCTCTCCCAAAGGGAGAACCCAAGCATGTTTTTTAGACAGATTGCTCCCACCAGGCCTCTGAGGATTAGAGCCCTCCGGTGACAACACAGGGGCCTGCAGAAACAGAGTGGAGGGCCTGGTCAACGGTCTCAATGCTGGAAGGACGGGATGGTTGCTTCTATCTCCTTGAAGGTGTCCAGCTGGTTCCTGGGTGGAATTCTGCCCCAGACGAGCCAAAGGAGCAGCCATGTCAGAGTGCTCCAATACTCCCCAAGGACTTTGAGGGGGGAGTGTATTCCAACCATTCTCTCCTGTTTTTGTTTCTTGCAAGGAAAATTCCTCCATGCCATGTGGTACATTCAATCGTCCTGGCCACGAGAAGCCACCAATAGCGTCTTCTCTTTCTCCTAGAGAATGTGGCACATCTTTCTGGCCATTGTCCAATCCAAGAGGACCAGGATCCTTTTTGGAACTGCTCCAGAGCTCAAACGGCCTAAAACTCTTCTTGGATAGCCGCAAGTTTGCCAGCTCAAACTCCAGACTTTGGGTATCAAGGGATCGGCTTCTCCTGCAGACCGACAGCGGCTCCAGCAGAGGTGGACTCAGCTCCTGAAGTCGAAGATGCCGAGGAAGGCTGGCAGCTCCCCAGTGAAAAGAGATCTGAGGATACTCGGGAAACATTCGGTCATCACATTCAGCAAAGGATGCTTTGGAGTCATAAGTGTCCCTGAAAGCCTCGAAGGACGCGGTCATGTCCTCATCCGTGTTCATCTCCAGATGCTCCTCACATTCCCCTTCCCCTTCCTGTTCCACGTCGACGATGTCAAAAGTCACCATTGTGGGGAGGTCAGGAAGGTTCTGAGTGAACTCAGAGCCTGAATCGGAGCTTCTAAGACTTTCAGACAGGCTAGCGAAGAGAGTACCGTTGCTGGTGAATTCCACCAAGGCTTGTGAGAAGTTCACAGCTTGTTCTGGTTCTTCACTGTGTTCCTGGCAGGGCTCTTGGAAGTCAGCTCTTGGAGAGCAGCTGTGGTGGCCATGCACTCTGTAGAGAGGGAAGGTCACAGAGTTTCCCGACCCCAAAGCACAGGAATCAAGCACTGGATGTTCACCGCTGGAGCCCAACTCTGAGCCATTCTCTAATGGCTGAATAAGGCAACTGTTGTGTGCTTTAGTGGTGCTGCTACTATCGCAAAGCTTTTCTGGACAGAGCTTCCTGTGGAAATCATCTTCCCAGTCTTGGTTTTCTGCTAGCTTCTTTCCACCGCTTAGACTATCATTCAAAGCACAAAAATTCATTTGCTCACAACCATGGCAACTCGAGCCCTTCCCAACTAAGCTAGTTGTTTGCATTTTACATTCAGACAGCTGCCCTGGTCTCAGGTGTTGGTCTCTTCTAAGCTCCTGCAGGTGTTTCAGGGGCGGCTCTCTTTGCATCTCCCAAAAAAGCAGCTGTTTCTGGAGGGTTGCCAGCCTCTGCTCTTCTGTTTCCATTGCTTCACTTTTCTGATCCATCAGCCAGATCAAGTCCTTCTCATCGGGGAGAGCGAAGTCTAAAAACTGGTCAAATATCTTCGAAGGAGACACTTTCCCATCAAACCAGGATCCATCTCCGCAAGATGGGCTCATTAGTGCATCGTCTGGTTCATAGAACTCATAAAGAGCATCTCCGCTGTAGCTGTCCCTTGGAAGGCGGTCCTTTTTTATTTCATCTAAATCATCACCAGCTTCATCTTCAGGACCTGGGGTGATAGAATCGTAGTAGCCCTCATCACTATTGGGAGCAGATTCCTGTTGATCGCTATGTGGTGTCAGAAGGTCTAGATCATTCCTTGTTCCTTCAGGGTATAGATTAACTTCTTGCTTGGCACCATTCGTGCCCTGAAGGTCGCATTTGGGTATGAGCTCTGGCAGATGTGCTTCAGGGACTGCATCTCCTTTAATGGCTCCTGCCCACATCTGCTGGAGGTACTCTTCTAAATCATCCGGCAGGGCCATTTCCTCCCCTCCACCTTGGTAAGTAACCAAACAAGAGGTCCTCTTGGTCGCATCCCGGCTGCGTTCCACAGATGTTGAGCTCTCCGTGATGCTATCGATATCCGGTTCTGCAATGATATCTCCACAACCGGTGAAGGAGTCAAAGCTTTTAAGGGATGTCACCTCCCCAAACATCAAGCTAAGTTGCTCCCCGGAGGGTACGCAAGGAGGGCTCTTCTCCAGGAACTCTGGTTCCAATGCATCGGGGAGGTCACCGTAGGCAGAGTCAGCACAGACGTCCTCCAGGTTGGGCTGCCCATCTCGAGATTCTTCAGAACATGCTGCTCCTCTATCTGCCTCACCAATGGACCTATCTGGGCTTGGGGCCAAGCGGTCCATCTCTCCTGCCTCATTATGGTTGGCTATTGAAGGCACAGCATCGCCGGAGAAATTCTCCGCACATTCTGGCGTCACAGTCCCACTCTGAGGATTCCCACCCAGCCCATTTCCACGTGGCTGTTCTTCGGTCACGGTGTCCCTGAGAGCCCATTCTTGCAGCTCTGTCTTCTCAGGTTCAGCAACTTTGTTCTTCCGATGATGGCGAATGCTGTTAAAAAGCTCCTTCAGCCCCTTTTTGGATCTCGGCAGGAACAAGGACTTCTCCCCCGTCAGCTTCTTTTCAAAGCGTTCAGAGCTGCTGGACAGAAAGTTTGTGGTCTGGGTGAAGCCAACTTTGAGCTCGGCTCCCAAAACAGCACTCTGAGAACTTGGCAGCAGCTGGGGAGAAGCGAAGTCTGGCCCTCCATCCGAGGGACTCCTGAGGCACCCAGAACTGGCCTCTTCGTGCACCACGTCGCTGAGGCCATCATGAGTCTTGCTCTTGCTGAGACCCTTTTTGGAGGCTCCCTTGGCCTGGCTTTTATTCTTCCCCCCAAAAAAGCTTGGTAGGGTGCAGATGCTTCTCTTCCCCCCAAAGAATTTAAACGCTGTCTTCTTCAGCTTGCTGGCCGGCGCCTGCTGCCGACTGGGCTCTGCCCCAGCGAAGGAAGCACCACAGGGTTCGGAGGGGTGGCTGGCTGCCCCGTTTTCCTCCTGGGACTCTTTTCCATCTTTGACCAAGAGAGACTTGGCCCTGGGATTCTCAACGATGCCTGCAGCTTCTAGGGCAGCCATTCTGGCTTGCATCGCTAAGTGAAGACCAATGATTTCATGGCCTCTTTCGTATCTTTTGACCAAAGCATCACGGGAATTCTAAAAGGGAAAAAAAAGGGGGAAGGGAATGGGGAAGAAAAGAGAAAGAGCATCAAGACAATACACAGAAAACTTGCAATTCTTTAGAACAGGGTTTCTCAACCGTGGCCACTTTAAGAGACATGGACGTCAACTCCCAGAATTCCTCAGCCAGTGTTGTGGCTGGGGCATGCTGGGAGTTGAAGTCTATGCATCTTAAAGCAACCAAGGTTGAGAATTCCTGCTTTAGAAGACCCCACAATGGTATGTTGGAATAACCTTGGGAGACCAGGCAAAGAAATGGGAATGGTTAGATAAAAGGCAGCTGAGCCCACAGGAGGCGTGTTGGGGGTGGGGCAAGAGTCAGAAGAGACCCTGGCTAGTTTTTGGGTGGACAGAGGGAGGAAAGTACTTTCAGACTTGCAAGATTGAGGTCAACCTTATAAACAGACCAGGGCAGAAATGTGAACAGAACTAATTCTATTGTATCGTAACCCTACATTAACAGAACGTGTTAAGTCTGATAGTACGGGTTTTCCTCGACTTGCAACCGTTATTTACTAGCTGTTCAAAGTTGCAACGGCACCAGAAAAACTTACTTATGGCTGTTTTCACACTTACCACTGTTGTAGCATCCCTGTGGTCACATGATCAAAATTCAGGTGCTTGGCAACAGGTTCATCTTTATGACGACTGCCGTGTCCTGGGGTCACGTGATCACATTCTGTGACCTGATGAGCAAAGTCAATGGGGAAGCCAGATTCATTTAACAACGGTGTTACTAAGTTAACAACTGCAGTGATTCACTTAACCATTGTGGCAAGCAAGGTTGTAAAATGGGGCAAAACAACACAAATGTTGGGCTCAATAGTGGTTGTAAGTCGAGGACTGCCTGTACCTTTTCTTCCCACACTGACAGCTGCACAACTAGTCCTACTATTGACCTTTAGTGACTTAGGGCAGGGGTGGGCGACTATGGCAACTTTATGACCTATGGACGTGGCTGGCTCAGGAATTCTGGGAGTTGAAGCCCACAGGTTGCAAAGTTGCTATAATTGTCCATCCCTGGATTAGGGAATCCTTATGTTTCTGAACATCTTAACAAGGAAAAGGGAAACGGCTCATCTCATACTGGTACCGCTTTGACATTACACTGATTAACCACAAAGCAGGAATATCACACTTATGGCCTTTGATTCATTATCTATGAAGCTCAGTTGTCCAGTGGTCAAATTTCTCATCTTCGGTCATTCAACTTGTAAACAGGCAGAGAGGCAGGTGACTTCAGACGGATGGATGCACAATAACTATTTGCTTCTGCCAACTGTTTTGTTCTGGCAAAAATCAAAGCAGAATCTGCTAAGATTTCTTCCAGTTCTTTGTAAAAGAGAAAATGGAACTATGAACTCTTAATTTCCCAATTCTTATCCTAGAAGGCTCACATATTATTATTTTTTCTTCTTTGGCTGCCTTGAAAACAGACAAAACTTCAAGACCTCAACTATCCCTGTGAGGCAGGTAGTCCTCGACATACAACCACAACTGAGCTCAACATTTCCATTGTTAAGCAAAATAGCTTTTGCCCCATTTTATGACCTTTCTCCACAGTTGTTAAGTGAATCACTGCAACTATCAAGCTAGTAACACTGGTAAGGCTTCCCCACTGACTCCAAAAGTCACAAAAGGGGATTAGATGACCTTGGAATACTGCAACCGTCATAGTATTTTACAGGCCAGTTGCCAAGTATCCGGATTTTGATCATGTGACCACGGAATGCTGCAATGGTCATAAGTGTGGAAAATGGTTACCCTTCCAGTGCCATTGTAACTTCGAATGGTCAATAAATGAATGGACGTAAGTGGAGGACTACCCATAGTTAAAATGAAAAAAAAAAACTGGAAACCAAATCAAATCTTCCCAGCCCAAATCTTTGGGGTGTTTTCTCCCTCAACTGACCCTTAAGCCATAACTGCCTAACTTAAATCATAGTTAGCCTGTTGGTTTGAGCTCCAAGTGCCGAGCTCAAGCCAACAGCTCAAACCAACAGCCTAACTACCAACCGGAGCAACCGATATTTAAACATGTTTAAATCACAGTGTTTGTTGAAAACTCGGTGGAAGTAAGTTCAAAGATAGGTAGTAAGCAACAACCTTGAGCCACTGGAATCAAGATTTAGCTAAAGAAATATTAACCCTCTCTAGGCCAAGTGATCTCCCAGAAGAATTTTTTGAAGAGAATTCCTTTATGTAAGCACTATGGAGATACACAACCTGCTATGAAACAAAGATTAGAGTGTTTAAAGGAAGCTCAGCTAAATCTACACCACAATTGTGCCTTAATCTGTCCAGCTTCAGCCAAGCTGCTGTTGACATACTCTCCTTTAATCCCTGGAAATCACTAAAAATGTGTCTCAAAAATATATCCTTTCTGTTCTCCTCCCAGTCCACTGAATATAATAACAACTAGCTCTGTCTATCAGCACAGAGGATGCACTCACTGACATACAACTAATTCTCAATAAATCAACAACTTAAAGAATATGGTTGAACAGACCTAGCTGCCCAGAAGGAGAATCCAACCTGATCACGTGAGGGCTTCCTACAACCCAAGAGACCCAAGCCAACCCTTCCTGCATGGAAGAGCCCCTAACCCAAGCCAGCCTGAGCAGCCCTGCTCAGAACTTAATGGACCATGCTGGGCCACCTCTCAGGGTATCTATCGTGGACTGACATTTGCCTGCATCACACATTATTCAGTTCCTCTCTTGAACACACCTGGCTGGCCTGCCAAGCAGAGGAATTTTGCCTATTTCCCTAATTAGAAAGTATGAAATCGTCGAAGCTGGGAAGAGGAAGCTACGGCCTATATCTCTTTCTCTCTTCAAGCCATTCTAGCCAGGCAGGTGGCCATGTTCTAATGTCTGACCCCTTGCATGACTGCTTATTAAACCTACTGCTTGGAGTTCTTTATCATTAGCTACAAAACTGAAATATGGAGCATGGAATATTTTGCTAATCAATACTTACTTTTCCCTTGCCTCCAAGTTTTTATTCAAGCTAGTAGTCTATGGAGATCCTCAGCCATCCAGGTCATGGTTGTCCAAAAATGCATTTTCAAGAGGCAACTGGACTTCCTTGTTTCTCTCGGAGCTGAAGAAGCTTCTTGTGGATGAGAAACAAAACGTCTTCAAAGGAAAAAAAAACCAAGACAGTCCAGTTGCCTCTTGAAAAAGCACCTTTGGGACATTCAAGCAAATAATGATTAGAACATCCTTGAAGATTTGGTGGCAGATGACTAAACCAAGCAAGATCTGATGATGAATCCCTACCCATTATTTCAATCCTCCCTACAGCCAGACCACTCATTTCAATCCATGGTACTTTACGAAAGTATTTCTCAACCTTGGCACCATAAGATGGGTGGACTTCAACTCCCAGAATTCCCCAGCCAGAATGTTTTGGGAATTGATGGCCAAATAGTTGGGGAAAAAGTCATGGAATTTTGTTTTTATACAGTCAACTACAGAGAGATTGTTATATGCTCAAAAATGAACAGCTTTGGCACTACTACAATGGAGCAATAGTTGCAGACTGGAAACCCTTTGTGGGCTTTTTGCAGGAAACCGGGAGATGGTAAGTTCAAGTCTGCCCTTAGCCATAAAAGGCAGCTGGGTGACCTTGGGCCAGTCCTTCTCTCTCAGCCCAAGCCATCTCACAGGTTTTTTGTTGTTGTGGGGAAACTAGGAGGAGGAAGGAGCATTAGATATATTCACCACCTTGAGTTATTTATAAAAATAATAAAGGTGGGATATAAAACAAAAAAAATCCATAAATAAATATGAATGTCTGGTTTGTGGTTTTTGTGATTACATTAGATAATTAGAAAAAGCTTTTTTGTAATCATAGAATAAGAGATAACTTTTAACCATCTTATATTTGTTGCAAAGGAAATTGGAAGCTTCAATATTTCAAGCTTTTTTTACAATAACAAAATCAATCTATTCATCAAAACCTAAAGTCAAAGTTTCTTTTTTTTCTGTTTCAAGCAAAAAGTCCAGAACTTATTTCCAATAGAAATAAAACTAAATCAATCCTTCTCTTTAATTAAAAGTCAGTTTTGCCATCTCCCCTAACTGTATCACTTGTTCCATCTATTCATTCTTCATGATAAACATTTCAATAAATGGAAGCCGTACTTATATTTTGACCTGCAGCAGGATAATGATGCAAGATGAAAATACTTTTTGCATATCAATACTCATGATTCTTGATGTGAGGAATCCCATTCCCACTCTTAAAAGAGACAAGGTGGGCTTTCCATAATTAGACCTTTATGTCAATATTTGTCAACCCTTTGAGATAGGCTAAGTCAAGAAATGGGCACTGCATGGATACCATGCCAACTTATTCTTGTGGAACATCATAAGAACATCCTGAAAGCCTGTCCAAGTTTCTCTCTAACCCAACTTAAAAATCCAGTTTAGTGGAAAAAGAGATTGGGGTGAAAAGAGAGCAGTGCTCCAATATTTGAAATGCTGCTACAGAGAAGAGAGGATCAACCTTTTCTCCCAGGCACCAGAAGACAGAACAAGAAGCAACGGATGGAAACTGATCAAGGAGAGAAGCAACCTGGGATTAAGGAGAAACTTCCTAACAGTTAGAACAATTAACCAGTGGAACGACTTGCTTTCAGAAGTTGTGGGTGCTCCAACACTAGAGGTTTTGAAGAAGAGACTGGACAGCCATTTGACTGAAATGAGATAGGGTCATCTGTTTGAACAGGGGGGGTGGACTAGAAGACCTCCAAGGTCCCTCCCAGCTCTGTTATTCTGTTAACTTAAGGGAGGGTTAAGTTTAGTTTCTTTCTCAAGCTTCCTTCAACCCCCTTCTTGAAATTGCCCGAGTTCTCACCAAATAGGACTTCCATTCCACTTCTCCAATTTTGGTTTACAAAACAATTTCCATCTTGTTTATTCCAATGTCACTAAAATGAAAAGTTGGAAATTAACTATTCCTAAGTGAAGGTGGATTGTATTCATTAAACACAGCAGCAGTATAACTGGAAAAATAAGAATGCCCCGATTGAGTCAAACAAGGCCTTCAAAAATCTAGAAATTTATTTCAATCTTTCACCTCCAGAAGATTTACCACCTCTCAATTCTGGCATCAAAGACCACTAAGAAGGCAGTCAAATCTGCCAGCCCAAAGAATTAAAATTCCATAAAAGCAGTAACTGAACTATAAAAAAACCTGAGAGGATTAGCCTGCTATTGACCGACCAACCATTTTGCACCTTCAAAGTCACATCTACATTAACAGCAAGCAGCTCAAATTTTAGTTACCTTCATACCTCTCCAGCAGTAAATAATTTTCTCTGGAATGCAGCTACACTAGAAGCAAATATGAGACTCTACCCATCCAAAATATTGGCTGAAACAAGCTTTTGAGGGCGAATCCTGAGCCTAGCTCAGGAGTCTTCAAACTTGACAGCTTTAAGACTTGTGGACTTCAGCTCCCAGAATTCCTCCTCCAGTCATGTTAGCTCAGGAATTCTGGGAGTTGAAGTCCACAAATATTAAACTTGTCAAGTTTGAAGACCCTTGGCCTAGCTCATCATTTCTGAAAAATTTCCCTTCATTTGGAAGGAAAAACTGCAATAGAGGGGCTTATGCTTGGATGAGACAAAGCTATGGCAAAGATTAAACAGAGTATTTGATTTAGATGTGCAAAACAATGGGGCTAATGCCTCACTCCATCCGTGGTGTCTTTATCAGTCCTCTTTATGTTATCTCCAACTAACTTTATCTTTGGGAAATGCTGCACAGAAAAACAGTCCCAAGCTGCATCAAGAGAGGGATATTTTCAAGCTCACGTGAAGTGATAGCACAACTTTATACCGTACTGGGGAGACCATACTTGGGATACTGGGTCAAATTCTAGACACCACTGTACAAAAATGATCCTGAGACTGGAAAGATTGCAGAGAAGAGCCACGAAGAACGGGGCTGGAGGCTAAACAGTTACAGGAATTGGGTCTATCTGGTCTAATGAAGAGAAGGACGAGGGGTGACAGCATAGCAATATTATTATTATTTATTATTTTATTGAATTTATTAACTGACCCATCTTACCACACAGTAACTTTCAGCAGTTTACAATATTAAAAAGATAAATGTTTCCAAAATCTATACACAATAGGAACTAAATAATAAAAATGATAAATATACAATCATAACTAAAAGATGAGGAAGGAGGGAATAGGATGAGCAGAGGAGAAGGTGGAATCTTTTACTGGCCTATCAACCATCCCCATTGGAGTCCCAAGCCTAAAATTTGAGGGGCTGTCACGGGGGGAGGTTGTCAACCTATTTTCCAAAGCACCAGAAGGCAAGACAAGAAATAATGAAACTTAAGTTGGGACAGAGATGCTATTGGTATGATGTTCTATAACAGTAAATTGGCATGGAATCCATGCGGTGCCTATTTCTTGACTTGCCCTATCTCAGAGGGTTGACAAATGTTGACATAAAGGTCAAATTATAGAAGGCCCACCTTGGTTCTTTTAAGAGTGGGAATGGGATCCCTCATATCAAGATTGTTGAGCGTTGATGTGCAAAAAGGTGTTTTCAACTTGCATTATTATCCTGCTGCAGGTCAAAAGATAAGGTTTGTAAGTTGATAGGCTAAGGTTAACAACTCAAGGTGGCAAACATACAGAACACATCTTCCTCCTGCTATTTTCCCTACAATAATACCATTCACCAATGCCATCAAGGGCGGAAGCTAGCTAGAAATAAAGAGAAATTTCCCATCAGTGGGAACAAGTAATCAGTGGAAAGACTTGCCTGTAATAGTGCAGGCTTTTAAGAAGAGACTTGTCTGAAATAGTAAGCAGTCTCCTTCTTGAGCAGGGGTTGGACTAGATTACTAGAAGAACTCCAAGGTCCCTTCCAACACTGTTATTCTGTAAGTTTCGTTTCTATCTGTTGTAAAAGGAGTCACTTTTTAATGTAGTTTTGTTTCCTTTTATATATATTTTATTTTACTGACCTTCTATTTCCTATTTTTCTTTCTCTTCTCTCCTTTTTACTATTTCCATTCTTGATCCTTAGCTTTTTTGTTAGGTTTTATTTTATTTTAATAAAATCAGTCAAAGAAAACCCTAGGAAAGCTGACAAATTTTAAAAAATGCTTGGATCCACAATTTTTTTACTATGATTATTTCTCTGATTATTACCCCTTCAATTTCTGCTTTTTTGCTTTTGCATTTCTTATGCCACTGTTATTAATTTAATCGTTTTAACCTATTTTTTCTAATGCTTTGGCTTATGATGGTCAACGTAATAAATAAGATTTCATCATATCATCTCTAAAGGCCCTTGTATTCCCCTTCAGCACTGTAAGAATATCTCTAAAACATTTTGGGCTCCGTATTATGTTGCAGCTGTTTTTGCCATGTTTTTTTTACATTGTATTGCTTTTAATAAAAGATTTCACTGGGTTGTCATTATTATTGTACAGTTTAGTTTTATTATGCCATGTTATATAATTGTTATATTGCTTTGGATTTATGTTCTTCATTTATCTGTACAAAACCCAGAGCACTCTATTTGATATTTTAAAAGCACAATAAACCAACTGCAGGGTGCAAAGAACTCAGTAAAGATTAAAAAGTTGTAAACTGAAAACATATGTGATCTAAAATGCACTAAGATTTGCAGTTCAATGCAAAATTAACCAGGGAGAAATCTTAATCAAATCAATGGGTTGTGTGTGTGTGTCTGTATCTATCTCTCTATCCTATGTTTATAAAAAAATTATTAAAAGTTTTGAGAAGAGGAAGAACCTCGACAAACTACATTAGAGCAGAAGTGAAAAAGAAAGAAATAACAGAAAAAACTAAAATTGCCAAAAGAGAATAGAAAAAATATAGAACAAGATATGAGGGCATAAAGCAATAGCATCTGATATTCTTCATTGTACTTCTTAAAGGTACAATTACATTTTAACCACGCTCTTTAACCAACTGTCTGCAAGGAGTATAAATCCTTCCATTTTCCACCATCCAGTCAGAGCTGAAGAAGCTTCTTGGATGAGAAGTGAAACATCTTCAAAGAAAAACAAGCAAGTCCAGTTGCATTTTGAAAAAGCACCTTTGAGGCAACCAGAACCTGGAAGACTAAGGATCTCTATAGACTCTCTCTGAAGTTACATCCTGACTCTCTTCTTTCTATAATTTATATCTTGCCTAATCATCAAAACCACTGATCACATATCCATTTTTCCTCATTTTTGCACAAAATGTCCCTAAAGGGTTTCCAGGCAGCAATACATGACAATATTGTCTTTCCTCGAAATAAAGAAGTCAGTTTATCCGTCTGTCAATTTCATTCTATCGATTTCACCAAACACTCTTCAGTGGTGGCCAGTGCCATTTTTTTTCCATCTTTGTCGATAAAATAATCTCCCCAAAGGAATCATATCTTGACATAAACTCCCATGAGTTTTTTTTTCCTAATAGTTCATCCAACAACCCCAAAAGGAAAAGTTCCAGCTTCAATATACCTCTCTTTTGAATGAAGATGTGTGTAACCATGCTACAACTTCACAAATTTTGAAGCCTTGGGCACAAATGTTGTTCCATCCATCCATCCATCCATCCACCCATCAGAATAGAGTTGGGAGAGTCCCTGGAGGTCTTCTAGCCCAGGGGTCTCCAACCTTGGCCACTTTAAGACTTGTGGACTTCAACTCCCAGAGTTCCTCAGCCAGCAAAGCTGGCTGAGGAACTCTGGGAGTTGAAGTCCACAAGTCTTAAAGTGGTCAAGGTTGGAAACCCCTGTTCTAGCCCAACTCAAGCAGGTAACCTGATACCTTTCTGGACAAATGGCTGTCCAAGGTTTTCTTAAAAGCCTCCAGTGATGGAGCACCCACAACTTCTGAAAGCAAACTGTTCCACTGGTTAATTGTTCTATCATCTTGAAGTACAGATAGTCCTCAATGTATGACCACAATTGAGCCCAAAATTTCTGTTGCTAAGCAAGGCAGTTATTAAATGAGTTCATTTATGATTTTTTTTGCCAGTTTTTAAGCAAATAACTGCAGTTGTTAAGTGAATCATGAGATCATTAAGTGAATCTGATTTCCCTTATTGGCTTAACTAGCTTGTCAGAAGCCAGCTAGAAAGGTTACAAAAAGGTGATCCTCCAACCGTCATAAATATGAATCAGTTGCCAAATGCTAAATTTTGGTCACACGACCACGGGGATGATGTGAAAACTGGTCACACACCACTTTTTTCAGCCCTGTTGTTAACTTCAAACTGTTAACTAAGTGAATGGTAAGTTGACTTCTACAATATCCAGAGTTGCTTCTGTAAGATGGGAAGGCATATAAATGTAATAAATAAAGATATGTCTACATGTCTCAAAAATCCGTCATCCTTTGCTACAGTTGTGGATAATTTCTCAACTTCTTTGCATACATTCCAGCCTGAGTTTAACAAACAATGATTGCCCTGTTGGTTGTATTTAACTGACATCTGACCCCTCTGTTTACATTCTTCTGTCTTGGCACTGATGACTACGTTGCATCTGCCAACTGCTGACAGAATGCCACACAGCTGATCATGGGAATCCAGTCCAGGACAGATCGCACCACGATAAGGGCTTTAAAACAGGAACAAGGGCCTATTGTGATTTGCTATCTCTGTGCGTGCCTGTCTGTGTCGGTGTGTATTTGTCCCAGTTTATCACCAGGAAGCACTGAAGACAACAAAATCTGGTGGAACAAATGTAGTCTCTGATCTTAACAGACTCATGTTACACAGGAGAAAAAATTGCAGAAGTATGATGCTGCTTTGCAATGGTTAAGCCAAGAGGGATGTGGCCATAAGACCAGGACTGTGACAGTGGCACTAGGGGTAGTCCTTGACTTACAACCACAATTGAGCCCAAAATTTCTATGGCTGGGTGAAACATTTGTTAAGTGAGTTTTGCCCCATTCAACTTTTCTTGCCACATTTGTTAAGTGAATCACTGCAGTCGATAAACTAGTGACAGGGAATCTGGCCTGCCCATGGACTTTGCTTGTCAGAAGGTCACAAAAGGGGATAATGTGACCCTGGGACGCTGCAACCGTCATAAATGTGAATCAGTTATCAAGCATTCAGAATTAGAATTCTTTTATTGGCCAAGTGTGATTGGATACACAAGGAATTTGTCTTGGTGCAAAAGCTCTCTGTGCAAAAGATACATTCGTCAAGAGTCATCAGGTGCAACACTTAATGATAGTCACAGGATACAATAAGCAATCAAATCATACTAGGAAACAGTCAGTATAGATCCTAAGGATTCAAGCGACAAAGTTACAGTCATACAGTCACAAGTGGGAGGAGGGGATGGGTGATAAGGAGTGATGAGAAGATAGTAGTGCAAGGAATTATTTGTTTAGCAGAGTGATGGTTTTCAGGAAAAAACTGTTCTTGTGTCTAGTTGTTCTGGTGTGCAGTGCCCTATAGCATCATTTTGAGGGAAGGAGTTGAAACAGTTCATGTCCGGGATGTGAGGGGTCTGTAGATATTTCCACAGCCCTCTTTTTGACTCGTGCAGTATACAGGTCTTCAATGGAAGGCAGGTGGGTAGCCACTGTTTTTTCTGCAGTCCTTATTATCCCCTGAAGTCTGTGTCTGCCCTGTTGGGTTGCAGAACCAAACCAGACAGTTATAGAAGTGCAGATGACAGACTCCGTCATTCCTCTGTAGAACTGGATCAGCAGCTCCTTGGGCAGTTTGAGCTTCCTGAGTTGGCGCAATTCAAATTCTGATCACATGATCATAGGGATGCTGCAAAGGTTGTAACTGTGAAAAATGGCCATAAGTCACTTTTTTCAATGCAGTTGTATCTTTGAACGGTCACTAAGTGAACTGTTGTTGAGGACTACCCATAGTACTGTAGGTAAGGAAACACCGTCAGCCCAAAACATAGATTAATTTAATTCCATGAATATAAAGGACTCATCTACACACGGCATTTTTTAAAAAATGTATAAATGTATATATCAAAGAATTGTTGTGACAGAAAATCATATAATTACAGAAAAACAGTCCTCGACTTACAACCATTCATTTAGTGACCATTTGAATTTCCAATGAAATTGCAAAGACTGGTCCTCACCCTTATGACTCTTTTAGCATCCCCATGGACATGGGATCGAAAGTCAGGCACTTGGCAACTGGCATGTATTTAGGACCGTTGCAGTGTCCCAAAGTCGCCTTTTGTGACCTTCTGACAAGCAAAGTCAATGTTCGCTTAACGACCAGATGATTCACTTAACAACTGCAGTGATTTGCTTAGCAAGTGTTATAAAGGTTCATAAAATCTTGCATGACATTTAATAATTTCTTGCTTAGCAATAAAATTTGTGATATCAAGGATTTACTGTAAAAATACAGGTAGTCCTCGACTTACAACAGTTTGCTTAGTGACCTTTCAAAGTTACAATGGCACTGAAAAAAGTGACTGACAACCATTTTTCACACTTACAACCATTGCAGCTTCCACTGCAGGTCACGTGATCAAAATTCAGATGCTTAACAACTGACTCATATTTATGACAGCTGGCGTGTCCAGGGGTCATGTGATTCCCCCTTTTCAACCTTCTGACGAGCAAACTTTTAAAAAATTTTTTAGAAAAATACTTTATTAAGCAAATTTATACAAATACAAAACCAAACATTCCGCTTGTTGCAACATAAGCAAGACAGTGTTCACTCAATTTGACATCTCTCAAATTATGTAGAATAATTCACAATTACTTTAACATATAACACAAAGTTTCATCTAATTATATATCACAAACATAGTTGCATGTAATGTTACTATTTTCTGTCATACCTTTTTATTTGACTTTGTTTTGGGGGAAGCCAGAGTCACTTAACCACCAGGTTACTAATGTAACAAAATGGAATAATTCACTTAACCATTGTGGCAAAAAAAAGGTCATAAAACAGGGCAAAACTCACTTTAACAAATGTCTCCTTTAACAACATAAATTTCAGGCTCTGTTAAGGACTGGTCGCAAGTCAAGAACTGCTTGTATAGTCCCAAAGCTGAATCTGGTCAAGAGCCCCATTGTGTCATTACAGAGATGACCAAAGAAGGAAAAAACAGAAGCCTGGCCAGAGTTTGACCATCCACGTCAGAAGTGTGTAATTTGGAGAAACCACAACAATGGGCTACAATGCCTTTTTCATTATGAATGTGGCTGGACAAGGTAAAAGTGAAAACTGATTTATCCTACTCTGCGTTTTTTCAACTGCCTTAAAATTAAGTAGCCCTGACCTAAAAGATTTAATCTGATTAACAGAGTTGTGAAAAGTTGAAAAGTTTCCCCTTGTGGGATCCCATCAGTACACACACACACACACACACGCACACACACAGAGTCTTCCCCCAAATGAAGCCTCTACATAGGTTCACTCAGCCTTGCTGTTCAGCCTTTCCTAACACGTCCAGTGCAGGTACGTCCCCCTGCAACTTACAACCATTTAGTGACTGTTCTAAGTGCAACAGTGCTGAAAGAGGTGACTTATGACCAGTTCTCACACTTGTGACCCTCACAGCATCCCCATGGGCACGTGATCAAAATTCAGGAGCTTGGCAACTGTCACATGTTGTATTTCTTAGCCGCCCGTTTCCCTCGGAGAGCAGAGCTCCGTGGTGTTTATGTGGCGGCTGCAGCGTCCCAGGGTCACGTGATCATCGCCACCTGCGACCTTCTCGGTCAGATTCTGACAAAGTCAATGGAGGAAGACTGATTTGTTTAACGACCACACAATTCATTTAACGACTGAAGTGATTCACTTATCAACCATAGCCAAGAAAAAGATTGTAAAATTGGGCACAACTTGCATAACAATCTCTCTGCTCAGCAACAGCAATGCTGCTGCTCCTAAGTGGAGGATTGTTTGTAGCTTTCATTTTTTAAAAAACAAAACAAAACAAAACTTCACGCAAATCTCACCACTGCCTGAGCCAAACAGGAAAAAGCCGCCCAAACTCTCTGGAAGGCTGCCCTGGTCGGTCTCTCCGCCACCCCGAGCCTCAGGGCAAGGTGACCCAAAGGGAGCCCCTCTCCAAGGAGTCCCCCTCAGGAACAGGTCCTGATGGGTGGTGGCTCCCCAAAGACCCTTCCCGCCTCTGCTCAGCAAGCTGCTTTTCTTTTTCTTTTTGAAAAGGAACATCTCTTATTATTTCAACCCAGATTTCAAGACAATCCTATTTAGGTCCTCAAGATTCTAAATGAAGGACTTTATTATTTAGGAAGTATTGAAAAGAAGAAAAAAAAATACGTTCTATCAAGGTCAAAGGCTTTTTTACGACGTCAATATTGCAAGCCTAAGTTTTTTTTTCACTTTTCAATCAAAATTGAGGACCACATTAAGAAAAAAAGGTCTGTAATATTTTGTATCCAAGTAATAGCTAATGTGACAATCATTTTGGTTAGGAATGGATAACTTAATATTAAGATCTTCTTTATATTAGTATGATGGAGATGATAGATAGATAGATAGATGGATGGATGGATGGATGGATGGATGGATAGACAGACAGACAGACAGACAGACAGAAATAATAGACAATAGGTAGATAAATGATAGATACATAGACAAATGGTAGGTGATAGATATAAAGACAGACAGACAGACACAAAACATAGACAATTCAAATTTGCCGTAGCTGCATAAGGTACGACCCCTCGACAGTGGCCAGCCAAGGTGAATCCGAACAGGTGAATTGCTGAGCTTGACCTTCCCGCGTGCACGCACTCACACAAACACACGTGCACCTTTCGCCCAGTAAAACTGCCCCTGCGGCCCGATCCCTCATTCAAGCGGCCGGGGGAGCCTCCCGCAGCCCGATCCTCCCCGGCCCCCCCTCCCCAAATCTGGGGGCTTCCCCGAGCTCAGCGCGGCCGCGGGGGTGGGGCGCCTGCCGCTGCACCGGCGCCGGCAACGCGCCCGGCCTCCGGGGCGACCCGAGCAGCGGCCGGGCGGCAGAAAGAGGGCAAGAGGCCCCGGGAGGGGTGGGAGCAGTTCCGGCCGCCCCTTCCTCCCCCGCCCCGCCCAAGGAGCCCCGGCAGCAGCAGCCCCTTCGCCCCGGCCAAGCAGGCCCGCGCCCTTCCCGCACCCGCAGAGCCGCCGGGAGGCGACACAAAAGGAGGCGGGGGACGCGTGCACACGACCGGCCGGCCAGACCCGCGCCTTGCCGGGGGGCCGGGGCGGCGGGGGAGGGAGGGGAGCGGCCGAAGGCGCCGGAGCCACTCACCGCGCTCTGCCGGGGCTGGAGGCGCCGCGCCGGGAAGGAAGTTGCCCGCCGCCTCCCGGCTCTCGCGGCTCTCCCGGCGCCCAGGAGCGGCGGGGCGGGGCGGGGGTCCCGCTACTCCCGCCCAAAGGCGTGGCCGGCTGATCGGCAGGCCGGGCTGGCCAATGCGGAGGCGGGTGGGCGGGTCTCCGCCGCCTCTCCTGGGCAACCTTCCCGGGAAGGCGCGGCTGGGCCCGCCCGGGCGGCGCCTCCCGTCGCCTCGCCCGCCCGCCCTCCGTCGGAGCAGCCCCGGAGCCCCGCGCGGCTCCCGTCGAGCCGGCCTGGCCGGACAAAGGACGCGCTCCCTGCCCGGCCTGGGCCTCTTCCGCGCCTCGGCTTGGAACCGCCCGGCCGTTGACGTTTCACGTGGCAGGGAGTTCCGAAGGATTCCAGAGTGTCGGGGGAAGGGCCGCCGCGGGAAAGGCCAAGTGGACGCCCGACTTGACCCGCGACGGGGCCCCACCGACCCCCACCCACATGAGCGGATTCAAAGGAACTAGGAGGAAAAGCAGCAGACAGTGCAATGTATGGGGGGGGCGGTATGTGTGTCTAAGAAAGACAAGCCACTGAAAGGGAAACACACACACACACACCTACTTACCTACCTACCTACCTTGAGACACGGTTGACAGAGGATGCAACACATTGCCAGGATGCTTGGATTGCCATTTTGTTACTGTACCAGCAGTCCTCGACATACGGCCACAATTCAGTCCAAAATTTCAATTGCTAAGCAAAACAGTCGTTAAGTAAGTTGTTGAGTGAATCACTGTAGTTAACAAAACCATTGTTTTTACTTTGTCGGAAGATACAAAAGGGGATCATGTGACTCCAGGACACTGCAACTGTCATAAATATGAGTCAATTGCCAAGCATTTAAATTTTGATCACATGACCGTGGTGCAGTGCTGCAGTGGTCGTAAGTGTGAAAAACGGTCATAAGTCACTTTTTTTCAGGGCTATTGTAACTTCAAATGATCACTAAATGAGCTTTTGTGTATTGCCATTCTGGTATTTTTATTTTTGTTACTATGTTGGAATTTTCTTTGTATGTTTATTTATCTTAAAATATTGATATTTTTATCTTTATTTTACTTTCTGTACTATATATTTTCTTTTCATGTTTATGTTTACCTGACTATATTTTCTTATTATTATCTTTATCCTACTGTATTTGCATTTTGCTTTTCAGCTTGTCCCAGGAAGTGGAGCAGCTTCAAACCCGAATTGAGTAATGAATAAATAAATTAAAATCTGGACCTATGAACCCAATCACAAAACCAGCAAAACTATCTAATTTTGCAAGTAAAATTTACAACAAAACAAAATTTACAGCTATCAATGGCAATCCCCAACAGAATAGAACAGAACAGAATTGAATAGAATTCCTTATTGGCCAAGTGTGATTGGACACACAAGGAATTTGTCTTGGTGTAAATACTCTCAGGATACATAAAAGATACATTCATTAAGAATCAAGAATCATATCAAGGAATAATGTTTTTAACAGGGAGATGCATTCACACAACTTGCTAAACCACAGAGTACGGGCATGCTGTTCCAGGTTTCTTTGCATCTCCTGTGTCAGGCATTGCTGGAAAAATGGAGAAGCTGTGTCATAGATCTCTTTCCTTAGCCCTAAAGTGACCTTTGTTTCCTTTATTCTTTTTTTAAATAGATAATCCTTGACTTACAACCATTTTTAGTGACCTTCAAAGTTACAGTGATACTGAAAAAAGTGACTTGTGAAGAGTTTTCCCATTTACGGCCATTGCAGCATTCCCCCAGTCACAGTCAAAATTTGGGCACTTGGCAACTGGTTAGGAGCCTCTGTGGTGCAGTGGTTAGAGTGCAGTACTGCAAGCTACTTCTGCTGCAGCCAATTTGGCAGTTCAAATCTCACCAGGCTCAAAGTTGACTCAGCCTTCCATCCTTCCGAGGTGGCTAAAATGAGGACCCAGATTGTTGGGGGCAAGAGGCTGACTTTGTAAACCACTAAGAGACCAGGGATGGAAAGCACTGTAAAGCGGTATATAAATCTAAGTGCTATTGCTATGGTTGCAGTATCCTGGGATCGTTTTTCGACAAGCAAAGCCAATGGGGGAAGCCAGATTTGTTTAACAACTGCAGTGATTCACATAATAACTATGGCAAAAAGGTTGTAAAATGAGGCATGACTCACTTAATAGCTGCCTTGCTTTGCCATGGAAATTTTGGGCCCAGTTGTGGTCATGAGTCAAGGACCAGCTATAGCTCATTGATGAGCATGCAACAGCAAAAAAAGGATAGAGCTTTAATTGCACCATTGTGGTTGCCGTCTTGGTTGCCACCTTTTTTTATCTCAAGTATTTATTCTTTGGTTCCTGCTCTCAATGGAAGTTTTCATCCAGCTTCAAAATCAGTGGATCAGACAAAGTTGAGGATCAACCCATTTGCAGATGAGATCATGAAAACGGACGGAGTAGAAATACATTGCTTCCTGCTGAAGTGTTTTATGAGAACCTTTCACACCGTTTGTCCAGGTTGAATAGAGGGAAAGTGAACAATGCCTGAAGACAATTATTTCATTTTTGTAATATTATTTATCTAATGCCTTAACTTGATGTTTCTCAACCTTGGCGGTTCTAAATTGTGTGGACTTCAACTCCCAGAATTCCCAAGCTAACCAGGGGGATTCTGGGAGTTGAAGTCCACATGGCTTAGAATTGCCAGGGTTGACACCATTGCATTAGAAGATAAATAAATCTGTCTGGACAGGAATGAGCACTGACAAACTAGCACTGATGACCCCGTCAACTCCTCTTACTTTCCCCTTGATTGGAAATTTAAGTTTGTGCGTTTGCAAGATGGAATTGAGAGGCATTCATGTGCAAATGTGCAAGATTTCACTAGGCAGAAGAAAAATGTTACTGGTTTTTGATGCAAGAAAGAAAGACTGAACTAGAAACCTGACCAACTCCGGTTGCTAGTATTCCTGCGGCTTCAAAATCAGGTTCACACTACAGATTAGGAGCACAGTAAGACTTTTTAATAAAACAGTTTTCCCCCGTTTTCCTTTACAGCATGTCTTCCTTGCTACAGTCATTATTTGCAGAGTGCAGGGCTCTCCAAACTTGGCAATGTTAAGACTTTAAGACCTGTGGACTTCAACTCCCAGAATCCTGCATAGCACATTAGCACAAGTGTTAAAAGTTGCCAAGTTTAGTCTTAGTGCATTGAAATTCTCTGTCTTGTGATGGGAGAGTTTTGAAATAGGCTCAGCCTTTAAGGAGAGTGCAGAGCTGAAGGACATCGCTTGAGCTTACAAGGAACACACGTTCCCACCCTTTCCTTGAGCTACCCCACCCATCCCCTCTCCCGCTGATAAATTTTTCTGCTTGCCATGGTAACAAATCCCAAGTCTGTTTTCGTTTGCATTGCTCTCATCCCTTATAAATCTCATCTGATTTCCACAGGAAAGAAAAAAGAGGAGAGGAAAGGAGTGAAGAGGAGGAGAAAAGAGAGAGAGGGGGAAAAAAAGAAAGGAAAGACAGACCCAAAGGGGAGTGGTTCAGTGTGAGAAAGACATTTGGAAGACCCACTAAGCCAACAGATGGTCCTACATGTATTGATCTGGCTGCTTTCAGGATAGTCAGAGTCCTAGAAACAAGACATTCAACAACTCTGCAAGAATCCCTCAGGGGAAAGGATAGGATTGTTCAAACCAAGCCAGGGACAAGATACTGTAGTTTTGCAGGAAGCATCCTTGGTCCATCATCTTCACAAGGTGTCATGGGTTAAAACACGGGACATAGAACAATAGGCTTAGAAGGGACCTTGGAGGTCTTCTACTCCTACCCCCTACTCAAGCAGGAGACCCTATACAAACAAATTGTTGTCCAGTCTCTTCTTGTCCACTGGTGGACAAGAGCACCCGCTACTTCTGGAGACCAATTGTTCTCACTATCAGAACTTTCCCCCAGTTCCATAATAGGGCCAATTTTGACAGCATGGTTCAGTGTTTCTCAACCGTGGCAACATTAAGATGTCTGGACTTCAGCTCCCAGAATTCCCCAGCCAGCATGCTTTGAGGATTGATGGTAAAACAGCTGGAAAAAACTCAGCAAACTTCGTTTTTCATGTGACAACTGTAGAGAGATTGCTATATGTTCAAAAATGAGCTGAAGTCCACATGTCTTAAAGTTGCCAAGGTTGGCTAACACAGGTATAGATACTCACCAAGATACACGTTTCCAGACAAAGGGGCATAAAAATCATTCCTTCTGCTCTCCAGGTGAGGGTTTTTACATTCAGAAACCGGTGAGAAATATTTTTTTATAACAACTGATCTTAACAATCTCTTTGATAGCATGTTGAGCAAGGTATCATGCATACTGATCAAAATGCTTGTAGGAAAGGGTATTTGTGTGTGCATCCCTATATAGGTTGCCATGCAACCGGAACTCTCGATAGAATTTTTATAACATTGTGCCAAGGGTATCCGCTGGGGGGTCAAAACAGTGATGCCATGGAATCAAAGGCCCATCTGTTTTGCACATTAAACAGTGAGGAGGACTTCAGATGCACAATTGGACATCACAAGCATTTTGATCTAGCTTTCTGCAGCTCCCACGGTCTGTGTAGAGCTCTGTTCCCTGCAAATATTTTACTGTGGGTCAAGAAAACCAGGAGGAGATTCGGTCCATAGTGCACAAAATGGGGAGATGTTTCGGTAGCTTTTTCTGCACAACTTGCAAGATGAAAAGGTTAATCTCAGAAAACTGACTGCAGCTGCACACACACACACACACATTTTATTTATTTATGGATTTATTTATATTTATTATTAAACATGGATGCTGCTTGACTCCCAGGAAGCCTGGGCTACAAACAACAAAGAAATTTCTATAAAACTAAGAAAAGAACAAGATAAAATAGGACGACCACAACAGAAGTAATGGAATGAAGCAAAGGGCCTCACTTTATCACTTTATAAATAATACTGCTTTATAAATCCTTAGACCACACCTGTAATATTGCATCCAGTTTTGGTCACAACTTTACAAAAAAAGATGTGGAGATTTTGGGGGGGAAAAGGTGCAAAGGAGAGCAAGTAAGGTGATTAGGGCCTGGAGACGAAATCATATGACGAACCGTTGCGGGATTTGGGTTTGGCCAATCTAGAGAAAAGTAGGGCTAAAGATGGCACGTCAGCTTATTTTCCAAAGCACCGAAGGGCAGGACAACAGAGCTGCTTAATTCGTTCTTTGCATCGGTCCTCACAGAAAAAGAAACTATAGCCCAACCTACCAAAAACATAACTGTAAAAGACAGATTAGAAATAAAAGTTAAAATAAGCAACAAAATAATAATAATAACTAGGGAACACCTGTGAAATCTTGATGAATACAAATCACCGGGACCTGATGGATTACATTCCAGTGTCAGGGTTCCGGGTGACTCGGAACCAGGGTTCAACTTGTGAAGCATTCCTAAGCCTATTTTCGAGTCCCCCGCCCAGAGTTCTAAAGGAGCTGGCAGGTGTCATCTCAGAAACACTGCACCACATCTTTCAAAAATCCTGGAGCACCAGGGAACTACCAGAGGACTGGAAAAGAGCTGGTGTGGTTCCCATCTTCAAAAAAAGTGGGGGGAAAGCAGACCTAGGAAACTACAGACCAATCAGCCAGAACATCCCAGAAGATACTAGAAAAGATAATAAAAAAACCTGATCTGCCAACAAACAAGTAATAACTAGTAGTCAGCATGGTTTTGTTAAAAACAGATCATTCCAAACCAATTTTATTTCATTCTTCAACATAATGATTAAATAAGTAGACCAGAAAAATACTGTTGACATAATATACTTAGACTTCAGCAAAGCATTTGACAAAGTAGACCACAACTACCGTATTTTTCAGACCATAAGAGGCTCCGAAGTACAAGGTGCACCTAGCTTTTGGAGAGGAAAACAAGAAAAAAAATCTCTGCCTCCCAGCAATTTGCCTCCTTGCAGCAAACAGGAAACAGACTAGCCAGCTTCAGCAGAGCCTGATTTAGCACAAACAGCTGATTGTTGGTTGGATCTGCCTCCCGAAGATCAGCTGTTTCATTGCCATCGCCTATTGCCACCTCCACGTGCCCCATTTTCAGTCTCCGGATCTCATTTTTGGCCTCCATGCATCCTATTTTCAGCCTGTTCCAGGCAGCAGGGATCAGAACAGGCCAAAAATGGGGTGCGCAAAGGCCGGAAATGGGATGCAGAGGCCGAAAATGGGGCACACAGAGGTGGCAATAGGCAATGGCTATCCCTGTAGCCTCAAACAGCTGATCATCAGGAGGAAGATCCAACCAACAATCAGCTGTTTGTGCTAAATCAGGCTCTGCTGAAACTGGCAAGGCTGTTTGCTGTTTGCTGCAAGGAGGCAAATTGCTGGGAGGCAGAGGCCGAAGGGTGGGGGACAGCGGGTGGGGGGGGGGGCTTTGGCAACATTTGCTGTATAACATGCACAGACATTTCCACCCACTTTTTTTTGGGGGGGGGGGGGAGTGTGTCTTATACACCAAAAAATACAGTACTTCTTGGTAAGCTAGAAAAAAGTGGGATAGATAGCATCACCACCAAATGGATTCATAAACTGGCTGGCAAACTGCACTCAATGAGTAGTCCTTAATGAATCTACATCTACAGGGTGGGACGTAAGTGTCAGTATATTAGAAAGTATGAGATGGGGTAGCCATAACAACAAGTCAGCCATTGGGAACTGTTTGGTGATTAAGAAACAGCACCTGTTGTGAGCCAGATGGCTTGGAGACTGGGTGTGGCTTAGGGTAATTGGTATGTATAGATGGTATGTATAAATATAGAGCTATGAATTTGGAGTTCTGGTGGTTCTGATTGCTTCTGCTTCTTGTCCTTTTACTTGCTACCATGTTTCAAGAGCTGCATGGGTATTGTATACATGCATCATGTTTTGTATTATTGTATATAAACAAGTTTCTTCTATAAATGAATCCTGCTCAATTATTTACTTGATTGCTGCAAACTCTAACAGTAAGGTAGCACAAGGTTCTGCTTAGATCCAGTACTCTTCAATATCTTCATAAATGATTTAAATTAAGGAATAGAAGGGGAACTTCGAAATTTGCAGATGATACTAAGCTGGTAGGAATAGCTAACACCCTAGATCAGGGATGTCAAACTCCTGGCCTGTGGGCTGGATGCGTCACTTCAGGCCATACCCACCCCAGCTCCACAAAGGGAAAAAACATCGTGAAATGTCATGTGACGGCAACGTGACTCTGCGAGTTTGACACCTGTGCTCTAGATGATAGGCTCAAGATCCAGATGGATCTCGACAGACTTGAATACTAGGCCCTATCTAAGAAAATGAAAATCAATGTAGAGAAAAGTAAAATCTTACAGCAAGAAAAACCAAAAGGACACATATAGACTGGGTGAAACCAGGCTCAATAGCAGGAACTGTGAGAGGGATCTTGGAGTCTCAATGGACAACCAGCTAACTATGAGCCAGCAGTGTGCAGTGGCAGCCAAAAAAGCTAATGCAATCCTAAGTTGCATTAACAGAGGGATACAATCAAGATGAAGGGAGGTAATAATAGTAAGACCACACTTGGAGAACTGCATCCAGTTTTGGTCACCATACTATTAAAATGATGGTGAGACCCTAGAAAGAGTGCAGGGAAGATGATTAGGGGACTGGTAAAACATATGAAGAACGGCTACAGAAATTCTACATGGCTAAGTCTAGTGAAGAAAAGGACCAGGGGAGACATGATAGCTGTCTTCCAATATTTGAGGGGCTGCCACAGAGAGGAGGAAGGGGTCAAGCTATTTTCCAAAGCCCCTGAAGGCCAGACAAGGAATAATGGATGGAAACTGATCAAGGAGAGTTTCAACCTGGAATTTAGGAGGAATTTTCTGACAGAACAATCAACCTGTGGAACAGAAGTTGCCTTCAGAAGTTGTGGGAACTTCATCACTGGAGTCTTTCATTTCTGTCGTCTGTCAGAAATGGTGTAGGGTCTGCTTGGGTGGGGGGTTGGACTAGATGACCTACAAGGTCCCTTCCAACTCTGTCAATCTGTTACATATCTGAAACTATTCAAGGAAAAAAGCAACCTGGAATTTAGGAGAAATGTCCTAAGAGTGAGAACAATTAACCAGTAGAACAGCTTGCCTTCAGAAGTTGTAGTTGCTTCATCACTGAAAAACCAAAACTGAGGCCAACATTTTTGTTGCTAAATGAAACAGTTGTTAAGTGAGTCTTATACAGAGTCTTTTATGATTTTTTTGCCACTATTGTTAAATGAATCACTGCAGTTGCTAAATTAGTACCATGGTTGTTCAGTGGAACTGGCTTCCCCATTGACTTTGCTTGTCAGAAGTTTGCAAAAGGGGACTCACGTGACCCCAGGGGACACTGCATAAGTATGAACCATTTGCCAAGCATCTGAATTTTGATCACATGATCCTGGAGATGCTGCAATGATGTAAGTGTGAAAAATGGTCGTAAGTTGCTTTTTTCAGTGTCATAACTTTGAACGGTCTCTAAATAAAAGTTTATAAATCGAGGAATACCTGTACTGTATAAGACAGCATATTTTCTTTACTAGTTCTCATTCCATTTAATAACAGAGAATTTTCTTTATTTTATTTTATATTTTTTATATTTTATTTTCATTAAATTTATATGCTGCCCATCTCACTATCAAGAAATTCTGGGCAGCTTACAATGTCATAAATAACAGAATAAAACAATTACAATTAAATACATTTGAGCACTAAAAGTTAAAACACTAAATTTATCAACAAACAGGATAAAAAGGACCAATACAGACCAAGAAGAACCAATACAAAAAGAACCAAGAAATGTACAAATATCTTGCAAACAAAAAATGAACTTCCATGGCCTTCTCACAAAAATAATAATAATAATAACATGGGAACTTTGCGCTGATTAAGGTATGAATTAGTGGGAAAATCCATTTGATATCCCCTGGATCCTAACAGGATCCTGTGTTTGGCAAAGATCAGTCCCTCCCTCCTTTTTTAAAATTGGGGATAGGAGGCTCCAGAGCAAGAAAACTACTCCAGCCATTCCAAATGGAACAATTAAAAACATCGTGCCCCCAGAAATAAATACGTAAAACCTCCCCAAAATTCTCAAACACCTCGACAGCAAGACAATAAAAATAAAGCCTCTTTGGGTAAAGAAAGAAATATTTTGAAAATCTATTTTCAGTACACGCTAATTTAAGGAAACTTGGAATTCACGAATGAGCACAAATGAAGGAGGAAAATGACAACGCTCCCGTTGGGAATTGAATGAAATTCTCAGTTCTCTTCCAATTGATTATATGGTCAATGACCATATAATACAGGCAGTGACCACAAACATATCAATATTAGCTAAATGCAATTGTTTCAATATCTCCTTTATTTGGAATTGGTTTTCTTTTCTGAAAACAAAGCAGATTATTTTCCTTCATCATTCATCAGCAGAAATTCAGAGAGAAAAAAATTGTAGTTGTTTCCATGCAAAGAATATACCGTATTTCCCCATGTATAAGCCACCCCTTTTTTCCAAAATTTTCAAGCCCAAAAAGTAGGGGGGTGGCATATACAAAGCAGGTACACTTTTTATACGTGAAAAATGCATAAAATAATAAAGTAGGAATAAACTGGTTTTCCAGCAGTATGCTATACTTTTTTGTAAAAATTGTACGTGATGATACGATTACGAGTGCGAGTACGCGATAGAAATGCATACGCTAGGCATCGGCCTGAATGCTTCGTTCCTACTCTCGCTCCGATGCGTGATTGCTAGCGTCGCCCGCACCGCTTTCGGCGTCATGACCGAAGTTGTAGATCTAGACGTCGAATTTTGTTTCTTTGTAAATTTTCTTTCTTCATAACTTGTTTCTCTAATAAAATATTTTTTTCAAAACTTCACAGTCCAAAAATTGGGGGGGTGGCTTATACAAAGGGGGTGCTTATACATGGGGAAATACGGTAAACTTTTATCCATCATTCATTTATTTATGTTCTAGGAAGCTGTCAGCATCTTCTCTTTTTGCAAGAAATAACTAATTATGAAAGTTTGAATGTTCTTCCTTTGACACTGAAATGGGCATAAATTGAAGGTCCTAGTTGTCACTTTTAAAGTCCTGCCTGAAGGGCTTATTGGAAGACCATCTTCTCCCAGTTGTACCTACCTGAGCCACCAGAGGCAGGAGATGTTATAGGTCCCTTCTCTTAAGGAGCTCCATCTGGTGGACCAAGAGGGAGGCCCTTCTCTGTGGTGGTTCCCTCCACGTGGAACAAGATTGCAGAAATAAGATTGGCCTCCACTTTGATACTTATGAAAGGCCTTTTCCCAGCTGGGGAAAAGTACCAGGCTGGTTCCACTGCCTCTGAACTACTTCCAGGAAGAACCCGAGGCAGGCGGTGTTTTCCTGCGTCATGATGGGTTCAGATAATTCAGCCTTGTTTGACACCTGAGGACCTCTTGGTTCCACAGGTGAGGATGAAGAAGCCCCAATCTGGGCCATGGCCTTGGTCTTATAAAGGAGGGTCTTGAACAGCGCTGGACGGAAGAGTCCAGGGGAAGGGGGGGGGTTAAGGGGCAAGGTCAAGGGTCATCATCTGAGAACCCTTGTTCCATGTGGTCCAGATGCCCTGCTTCTGGCTGAACGGGTGGGAGCGGTAGCCCCATGTGACCGCCCAGCCTCCCCAGTATACATATACATGTAATGGTTTGGCCAGTGAGCCTCGGGACCCCAGGGGGATAGGGAGCCCATCAAATGCTTGATTGATTATTGTCGTTGTAGGGTGTCGATGGAGTCATCCAGGCCACTGTTGTCCCAAAGATGCTTTTTCAAAAGGCATCTGGACTTTTTTTTTCTTGGAAAAACAAAGATCAGTCGCCTTTTGAAAGAACACCTTTGTCACCATGAGCATTTTTTGGATTTGGATTTGGGGCTTTATTTCTGTAACCTGCCTGGGGTCACGGTGAGTGAGTTGGTCAGCTATATACGTTTTCCTAATAAACAAAATAAAGATTCTCTGTCTGTGCCAGTTCAGTTCCTCCGACTGTCCGTTCAAATTCCTCTCAGGCCAGAAGGACTTGAAATCTGGCACTAAGTTCTGAATCATTGCCAGGTTTGGTGCTATAAAAGAATAAAAATACACCTTGGTTGATAAGAGTGTCATAAACACAGGCACTCTGGGCTTCCCAATTGTCTAATCAGTTGACAAAGAGCCAATGACAGTGAATCCCCATTTGGTGAAACTAGCACCTTTATTTACTTACCAAGGAAACCCCACGTGTCTTCTTCCTAAGTGGATGCAAACCGTATTTGGAATTTCTTTCAAGGTAAGAACATATGTTTCTTTATCTCTTGCAAGGTAAGATTTAAAATCTGCCTGAGCCTGCTTGTCCTTTCTTTTTCTTTCTTTCTTTCTTTCTTTCTTTCTTTCTTTCTTTCTTTCTTTCTTTCTTTCTTTCTTTCTTTTCTTTCTTTCTTTCTTTCTTTCCTCTTTCCTCTCTTTCTCTCATTCTCTCTCTCTCTCTCTCTTTCTCCCTCCCCCCCCCACATTCTGCCCCCACTTTCTTTCTCTCTAAATCTCTTTGCAATTATTGTCACTTCCCTGCGTCCCAACTGAGGCTAGACACCAGGTTCTGTATTCTGCATGCTGAGTGGAAAACCTACAGAGCTCAGAACGCAGCATTTGCACAACATTAAATTCAAAGGAAAGCACCGGGGAATTTTAGCAATCATCCTGCTCACTAGATTGTCAAAACAAGCTAGATTAGAGATTATCCACTGGAGTAATTGCCAGGAGCCTAAGAACGTGTCTGTCAAGGTTGGCAACTTTTAAGACATGTGGACTTCGACTCCCAGAGAGCCAGCATTTTATTTTTTCTTAAGAGAAGGGCCTGCTGCAAAGCAAAGGGCCAGCTTCCAATCCTCTTTTTATTTCTCTAGGATGCAGCTGACCATTGTCAGAAAACCCAGTGGTGAAATGGTTGCAACCTAAGAACCCATCCTAACCAGAGAAGATAAAGATAGCTCGGGCTAGGGATACAGGTAGTCCTCGACTTACATTCATTTGTTTAGCAAATATTTGAAACTGCAACAGCACCCAAAAAAGTCACATACAACTGGTCCTCATATTACAACCGTCACATCACCACCAAGGTCAAGTGATCAAAATTTGAGTGCTCGGAAACTAGCATATATTTTACCAAGGATTGCAGCATCCCGGGGTCATGGGATCATTATTTGCAATTTTCCAAGCCATCAACAAGCAGATGAGGGATTTGCTTAACAATCCCCAGATTCACTTAGCAAGTGCAGTGATTTACTTAACAGCAGTGACCCAAAAAGGTTATAAAAGCAGGTGAGACTCGCCTAACCCTCTTACTTAGCAATGAAAATTCTGGGCCCCATTGTGATCAATAGTTGAGGACTACCTATGGGAGAGTTTGTCTCATTTTTATTCCAGGGAGGTGATGACATGTGTGTTATCATGAAGTTTGCTTTATTGAAATGCTCTGGATCACCTTGAAATCCAGCCTCAGTGGTGGGATTCAAATAATTTAACCACCGGTTCTCTGCCCTCATGGTTTCTTCCAACAACCAGTTCACCAAATGGCTCAGAAAGTTAACAACCGTTTCTCCAGAACTGGTGAGAACCGGCTGAATCCCACCATTGCTCTAGCAGTTCCATTAGCCAAGAAAGGATTGTTCAGAAACCAGAGATTCGGGCAGCTGATTTAACTTGGAAAATCTCCTGCTACTAGAATAGACAGAAAGAGCTACAAAATAAGGGAATGTGAGGCAATGTGATTGCTTGGCTTTGCATTAAGTGAAGTTAGAAGCAAAGTTGATGGGTCACATTGTTCCTGAAACAGTTTGTAAAATAGGCTTCACCTGAACTTTTCTTGAAGCCTCTCAACTGAAAATTGACTGTTCACAGAGATTCATGGACACCATTCTAATAAGACACTTTCATTTCAGCTACTCAGAGATCTTAACAAAGAAACTACTATAAAATCCAGAGTTCAAGCAGATCCCAGGTTCAAATTCAACTCCTTTTTATCTACCCTTACATCATGAAGTTCTGCAAGTAGCTTTTTTCTCATATGGAGATGCAAAGGGTGCATCTGCACTGTTAGGGATCTCCCTGGTCTCAGCCCCATTGCTTCTGTCTTGGCCATCTCTTGTCTTCACACACCTCTTCAAAGCATTGCACAGCCCGAAACGGGAGAGCCTGGGACACTGGAAGGTGGTGAGCAAACTCACCAGTTTCCTTCTGATAAATGGTTATTGCTTGATTGGTTGGGTCAACCATATAATAGTTTTCCAAGGAATAATTGCTTCTCCTCCTCCTCCTTTCATTCTCTGTCTCGTTCTTTGCCTCTCTCCTCTCTGTCTCTGTCTCTGTCTCTCTCTCTCTCCCCCTCCTGCCTTCCCCCCCTCCTCCTCCTCCTCCTCCTCTTTCTTCAGTAATTATCTTGTGAGGTCACCTGTTACGTCTGCAAAAAAAAATCAGCTCTCTGTTGACCCACAAAACAGTTTCAATGATTATCAGGAACAGAAAAAGGTTCCCAGCACTCCGTATTTTTGAATCTGTGTCTAATCCAACCTCCAAGCTATTCCTCAGACAACATTGTTCTGCATTTCTGACAGCTTCCCCAGTTCCATTTTGAAAGAACTAAATTGTGGAACTCAACATTTCCCCGAGGGGGCCTCCCTATGGCTTAGAAAAAGCTGGTTAATAGGGTTCACGGTCTTCTGACACTGTAATTAGATTTTGGGTTTATAAATAATACAAATGCTTTTCTATTGCCCTGTGCTTCAAAATATCCAAGATGACCTCCAAAGGACACTGGCAGATGGGTTTCTCATAAAGCCTAATTTTTTTTATGTGGGAGAGGAGGTAGCAGTTAAAACTGTCCCATAGAGATGGGAACCTCAAAATTCCTTCTCCTTAATCCCCCAGCTCTGTTCAATGTCATCATTGCCAACAATACGAAAATGAAAGTGTAAGCTCTAAAACCAGCTTTTCTTTAAAAAGCAAAAGAAATGGTTCGAATGTACTATGTCAGAATAATCTTTCCAAGGAGGAAGAGGAGAAAGGAGGAGGAAGGTTTGCATTACAAAATGGCCAGGATCTTCGTGGACATGCGAAGAGAGAACATAAAAAGAACTTTGCCACTTTGGGCCATAATCTCACCTCCGTCACTGCATCTTCCGGAATCACTCAAGTAGAGCTTGAGTGCAATTGTCCTCTTCTGCCCCCTTCCGTTAGAATTATAGAACAATCCATAATGGTATCTCGGTAATGTTTTTGGTTCAATACTGTCACTTAGTGGAAAATAACCTGTACTATTCTTTTTTAAAAAAAACAAAACACATTTCATCTCACAAGCACTAATGCTTAACATTAAAATAGACACTATAATTTAAAGGCTGTCAAAATAGCTCTCAAGGCAGCAGTTTTAGCCCAGCTTGACATCATCCCAACAGAGAAAGGCACACATGAATTTTTAAAAATCTGTGACTTTTCAGATGAATTCAAGCAATTAATTTTGCCATTTATTCATCCATTTATTAATATTGTGCTGGTGATATCGCAGCACTATTTCATATTCTCCCAGATTAAACTGAACTATGCTGTAAACATGCAAAATCATTTTCACGAAAATCTGTTGTTCTAAATTGACTTAATGATAGAATATAAATTATACATATCTTTAAAATAAATCTGATTTTGTTTCAGAATTCCAGAGAGGAGAAAAATGCTTGTATTTAATGTGGTGAGCTTGCTCTTAAAATTGCATTTGCCTTTATCTAGAGAATTAAAAATGCTTCCACTAGTAATAATTAAATTCATATTTGCATTTCCCAATCTTATTAAACAAAAGTGATATCGATTAAAACACTCTTATGGTACAAGATGAACTCGCAAATATGGCATTGTTCAACCTTGGCAACTTTAAGATGTTTGGATTTCAACTCCCAGAATTCCCCTGATGGGACAAGTCTAGTTTGGCAGATTTCTGTCTGTAGAGATGAGGAACAATAAATAAATAAATAAAGAACAGTTTCCATCCAGAAGTCATGGGTGCTCCATCACTGGAGGTTTTCAAGAAGATCCTGGACATCCATTTATCCAGAATCGTATGGGGTCTCCTGTGGAGCAGGGGTTGGATAAGAAGAACGTGAAGGTCTCTTCCAACTCTGTTATTCTGCATCCTACAAATCTGTTTAGAACAAACACTTCTCTTTGCTTTTCTTGGGTTTTAGAGACTGACAAAAACAGATGAAAATGGTAGCTCAGTCCAAACATAGGAATGTCACAGTTAAAAGACCAAAGAATTTTAGAATTCCTCTCCAAACACCCCTCTCCTGATGAGAGCAGTGGGGTTTCATTCATTCCATGGTGGTGGATAGCAATCTCTTTATTAAATGTTCCCTTTGCTTAACCCCAATGTTGCAAACTTCTACTTTAGAGCAATGGAGCTTGATCTTCAAAAAAAACAACCCCACAAGAATAAAGCTTGATTCTTGCCAGCCGTCCACCAGGAGAATGAGAATTTTTTTGTCCATTTTAGTTGGTCAATGTTAATGTAAAATTGGTGGACTTGTGAATGTTAAGATGGTGGACTTCAACTCCCAAAATTCCCCCAGCCAGCATGCTGGCTGGAGGAATTCTGAGAGTTAAAGTCCACACTTCTTAAGATTCCCCAAATTGGGAAACTCTGTTTAGCTACTGCATTATTTTTCACACACACCATCAAATTCATTCAAGCAAACCATCACACACTGGTGTTCCAATTCTTAGAAGTGTCTTTCTTTCTTTTTTCGTTATCCAGTTACAGTACTTGGTAACCCTGGGCAGTTCAGCCTTGATCTTCTGTTACACTTGGTGTTTGAGGTAGTTGAGCAGCACTAGTGGGATGTCCAGTTGATCCACAGCTTCGGGATGGTTCTCCAGTTTCATAAACCTTCTGACTGCTAGTCTGCATTGAGACATCAAGGATTTGGGCAACGCTGGTCCAGCAGGAAGGAACGGGGAGGAGAGAGAGGCAGTAATCATCATTGCATAGTTAACACTGCTAAAGAGTTCACACCCTGTAATGCCTTCAAGGTCATCATATGAACAGAAATGAAGAACAAAGAACCACACATGCTTTGTGTTTGGGGCCTGTGCCCAGACTGAAATCTAGCTGGTTCTGTTCTGGACATGGATTGAAATTGGGCTGTTCCAGGCAGAATTGGTTTCTTGGGGGAAATATGTGAAATAATCAAAGATGCTGGGAATGAAAGAGGAAGGGAAGAAGGATCACCTTGGAGAACATTGGAAGATCTAGGATGAGCTGCAGAGGGCGAAAAGAAATAAAATAAATAAATAAATAAAATAAAATAAATAAAATAAAATAAAATAAAATAAAATAAAATAAAATAAAATAAAATAAAATAAAATAAAATAAAATAAAATAAAATAAAATAAAATAAAATAAAATAAAATAAAATAAAATAAAAATAAAATAAAATAAAATAAAATAAAATAAAATAAAATAAAATAAAATAATAAAATAATAAAATAAAATAAAATAAAATAAAATAAAATAAAATAAAATAAAATAAAATAAAATAAAATAAAATAAAATAAAATAAAATAAAATAAAATAAAATAAAATAAAATAAAATAAAATAAAATAAAATAAAATAAAATAAAATAAAATAAAATAAAATAAAATAAAATAAAATAAAATAAAAACCTATTTGGGCAGCCATGACCTGGATGATGGAGAATCTCTATAGATACTCAACTTAATGACTTTGCTTAAGAAAAATCTGCAGACATTCTCCGTCATCCAGGTCATGGCTGTCCCAAAGGTGCTTTTTCAAAAGGTAACTGGACTTACTTGTTTGTTTTTTTCCTTGAAAATGTTTTGCTTCTCATCCAAGAAACAGAAGAAGCTTCCTGGATGAGAAGTGAAACGTTTTCAAGAAAAAAAGCAAGAACGTCTGGTGGCCTTTTGAAAAAGCACCTTTGGGACAAACGTTCATAATTATCTTACTCCCGAGTTGTGACTGATGCAAAACCGTTCTGCAAAATTTCTAGAAACAGACGGTCATTTTCCATCCAGGCTATAAAGAAAACCAATTTTTCATTTTGTGCACCACCATACAGAAAAGTATGGAATGCTGTTGTTGTGAATGTAGATTTAGCTATATGTGCAAGTCTGCCTGGTTTTTTTAATCTTTGCTTGTGACTTAAATTGCTTTGGGTGACTCTTTTGTATTCCTTTTACGCACCTTGCGTAGCATCCTCAGAAACAAATAATGTCATAGGTAATGTATGGAAAGAGGAAGGAAGGGAGAAGAGAAAGGGAGAAGGAGGGAGATTTTAAGAAATCGAATAGACTTCTGTTACATTAAATTAAAAAAAAGGTACCTCTTTCTCTGGCCAACAGCTCAAGCACTTCAGGGTTGGCTGAGCTCTTCTCCAATGTGATGCCAGGCAAGTAGACATTGGCACCAAAATCAATGAGGAGCTTGACAAACTCTGTCCTACAACCGTGCTTCAAGCAGACTTCCAGGAGAGTCTTGGGGTGTTTAATTCGGGTGATCATGTTCCTATCCAAGCAGTTGTAGTTGGGCTCAGCCCCGTACAACAAGAGGGTCTTGAAGCACTCCAGATGACCATAGACGGCAGACAAATACAAAGGTCCACAGCAGGCCACGGAGTTGGCCGCCCACTCTGGGATTCGAGGTTTGACGTTAGGGTCTGCCCCGTGTGACAGCAACTCCTGCAGGATCCCCAGGGCTCCTTCCCTCGCAGCCGTGAGCAGCGGGGTGCAGTTGTTGTGAATGCTCCCAGAAGGACAGGCCCCCGCCTCCAAGAGGACCTTCACGCAGTCAAGGTGCCCATTGTTGACGGCAACAAAGAGTGGTGTCTGGGCCTTGACATCCAAGCTGTCCACTTCAGCGCCGTGGTCCAGAAGCACCTTGATGCACCTGACGTGGCCCTTGGAGGCCGCTAGGCGCAGGGGAGTGCCTGGCACCCCCCAACCACTCCGACTGTTGATGACCTGTTTGTACCGCTCTTGGTGCAACAGTTGGTCCAACAGCTGGTAGCTGTCCTGGGACACGGCAAGACTCAGCTCTTGTCTTTCTCTGTCCCCATCTTCATCTTCGCTGGGCTGGAAGAGGGAGAATATCTTGGTGATATCCAGCAAGCTCATCTTGAATTGCCTCTTGAAGGGGACTTTCATCCTGAATGGTGCTGTGCTGGAAGCTAGAAGTCAGATAGATGGTGGGTTAATGACTTGGATGAAAGCACAGTATTTGCTGAGACACAGCTGGACCACAAGTACCAAATCCAACACACACTATTTACATGCAAACACAATGCAGTTTCTAGGGTCTGGATGAATAAATCAGTGTATTTCGGGGGGCTTCCCTAGCATTTCCCTATAAAGTAAAGAAAATACCGGAGTTGTCTCCTTCCTGGTAAGGTTGGGACTCTTCATACAGATTGGTAGGGGGAGGGATCAGTCATATTGCAGAATTTCTCAACCTTGGCAACTTTAAGACATGAGGACTTCAACTCCCAGAATTCCCAGCCAGCTGTGCAACAAAGATAACAGGGAGCCGGAGGCTAAAATATATGAAAACCAGTTGCATGTATGTGTAAGTTAACCAAAAGGAGGACTATGAGTGACATGTTTGATTTGGGTGTAATTCTTTTTGCCTGGGGAAAGACCCATTTCTTGGCATGGGATGGGAGGAGGAGCATCTGAGGGTACTGATAGTCCTGCACTTGCAACCATTTATTTAGCGACCATCTGAAGTTGTAAAAGCAGTAAAAAACGTGACTTCTAACCAGTCCTTAAACCGCTGCAGTGTCCCCCAAAGGACTGGTGCCGGTTGCAACATCCCAGAGCCACATGATCCCTCCCCATTTGTAACCTGACACCAAGTCAATGGGGGAAATTGGATTCACTTAAAAAACATGTACTTCCTTTAATGGCTGTGGGGATTTGCTTAATGACCATGGCAAAAAAGATCACAAAACCAGGCATAATTCACTTAACCACCTTAGCAATGGAAATTCTGGTCCCAACTGTGGTTGTAAGGACAACCTATACCAGGAAAAACATCCAAGGATGTCCTGAGCCACAGAATAGAAGCCAAATTTTGGGTAGCAATAAAATAAAATAAGCTTCAGTCTCTCTGGGAGCAAGAGAGGAATCTTAGACAAGAAAAACCAAACAGACAAGTACAGATTGAGACCTGGCCCAAAAGCAGTAACTGGGAGAGGGATCTTGGAGTCCTAGTGGACAATCACTTAAATATGCGGCAGCAGCCCCAAAAGCCAACGCAATCCTAGGCTGCACTAACAGAGGGAGAGAATCAAGATCACGTGTTACTACCACTTTATAAAACTTTAGCAAGACCGCACTTGGAACACCGCATCCAGTTTTAGTCACTCTGTTATAAAAAAAGGAGTGTAGGGAAGAGCAACTAAGATGATTAAGGGCCTGGAGACTAAAACATATGAAGAATACTGGCAAGAATGTCTAGTCCAGTGAAAAGAAGGACTAGGGAAGACATGACAGCAGTGTTCCAATATTGGAGGGCCTGCCGGAAATGTTCTCCAAAGCCCCAGAAGGCAGGACAAGAAGCAACGGATGGAAACGGATCAAGGAGAAAACCAACCTAGAACTAGGGAGAAACTTCCCAACAGTGAGAGCAATTGACCAGTGGAACGTCTTGCCACCAGAAGTTGTGGGGGCTCCATCACGGGAGGCTTTTAAGAAGAGACTGGACAGCCACTTGTCTGGAATGGTATAGGGCCTCCTGCTTGAGCAGTGGGGTGGACTAGAAGACCCCCAAGGTCCCTTCCAATTTTATTATTTGTATTATTCTGTATTACATTTTGGGCAGCTCCACCGATTCTGACCTCTAACATTTTACAAGCTATTCAATATTCCCAAAGCTAAAGATACTAGCTAGGATGAAAATTTCTGATAAACGAATTCCTGTTCATCCACAAAGATCTCTCACAGTCTTGGGAAATTTAAATTTAAACTCAAAAGTGCAGCGAAGAAAATCCAGGCACGCTATTTCCTAACTGAACAGCAAAATACAAGTGAGGATTTTATTTCCAAGCTCGTATTTCAACGTCAGAATTTTTGAAATGTAATCACTTCATCTGAGGGTTCAGCAAGTAAAATGTGTTTAATACTTTAGAACTGGATTCTGAACAGTTTTACTCCTGTCTAATTTAGCAATGTTTCCATACCGGGGGCCTCCATGTGTGCACCTGTATGAATTGGAGGTGCATAACTTACCTTTTTTTTTGTTTTTACATTTTCTTCTTCTTTAAAATACATAAGTACTTAATAAACAGTGTATTGTTGGGATCAATTTGTTTATACAAAGTATTAATAACTATCCAATATTTTTCTAATTATACTTTCATCTGTAGGCGTATCCACATTTTTCCAATATTGTGCAGATATAATTTTGGCTCCTGCCAATACATGTATTATTAAATATGTAGTCCCTTTGTTGGAATTTTCTGATAGTAGACCTAACAAAAATATTTCTGGTTTTAAGACTGTATTTTGCTTTATCATTTTCTCTAACCATGTATGTATTTTCCTCCATATTTTTTGGGTTTTGGACAAATCCACCACATGTGAAAGTAGGAACCTGGTATCTGATTACATTTTCAACATTTCACGGACCTGTTCAAAGATGTTTATCTTTGCTAGTCATGCTGGTGGCAAATGCCACCTATAAAATATTTTATACAAATTTTCCTTATAAGAGGTTGCCATTTATCTAATTCTATGTTACATCCAAAGTTCTTTGCCCATGCTATCATTGTTTCTTTCACTGGTTCATCTTCCATTTTAATACTTAACAGATAGCTATATATTTTATTTATTAATTTTTCACCCTAAAAATATCTGATCCAGTGTAGTAGGCTCTTTATAATATCCATCTATTTTGCATCTTTCATATATCTTGACTGCATCTGCAAGGATTGCCACCATGCTAAGTCTACATGTTGATTTTTCACTTCCTGTGTCGCTTTGAGTTCCCCATCATCATTTAAAATGTCTTTATAAGTTACAACTTTTGCCAAGTTAATAACATTTGGATGTATCGATGTTTCTGTCAGATCCATGTATCTGTCATTTCTTCGGTGGAAGAAGAAAAAAGGGGGAAGGAGACTGATAAAGAAATCCTTTCTTGATGTAACCTGAATATATTTAATCTTATATTGAATTTGTATAACCCACACATGATACAATGGAGGGAGGAAACCCAGATAGCCGGAACCTACCACCTCTGAGAGGCACAGCCAGGAGATGAGAAGACCATAAAAATTCCACAGTGAGATGTGTCCTGGGAACCTCTGGAAAAGTTCATTCTGAAAGGGGGTGGGGGGAAATAGGTATGCCCTGGGAAACTGTGAAAAAGATTGCTCCTTACAAAAGGGGTGCGGGGGGCAATTAACATACTGGCTTTTGTTTCACTAAATACACATTGAGATAAGGAGTGGGGGTTCTAAACTCCCTTATCTCTCCCTGTATGCCTGAGAGACCTTAGACGCTGCTTTGAACTCCTACATGAATTGTCTCATCTCAATAAAGGATTCCTTTTTGATACGTTTGGCGTTCAGAAGTTCATTCTTGTAAATTGAATGGGAAAAAGTTGTGTAGCCTGACATAAAGCAGTGTCTCCAACAGAGGTCAGCCCGGAGAGAATTTTTTTTTTTTAAGAAAAAAGAAAAAGAAATAAAAACTTTCACTCTACCAAGGGGACCCTGCAAAAGAAGAAAAATGTCTGAATGCAGCAAGGACCAAGGGGGAGCCGAAAGCTGGGGAGAAACATCGACACTTACCCAGCCAGATACTGACTCGGTGCACCCCATCGAAGACAGTGAAGCTGCCTGCGAAACCTCGACTAAGCCCTGGTGGTCTATAGGTGTAGGAAAAAGAGACAGCTGGGACGGAAGAACCAGAGGAGTAACCCTCACCCGGGGTAATCATAAACCCGGGTGGAAATTGGAGCTGGAGGCTCAGGAAGAATGGGGCGAGGAGCCACCGGCAGATGACCAAATGAGACGGTACATAAATCGCCTCATGAGGAAAGCCTTGGAGAACCTTGAGGTGAGGGAATGCACCAAAACGACAATGCAGGAGAGTGAGGGAACCAGAAAATGAGAGAACCTGAGCTGCCACCCCGGATCCAGCGGAGATTGAGTGGGCAGAGGGACAAGCCAAAGAACCAGCAGCCATACCAGGTACCCGATCCTTAAACACCCCGGATCAGGGGATTAACCCTAGGCAACCCAGAGACATACAATTGCAGAGGAAGATCCCGCCCTTGGGGGTAAAATTCACTGGAGATCCCCAGAAACTGGGTTTTTTTCCTGGCACAAGAGCTCACCTACATGCCAGAATATGGGAGGAATTTCCCAACCCAGGAATCCCGAGTATGAGTGGTCACCCTGGCCCTGGAAGGGGCAGCAGCCAGATGGGTGGTGATGCTCCACAACGTCAATGCCCCAGAATTAAGGAACTTCGATCGCTTCATGAGGCCTTATGCCACCGCTTTGAAGACCTTCTCTCCAATAGAAAAGCCTGAGACCACATCAGAGTCATAAAGCAAGGCCGTCACCCGGTAGCTGAATACACCGAGGATTTTCATGACCTGGCTGGCCGAGTTGACTGGCCAGAGGATATCCTAGTCTCTTGGTTCAAAGATGGACTAAATGACGACCTATACGCTGCCTGCCTGGCCCGTGGGGCCCCAAACCTCCTGCATGAATGGTACATGATGGCAGAGGAGGCAGAGATAGACATAACTCGAAACCGGTACTGCACTAGCAAGTTTTGGAAAAGATCCCCACCGCAGGGGAAACAAGAAGTCTTCAAACCCCAAACCACCATGACTCCAAGAACATCTGGTTGCTTTAAGTGTGGAAAGGAGGGACACCTCACAGCAAAATGCTGTTCGAAGACCCCTGTCAGAAAGCCAGACCACCCATCAGGGGGGAAACCTGGAACATCCAGCCCTCAAGGAAAGGAGACTGGCCTGAGGGGCTGAGTAGCTGTGGGATTCTGATTGCCCCCCCAACCCTGAGGAAGAACCCCCAATGCTCCAAGGGGACCTGAGCGATCGGGAAGGTGACCCACTGGTAAGCAACCCAATTGAACCAATCACTCTACCCCTAAGACTGTTTATCGCCAGCCGAGGGAAGGGGGAGGAAGTCGCAGCGTTGCTGGATTCAGGATGCACCCAATGCCTAATAAATGCCTCCCTTGCAGAGAAATTGGGGCTCCAACTGAAAGAAATGGAAAATCCCATCGCTTTCTGCCAATTAGATGGAGCTATAGTGGGGGGGGAGCCAGCCAGGTTTACCACAGAGCCATTGAAAATAAGATTAGGGAACCATGGTGAGATGCTCACATTCATTGTAGCCCCAGGAATGGAAGAGCCACTAGTCCTGGGTCTCACATGGCTGCGGAAGTGGAATCCAAAAATAAATCGGAGGAGAGGAACCGTACAATTCCAGAGAGACGTAGTATTTGCAAATAGCTCAGAGGAAAAGATAAAGAAGGGAACAGAGAACAGAGATTCAGCCATGACCGGACAGTCCGCTGAACCCATCCCCAATGAGTACCAGGATCTGGCCCAAGCATTTAGTGAGGAAGTTTGTGATGAACTCCCACCCCATCGAGCCACAGACTGCGCTATTGAAATCCTACCAGGGGATAAACTCCCCAAACCACAAATGTACTGCATGTGTCCCAGAGAACTGAAAGAACTCGGAGCATTTATTGACAAAAATTCAAAAAGGGACTTCATCGAACCCACTCAACCAAAAATAGCTGCCCCAATATTATTCCATGAAAAGAAAGATCTCTCCATGCATCTGTGATGACCCCATAATCTCTCAAAATAACCCAAAACCCAAAACATACCTTAAAGTCCGGTAAGGCTTTCAACTTAACTTCACTGTTTTATTAGGCACAGTTTAAAGTCACAAAAGTAAATAATGAGGCAAAACCAAAACAAACCGCATTGACAAGAGTTCTGAAGCAAGCCAAGATAACTAATCATAAACTCCAGGAAAATAACCGAGGAGAGTCCATGGGAAGAACGCCAGCAAAGATAAACCTTTTTCAAAGTAAACACTAAACTCTGACTCCAGCAATTCTAACTGCGTAGTTACAAACCTATATACATAGCTCCAGGCCGGAAGCCACAAGGAGGATCATGGTAATCTCCTCCTGAGTAGACCTCGCTTTTCCCTGATCCTCTCCTCCCTGCATGACCTTGGATGGATAGGGGATGGGCCTGGATCCTCCTCTGATTGCGCAGCCGGCCTCTGCCCTTCCCCAGTCTTCACCACCTCTGGAGCCACATTCCCACTCCCTGTTGGCTGTTCCTCCTCTTCCTCAGAGTCAGTCTCCACCAGGGGTAGGACACTATTCCCCCCCACTGCAGGGCTCCCTCCCCCGGGACCAGGCAGACGAGGACGTTGAGGAAACTGAGCGTGAAAATCCTGGACCAAACGAGGAGCATGAACATCAGTGGCATCGACCCAGGTGAAGTTCTCTGGTCCATAACCTTTCCATGCCACCAAATACTGAAATCGGCCTTGCAAATGGCGTGAATCTCAGATGCTATCCACTTCGTACTCCTCCTCTCCCAGAGGGGCTACTGCAGCCGGGTGTGATGGAGCGGTCTATGAGGATTGTCAGCCAAGGCAGGGACTAACAGGGAACAATGAAAAACAGGATGGATACGCACGGTCCGTGGCAGGGAGTGATGATAAGCCACAGGACTGATCACAGCCTCGACCGGAAATGGTCCTAAGTAACGGTGATCGAGCTTTTTCAATGGTCATATCATTGGTAAGTATCAAGTAGAGAGCCAAACTACTGTAGAGAGCGATCCCCTACTGCTAAAGGCGGAACATTGCGACAATGTCGGTCTGCAAACCATTTATAGTCCTCCTTGGCTCTCTCTAGTTGATTGCGGACCATGTGGTGCACGGCTTTTAACTCCTGCAAGAACGTATCCACTGCCAGAACTGGGGGATCAGACGGGGCTAAAGGGAAAAGTCGTGGATGAAACCCATAGTTAGCAAAGAAAGGGGACACACGGGGGGATGCATGTTGAGCATTGTTATAAGCGAATTCTGCCACCAGCAGCACTTCCACCCAATATTCTTGTTGAGTATTGCTGAAACAGCGGAGGTACAGCTCCAAAATAGCATTCACTCTCTCTGTCCCCACATCAGTTTTGGGGTGATGAGCAGACGACAGAAACGCCTGAACCTGCAGTTTCGCAAGTAGGGTCTGCCAGAAGCGTGCCGTAAATTGTACCCCCTGATCTGATACCATGCGGTCTGGTAACCCATGCAACCGGAACATGGGAGATAAACAATTGAGCCATTATCTTGGCCGATGGAAGACCCGCACACAGAATAAAGTGGGCCATTTTAGTCAACATATCCACCACCACCAAAATGGCTGTGGCACCATTCGATGGTGGTAACTCAATGATGAAATCCAATGAAACTGCCCCCCACGGTCATTCTGGCGTGGGCAAGGGCTGCAATAGACCAGGGGGCACACAAGGAGCATACTTGGCGACAGATCCCACAGGACGCCACATATCCTGACACATCATGTTTAAGTCTCGGCCACCAAAATGTCCTAGAGATGAGGTGAAGTGTTTTGAACACCCTAAAGTGTCCTGCTGCCAGACGATCATGACATTGACGTTAGGATAAGGCCATGAAGAGGACCTCCAGGCACGTAAATGCGATCATGGAACCACAACAGGTCCCCAATATATGCCCAAGGAGTCTCTTGTCTCCCATTCTCATCCAATTCTCAACGTTGAGCTTCCACAAATGGGTCCTGTCACTGCACCTCCTGAATCCTCACTCAGAGGTCCACAGGTTCCTCAGTGGCCACAAACTGCTCCAATGGAATCACTGTCTGGGGCAAGATTTTATCCTCCCTTCGGGTATACTCAGGCTTCCAAGATAGGGCATTGGAGCGTTGATTCCCTCCACTCAGAACATAGGTCACCCAGAAATCAAATCAAGCAAAAAATAAAGACCATCTCACCTGACGATGGTTCAATGTCCGAGCTGTACGTAGCTGTTCCAAATTGCGATGATCCATCCGAACCTCAATTTGGTGACGAGCCCCTTCCAGGTGGTGCCACCATGTCTCAAAAGCGACCTTAACTGCCAATAGCTCCTTGTCCCAAAACGTATAATTGTGCTCTGGAGCCGACAATTTCCAGGAATAATAAGCGCACGGGAACAAGGTGCCTGCAGGAGCATAGGCCTGGAGGAGCACTGCACCAACAGCCACATCGGAAGCATCTGTTTCCACCACAAATGGCTGGCCTGGATCAGGGTGTTTGAGGATAGGCTTGGAAGCAAAGGCGATTTTCAACACCTCAAAAGCTACCTGTTCCTCAGCACCCCAATGGAACTTCTCCCCCTTCTTGAGCAGATTAGAAAGGGGAGAAGTCAAGGCAGCAAAGCGGGGAATAAATGTGTGGTAGTAGTTCACAAACCCCAACAGTTGTTGCACATCTTTAACCCGCTGTGGAGGTTCCCACGCCTGCAACAATTGTACTTTTTCCGGGTCCATTTCCACCTTGGCAGGTGAAATATGATGTCCCAAGAAGTCAATCATGCTTTGTGAAAACTGACACATTTCACGCTTAGCAAACAGGTGGTTATCACGCAAACATTGCGACACCAGCCGCACATGTTGCCAGTGTTCCTGCAGGGAGTCTGAATAAATTAAAATGTCATCTAAATAAATGACCACGAATTGATCCAATAAATCATGGAAAACATCGTGCATGAAATGCATGAACACAGCTGGGGCATTGGTTCATGCAAAAGGCATCACGGTATGCTCAAAATGCCCATACCTCATCCGGAAAGCTGTTTTCCACTTGTCCCCTGCATGATTGCGAACCAGATTGTAGGCCCCACGCAAGCCCAACTTCGTAAAGATCTTAGCTTGATGAAGCTGCTCAATCAGTTCAGGGATGAGGGGAAGCGGGTACAGATTCCTCACTGTGATTGCATTCAACTTGCGGTAATCACAACACAAACGTAGCTCCCCTGATTTCTTTTTCACAAAAAGCACGGGTGCAGCCAATGGGGAGGTAGAAGTCCAGATAAACCCTTTCTAGAGGTTCTTGTCAATAAAATCCTGCAATGCGGCCAACTTCGGTTCCGACAGGGAATATATCCGACCCACCAGCAATTTTGCATCAGGCAACGTCAATTGGACAGTCATACACCCAATGCGGAAACAACTGATCTGCCTCCTTCTCTCCAAACACATCAGCAAAGTCCACCAACTCCACAGGTAGATCCAGGTCTATGGCATAGACACACTCCCTGCACAGGAGTGCAAGCAATGGTTGGCACACTTCCTATCAAGGAACTGCACAGCTCCAGATGACAAAACAATCTGTGATTCATGGGCCTGTAACCACTCCAAACCCAGCACCACCATAAAATGAGGCACTGCAGTAATGTAGAACACAGTTTTCTCCACATGCTGTCCAATATGCATGCAAAGGGATTTGGTTGCAGCAACCACAGGTCCCAAACGAAGGGGCCAACCATCAATTGTCTCTACCATTACCGGCACGGACACCTGTTGCTGAGGAATGAACCACTGCTCTACAAAATGAGCATCCATGAAATTGGCTGTTGCCCCTGAGTCGACCAAGGCTTGGATCTTCACTGCTCCCACACCAGGCACGAATACACTTGCTGTCAGCACAAGATGCTTCACCAATAACAATTGTGGTGGAGATGTCAAAGATGATGAGGATGGCAAGGCTGGTGAAGATGGCGGGCCTAAGGACTTTTACACCCTGACCTACAGACCCCCGTAGGCTGAGCGATGCTCGTTTCCCATCACCGCAGGTGTCGCCACTGTGGATGTCTTAACAGGGCACTTGACTGCAAAATGGCCTCAATTGCCACAATAGAGGCATAAACCATCACGACAACGTCTATCCTGTTTTACTTGAGTCAGGTGAGGGTAGCCAGCCCCAAACTGCATGGGTTCCTCCAAAAGCACTTCCACCCAGGGCACCGTCTTGCTGGAAACAGATACGGTCTCTGTCTGTCGTCGCACCCGTCACTGCTGAAGTCTAGCATCGATACGAAGACACAAATGCATGAGCTCCTGAAGGGTGCGAGAGCATTCAGTGTGCGCCGACCCATCCAGGACCGCTGATGACAAACCCTCCTGGAACTGGCCTATTAGTGCTGCCTCATTCCATTGTACCTCCTGAGCAACCACCCAAAAAACTAGCAATATAATCCATGAGTGAGCCACGCCCCTGCTTCAACTCTCTCAAACATCCGTTTGCTGTTTGGTTTTGAACAGGGTCCTCAAACATGGCCTGAAACTGATGGCAAAACTCGGCGTAATTGTCCAACACCTGGTTGGGATGGGTCAGCAGAGGCGTCGCCCAACATGCTGCAGAGCCTGACAACAAACTAATCAAAAACCCCACCTTATCCCGGTCAGTGGGAAAGTCCTCAGGCCGAAGGCTCGTGTAAAGCTGGCACTGCCCTAAAAATGCTGGAAATTGGGCCAGTGAACCATCTAATTTATCTGGCACTTCCATTGGGCCTTTTTGGCGTGGCCGGGCAGCTTGCATTTGTGCCACCTGTGCAGTCAAAAGAGCCACTTGATGGGTTAACTGGGCAATCTCTGCTCTGAGCTGATCCATGGTCACCCCACAAAAAGCAAAAATAAGTTGAAGGGGTGGCTGGAGTCAAAATGTGATGACCCCTAGTCTCTCAAAATAACCCAAAACCCAAAACATATATTAAAGTCCGGTAAGGCCTTCAACTTAACTTCACTGTTTTATTAGGCACAGTTTAAAGTCACAAAAGTAAATAATGAGGCAAACAGAAAACCAAAACAAACCGCATTGATGAGAGTTCCGAAGCAAGCCAAGATAACCAATCATAAACTCCAGGAAAATAACCGAGAAAAGTCCATGGGAAGAACGCCAGCAAAGATAAACCTCTTGCAAAGAAAACATTAAACTTTGACTCCAGCAATTATAACTGCACAGTTGCAAACTTATATACATAGCTCCCACCTGCAAGCCACGAGGAGAATCATGGTAATCTCCTCCTGAATAGACCTCACTTTTCCCTGATCCTCTCCTCCCTGCGTGACCTAAGATGGATAGGGGATGGGCCTAGATCCTCCTCTGACTGCTCAGCCGGCCTCTGCCCTTCCCCAGCCTCCTCCACCACCTCTGGAGCCACGCTCCCACTCCCTGTTGGCTGTTCCTCCTCTTCCTCAGAGTCAGTCTCCACCAGGGGTATGATATCATCTGTGTGTGAATTACCAAAAATTGAATGCGATTAGCATAGAGAATATGTACCCACTCCCACTCATGAAGGATATGTTAGCCCACTTCTCGAAAGGATTTTTTTTTTCAAAATTAGACCTAAAAGAGGCATATGACCGCATCAGAATAAAGGAAGGGGATGAGTGGAAGACAGCTTTTAACAGACCATTGGGATGCTACCAATTTAAAGTGCTCCCCTTTGGACTGCAAGGAGCACCCGCCGTGTTTATGCAATTGATCAACGAAACCCTTCATGAATTTTTATATAAAGGAGTTTTAGTGTATCTTGATGATATTTTAATCTACACGGAAATGATGGAAGAACACACCAAGCTACTCCGAGCAGTCCTCACAAAACTCTTAGATGCTAAACTATATGCAAAACTCTCCAAATGCGAATTCTACCAAGAAAAAATTGACTACTTGGGGTATGGAATATCCCACGAGGGAATAGAGATGGACCCACAGAAAGTAAAAGCTCTAATGGACTGGGACCCACCGCACACCCACAAACAACTGCAAAGCTTCCTGGGGTTTGCAAACTTTTATCGCCAGTTCATTCCAGCTTTTGCAAACATCGGCCTCCCTATCACGAACTTGCTAAAAACGAAAGTGGGGGAGAAACCCCAACCAAGGCAACCCCTTATCTGGACAATGGATGCCAAGCGGCATTCGAGAAGCTCAAACATCTATTCTCAGCAGAACCGGCCCTTAAGCACCCAGATCCCGAACGACCTTTTGTCATCCAAGCAGACGCCAGTGATGTTGCAGTTGGAGCAGTCCTCCTGCAAAAGGATGGAAGTGGACAATTACAGCCATGCGCCTATACATGCAAGAAACGGACGGAAACCGAGCAAAGATGGGCCATATGGGAGAAAGAGGCATATGCTGTGCGGTGGGCAATGCTCACATGGAGGCATTTCCTGGAAGGAAACCAAATCCCCTTTGAAGTATGGACTGATCACAAAAATCTGGAAGCCCTGAGAAATCCACGGAAACTCTCCAAAAAACAAGCAAGGTGGGCTCAATACTTTAAATGATTTAATTTCACTCTCAAATATTTTCCTGGGAGAAAGAACTTCTTAGCAGATGCACTGTCCAGAAAACCCCAATCCAACAGCAAAAAGATTGAGGCTATAAAACCGATGATCCAACCACCCCAACTAGCAGCCAAAGTAATCACCCAGACACAAGAGAAAAAAGTATCATCCCTGATCGAAGACACAACAATGTCAATATTTAAGGAGGCACTACTTAAGGACGACTGGCTCCAGGCTAACAAAAACACTTGTTTACTCAAAGATGGACTGGCTTGGGTAGAAAACAAACTTTATGTCCTTGCAAGCCAGAGAATGGACCTCATGAAATGCTGCCACGACTCCCAAATAGCAGGACACTTTCGGTTTATAAAAACCTTGCACCTCATCAAAAGACAATTTTGGTTGCCGTCCCTCAAACAGGACATTGAAAACTATGTTGCGAGCTGCCCCACCTGTGCAGCTGCAAAGAGAAGACAAGGAAAATATCCTGGACTTTTACAAACAGTAGCAGACCCTTCTGGAAAGAGATTTCTTTGGACTTTATAGTGGAGCTTCCCGAAAGTGCTGGAAATACTGTCATTTGGGTTGTAACTGATCTTTTTTCCAGACAGGTTCTCTTTATTCCATGCCAAAAGATCCCAACTGCCAAGGCATTGGCAAAGATGTTCCTAATACACATTTATCGCCTTCATGGAACTCCCCAGCGGATTATCTGAGATAGGGGGGTTCAATTCACATCCAAATTTTGGCAGGCATTTTAAAACCTATTAGTCTCCACCCAGGGGTTGTCGTCATCAAGTCACTCCCAGACGGATGGATCGACAGAGAGAGTTAACAGCGTATTAGAACAATATTTAAGATGCTTTATTAATTACCAACAGGACAATTGGACTGACCTTCTTCCTTTTGCAAAGGTAGCATACAATAACTCAGTCCATAGCAGCACGGGGTTCACCCCATTCTAGTTAGCCACGAGCCAAGAATTCAACCCCATGCCAGAACTACCCACCAAAGATCCTGAAGTCCCCTCCCTTAAGGAGTGGATGGATAACTTACAAGCCATGCGGCCAGTGGTAAGATTGTCTTTACAGGAAGCTAGAGCAGTTTACAAAACTCATGCAGACAAAAAACGTTGCTAACCTAAACCTTTCAAGATTGGGGACCGTGTATACTTGTCCACAAAATTCTTAAAATCATTACAACCCTCTAAGAAACTTGGGCCAAAATTCATTGGCCCATTCCCCATCTCCAGAATGATTAACCCCATGACGGTAGAGCTTCGACTTCCCAAAACACTTAGGCAGATTCATCCAGTATTTCACTGTAGCTTGCTCAAACCAGAGATCACTTCAAACCTCAGACCCCCCGTTCCCACACCTCCAACCCCCATCATGGTACATGGGGAACAACATTTTGAAATTAAAGATATCCTTGATTCACGCACTCACTGTGGATCCACCTAATATTTAGTAGCTTGGAAACACCTTCCTTCCTCAGAAAATGAGTGGGTAGCCAAACGACACGTAAAAGCACCCACATTACTATGAAAGTTCCACCTAAAATACCCTGATAAGCCATCCTGAATTGCTAATGTAATGCATGATTTTTGTTTTTTCCAGGAAGACCTATCTGTTTTTTAAGGAGGGCAGGATGTTAGGTCCGTGTATCTGTCATTTCTTCAGTGGAAGAAGAAAGGGGGGGAGGGACACTGATAAAGAAATCATTTCTTGATGTAACTTGAATACATTCAATCTTATATCAAATTTGTATAACCCACACATGATACAATGGAGAGAGGAATCCCAGATGGCCAGAACCTATAACCTCCAAGAGGCACAGCCAGGAGATGAGAAGATCATAAAAATTCCACAGTGAGATGTGTCCTGGGAATCTCTGGAAAAAGTTCGTTCTAAAAAGGGGGTTGGGGAAAATTAGGTATGTCCTGGGAAATGTGAGAAAGATCGTTCCTACAGAAGGGGTGGGAGGGGCAATTAACATACTGGCTTTTGTTTCACTAAATACACATTGAGATAAGGGGAGGAGTTCTAAATTCCCTTATCTCTCCCTGTATGCCTGAGAGACCTTAGATGCTACTTTGAACTACATGAATTGTCTCATCTCAATAAAGGATTCCTTTTGATACGTTTGGCTTTCAGAAGTTCATTCTTATTAATTGAATGGGAAAAAGTTGTATAGCCTGACATTTTCCATTGTAGAAAGTCAGACTGGTATTTTCCTATAGTTTTTTTGTTTTGACTTTTTCCCCTACTAAAACTAATGCATTTCCTACATAATGTCTTTGGAAATATCTATGTATTTTATTCTTATCATACCACAAAAATACATGCCACTCCAATTGAAGATCATGTCCCTCCAACAGTAATAATCTTCTATGTCTCAGATTTGCCCACTCTTTCAGCCAAGTAAGTGCAGATGCCTAATAATAAATCTGCTGACCCCAAACCCCCGTTGGTTTTAGATTCTTGCAGCATTTTCAATCTTATTCTTGCTTTTTCCTCTTGCCATATGAATTTTAACATTAATTTATTCAATTCATCCAAAAACTTTTTTTCTAACTTTATAGGAATTGTTTGAAACAAAAAGAGTAGTTTTGGCAATATATTCATTTTTATAGTATCTATTCTTCCTATCATGGATAGTTGCAGGTTCTTCAATTTCTCCAAATCCTGCTTAATTCGCCGCATTAATTTTGTATAATTATCTTCTTTAACTGTTGCACATCCTGCTGTTAAATAAATTCCTAGCTATTTTACTTTCTTAACCACCTGAAGGTTTGCTTTCTTAACCATCCCATTTTTCTGTTTTTCTGTAAATTTTTGAATTAGTATTTTAGTTTTTTCTTTCTTTATTTTCAATCCTGCCACTTCTCCATATTCTTCTATTTTTCTTATTAGTTTGGGACCAGTTTCTAGTGGTTCTTCTAAGATAAATATCAGATCATCTGCAAGCGCTTGTAATTTATATTTTTCTTTTTTAATTTCCATCCCTTTTATATCTGCATCTTGTCTAACATTTCTGTTTAGCACTTCTAATGTTAATATAAATAACAATGGGGAGAGTGGACAGCCTTGTCTAGTACCCTTTCTTATACTGAAATTCTCCATCAAGTCCCCATTAGCAATCATTTTTGCTGTTTGTTTGGAATATATTGTCTGAATCATATTTATAAATTTCCCCCAAAATTCATGCATTGATATATCATAAATTGCCAATTTAAATGATCAAATGCTTCTTGTGCATCTAAAAAAATCAATGCCATTTGTTTTTCTGAGTGCACTTCATAATACTCCAATGTATCTAAAAATAATTCTCACATTATTTTTAATCTGTCTTTTGGGTAAAAATCCATTTTGATCTAAATGCATAAATTCATTCCAATACCTTTTAAGTCTTTCCGCTATTGTTGAAGCCATAACTCACCATTTCTGTGGCATAATGGGACTTGTAGTCCAAGGCTACATGGTCACGGGGCACAAGAGGAAGCAGAGGAAGCAGGTTTGAAAGAAGGAGGAGAGTTGAAGGCAAGGCGTGGTGCTCTCTGGCTGGGAAGATGGTAACCACGCCAAGCCTCCGTGGTTAGAATGCACTGGCTTATTGTGCTAATGGTGCTTTGTCTAGTCATGGATTTGCTGAATATGGGTAGTCCTTGACTCGCCCAAGTATTTCTGTTGTTAAGTGAGACATTTGTTAAGTAAATTTTGCCTCATTTTACAACCTTGCTTGCCACAGTAGGAAAAGGAGAATTATGACCCATTTTCCCAGAATCCCTAGGGACCTGTGACCCAAATGCAGATGTTTGGCAGTTGACTGATGTTCACGATGGCTGCAGTGTCCCGGGGTCACGTGATTCCCTTTGCGACCTCCCCACCAGCATAGTCAATGGGGAAACCAGAGTCACTTAACAATTGGGATACTAATTTAACATCTGCAGTGATTCACTTAATAACTGTGGCTTGAAAGGTCGTAAAAGAGGAAAAATTCACTTAACAAGTGTTTCAGCAACACAAATTTTGGGCTCAGTTGTGGTCATAAGTCAAGGAGCACCTGTAGTAACATGGTTTTTCAGCAGGGGTGGGATTCAGCCAGTGTTACTACCGGTTCAGTGACGTTTGCGCCCACACGCGTGTAAAAAACCCGTAAGCTGTGCCGCCCAAAGAGCTGACAAGCATTGTGGGTGGTTGCGCAGCGTTTGAAACTCCCCTCTTTTCCTGCTTTTCCAACCTCAGCTGTGCCGCCCAAAGAGCTGACAAGCATTGTGGGCGGTTGCGCAGCGTTTGAAACTCCTCTCTTTTCCTGCTTTTCCAACCTCAGCTGTGCCGCGCAAAGCAGCTGAGGTTGAAGAAGCAGGAAATAAAGGACAGGGAAGAGCCCAGGCGGGCGGGTGGGCCAAACAGCAGCAAACACAGAACCTGTTCGGTGTCGGCTGCTCTTCAGAGCTACCGGTCCTATAGAGCCGGGCAGAACCGGTAGCGTCCCACCCCAGTTGTTAAGTGAGTCTGCCTTCCCCATTGATTTGGCTAGTCAGGAGGTCACAAAGAGATCACATGAGCCCAGGATGCGGCAACGGTCATAAAAATGAACCAGATGCCAAGCATCTGGATTTTGATCATGGGGATCCTGGAATGGTCGTAAAGGTGAAAAATGGTCCCAAGTCATTTTTGTCAGTGTTATTGTAACTTTGAACAGACTACCTGTAAGGAGGCCTGCATAGGGCCTTATGCCGAAAGCTGCCCCTTGCAAACCACAAAGGCCGGTCTCCATGCCAACTGCTCATCCTTACCCTAAGGAAGGGCATGAGAATGAGACCACCTTCAGGCAGGGCCAGGGGCTGTGATACCATTTTCCGTTCAACAGGTGCAGCACAGAATCCCGAAGTGGCTGAAAAAACTCCCACCTGCTATTTCCGGGGGCTGCTTTGCAAGGCTCCCTAAACTAAGCAGACCAACCACTTTGCCAAACTTAAGAGGGAAAAGGAAATCCCGTTCAGAGAACCCCACCTCCTGCAACAAAGGCCTTCACCCCGGTGAAACTGGGCTGGCGCTGCCTTTCGTGGACAGTTCGGGCAGAAGTCCGTCTCCTCGCTAATCTTAGGATCCCACCTATTTGGGTGAACCCAGGGAATGGGATAACTTGCCAACTCCAGGTTAAGAATGTGAGCAGCCCAAGATTTGCCTGTTGGGCTGCCACCACTTGAGCCAGGCTGCTGCTCCCCTGGTTAAACCGCAGTCCCTTTGGGGTCCCCTCAAGCCCCCTGCCCAGCCCTTCCCTCGCTCCCCGGGTCAGGGAGCCCCGGCCACACCCAGCTCGGAACCGGCCGGGGCGCGTGTGAACCGGCCGCGCCCGTCCCGCGCCCTCCAGGCCGAGCAGAAGCCCCCCCGCCAGTCGGGGCCAGCCCGCCCGGCCGCCCGGCCGCCCGGCGGCAGGCGATACTCACGAGCTGGTGGCCGTCGGACGGGTTGCCGTGTCGCCCGACGGAGCGTCGCCGGAGCCCCCGCCGGCCGGCCCGGCTGTGTCGCAGCAGCCCGGCCTCTGTGAGGTGGCCGGGACCGCCTGGCCCGAGCGCTCGCCTGGCCCCGCCGAGAGCGGAGAGGCCGTCGAGGGGGGCGGCCAGGCGAGGCGACCCAAGACGGGACGGGACAGCTGCGCCCGGAGCGCCGCGCTAATTTTAGCCCCGCCGGCTGGGCAGCTTCCATTCTGGGAGACAACCCCCCCCCCTTCTCGCCCCCCGGAGAAGGGCCGGACCAGGCCCGGACTGCGGACCCGCGTCCCGGCTTCTCCAAGCCGGCGCCCGCCTCCCTCCAGCCTTCCGCGCGGGGCAGGTTGGCCGGGCGGGGGGGCTCGGGTTAGGCGAGGCGAAGGCTCAGTCCCTGGACTCGCTGGCAGCTCAGTCCGGGGTCGCCCCGCTCCGCTTTTGAAGACGGCCAGCAAGGCCAGGCGGGAAGGGAGAAAGAGGGAGGCCGGAGGGAGGTCGCGCGGCCTCTCTTGTCTGTTGTTCTTCAAGCCGCGGAACCAGGAGCTGGTTGAGGTGTCGGCCGTTCAACGGGACCACCCAAAGCAGAGACCTGGGAGAAAGTGGGCGGTGGGGGGGGGAAGGATTCCTTCGCCCACCGGGCTCCCATCTGCGGACTTGGGATGATTATGGAGACGGCAAGATGAGGTCGGGCTCAGCCGGCACTTTGGAGCAACTGATAACAGATCATCAGAGTTGGAAGGGACCTTGTAGGTCATCTAGTCCAACCCCGCGCCCAATTGACTGGAGCAGGGGTCTCCAACCTTGGCTGCTTTAAGCCTGGCGGACTTCAACTCCCAGAATTCTGGGAGTTGAAGTCCGCTAGGCTTAAAAGCAGTCAAGTTTGGTGACCTCTAGACTGGAGGATGGCAAAGCCTGAGGTTAAGGTCTCAGATTAAGGCGGCATGTAAACCATGGCTTATGTTGTGAGAACCCAACAGATATGGGTTTGTTTAATAAACCACAAGGAAAAGTGTTAGATAACCATCCAGAGCCCATCATCACCAGAGTGTGCAGCATGTCCAGCTTTTTGGAAAACATAGCATTTCTGGCTCCTTCCTAAACACATCCGCACAGCTTTCTCAGCTACAATGCAAAAAAGCTTTGATTCTTTGGGGAGGTTTGGGGTTTTTTTTGGGGGGGGGTGTTGGGGGGGAATGTTAGCCTACTGCCCTGGGAATTTCTTACTTTTTCCTCACCCCTCAGCTGAGAAGGTTGCAATTGGTGAATGTTGGTTTGTTTGCTTGCTTGTTGTTTGTCTGCCACCCATCTTGCAAAGAGGCATTTATATTACATGACCCACCCAGGAACCATCATAAATACATGCCGGTGGCCAAGTGCCCATAATCCGATTATCTGATTTTGGGGACAGATGCAACAATTGTAAATGCAAGGACAAATTTTCAATCAATCAGAATAGAGCTAGAAGGCACCTTAGAGGTCTTCTAGTCCAGCCCCCTGCCGAGCACGAAACCCTGTACCATTTTAGACAAAGGATTGTCAAATCTCTTTTTTTAAGTCATGTTTTCAGTATTGTTGTAACTTGGAAGGGTCATTAGTTTTAAGTTATTAAACGAACAATGTTACGGTTTAATGCAGTGTTCATAGCCAATAAACATTTACAACACAACACATGCAGCTAAACCAAACAGTTGTAAAGAGTATCGTGATTAGGAAATCCGAGCCCAACTGCCCACCCCCATCCCAGAAAAGGTATTCTTGGATCCTATCCACAAGTGGGGCCAGATTGGCTTTAAAAGTGACCGGAGGTTTTTATCAGAAAAACAGAAGAGGCTTTATCAGTACTTACGATTGATAATGGGCAAACTAAATTAGGCACAGTAAGAAGATGTTCAAAGAATGGAACAACAAAAGGGCAGAGGCAAGATCTGGAGGGCTTGGCTTTTGATCCCACTTGTTTATCTGAGCTTCCCCTTTGAGATTGAGATGCAGATTTTACTCGAGAAGGTTAACTTTAAGAGTGTATTTTACTTATTTTATTCTGCTTACTCATCCCATGTTTGTATACTGGATCTCACAGGTATTATCCTCTCTCTTTTACTCTTTTTTTTTTCACCTGACCAAAGTGAATAAAACCTACTCTATTTCTAGACACACACACTTTTTATAGGATTCTCTTTTGACCACCGTGCTTCGAAAGCAGCTATAAAATACCCTTGGGGGAAAAGGCACAATAATAGCTGCATGACTTTAAAAAAGAACATAAGGCAGTAAAGTAAGGTTTGGAAAAGAATGAATTACCATGGTTTAGAAAATTACTCATTACATAAAATTACTCATTACCATGCAAATATTCATGTGGTGAGGAGGAAAGACCAGAGAAGGAGACATGGCAGCTGCTATGGTGGAATTAAAAGCAGCTGCAGTAATGCATGCAAATACCTGGTTGAGCATCATTTATTATCAGTCACTGCAAATGGAATTGCGTAAAATAGATTACAATGGCTAACTAAAAGAAAAAAAACCCCACAGTTTAAAGCTACCTTCTCCATCTGGCATTTGTCATATGTGCAAGATGACAGTCCTGTCATGCTAAAGGATGATAGGACTTGGCATCCATAGTTGGATTGGTCCAAACTGGAATCTGTTCTCTGATTTCTCTGCTAGCACTGTAAAAGTTCTAGCTAAGAGAATCTCTTATGCAGAGGGTGTGTAAGATGTATGAAGAGGTACAGCTGAAGCACAGTCAACTCATACATGTAGTCCTCAATCATACGACCACAAATGAACCCAAAATTTCTGTTGCTATGTGAGGCAGTTGTTAAATGAATTTTACACCATTTTTCAACCTTTCTTACCACAAGTTAATAACTTAGTAACATGGTTAAGTGAATCTGTCCCATTGACTTTGCCTTGCCCAGAAGGTCACAAATAGTGATCACATGACCCCAGGACACCGAACTGTCTTAAATACAGGTAGTCTTCAACTTACAACATTTCATATAGTGACCGTTCAAACTTACAATGGCATTGAAAAAAGTGGCATGTGACTATTTTTCACAATTGCAACCTTTGCAGCATCCCCATGATCATGTGACCAAAATTCAGATGCTTGACAACCAGTTCATATTTGTGACAATTCCTGTGTCCCAAGATCATGTAATAACCTGGTTACTATCTTATCAAGTGCGGTGATTTACTTAACTGTGGCAAGTAATGTCATAAAATGGGGCAAAACTCAGAGAGGAAACTGTTAAAGAAACAATGATAGCCTGGGCGAGAAATTTTGGATATAATATACAATTAGAAGATTGGGAAAAATTATGGACCAAAAATTATAAATTAATTGTGGCTGCCGCATATAAAGAGAACCGTTATAAAATGCTTTACCGTTGGTATCTAGCACCAGCAAGATTGGTGAAAATATACCCAAATATGAACCCTGAATGCTGGAAGTGTAAAAATAAACAAGGGTACCTTCTTTCACATGTGGTGGTCCTGCCCTAAAGCAAAAGAATGCTGGAATAAAATTAGAACGTGGTTGCAAGAAGTTACTGAATTTCAAATAGAATTTAAGCCTGAAATGTTTCTGCTAGGAATGTTCACAGGAATGTTTAAGAAAGAAATTGAATACATCATAATACACATTCTAACAGCAGCAAGAATAACCTATGCCCAGAGTTGGAAATTAGGTAGCCCTCCCACAGACTGTATGATTATAAAGAAAATTATGGAGAAATGGTAAAACATTGAAATTTCAAGAGAGGGAAGAGAAGGAATATTATACAGTCTGGAAAAAATGATACAACTGGTTGGATAATAGGACAGTAAAAATAAAAAATATAAACATGCATACATACAAACATACATGCATACATACATACATATAATAGAAACTGGGAAAGTCGATGTCACACACTACAAAGATTGTATTTGTGTTGTTTTGTTGTATTCTTTTGTATTTGTGTTGTTTTTAACTGTGAAAAATTCAATAAAAATTTTTTTTTTAAAAAATGGGGCAAAACTCACTTAACAAATTCTCATAACTACATAAATTTTAGGCTCAATTTTGGTCCTAAGTTGAGGATTACCTGAACATGCCAGTTACCAAGTGTCCGAAATTTGAGTATGTGACCACAGGGATGATGCTGCAACAGTCTTCAGAGTGAAAAACATAATAGCTTTTTCCAGTGGTGTTATAACTTTGAACAGTCACTAAATAGATGGTGGTAAGTTGAAGACCTGTACTTTTTTTGGTTGCGTCATTGCTCATGTCCCTGTTCTGAAATTCCTGTCCCCAGAACCTTCCACAGAGCTGAAGGAGCGACCCGATACCCGCTCTTATCCCTTTCATGGGTGATAAGAAGGGTCATTACGCCCAGAAATAGCTTGGTGGGGTCTCCTCAGGGCACTTTGCTCTTGAGATAGCTAAGGAAACCAAACTTAGCTCAGAAACTGAGGGCTTTTTCAGACTTTGTGATATTGTGAATTGGCACCAAAGTGGGGTGGGCTTGTCAAGGCAACCAGGAAGTTGAGAGCTGATACTGTCGTGTGGTGGAGCAGAGCTATGAAGAAGACTAGGCATCTTGGACAATCTTCCACCTCATGTTCTGATACCCACGAAGGCATTGTTTTGTTACTCAAAGTTGAAGAGAAACATTTCCAAACCAGAAAATGGGAAAGAAATTAGAACATCTGTTCCATATCATATTGTCTTTGTCAGATCGTCTGCCATATCCTTTTTTTCCTACTGCTTCTTCACAGATACCCAGCCAAAAGGTCCAAACCTTCCAAATATTTATCTATCAAATTTATTTGCTTTCTATCCCACCATGGAACTACTATAGGCAGCTTACAGCAATAAAAAGAAAGGAAGAAAAAAAGTGCAAACAAAGCATAAGTAAAATAACAAAACAATGAAAAAAGAAAGTGAGAAAACTCCAACTTCAAACTTCAACAAAAGATCTTCATAGGTTGTCTGAGTGAAGAAAGATGGCGGAAGTGACGAGGAAATATGGCAAAGAAAGAAATATAAGTTGCTAGCAATGCCAATTGTGTGAATGGGGGAAGTTGATTTACCCAAACAAAAGTGTGGGTAGAAGCAGCAAGGCACACTTAAGGGCTTACACCATCATTTTTGCACAGATTCTCCTACAAAAGGGCATGGAATCGCATCACAACCTTCCAGATTTGGGTGTTGGTAGGGCTTTAGGGGGCCACAAAGAAATGAGAAAAACCACATGCAATCTTGGGCTGTATATACTTGGTAAGTGGGTTGCATCACATTGACCGTCCTTCCGTGCTTGTTCTCTGGGTTTCCAAAACACTGTTGTGGTTTTCCATTTACCTCCAAAGTTCTCAGGCCTCACTTTTCCCAGTGAGACGTTTGTGCTGCATGGGACAGCAAACAGCAAACCAAAAGGAGGATTTAGAAGCCAGCGAACCTTTTCTGGTTCTCGGTAGGAGTCATAAGACTAACAGATCTACCACACACAGCAAGCACTGAATCGCAGTTCAAGTATGAGTTGGCCACGCTGTTCTCAAGTCTGCAACACATTTCAAACCATTTGAATTGGCAGCTTTAGTACTCCCCTTAATGTGCAATTTTGGCCTTCAGTTGGGGAAATGCTACTCCCAAAGACCCAGTCCATGTTGATGTCTGCAGTTGCAGTTCATGTCCTATAGGGGGCATGATAGAACAGCACATTCTGGAATCCAATCCATTTGATATTACGGATTTATATGCTGTATTATTAACTTTCTCCAAATAATAACTTTGCTCTTGTTCATTTAAACAGACAAATACAGGAAAACCTTTCCTACTGATCTCCATCTTGTTCGACCACACAGTCCAATGCCAAGTTCCGTTTTAAATGTAGGGTATTTTCATGCTACGATAACAACTGTGTCCCTAATTTAGAAAAATAAGCAAGTGTCTCGAGCATATTATTACTAGTGTCTCCATGATTATCTCAGCTTTTGGAGAGCACAGTCCGTGACACCAGATGCCTGAGATATTCTAAATAAAAGTATGTATGTTAAAGATAGCTTCTTGGCTTCTAGAGATAAAATATTTTTTTTTTTTTGGTGGGCCACACTATGAAAGAGGCTTGCTATTGCTTTCAACATCCCCTAGTGCCCTGTCCAAAGCATTAATTCCAACGCTGCTTAGCTTTTGAAGATCAGCTCAATGCAAGATTGGAGCCAAATGAAGTACAGAAAACTTGCTTTGCCACTAAAAGCTTAAACTCGATAACCTAATTTGAGGTTTTAAAATAGCAGTATTGATTATGTGATTAGTGTTACCAGATGCTGACCCACAAATCTAATACCAAATGTTTGGATTACAGTTCCTAGAAACACAAAGGGAATTATAGTCCCATCTATACTGGGAGGGGTTGGTGGAAGAGTCTGAATTGAGGTGTAATGTTTGTCTATCAACTTGGTGATTTGGTGCATAAGCCTATCTTGGGATTTTAGGGATGACATTTATCTTAGCAGGGAAAAGTGCTGAATAATACTGAATGAATAATTAGATACTGAAATGGTAAGCAGGATCAGGCTTGGTTAGTTCGTATTAGAGAAGAGTCCACCAAATAAATAAATATTAAATAAATAAATGAATAAATGAATGAATGAATAAAAAATGGAGATAGAGATAGATGGATGGATGGATAGATAGATAGATAGACTATTGTGCCCATGGAGACATGAGCTGAATTGAGTACATCTTTACTCTTTTCTCCAGAGTCAAGTTAGATTCCTGGAAAATTAGTTTTTTGGCAGAGATGCAGATACGTAGACAGATTAAACAAATATATTTTCAGGGAGCCCTTAGAATGCAATATTGCAGGCTAATTCTGCTGACTTCCAGCTGCCTGCAATTTGGCAGTTCAGATCTCACCAAGTTCAAGGTTGACTCAGCCTTCCATCCTTCCGAGGTCGGTAAAATGAGGACCCAGATTTGTGGGGGCAACAGGCAGACTCTATAAACCACTTAGAGAGGGCTGTAAAGCACTGTGAAGCGGTATATAAGCCTAAGAAGTGCTATTGCTATTACAAGCATGGAAACACTGTTTTGATGTGTTTAAATGAAAATCTCCTAAAACCTCTGTGTGGTAGTCAGTCCATCACCATTAAAGATCAGAGCTTCAGCAAATGACTTCTGTGAGAGATGTCACAGATGTAATTCACTTTAAAAAAAACCCGCAAATGCAAAGTGACGTGTATGTATAGTGCAGAAAGGCCAGGAATATTTTAGACCAATTCTCAGCCGCTTTATGCCCACCCAAGAATTTCACTCTCACAAAAATCTGCAAAGTGAGGGGCTGCCACAAAGAGAAGGGGGTGCAACTCATTTTCCAAAGCACTGAAGGCAGGACAAAAAGCAACGGATGGAAACTAATCAAGGGGAGAAGCAACCTGGAATCAAGGAGCAACTTCCTGAAAGTGAGAGAACAGGAGTTGCCTCCAGAAGTTGTAGGAGCTCCATCACGGGAGGATTTTAAGAAGAGACTGGAGAGGCCTTTGATCTGAATGGCGTCGGGTTTCCTGCCTGAGCAAGTTCCTTGCAGTTCTCCTCCTCCTGGTTTGGATAGGAGTTTCTCCAGGTTGATTCTTCTTGTAAATTCACCCCCACCCCCCAAAGAATATGTCACTTCAGATCTCTTGCAAAAGATCACTCAAAGTATTTTTGGTTTTGCAATTTATTAGATGCCAAGAAGAATGCATCTCTCTTTTAATTTGTATCACTGAGATTGACTCATTTTATAAATGATGGTTAGGAGACTTATACTTTCAAAAAAATTACTGAAGACTTGGAACCACAATAACATTGACACCAATACTGAACATTTATTGGCATGGGTTGGGGGGATTCTGGGAGTTGAAGTCCACACATCCTAAAGGTGCTGAAGTTTAAAAAGCAGGTCTTCTGCACTTTTCTAAATTAGAGATAGTCCTTGACTTACCAACATTCGGTCAGAAAATGTTTGAAGTTACAATGGCATCCCTATATGATCAAAATTTGGGGGGTTGGCAACCGGCATGCACGTATGAGTGCAGCATCCCATATGGTCACATGAATCTTCCTAGCTGGTTTCCAACAAGCAAAGGGGAAGCTGGGTTCATTTAACAACTGCATGATTCGCTTAACAACTGATTCTCTTAGCAAGCATGGCAAAAAAGATTGTAAAACCAGGTGTGACTTTCTTAACCGTGTTTGCTTAGCAACAGAAATTCTGATCTCAATTGTGGGTGTCAGTAAATAAATGTTAATTTGACTTTCACGATACAAAGTAGATCCAGCAATGAAAATCTTAAACTGAACAGAGACGTTTGCATTTAGTGTTCTCTATTCAATAAAGCACATAAAATAAGACTGTCCTATAGACAGGAGAAAATTAATTGATGTTAGAGTCCTGAGGTCAAGTTTTAAGTATGTGTCTGTCACAGAAGCTCTAGCGCAGGGGTGTCCAACCTTTCACCTTCCCTGGGCCACATTAGAAGATGAAAATTTGGTTTGGGCCGCACATAAAATAAAATAACAGTAACGATACCCGATCATCCCAAAAAAACATAGAAAACATAGTTAACATATTAAATTTATTTGGAAATAAAGTTAGTGAGATATTTTTATTGTTTATTATTAATTATTTATTTAAAATTATTTATTTTTTATCACGGTTTTTTTATCACAGTTTTTTTTATCACAGTTTATTTTCTGGCCACATTTTGCGGGGGGGGGAGGGGGGAGAAAGCTCGCCTGCCTCAGGCCAACCTCTCCTCCTGCAAATAGCCCGGCTGGATGAGGCAGGACTGGAAGGCAGAAGCAGCAGCAGCAGCGGCGGGGGCAGAAGCCTTCCCCAGTCAGCTGCTTCTGCCCCCGCCGTCGCTTCTTCCCCTGCCACCGCTGCTGCTTCTGCCGCCGCCACTTCTGCCCCCCCACCCCCCGCCGCTGCTTCTTCCCCGCCACGCCGCCGCTTCTGTCCCCACCGCGGAGGCAGCGGTGGCGGGGGCAGAAGCAGCAGTGGTGGCAGGGGCAGAAACGGCGGCGGCGGGGGCAGAAGCGGTGGGGGTGGTGGCGGGGGCAGAAGCAGCGGGGGTGGCGGCGAGAGAAGAAGCGGCGGCGGCGGGGGCAGCAGCAGCGGTGGGGGCAGAAGCAGCAGCAATGGCAGGGCAGAAGCGGCGGTGGTGGCGGCGGGGCAGAAGTGGTGGCAGCAGGGGCAGCAGTGGCGGCAGGGGCAGAAGCAGCAGCGGTGGCAGGGGCAGAAGCGGCGGCGGTGCCGGCGGCGGCAACAGCAGGAGGTGGCACTCTGACGGCGCCCACCTTTTCTCTTGCTGCTTGGCCTGGCGCTCGCCTCGCCCCGCCTCGCGCCTACCTCTCCTCCTCCTTCTCGCTGGCTGTGGCAGGATGGTTGGGGTGGGCACTGGGCCGCATTACGAGGGGACCTGGGCCGCATGCGGCCCGTGGGCCGTGGGTTGGACAAGCCTGCTCTAGCGTGAGGTCTTTCAAACTAAGTTCCGTGGGACTAGGTGTAAAAAAAAAACTTTCTCTGCAAGGACTTAGGGAAAACTCTCCACAAGAGGTTCAAAGCTAGGAGTTCAGAATACAGTTAGCCAGTGGAGTGGACAGAAGGTCAGTCTCATGATTAGAAGGTCCCTGCCCTTCTTTCCTCTCCAATTCTTTGAGGAGGTTTGCAAGCCCCCTCTCCCTGACTGTGGGAAGGAATCTCTTCTAGATTGAAGCCATTGTTTGCATTCAGTCTCATAACAACTTTGTGGTGGTCATCCAGCAGAAGGGCCAGTGAAGTGCCCCCAGAAAGGGCCTCCTGCACAACACACAAAACACAGCATAAGAGTTGGACAAGTCTCTGGAGGCCTTCTGAGTCAAACCCGCTGCTCAAGGAGACTGTATACCGTTCCAGACAAAGGGTTGTCCAATCTCTTCTTCAGAACCTCCAGGATTGGAGCACCCATGAGTTCTGGAGGCAAGCACGCCATTAATTGTTCATACTCAACCTCACCATTTCTCCTCAGTTCTAGGTTGGATCTCTCCTTGAAAAGTCTCACCCATTACTTCTTGTTTTGCCCTCAGCTACTTTCCTGTCTCCCTGAGCAACTGGCAACGAAAGGACAAATTGACTCAATACTGGACCATTATGACTAAGAGCCATTTAAAGGCCTTCTCAGAGCTTTGAGTGCTCTGCGAGTCTAGGTAGTCCTCAACATACAACCAAAATTGAGCCCAACATTTCTGTTACTAAATGAGACATTCAGGGCACATTAAGGCAAATTTTGCTCCATTTTACGACCTTTCTTGCTACACGTGTCAAATGAATCACTGTAGTTGTTAAATTAGTAAGAAGATTAAGTGAATCTAGCTTCTCCGTGTGGTCACAGGGCCGTGTATGTGTGAAAAACAAGTTACTCTTTTCAGTGCCGTTGCTAAATGAACTATTGTAAGTCGAGGACTACTGTACTCATGAACAGGCCTGGCTGAGGAAAAGGTATTTCCTCTCACTGTGAGCTCCAGGGGATGCCTGATCAACAACCAGATGAGCCACATTCAGCAAATCTATCCTAAAATAAATTAAAGAGGGAGATGGAGAGAAAGTCTATGAAGAAAACTTACCTATAGAACATAAACAGATCATTTTTAGAGACTGGAATGTTCCATGGAGAGGACAAAAAAAATCCTTTACCTAGAAAAACTCAATTATGAAAAAGTCCTTTCTGAAATATGTGCTGGGCCCAGAATGTCTTCAAGGCCGATCTTATTTTAAAAGGTCCTCAATACAACACAGATCCAAGAAACCATCCCTGACTCGTTTTAGAAACGCGAGGAATTTATTATTTTTATAAGAAATTAAAAAAAAAAAACAATACTTACAAATTTAAGTTACCATAAGACTTGCAGCAATATATCTTTATATACACAACTATAATCTCCTAATATTTTTACTTTTATTTTAGCAGGTCTTCAAGTGGACTCATGACGCATGTTCAGGATGAGTTATCAAAAGTCTCTGATCACACGGTTTTAGACAATCTTGCAAGACGAAAATACAGCCAGTCAAATTTATAGGGACTGAAAAATATTTCAGCCTGGATATGCAATACAGTTTTAACTATCTGCAAAAGGAAACCAGCAAACCCTTTCAAAAGAAATCTCTGTATGTTCACTTTACAATTTGTTAGACCTTGGAATACAAAAAACATCACAGACGTCAACAAGGATGTTGTTTGACAACACAGACACACATAACAATGAAGAGATACTTTAAAGTGGACAGGCAACCATGCAGTTGGTCAAATTCTCTTCCTGCACTATTTGAGTTCATCAGATGATGAAGTTTACTGGGATGCTATAACCAAAAATATTTCAGATATTTTGCTCACAAGCCGTTCAAACCACACCAATAGACATACTGGATAATAGTATTCCAGGGAGTTTTGAAGTGCCGCAATGAAGACAACAATGGTGTGAGCAAGTGCATACACACATATGTGCAACACACTTCCTTGAAAGGTTACTAAACACTATCCTCTGAAACGCGTACTTAACACTTTTTGAAAGCTGCCTGATTCCAGGATTTTGCCCTGCAAGGATTCAAGTCCACTTGCTTTCCTAAAGAAGACAGTGTTTCCATGAAGGCGGGGGTGTGAAATGACATCCTGAAACTCAGCACCAAAGGCAGCTGAAGAGCAACGGATGACTTTTTGCGAGAAACACCAACAAGGATGTCGAGATGATTCTCCTTAGGAGAAACATTTACTTTACTAAAAAAGTCGGGGAATGTTACTGTGATCTGATCCACTGATGCAGCAGAAAATGGAAGATATAGTATAGATGTGCAGGATCCAATAAAATTATGTTGGAAGAACTAGTTATTTATCAAGGGGAAACTGTTCTTTCTCTATTAGAGGTCCTCCAAGCCTCAACCCATGTATTTTTGTAGCTGTAAGCGAACTCAGAGCTGGAATTCTTGATTCAGGGACATTCTCAAGTGTGTTCTGTCTCCTCTTTTCCAGGAAGAGGGATCTTCATAAAATCCACGGTCATTTCCCTCGTTTCAGAGAATATGGAGGGTGAAAGTTTGTTTTCTCCCAGTAAGTTTTTTTCATCTGTGTCACTAAGCAGAAAGTAACACAGGTTCTGCATGTGCTTCTGTTGATGGGCTCCAGAGCCAGAGGCCCTTTTCCTTGCTGGCATTAAGCCCCCCCCTAAATAACAAAACAGGAAACGTGGGTTTCCTTTCAGTTCAAAACATGCGTGAAACATGCATTCTGGTCCAGGTCAGACCCTTAGGCAGCTGCATTCAATTTGTGGAAGCTTTGCTGCTAAGGAGGTGCAGGTCCATTCTGATAATTAGGTAGGATATTCTTGAGTGCTTGAGTAGAAAGCAATCTGGCACTAAGACCAAGGAAGATGCTTGATAACTTGGGCAAAGTAGGAGAAGGACCTGCAGAACCTGGGGGCGGGGGGGGGGGTGGGGGTAAAAGAGGGATCAGCCTAGAATCCCTACGTAGCCACAGGCAGAAGTAATCTTTTTAAAATTCTTCTCACACTCCTTCTCCTACAGCCAGGTTCCTAAGCATTCTCCAAAGTGACACCAGGTGATAAATGAACCATCACGACATTTGCAGATGCCTTAAGTTTTTTATCCTAACATGCCACAAACACATTCAAGACCATGGACCACGAAGAGACCAAGTAAGAAGGCGGGGCCCGTTCAGAAGAGTTAAACAAAAGACACAAGAGACAGGAAGTCCTGCAAAGACCAAAAACCACACGCTCCAAATACTGCACAACAATGATCAAGGTCACCTTGTCAACCGTTGGACCAAATGGGAATTCTAACTCTGTCAAGAGAAAGGGGCTCGCAGAAGGACGAGGGGGGGCTACCCAGAAGCAACCCTGCCCACCGGTGGAAATCAAGGAATTGGGAGCCTCCTTTTGAAACACACGGATGCATTTCATCCTCTAGCTATCTAAATGCTCCTCGCCCTTAGAAAAGGTCACCTGCCATGGGACCCAACAATGGCATCAACTGGCCGAGGGAACACCTGTTCCTCTCCCCCCACCCACCCCAAAACAAACGTTTGGGAAATCTATCCGGCTTGAATGAACTGTGGCAGCCCCTAAATCAGCATCATCCCTAACCTCTGGGAGTTTGCCCCAAAGTCCCCCCCGGGCTCTGTCCTCCTCCACCTTGAGAAGACAGAATACAACAGGAAGCCTCGTGTCAGTGAGGTGGTGTTCCCAGCACAGCATCATGGATCTCACAGCCTTTATTGCCCCTTTACTACGATTCTCCCAGCAGAGGTGAAGATCGCTTCAGGCCCTCTGGAGATCTGCTTGGTCACTGCCCCAAAGAGGCACGCTGTGGATGGTGCTCGGGCTGCAGCCGTTGCCGTTTGGGGTGTCGGTGGGAGGAGTGAGGCCCACTTCGCTTATCACCTGCCCACCTGGCCTGCCGCCTTCTTTCCTAACAATAGTGCTGTTGGCCAGCAGCACAGGGGTGTCATAGTCCTGGGGGGTGTTGAGCATCGGGGAGGTGGAACTGTCCAGCGAAGAGGCAATCCCTTTGGAGAAGGCAGGCGTTTCATTTGGCAGGAGCCCATCCGTGAGAAGCAATTTCTGCATAGGTAGAAAGGAAGGATTAAATCACAGCGATAAAAAAATGGGAATGTTGGTAAAACAAACAGAAAACTTAACTCCACCATGGAAAAAGTTATTGTTTGGTATTGCTGTCTTTTTCTGCAATTGGATGAGCACCTATGACTCCCAAGGCAGAGAGAGTCAATACTTATTTCTCTCTTGGGGTCTCTGTCCTTCTCTCAAACACACACACACACACACGGGGTGGGAGGCACTTCTCATACCTTTTTATTCCTTAAGATTTACATCCTGGCTTTTTTCCACAGAGCTTCAGATGGCTTACTTGAGGAAGCTCTTAGATTTGTGCTCTTAGTAGCTTACAATAATATTAAATACCAGTATGAACCTTGGTGGCACAGTAGTTAGATTGCAGTATTGCAGGCTACCTCTGCCCACTGCCAGGAGTTCAGTCCTGACCGGCTCAAGGTTGACTCAGCCTTCCGTCCTTCTGAGGTTGGTAAAATGAGGACCTAGATTGTTGGGGGCAAGAGGCTGACTCTGTAAATCGCTTAGAGAGGGCTGTAAAAAGGACTGTGAAGCAATATATACCTCTAAGTCCTATTGCTATTGTACAATGAAAACCAACAAAATTCTAAGAAAGGGCCCAAAATGTCATAGACAAAAAACTGAAATAAATAAAATTAGAAAACCAACCAACTTTTCAGCCCCTTCTTAATTTGTAGTACAGAAGGAACTGGTCTTGTACACTTCAAGCCAGAGAAAAGGTTGATGAGATGCTAATGTTTCCGTGTTATTTTTCTTCTAGATACAATTTTGGGATTCTTCTGCCCCTTGCAATGCAGAATAGCTGAACAGGTGTTGCAAAATGAAGTTGGGGGTTCAAGCAGTGTCAGGTGCACTCCACTCACGTGTTCCAGGTCTGCAGTGCTATTTTCCATCTGCAAATTCTGGCTGGTGCAGCTAAGCAGATGATCCAGAATAGATTGCTTGGGATGCATCCCTTTATCAAAACGGTTATACATGCCACACCAGAACCTCAGAGAGAGAAAGTAACAGAAAATAATAGTTAAGAGATCCTTGAAAGGTTCAAATGTGCAAGAGAAGGGAGCAGAAGAAAGTTGTCCTCATCTTTGCTGGATCAAGAATCACTGCCTTAAAGGAAGAAGCAAGTTTAATCCAACAGCTCTGATGTAATCAAGCTGCAAGGCTTGGAAGAAGGTTTCCTTTCTGCTACCCAACATGAGGGTTAACTTGCATTGTAATCAACCCATAGTCTGATAACCATCAATCTTAGATGGATCAGCTATTGCTAACCTAACTTCAGTTTGTCATAAGTGGCAGCAGAGTTTCCAACTAAATGAAAAATGGGTTGGCATAAAAACCTTGCTTCAGGCAAAGAAAGACAATTACACCTTATTATTATTATGTCCATGAAGCAAATGGCTGCAAAATTTGGAGATCCAGTATATGCTTTTAGGCTCCCTTGGAATTGTACAATTAAGACACAGTTGCTTCATCGCCTAGAGCAGGCGTCCCCAACCACCGGGCCGCGGACCGGTACCGGTCCGTGGATCATTTGGTACCGGTCCGCAAAGAAAATAAAAATAAAATAAAAATGGCGGCTTTCTTCCCCTTCGGTGAATGCTGCTGGGATCAGGGATCAAGGACACAAATGAAAGAAGGGGGGGGGGGAGGAAGCAACCAAAGCCCGTCCTGCTCTCCGGCTCAGCGGCTTCGGTTTCCTCCCGCCTCGTTCCTCTCTCAGTCGCTCTCTCGCTCCTCCACCAGCCCAGGAAGAAACTGCTTCAAAGAAGCCGGCAGGGTGGCTTTTCCTGTCGGTGCAGCTCCTCCGAAGCGCCCGTTCACCCCCACCCCGCCGCCCGCGGTTCAATCCAGTGCTCCGTTCTGCCTGCCTGCCTGCCTTCGTTTCTGGTTGTTTCGGAGCAGCTTTGGCTGAGAATAATAACTATTCGCCTCTTTTACTCAGCCGAAGCTGCTCCGAAACAACCAGAAACGAAGGCAGGCAGGCACGCAGGCAGAACGGAGCACTGGATTGAACCACGGGCGGCGGGGTGCGGGTGAACGGGCGCTTCGGAGGAGCTGCGGCGACAGGAAAAGCCACCCTGCCGGCTTCTTTGAAGCAGTTTCTTCCTGGGCTGGTGGAGGAGCGAGAGAGCAACTGAGAGAGGAACGAGGCAGACACCTGGAGGGATAAGGCTGAGGGAGGGAGGGAGACACCTGAGGGATAAGGCTGAGGGAGGGAGGGAGACACCTGAGGGATAAGGCTGAGGGAGGGAGGGAGGGAGACACCTGAGGGATGAGGCTGAGGGAGGGAGGGAGGGAGACACCTGAGGGATAAGGCTGAGGGAGGGAGGGAGACACCTGAGGGATAAGGCTGAGGGAGGGAGGGAGACACCTGAGGGATGAGGCTGAGGGAGGCGGGGCTGAGAGGCGGGGCTTCTCAGCCATCCTGCAGGGACTTGTCCTGAGCCTCCCTGAACTTGGTTTGCTGGCAGACGTTTTATTACCCAACTAGGTAACAACATCAGATGTTATCTAGTCAGGTAATGAAGCGTCTGCAAGCAAACCACCAAACTCGGATTCCTCCCCCTCCCCCCCTCCTTGAAAAAGTGTCTCCCTCCCCCCCCCCGGTCCTTGAAAAAGTGTTTCTGCGTGAAACTGGTCCCTGGTACAAAAAAGGTTGGGGACTGCTGGCCTAGAGATTAAGTTCTCCAGATGCTACAAAATAACCTTTGCGGATACTTTGGCCATAAACCTTGGTTTAATAAACCAAACTTGATTAATCAGTAAATAAACATTTTCTACCACTGCATCTACCTCCCACTTCCCTTTTCTTATGCTATAATCTCAAAAACTTTAAACCAGAGTTTCCTATTACAACCCAAGCAAGGATTTGTAGTTTAATGCTGGTTACTTCAAAAAAAGACAGCAGCAATGGTACAATGGTTAGAAAAGCAGCCCTGGAGGCTGACTCTGCCCACTGCCAGGAGTTTGATCCCGACTGGTTCAAGGTTGATTCAGCTTTCCATCCTTCCAAGGTGGGTAAAATGAGAACCCAGATTGTTGGGAGCAAGAGGCTGACCCTGTGAACCGCTTAGAGAGGGAGGTAAAAGCACTGTGAAGCCACAAATAAGTCTAAGTGCTATTCCAATCTTTACTGACCGCTGCAGCATCCGCATAATCATATGATCAAAATGCGGATGCTTGGCAACTGTGTCATATTTATGACATTTGCAGTGTTCTGGGGTCATGTGATTCCCTTTTGTGACCTTCTGACAAAGTCAACTGTGTTACTAATGTAACAACTGCAGTGATTCACTTAACAATTGTGGCAAGAAAGGTCATCAAATGGTCCAAAACTCACTTAATAACATAAATTTTGGACCATCTATTGTGGTCATAAGGCAAGGACTACCTGTATTGGTGGTTCAAAAGTGACTAGATTCAAACGAGCCCAGAACTTATTCCTAAACTATAAAAAGCAGAGTTTCTCCTCTCTAACAAAATCTCTTTCTTGATCTGCTTTTGATTGAACATTTCATAAACATTAAACAGCATGCGCAGTGGGATTATCTCCGTCCAAGCTTCTCCTTTCCCCAGTCAGGACTCACTGGAAACTGAAGGGCAGCGTATTGGGCTGGAGAGATGTGTAAGCCGTGTATCCCTTGTAGATGGGGTTTCTGAATTCCAGCTTCCTCTGCAGGAGAAAAGGCCACAGGGAATGTGTTTTCTCAAAGATTCTGCAAAGAAGAGAGCAAAGAACATCAGCACAGCAGCAAGACAGTTAACTCCCAATGGTTGGGGGACCTGTCGTTTAGATTACAGGGAGCCAGCCTTGGAGGTTGTACAGTCTCAAAGAGTTCATTCAAAAAAGGAGGGCAAAGTATCAGGGGTACTTTTAACTGCCATTTCTTCACACTTTTTCACCCTTCATTAGAGCTGCAGAGAGATGCCTTCCTTATGACGAAGTTTCGGGATAGACAGAATCACAGCAGAATCACCTTCATTCTTATTTGCTTCATCTGCTAAGCCAGGGTTTCTCCACCTTTGTAATGTTAAGATGGGTGGACTTCAACTCCCAGAATTCCCTAGTCAGCCATCATGTTTTTTCGGGGGTGTTTTCTCCCCCAGCAGCCCTGGATAGCTCATTTCCAGGAACTCCTTGTGGTCTCCCATCCTCACCCCACCTAGTCTTGAGGCCGCTAGTATTAGAATAGAGTTCCTCAACCTTGGCAACGTAAGCATGAGTGGACTTCAATTCCCAGAATTCCCCAGGCAGAATGCTGACTGAAAAACAGGTACTCCTTGACTTATGAACTTAATGGAACTTGCCCATTATGGTTGTTAAGTCAGAATGATTTTAAAATGGGTCACAACCATTTTTGCTTGGTCACTAAGTGAATGCAATGGTATTAAGCAAACCCATTGTTTGCTATGTTTACAACAAAAGCACTGCAAATTGTGATCGGGCGACTTCAGGGTGCTGAAAGCCACAAATGAGGGCCAGATGCCGAGCAGTTGAAATGCCGTCACATGACCATGGGAGGCATCAGAACTGGTTGCAAGAACTTGGCGGGGGGGAGGGTTCCATCGTAACTGTCACTACGTCAACCTGTCACAAATCAAGGACTACCTGCACCAAGCAAAGATCTGCTCCAAATTACTTCCTTGGAATCCACACTTGGGATAAATCCAAATCCTGGTTTAAGAGGCTTGCTAAACTAGGTTAAAACGTTGTCCAACATTCTGCTTTCAACCTGATGTATCCAAGGACCCACTTATTTCTTAGCTGTGGGCATTTCATGAGAATCTTTTCTTCTATGAATTTGTCATTAAAACTTTCTAAAAGATATATATATATATATATATATATATATATATATATATATATATATATAGACGCAGTGGGAAGGAACACTGCATGTAGCTCTAGCAGAGCCCACATCAAAGCTCACTTGTGTGCCACACATTTACAGTAAATCACAGAAGTGAGTACAACCCCTCACATTTTGTAAATATTAAGTATATCTTTTCATGTGACCACACTGAAGAAATGACACAATGTAAAGTAGTGAGTATTCAGCTTGTGTAACAGTGTAAATGTGCTGTCCCCTCAAAATAACACAACACACAGCCATTAAACTGCTGGCCACAAAAGTGAGTTCACCCCTAAGGGATAATGTCCAAGTGGGGCCCTAGCAGTTGTTTTCCCTCCCTGGTGCCATGTGACTTGTTAGTGTTATAAGGTCTTTGGTGTGAAGGGGGAGCAGTGGGTTAAATTTGGTGTCATCGCTCTCGCTCTCTCCTACTGGTCACTGGAAGTTCAACATGGCAATAGACTCTTTGAGGATCTGAAAAAATGAATTGTTGCTCTACATAAAGATTGCCTAGGCCAATGGTGGCTGACCCTCTTGGACTCTCGTGCCGAAAATTGTTTTGAAAACAATGGTGGCCACACAAAATATTGACACTTTGGGCCCCATTTGGCCATTATCCCTTAGGGGTATGCTCACTTTTGTTGCCAGCAGCTTAGATATTAATGGCTGTGGGTTGCGTTATTTTGAGGAGACAGCACACATTGAAGCTGTATACTCACTAGCTTACATTGGGTCATTTCTTCAGTGTGGTCACATGAAAAGATATACTTAAATATTTACAAAATGTGAGGGGGTGTACTCACTTCTGTGATATACTGTACATGTATCAAACTCTCCTTCTCCAAAAAGATAGCGAGTTTTGTTCTTAATGTTAATAGCAATAGCACTTAGACTTATATATCACTTCACAGTGCTTTACAGCAGGGGTGGGATTCAAATTTTTTAACAACTGGTTCTGTGAGCGTGGCCTAATTTGTGGGTGTGGCTTGCTGGTCATGTGACTGGCTGGGCATGGCTTGTATGTAAATATTATAAATATTTATGTAAATATTGATTTTTTTATAAAAAAAAGAGCAACTTTTACCCCAAATCAGACAAAGCCGGCAGGCAGATTGAGTTGCTCACAGAACCACAGATTCACTTAGAGATCTACCACTCTGCAATCTGCTACCTGAATCTGCACTGAAAAATAGAAGCTTCCGTCCTAAGGAAGGTTCGGCTCTGCTTTTAGATTAGCTAGAAAGCAACAAATCCAACGATTTCCTGCTTTCTAGCTAATCTAAATCTCCGAGCACAGAAGAGCTGATGGTCGGGGGGAGAAGGAAAAATAGCAACTTACCAAACGTAGGCAAGTTTGACAGTGCACATGCCAGGCAAGGAATTGAGTGGGCGGGGAAGGGCGGGGCCAGCCAGTGGCGCGATTTGCCAGTTCTCTGAACTGGGCAGAATCATAACAACTGGTTCTATAAAACCGGTCTGACCAGGTGGAACCCCACCACTGCTTTACAGCCTTCTCTAGGGGATTCCAAAGTCAGTATATATGCTCCTAACAATCTGGGTCCTCATTTTAGAAGGATAGAAGTTTCCATCCATTAATTCTTGTCCTGCCCTCAGCTACTTTCCTGTTTCCTTGAGCAACTGGCATCGAAAGGACATATTGACCTGGTACTGGAAACTTTGGTGATGATCATGACTAAGAGGCATTTAATGGCCTTCTCAGAGCTTTGAGTAACCTTTAATCATCCCAATCTCAGCACTATTGTGGCTTTGAATTTTGAGGCCAAGCCACATGCACAGAATGTTCTCCTTCTAAATATAGGTAATCCTCAAATTATGACAATTGAGCCCAAACTTTGTCGCTAAATGAGACATTTGTTAAGTGAACTTTGCTTCATTTTACAACTTTCTTGCCACAGTTGTTAAGTAAATCACTGTAATTGTTAAGTAAATAAGAAGGTTGTTAAGTGAATCTGGCTTCTCCATTGACTTTGCTTGTCAGGTCACAAAAGGTGATCACATGACCTCAGGACACTGCAACCGTCATAAATATGAGTCAGTTGCCAAGCATATTGCGCCTAACAATCTGGGTCCTCATTTTACCGACCTCAGAAGGATGGAAGGCTGTGTCAACCTTGAGCTGGAGTCAGCAGAATTAGCATTCTAACCACTGTGCCACCACAGCGATCCCACGAAACAGAGGGAACTCAAGATTCTGTGTATAGGACTCACTTTAGATCTTCTCGGTCCTTCTGACAGGTCCCTAGGAAGTTGCCAAACTGGCAGGAATAGACGTGATCATGAATTTCAAAAAGCAGCCGCTCGTTGAATTCAAACGCACAAGGAAACTGTTGCATGAGATGCCAGGTGCATTCAAGGAACTGCGTGAAGACGGGGGACACCTCCTTGGGATCCCCTTCAAGATGGCCACACCTGGAGAGACCAAAAAACAAGCAACAGCAATGCAGTGAATGTGGTGCTTGCAGGGAGTCCTCGACTTACAACCATTCATTTAGCAGCCATTAAGGGAAGGCAATTACCAAAATAAATTATTTTAAATTGCAGTCAATCCTGTTTCCTCATTGCTGGGTGGTGCAGCAAGGATGCTGGAGCTAAATTGATCTCAGCTCCTCCGGGACCAAATACAAAATAAAAATAGGTAGTCCTCGTCTTATGATCATAATTGGGACCAGAATTTTCGGACCCAAGTCGCTGTGGTTGGAGTTGGAGCCAATTTTACAATGTTCATGGCAGTCATTAAGGGAATCGCCACAGCTGTTAAGCAAATCCTGCTTCCCCAATGGTCATTATTTGCTGGAAATCCGCAAAAAAAGTTGCCAATCATGATCACACGATCGCAGGCCACTACAACCGGTCATAAATGCAAACTGGTTGCCAAATGCGTCCGCAGTGAGGATGTGATGGTTGCAACTGCAAGCGTAAGGTCGTATTTGCAAAATGTCATGCAGAATTGCAAATAGGTAACAGCTCCACAGGGGTTCCCTAATCCCCTTTTCCCCTGTTCTAAACAGATTCTGTAAAAACTGCAGCCCAGAAGTCAATCCTGCTTTGCTGAAAGGTATGAAATGAGATTAAGCAAGCACAAAAAGAACCAAAAAGATGTGGAAATGGAGAACTAATCCATTTTAGTGCCAATTTCAGCTGCCCCCAAATAATTTGAGTTTTCCTCTCCACCAGCAATTTTCCAAATGTTAGAATAGCAGAAGAATTGGAATATTCTTTTTGAAATAATAATTTTAATTAAAAAGTCTTCTCGGATATCAAAGATGAACAAAAAGTAAAATTAAAGAAGAAGTAAAATGAAAAAATGATAAAGCAAATAGAAACAGGAATGGAAAAATATGTAGTGACTTCCAATATCTTTTACAGCAGTAAAACCAAATCTTCTCACTTCCCTCTTCAAACTTACCTATTTTCCTTCTTCCCATTATCCAACCCTTTTTAAATCAGCAAATCCATAAATCAGCAAAAACCCTTTTTTCCATTCTCAGCAATAGGTCCATAAAATTTTTCCAGACTTCAATAAGCATACTTGTTATCTTATCCCTGATCAAACAAATCAATCTTATCATTTTTATTAATTCCAGTGAGGAAAAGTTCAAAGATCCTTATTTTTTTTATTCTTATTTTCCCTTTGCCTGCCCCATGGTTCATCTTTTATAACTTGCGCGCGCACACACACACACACACACAGCCCCAGTTTAGGAGCTATTTCTTTCTGTTAATCATGCTCCAAGCAGAAAAGAAGACTTCTTATTCCACATTTATAATTCTAATACACAAACCTATTTTTACCTGTGTGAGAATTTATGGCCCATCGCAATCCACTCCTTCTCTATCAGAACCTTTAATGTTAAATGAAAGAGGGGGGAAACAGAAATATGGCATTATAACGCGGTAATATTTATATAATTCAAATCCTACCTTTCCATCAAGAATAATGGAAGAGGATAGATGTAACTCAGGGTTGAACTGTGGGGTCCTTGGCACTCTCTGATTATGGTGAAGACATTTCATTACCCAACCAGATAACACAATCAGTGCTTGTAAGCATGTAGTTTGTCCTGCCACTTTGGTGAGAGTGTGGTTTTCTCCTTGGTACCGGTAGGTCCTTGATTAGGGCATTGTTTTCTGGTTGATTATTAGTCTGGTGTTATTCCCTACTTATCTGCTGTTGGTTGTTGCAGAGGATGTGTTCTGGTCTTTTTTTGGTTTCTTCTTAGCCTTTTCTGCTCTCTTTTGGATGATGCGTAAATGTGGTTTATCTCTAGGTGTCAATTGATAGTTGATGTGTCTGAATACCAAGCTTCCAGAAATTCCTCACTGTTTTGTTCTTTATTTAGCTTGGTCTAATATGCTCACAGTTTTCCAGTGGAAACTATGGTTGAGTGAGGGCCCTCATCATGTTATCGTACTGCTTGTTTGGGTTCATGGATGATCGTTGTTAGTTTTCTGCCTGCCTTCTACATATGTTGGGTAATGAAATGTCTGCAAGCAAACAACCACGCTCAGACAGCTCCAAGGACGGCCTTCCCGCCAACAGACTGCAGTCAAGATGGTTAACAGGGATAATTCAAAGGTGATGGAAACACAACTTAGTACATATCAAAGTACATAATAAAAGCAACAAAAATTCTTCAACTGTATTATCCACAGCAAAATCCACGCAGATCAATGAAATTTCAGTGTCCTCAGATGTACGGATGTAATTTCAATTTAAAAAAGAAATTGGACATAGATAAAGAGGGCAAGCAGTCTTGGGATATAAAAATAGGATTTCTCTTTCCAAAGATTTGCTGCACCACCACCTTTTCTTCCTGCCAGTTTGGTCCCTGAGTCAGGTACACATGTTTCCACTCAAAATAAAACTTCCAAACTATGTTTCCTCAGCCTGGGATGCCCTTCAATAAGATTTCTTTATTTATTTGAAGGATTATTAAGGGCACGCAAGCTATTTCACATTTGAAATGCTCAGAGTGTACAAAGGGCCACTTGGGGTTTGGAATTCTTCCAGAATGGCTGAAACAACATGGGAAGAGCTTTAAGGAAAGTATGCAAGTATTTCAAGTTTGAACTTGAAATGTTTTGCATACCAGGGCTGATCCAGGAATTTCTAGATAACCCCACTTCCCCAGGAGCTCGTGAGCAAAATAGAAAAGTGTCATGAAGACATTCCACGGGTCCTTTCTGTTGAAAGACTGGTGGAAACAGACTGGGGAGAACGAGAGGGCTCTAAGCAAACTTGGTCAAAAGAGTTCTGCTTGTCCAGAACCTTCCTCTAAACCAAGGATGTCCGTCCAATCTTGGAAAATTTTAAGACTCAATTCCCAGAACTCCAGGCAGCTATGACATGTTATATGATCATTTATTGCATAATGCATGCACAATAATATTGTTCTACAGATAGTCATTGACTTACAATCGTTCTTTAGTGACCGTTCAAAGTTACAACAGCACTGAAAAAAAGGGGACTTGTGACCATTTTTCCCATCCAGGATGGTTATAGCGTCCCCAGGATCATGTGATAAAATCCAGGTGCTTGGCAACTGGCCCATATTTGTGACGGCTGCAGTGTTGTGATCAGCTTTGTGACGTTCTGACAAGCCAAGTCCAATGGGGAAGCTAGATTCACTTTACAACGTTACTAATTTAACAGCTGCAGCAATTCACTCAGCAACTGTGGCAAGAAAGGTCATCAAACAGGGCAAAACTCACTTAAACAACTGCCTCGTTTCACAACAGAAATTTTGGGCTCAATTGTGGTCGTAAGTCAAGGACTACCTATACTATGTATCACACACTAATCCATGCAGCCATGTTACACACATGAATCTCTACAGTCCTGCACATGTATAGAGCTACACATGTGTAATATGTACCACAACTCAGTCCAGCAACTTGGTCATTCAATGAAGTGGACACTAAGTGAAACCACAACCCTGTTTATGATCTGACTTCAGCTTTCACTTGCATTAGAGATCTGCAAATTTGAAGACTGAACACAAAGTTCCTTTTCATCATACTCTTAGATGGTCGCTAAAATGAGAATTGCCTGTATACAGGCACAGGTTTGTAGAGGCACACCAGGGTGTGTGTCCGTTCTGCCAGGCCTGGCTTGGTGCCTCACAGGCATCCTGCCATCAAAGACTAGAAGAAATTGGGGGGAATATCTGGGCAATAAAGCTGTGTGTGTACGTGATGGGGAAGAGGGAGGGGGAATGACTGAAGCTCGGCACCAGTTTGTGCCAGCATCCAAGGCAAGGGACCCTGAGAAAGAAGGTGGGTTACCCCAAAGCAACTTCCGATTGGCTGAGGATCTTCCGCGTCAATCAAAGGAAGTTGAGGGTCTTCCTTTTTTTCCTAAGCGATCAGACTGGGGCAGGCCTGACAGTGTGAAGCCCTTAAAAAAGCGGACCCAACTGAAAGAGTTTCTGCTTACCATGAATCCTTTCAACGTCCGATAAAAGGGATCCAGAAGGAGGCAAGCTAGAGAGCAGACTTGGGCCGTGCGATCCCAGCCATCGGAGCAGTGCACCACCACACTGGCACCCTCATTTCTGACTGCCTGGAAGGACGGGGACACAAGCGCTTAGGATTTTTTGTTTTTTAAAAAAAGAAACAACGTAAAGTTGCTATGAAGTGCTGGGCTCTGCAATATCAACAGGCAGAATAAAACAGAACGAAGGCAAAACTTCAGTACTGATGGAGGGATGGAAGCAAAAAGGCCTCCCTTAATACCTGCAGTCCTCTCTTTGTGGCCAAGAGCCCTTAAGACCAAGTCAGAATCATCGCACCACGGGGCTGGGAGTCTTCTAGTCCCCCTTCTAGGGCTCAAGCAGAAGTCCTTATACCACCCTGGACAAAAGAGCGTCTTTTTTTCTTGAAAACCTCCAGCGAAGGAGGACCCACAACTCGGGAGGCAAGCTTTTCATCTGACTAACTGTTCCCACTGCCAGGAAATTGCTCCTCCCTTTAAGGTTGGATCTCTCTTTAATAAGCCATTCATAATAACCCACTCCTCCTTGTCCTTTTGTCCTCGTGTGCTTTGGAGAAGAAGTCAATGCCCACTTCTTTGTGACAGCTTCTCAGCTACCGGAAGACAGTTATCACGCCCTTTCTCATTCTTCTCTTCGACAGGCTAGACATACCTAGTCCCCTCAACTGTTTAGCCCCCAGATTTTAACCTCCCCCAAATACAGAAGCCCAGATTTTTCACCCCCTCACATATCTTGCCTCCAGGGAGGTTAGTAGACCTTCTAGACCTGGACCTATTTCAAATTGACCCTGATAATGATGAATGCTTTGCCTCCTGTGTGCAGCCAAAGCCATCTCTGGAGATCAACCTGGAGAAATTTGAAACTGCTGACCACACCTTTCTCCAGGTTTTCTTCAGAGCTCTAGCTTTAACTCCCCCCAAACAAGAAAGCCTGCACACTGGTGAACGTGCAAGTTTTCCAGGAATTTTGCAAAGTGTTGCAAATTCAGAGTTGCTTTACCTTAGCCAGGAAGACTCCAGCATCCATCACAGCTTTAATGTGTCGCAACCAGCCTGAGTTTTCGAGGCCCGTAAGAAAGTCGCTCATCGAAGGAGACTTTGCTTCACACACTAAAAAAAAGGAGAGGAACCAGTTTCGGTAAAGAGACAGCCGAGGTAACAACCAAGGGCTTTCCAGAGGCTGAGAAGCCACAACATCTGCATCCACACAAAGATTCCCCTTGGTGATCTCTCACCAACAGTACAGGCAGTCCTTGACTTACAACCATTCATTTAATGAACATTTAAAGTTATAACAGTACTGAAAAAGTTATGACCGGTTTTCATACTTACGACTGTTGCAGCATCCCTAGGGCCACGTGATCAAAACTTGGATGCTTGGCAACTGACACACACATATATATATATATGACAGCTGCAGGGTCCTGAGGTCACGATTGCCAATTGTATACTTCCCAGCCAATTTCCAGCAAGTAAAGTCACTGGGGAAAGCCAGATTTGCTTAACAACCATATGATTCAGATAGATCGGAAAATGAAATTCGGGGCTCAATTACAATTGTAAGTTGAAGACTACACGTATTACAACTTAAGTAACAAACTAGGATTTATTTATAATGCATATTGCATCACTGCTACACCAAAGCGATTCAGTCAATATACACCTTGCTGTATTTATATTCCCAATAAAAAATAACATCTTCTTTCTGGATAGTTTATTACTGCAAAGCCCAAAGCCTGCTAAGAAGTCAGATAAACTGAACAAGCCGAGGACCCGGTCAGAGTCTGCTAATGTCTTCCATTCAGAAGTTCCATCCGGGTCTGTGCAAGCAGGCAATACAAAGCACATCCTCTACCTTCCAGGAGTTTCTGCAGGCTGCTCCTCATCACATGGATGTTTTCAATGCCGATGAATTTAAAACGGATGCATTCATAATTATCCACATTCTCATAGCCCTTTCCAGCAGCTCGGTTGGCCATGGCATTCAACTAGGAAAATCCAACAACATTTATTTATTACTGGGCACATCTGCTGCTCCAATTGTACCCAACAGAGCTAGCTTGCCTAGTTTATTCTGTCAACTAAGGATAAAAAATGCATACAAATGAAACAAAATTTACTATTCTACACCACAGACAGCAATCAAACTAAATTCAGAGCATCACATTCCAAGAGAGAAAACTTAATTGCATGTCTGTTCCCAGGTCCTGTTCAAAGAACAAGCTTAAATCACTTCTAAAACCCATGAAAGTTGGGGCTCTAGGGATCTCCGGATGGGAGCCTGCTATAAATAAGAAGGGGTCACTTCTGAGGTCTTCTAGTCAAACCTCCTACTTGAACAGGAGACCCTCCCCCATTCTGGACAAATAGCTGTCCAGTCTCTTTTTGAAAACCTCCAGTGGGGGAGCAGTCAGAACTTCTGGAGGCAAGTCATTCCACTGAGTGATTGTTCTGACTGTCAGGAAATTTCACCTTAATTCTAGGTTGCTTTTATCTTTCATGATCTTCCACTCATTATTTCTTGCCATTAGAGCAGACATACCTAGTTCCCACTATCATACACTTTAGCCTGCAGCCCCCGGGTCTTAAAGTTGCTGTGGGTGGACACTCCTCCTGTCAATTAAGCCAACCACCAAGGTTCCAGGGGAGAAATACCTTTGGTCTTGTGTCTACCACGTATATGAACTGACTCCCTGCCTTGGCTTCCCTAATCGCCTGCAGCAGCTGTTCATCTTCCAGGCAGCGAGTGCTAAATCCAGACAAAGGCTGGCTGCATCTGCAGATGGCGGCCTGAAATGCAAAAGAGGTGTAGAGTATCGCAGGTGAGACATTCAGAACTGAGCACTGATCTACTTGCTCTTCCTTTTCAATCTGGGTGCAACTATTGCAAAGCTACCGAGAGATGTTGACATGGGCATGCATGAGGGTCAGATATGGGTTTGGGATTAAAGAAGTACAATTTGAAAAGAGAGACTACCGTATATACTCGAGTATAAGTCGACCCGAATATAAGCCTCAAAAATTGGGAAAACTTATTGACTCGAGTATAAGCCGAGTTTTTCAGCACATTTTTTGTGCTGAAAAAAACCCCCTCGGCTTATACTCAGGTGAGATTCCCTCTGAAAAAAAAAAAAAATGGTGTGGAGCTCCGGATCTGGGCAGCCGCTTCCCTGCTTCCGTGTTTCCCTTGCAACTTGTAAGCACGGGGGTAATCGGAAGCAGAAAAGTTCTTGCATGAGGATATATTGTTTTTCTTTATTTAGCTGTTTTTAGGGGGGAAAGACCCACCATCATGTGAGAATGCTCAGACACGAAATCTATCCGCCTGAAAATAAGTGTGTGTGGGGGGGGATTTTAACAGAGGAAAACATAGGGAGAAGGCAAAAGCGACGGAAGATCCTTCAGTGGCCTCCTCCTCCTCCCGAGCGGACTGAAAGCAGCTAGGGCTGAAGGATCTTCCGTTGCTTTTGCCTTCTCCCGATGTCTTCCCTCTGTTAAAATCCCCCCCCACACACACACTTATTTTCAGGAGGATAGATTTTGTGTCTGAGCATTCTCACATGATGGTGGGATTTCCGCCCCCCCCAAAAAAAAGTTAAATAAAGAAAAAACAATATATCCTCATGCAAGAACTTTTCTGCTTCCGATTACCCCCATGCTTACAAGTTGCAAAGGAAACACGGAAGCAGGGAAGCGGCTGCCCAGATCTGGAGTTCCACACCATTTTTTTTTTCAGAGGGAATCTGACTCGAGTATAAGCCGAGGGGGTTTTTTTCAGCACAAAAAATGTGCTGAAAAACTCGGCTTATACTCGAGTATATACGGTATATATATTTACTTCCTTGGATTGAATTACAGGCAGCCCTTGACTTACAACCATTTATTTAGCGACCGCTTGAAGTTATGATGGCAGCGAAAAAAGTAACACGGCCATTTTTCACACTTATGTCTGTTGCGGCATTGTCATGGTCATGTGATCAAAACTTGAGTGCTTGGCAACCATTGTGTATTTATGATGACTGCAGCATCCCAGGGTCATGCGATCACTATCTGTGTCCTTCTCAGCTGGCTTCCAACAAGCCAAGTCAATTGAGGAAGACAGATTTGCTTAAGGATGGCAGGATCCACTTAACTGTGGCAAAAAAGACTGTAAAATTGGGTAAAACTGTGATTGTAAGTCGAGGACTACTTGTATATTTGAAATATCAGAAAAGACTGGTAGCTCGGTTTTTAGATCTTGGCAGTGGTTTGCTCTCCAAGGATGCTTCAATGTAGTTTCTGGATGTTTCGTTACCAGACTAAGCAACAGCATCAGCAGGATTTTCTGGTCCTACTCTCCTTAGCTTATAAATTTCTTGCGTGCCAGTTTGGTCAGTTGGCCATTTGATTGTTTGTTCATTTGGACCTATATTTAAATTCTGGGCAGCTGATTGGTTCTCTTGTTAATTGGTTGTTTGCAAGGTCTGGTTTCTTACGTATTCACATGCTGGATCTAGATCAATATGCTTAATTGCTCCTTGGATAGAATACCAGGCTTTGATAAATTCGTGTGTGTGGTGGGTACTGCATGGCCAATTATTTTTGTTCCTTCCCAATCAAACTGGTGTTGTTTATTGAGATCAGGGATTTTATTGTCAAAGCATTTAACTGCTAGTTGATATTCATGAACCCTCGTTTTCAGTTGCCTTCCTGTTTGTCCCATGGAGAATAAATACTACCTGTATCTCCCAATCCATCTCTCCAATCATGGGAGGCTTCAAATAAAATTCTACATACACGTCATCTCTTTTCCAAGAAAACGTGACGGTTTTGTTTTCTCTTTCTTTTACTGCTTCTTCACCTTCCATTTATTTGCCATCAATATGGGGAAAATGCTGAGGAAGGAATGCAAGTGAACCCAACAGTGCTAAAGGGAAATTTAAATCCATTGCAAAGTCAACTTGTCCAGCCTTGAGGTGGGAGCACTACAAGAACAATGAAGCTAGCAGCTCAGCAGTTTATTCCACACTAAGAATCAGTCCCTCAATCAGCCAAGTAATAAAAGAAATTATCTGCTCCAAGCTATTTCCCTCATGTTCAAAAAGCTGCTATTAGCAGAGGTGTAATTAGTCGAAGGCTGCCCTGCTTAACTCATTTTGAGGATTGAAAAAGCACAAGATGCCTTTTAGACTGTTCTAAATGGAAAGTTACCACCTAGATCTTCACAAAATTGAACTTGATGGTACATATTCCCCTAGGATCCAATGAAGGGAGTTGTTTCAATCAGCAGAAATTTTAGCAATCACCCGGCCTCTCCAAAATCCAATGGCCTAAAGAACATTGAACTCAGCTGGATTCCAAACACTTGCATGTATTAAAAGATAGACAGTCTAACATGGTATCTTCCAAGTGCTGATGTTGTTTTTAACACAAGCAAGTGCCTTGAATCCAGCTCTGCAATGCTTCACGTTTGATTCAGAAAAGACACTTTGGAACATGTCTGTTTTACCTTGTTATAGCTGCTTTAATAATGGAGAAAATGATACTGCTGCTTTAATGAGCCCCTCTGTGGGGTGTGTGTGTGTGTGTGTGTGTTCAAATCATTTTCTGACTCCTGGCAATTGCATGGAGTAGTCCCCTGCAGTATTCTTGCAACATTTTTGGGAAGTGTTTTGCCACTGTTTTTTTCCCCAGGTTTGAGGATGACTGGGTCAGAGTCATCCATCTGGCTTTGTCCCTAAGACAGCACTACAATTCATAGTCTCCAGTTGCTAGCCTAATGCTTTAAACCACTACAAGAAACTGGGCTTGAGTCATAGACGCTGCATTTAAACTCCTGGGCATTTCAAACATCTCTTCTAAATCACAGCCACAGCAATGCAGGGCAGAGACCTGTTAGATATGACAAGTAATATTTCTGCCTTCACCTTCCTATGATTTTCATCTCAATTCGACTCATCCGTTGCAATAGTACAGCAGCAACTGCACCACTTCAGTTCATTTAGTCTCCAACATTCCTTCCCAATGTTTGCAATCTAGCTGAAATCCCAGATTTTAGGACTCTGAATTTTGATATCAGTTTCATGTTTAAGACTCTTTTTAAGTTTTGTAAGCCTCCATGGAACTGCAAAACTGGGTAGTATGCAGGCATTAGGCACAACAACAACCACAAAGCTTCAGCAAAGCCATGTCTGGGGAAAAATTCCTCAAATACTGCAAAACCTTGTCATTTAAAGTTACATATTTAAATTATATTATAAAAATACAAGCCATCCCCTACAAAGAGAAGAAACTCTAGCTAGCAAGAACTGTCCAATAACAGTCCTTCTGATATTAGCTCCATCTCACCACCAACCCAGATCATTTCTACCCAAGAAACTGCTTAAAGCCATGATTTCCTCTACCCCTCAATGGTATGTGCCAATGGTCCTGAGAGACAGGAAGAAGAGCTGCAGACTAGGCAACAGTCAGACAAATGTCAGTTTGGCTTGCAGAAGGAATGTGGGCATGCTATACGATTCAGAAGGGACCCTCCCTAGTTTCTTAGACTGGGGTGGGGGGTGGGGGGGAGATGAACTTTCAGACTTGAAGATTCCATCAATGTGACCCTATAATAAAGGCAAAGATAAGATTCCTCTGTGTGCTTCGTATCTGGATTACCTCACAATGTTACCTGTTCCCATGTTCTCCTCAGATAACACTATCTCACAAAGTACAGTTTTCAAAATGGGCCACTTTCTATAGAGGGACGATCGAGAGCATCCCGTGGCATTGTATTCCTGTGTGGTTTAGAGATATTACTGTTTCTGAGAGGAAGGCTGGGCAGGAAGGCTGGGAAGATAGCAGAAAATATTATCAGAAATTGACTTCCTTCTATCCAGGACATGGTATCGGAAGCAGAACAACTAGATTCTGCCTTTATACCTTTATACCATATAGTATCAACCTTGTCAACTCCCAAGACTCTTTTGTCTGCTATGTATTCTAAATGGTCCGTGATTAATACGTATATGTGTGTCTGTATCGCATTTGTATATGTATGTACATGTACTGTATGTGTATGAATGAAGAGTGTCTGTGTATATGTGTATACTTTTGAGAGCAAGAAAAAGTGACAATAAAACTTATCTTATCCTGTCCTGTCCTGTCCTGGTTGTAAGCTGGAAAAAAATGAGCAAATCCACAGAAAACAAAACACAGCATGACTAACGTTATTCTCTTTGTAGAAGTACGAAAGCACAGGTATCCGACCTCGGCTTCGAAACTTCGCGCTTCCCAAGATCATCGCCCTAGTAGCCACTTTAGGCAGGACTAGTTCCCGAGAATAGGTGCTGCAAACCTAGGACGAAGAAACAGACGGAACAATCTTCAGTTATTTACTGATGGTCTGTTCCCTTGCAAAACTCTTTCTTACAGATTCACAGTTTTGGCAGAGGCACATTACAGGTAGTCCTCAACTTATGACCATTTGTTTAGCGACTATTCAGTTACAAAGGTGCTGAAAAAGTGTCTTAGAACCGTTGCAATTATAACCATTGCACTTACAACCATTGTAGCATCCTCACAGTCACATGATTGCAATTCGGGTGCTAGGCAACCGGAATGTAATTACGATGGCTGGTTAAAGAAATCCCAGGGTCACCTAAATGCCATTTGAAACTTTCCCAGTGGGCTTCTGACAAGGAGGGGCGGGGAGGCAGATGGACTTGATTAATGACTGCACAATTCACATTAAAAAGTTGTACAACTGGATGTGACTCACGTAATGACTGCATCTCTTAGCTACAGAAATTCTGTTCTCAACCATGGTCCTTAAGTTGAGGACTACCTGTAGCATCTCCTGGCCTAGATAGCAGACCCAAAGCAGATGCAAGCTCACCTCGTAATCCTGGTTGACATTGCTAATTTCCCAAGAGCTGCTGTCAATGCCCATCCGCAGGTAATCTGCTTTGACGTCTACTGACTTCCAGCCTGTTTCTCGGCTGCCTTCAGGCGTTTTGGGGTTGTAAGAGAAGGCGTAAAGTTCTTCGGGTTTCACTAAAGCACAAAAGCAATTTTGAAAGGCAAAAATTTGGGCACTTGAGACTAAATCTTAACAATTTCCTCTGCATATAATGATATTACAAATAAGTTCTTCCTTTAATTTCTATTCCACTTTATTGGATTTGCATCTAACATTTCCTGCAGATTTAAAAATAAACCTAGAAGTTACTAAGCCCCAAGACAATTCACCAGAAACCTTTCAGCTACTGCAAATGTAACTAGAAACAGCCATTTTGTTATTAGTCTCCCCCACCGCCCCGCCTCCACCCAATAAAATGTCTACTGGTATGCACAGTTATTTAAAGATATTGTTGCTTGCAACTAGCAGAATAACAGAGTTGGGGGACCTTGTAGATCATCTAGACCACCACCACCACCCCCAAGCAAGAGACCCTACATCATTTCTGACAGACAGCAGTCCAAATAGCAGTCCAGTCTCATCTTGAAAGCTTCCAGTGATGAAGCTCCCACAACTTCCAAAGGCAACTTCTGTTTCATTAGCTGATTGTTCTCAGTGTCAGAAAATTCCTCCTTATTTCCAGGTTGAATCTCTCCTTCATCAGTTTCCATCCATTATTCTTTGTCTGGCCTTCGGGTGCTTTGGAAAATAGCTTGAACACCCCCCTCCCTCTGTGGCAGCCCCTTAAATATTGGAGCACTGCTATCATGTCTCCCCTGGTCCTTCTCTTCACTAGACCAGCATGCCCAGTTCTTGTAATCATTCTTCATATGTTTTAGCCTCCAGTTCCCTAAGCATCTTGTTTGCTCTTCTCTGTATTTTTTCTTGAGTCTCAACGTCTTTTTTATAGTATGGTGACCAAAACTGGATACAATATTTTAGGTGTGGTCTTATTAAGGCTTTATAAAGTGGTGTTAGTACCTCACTTGATCTTGATTGTATTCCTCTGTTAATGCAATTTAGGATTGCATTGGTTTTTTTTGGCTGCCTCTGCACACTGATGGCTCATATTTAATTGGTTGTCCACTAAGACTCCAAGATGCCTCTCACAGTTACTGCTATTGAGCCTGGTTTCACCTAGACTATATGTGTACTTTTGGTTGTTTTTGCCTAAGGACCCATTTTCAGCCTGTGCATCCCATTTTTGGCCTCTGCACGTCCCATTTTCCACCTGTTCTAATCCCCGCCACCCAGAACAGGGCAAAAATGGGATGCAGACGCCAAAAATGGGGCGTGAAGAGCCGGCAATAGGCGATGGTGATCCCTGCAACTTCAAACAGCTGGTCGTCAGGAGGCCGATCCAACCGACAATCAGCTGCTTGTGCTAATCAGGCTGTGCCGAAGCTGAAACGGGCTGTTTGCTGCAAGGAGGCAAATTGCTGGGAGGCAGAGGCCGAAGGGTGGGGGCCAGCGGGTGGGTGGGGGGGGCTTTGGCAACATTTGCTGAATAAGATGCACAGACATTTCCACCCATTTTTTTGGGGGGGGGGGGAAGAGTGCATCTTATACACCGAAAAATACAGTACTTTACTTGTTTCTAATTGTTGGCAGATCTGTTTTTTATTATCTTTTCCAGTATCTTCTCAGGTATTGCTGTTAGACTGATTGTTCTGTAGTTTCCTGGGTCTGGTTTTTTTTTCTTTCCTTTTTTGAAGATGGGAACCTCATCAGCTCTTTTCCAGTCCTCTGGTAGTTCCCCGGTGCACCAGGATTTTTGGGAGATATGGTGCAGTGGTTCTGAGATGACCTCTGCCGGCTCCTTTAGAACTCTGGGACGGAATCCATCAGGTGATTTGTTTTCATCAAGATCAGACAGGTGTTCTCTTACTATTTTTTTCCTTATTTTAACTTTTATTTCTAGTCTGTCTTTTATAGTTATATTTTTGGTAGGTTGGACTATTGTTTCTTTTGCATGAAGACTAATGCAAAGAATGGGTTAAGCAGCTCTGCTTTCTCTCTACTGCCCTGTTACTTCTACGCTGTCTTCTCTCTTTAGTGAACCAACTGTTTCCTTGATTTTCTTTGATTTGTCCTTCTTTCCATTTTTTGTACTTGTCCTTTTTGTCTTTCAATTTGCCAGAGAGATCTTTGTGTAGCCATGCTGGTTTCTTCTTCTTGGATTTCTTGTTTTCTTTCTTAGTGGTATTGTGGGGTCTGGGCTTTTATGATCGTTCTTTTTAGAGTTTCCCAAGATTCTTGAGTTGTTTTCCTCTGTAGGATTTTCATCTAAGGAATCTCTCCCATGTTCCTTCTGAGTTTATTAAAATCAGCTCCTTTAAAATCTAAGACTCTGGTGCAGGGGTGGGATCCGACCGGTGTAACTACCAATTCAGTGATTTTACGTTTTGCACTTCACGGGTGTGTATATTGTCAGCTAGCTGCCTGGACAGCTGAGAAGCGCTGCACGCGGGTGCGCAGCAGTTGAAAAAGCACTTTTTCCCTGCTGTTTCAACCGCAGCTGAGTCGCGGAAAGCGGCTGCAGTTGAAAAATCAGGAAATAAAGGTCAGGTAAAAGCACGGGCGGGTGGGTGGGCCAAAACAGCAGCAGACATAGAACCGATTCTATGGATGCTCTCTGTCTGCTGCTCTTCAGATCTACCGGTTCTACAGAGGTGGACAGAACTGTTAGAATCCCACCCCTGCTCTGGTGTCATTATGTCCTATTGCTTATGTTTGCGTTATGCTGAATGACATAGTCATTCTCCCCCAAAGTTCCTGCAGTTTCAACTCCCACTATCACTTTTTCTCTGTTTGTAAGAATGAAGTCCAGTATGGCTGTCCCTCTAGTTTCACCCTCTACCTTTTGGACAACAAAGTTGTCAGCTAGGTAGGATAGGAACCTATTTGATTTCTCATGGTGAGGAATCAAGTCTTCCAATTGATATCAGGGTAACTGAAGTCCCCCATTACTATTGTACTGTGTTTCCTTCATTTGTTAGTTGGATAGCAAAAAGTGCATCTATGTTTTCTGCTTGATTGGGGGGCCTGCTGTACACACCTATGCCAATGTCATTCTTTTTTTCTTTTCTATTGACCCATATGCATTCTAGGACAGCGGTCTTCAACCGGTGGGCCGCAGCCCCCTGGTGGGCTGTGAGAAAATTTTGGTGGGCCGCAGAGAAATGTCACCCCCAGAGCACCCCCCAAAAGCAATTAATCCAGGCTGTGCAGAAACACAAGGCTGAGCCGCCCACATGGCCCGTGAGAACCCTCCCCACCCACTCACTCCTTACCCGGTAAAACTTGTCTGCTAAATTGCTATTTTTCCTTTTTCCGACCATCAGCTGTTCTGCTGTGCCGGGAGATTTAGATTAGCTAGGAAGCAGGAAATGGTTGGATTTCTTGCTTTCTAGCTAGTCTTTAGATCTTCAGCTCTTTTTAGCACAGCCGAACCTCCCTTAGGACTGAAGGTTCTATTATTCAGTGCAGACTCACGGCAAGCAAATTTGAGAGACTGAGCTAGCCGATGGCAGATAGATAGATCACTGAATGATTCTATGAACAACTCAATCTGCCTGCCTGCTTTGCCTGATTTGGGGTAAAAGTTACTTTTTTTATATATAAAAAAATCAATATTTACGTACATGGTGTGTTGTGAATTAATTTTGTGAGCTTGCTTGCAAGCAAATTTTATGTGAGAGTCTGAGCTAGCTGATGGCAGATACACAGATCTCTGAATCTGTGATTCTGTGAGCAACTCAATCTGCCTGCCTGCTTTGCCTGATTTGGGGTAAAAGTTGCTCTTTTTTTATAAAAAGTTCAATGTTTATATAAATATTTATATTTGCATACAAGCCATGCCCAGCATATGACCACCAAGCCACACCCACAAATTAGGCCATGCCCAGAGAACCAGTTAGTGATCCCTGGGATTTAAAATTATGAGTTTGGTGATCCCTGAGGTCCAAAAGGTTGGTGACCCCTGTTCTAGGAGGTGTTCGTCTTTGGTTTCGTGCATTTCTGCAATACAGTGGTCCTTTACATAGAGTGCAACTCCACCTCCTCTTTTATGAGGTCTGGTTTTTTTGAACAGTTTGTGTCCTTCTATCAGTATGTTTCAGTCATGGGCTTCGTCCCACTAAGTTTCTAGTCCAACCCCCTGCCCAAGTAGGAGACCCTATACCATTCCATACAAGTAGCTGTCCAGTCTCTTCTTAAAATCCTCCAGTGGTGGAGCACCCGAACTTCTGAAGGCAAGCCTTTCCACTTTCTCCTTACTTCTTAGGTTGCTTCTCTCTTTGATTAGTTTCCACCCGTTGTTTCTTGTCTTGCCTCCTGGTGGTTTGGAAAATCGGTCGACCCCCCTTTTCTTTATGGCAGCTCCTCAAACTGCTATCCTGTCACTCCACTCCTTCCTTTCACTAAACATACCCAATTCCTGCAACTGTTTTTCATTAGTTTTAGCCTCCAGCCCCTAATCATCTTTGTTGCTCTTTTCTGCACTCTTTCCAGAGTCTCTATATCTTTTCTATAACATGGGGATCAAAACTGGATGCAGTATTCTATGTGTGGTCTTACTAAGGCTTTATAAAGCAGTACTAATGCTTCACATGATCTTGATTTTATCCCTCTGCTAATGCGACCTAGGTTGCAATTAGATTGGACTTGAGACACTCTTTGCAATCCTTTCTGAATAGATACTTTTAAAAACTTTTCTGGCGGATAAGACTGGAAAACTGAACAAGACAGGGGAAGCACACTTTATGGTTTCTGGGATTGCAATCAAATCTTGTGATAAGTTTGGGATTCTGATGGTCAAGCTCTCTGGTCCTTTCTGAAAACTGCAATCACCCTTGCCAATTCTCCCAGCAGAAAGCACTTAAGGAGAAAGAATTGAATGAAGGAGACCGTGTATCTAACAGGTAATCCTCAGCTGTCAATCAGCCGCTAGCAAATAATGAGGGATTCGGTGTTTGGCTGACAAAAGATACGGTGGAGTTTTTTGGAAAAGCTGAATCAGAAGAGCACTGAGGGAAGGCAAGCTAGACAAAAGAAAAGGCTACACTTAGCTAAGACAGGCAAGAAGTTTTCAATTTCTTTTCCCCCAAAAAGGATGCACAAGGCATACAAGGGGGAAGCTATTGGTAGCTAAGGACCACAGGAAACATTTTTAGTCACAGGGGACAGTGGTGCAAAATGAAGAGCATTATCAAGAGCATGATTACTGGTTTTCTTTCTGGCATTGGGGGCCTTCCTTTTTCTCCTACTGAGCAGCATTAAGAGTTTTGGAAATGCCGTTTTCAAGGATTTAAAATACTACGGTGGAACCTCTGGTCACAAACACTTCTGACCGCGCCCAAATTGGATCTGAACAAAAAAATCCACAACGTTTTTGAATCGGGTCACAGTTCAAAAATCGGGTGGCGAACAAACACGGGCGCGGCAGATTCCCTTTCTGCGCCGTTGTTTTTGTAGGCGCATGCGCAGACAGTCTCGCTTCCGGTCATGACCAAATCGGGTTGTGACCGAGGTTACAGAACCAATTACAGTCGTGACCGGAGATTCCACTGTATATGGGAACCTCCAAGGATGGGCAGAGACAGCTCCCAGGCTATATAAGCAAGGCTCCAGAGGGCAACTAACTGACTTGGTTTAAAATCTAATGGGCAGCTTAAACCCAACATTGATTGGGTTTGGATCCATGGAAAATATTCTGACAGTATTAAAATCCAACCCATGCTACAGCCATTGAAGCTGAAATACCTTGGTTCACTTTGCAGATGATAAACTCTCTACCCCTGCCCAAGGCCGATCTTTTATCCCAGGCCTAGAGAAGTAGCATCTTATGGAAAACGACCTGCACTGCTTCACATCGTGATATTTATTTATTGGATTTTGATCTCATCTACTACTACCTTATAATTAATTCAAGGCAGCAAACACAACTAACACTCTTTCCTCCTCTTGTTTTCCCCACAACCACCACCCTATGAAGTGAATTGGGCTGAGAGACAGAGTGGCTGGCCCAAGGTCATCCAGCTGGCTTTCATACCTATGGCTAGACTAGAACTCACCGTCTTCTGGTGATTGGCCCAAAGTCACCCAACCGGCTTTCATGCCTAAAACAAGACTAGAACTCACCGTCTCCTGGTGATTGACCCAAATCACTCAGCCAACTTTCATGCCTAAGGTGGGACTACAGTTCACAGTCTCCTGATTTGTAGGCCAGTACGTTCAGTATAACTTTTAATAATAAAATAAAATATTAATAAAAGAGGCCTTTTCCTCTTCCACCGACTCTTGTGCCTAGTTTTCCGCCCTAATGCTCCAGTGTCCCAGCATCCAACACAAAGAACGCCTGAATCCTGCTAACATCTTCTTAGGAGAAAACCCAAAGCAACTGAGCTTCTCTTCTTCCCGCGGGGCCTGGGAAAAGTTCTCCTCCCCGGGGAAAGAGGCATTTAAAACTCGGGGAAAACAGGCTGATTACCACACAGCAGCCCTGGAATGGGAAGCAAATGGACTGTGCATTACACGCACCTGGTTGCGAGAGCTTCAGCAAAGAGGTGTAGACTTCGTGGCAATCTCGTTCGTGCACCATCAGAAAACGAGCCACACGGAAATTCTTGCAACGAATTTGCAGCTGGCAGCCAGACGCGGTCAGGGGTAGCTTCTCCACAGTAGCTATGTGGTGATGGAGGACCTGGAGGAAAGAAGAAAATGTGTGTAGTAATGTGTGTGTGGGGGTCAACTATGAACCTTCCTGTGGCTAAAGTAGCAAAAATCAATACAGGTGGTCCTCAACTTATGACCACAACTGAGCCAAAAATTTCTGTTGCTAAGCAAGGCAAGCGTTCAGTGAATTTTCTCCCTTTTTACAATCTTGTTTACCACAGGTAAGTGATCCATAAGAGTTGTTAGGGTAATAACATGGTTGTTAAATTAATCTGTTTCCCCCGTTGCCTTTTGCTTCTCATGTTACAAAAGGGGATCACAGGGCTCTGGAACACTGCAACCTCCACAAATATGAGACGGTTGCCAAGCATCCAAATTTTGATCACGTGTCTGTGGGGATGCTGCAACAGTTATAACGGTGGAAAAACTATAATGAGTTATTTCTTTCAGTGCCATTGGAACTTTGAACGGTCATTAAATGAATGGCTGTAAGTCGAGGACTACCTGTACCCATATCTACCTGTGAAAAAAATGGCTTGCAGGGACGGAACACTGAAGAGGCAGCACTAACAATGGATTTGATGGAGAACGGCAAGTGAGCGTGAAAGTGGCTGCCAATCTGATTTCTCCTAGGTGAATTCTCACTGCCAAAGCTGCCGTATCCCACAGACTCGGCACTGTGTGTTAAAATGCCTCCATTTTAAAGCAGGAATGCAATCTAAGACAATGTGTTGAGTGAGGCTTATGCAGGCTTTGGAAGATAAGGGACACTGAAAATGAAGCCGAACTGGACGTCCTGGAGTGACGAGGAGTACCAGAGGAGTAATATCTCCTTAAAAAACCTTGGTCCAGCTGGTAGTGCCTCATAAGAGCCCCGGGTTTCCAGGGTTACAGGAGAAGATGGTTAACTGCTTTGAAGGCGGAAGAGGGCTCTATGCCGCAACGGCACGTAAAACGGTAGAACCATCTTCTAGGACCGGGATGACGAACCTATGGCACGCATGCCACAAGTGCCACGCAGAGCCACTTACCTCACTGCGCATGTGTGCGCCTCCCACCTGATTTTTTTTTCAGTTGGTTTGAGGCCTTTTTCGGCCTCCCAAAGGCTGGGAAAAAGCTTCTGCAAGGCTTTTCAGGCCAAATTATGGGCCCGTTTCGTCATTTCCGGTCTTACAGGAAGTGACAAAACGGACCTATAATTCATCCTGAAAAGCCTTGCAGAAGCTTTTTCCAAGCCTCCGGGAGGCCAAAAAAGACCTCAAAGCAGCTGAAAAATAAGCTGTGAGGCGCACTGCAGGTAAGGGGGTGGCGGGGGGGATTGCATGTGCATGCGCAGGGGGCATGGGGAACGGAGTCGTGCATTGCATTCTGGGTGCTGACACGCAAGTGCCTGTGCACTTGCGCGCATGCAATTTTTGGCACAGTGGCCCAAAAAGGTTAGCCACCCCTGTTCTAGATGAAGGGAAACTGTGATTTCAAACCTCCAAACCTGCCTTGTGGCTATATCTATTCTTGGAAAAGGTTTCAGGAGGGAAAATCTGGAGCCAGAGTCCCGGAAGCATTTTGTGACTGTGTGTAATCACGTTCTGGTAGCTCCTGCGACGCAGCTGGAACTAATCCTATCGCCTGTGCTGTTCCATTAGACTGCTTCAGTGACACGGAGAGGGGGGACCGGCTGCTTGGGTAACCGGTTATCCTCCATATTAAATTACTCAGGCCTCCTGCTCTGGGAAGGACACTCCAGCTTTGCATACAGCATGGAAACCCCATGGGAAGTGGCAGTTCTGGTTCCGTAGCCTGATACCAGAGTCCCTTAAGGATGCCAGTTCAATTCAATGCAGGCTTTGCTGTTGTGGCCGTTTTGGAGAAGTTGATCTTCTTAACCTCTTCGGAGGCTAAGAATGGAGAACTTGTGGTCAGCCAAGTTAAGAGGAAAGTTCAGGTGGTTGGGAGGAGACTTTGTTTTGGCTGCTTTTATATTTTCTTTTTCACTAAATGACCTCTCAGCACAGCAGGATTCATGCAGGGGTGAAAATGAAGGTTGAACAATGACCTCTATGCCTATGGCATCTTTAGGCCAGCTTGTCAATGCTACTTTGGCTAAACTCATCAGTCAACCTTTAAAAAGGTAGGCTCTGACCTCAGTTAACTGATAGGAACAGGAGAGCACGCAAACTCTGGTCACAAGATGGTGGCCCTCAGGGTAACGATCAAAGCTCCATCCGGGTTTTTTTCCCATACACACTATGAACAGGCAGGGCTTTGTTTGCAATCTCATGATCAGGCCCAGAAGACCAGATCCACCTGTGAAAGTCCAATTAAACTGACGGATCGCTACTTATGTCTTTGTACAGCAATGTTCTCAAGGAATGGTCAGCACCTGCTTGGAATTAGTTAAGGGTCAACGGAATTCAAGGGTGATTGGAATTGGTCTGCTTGTGGCTATGTGTGAAACAGACAAAATGTTACAAAGTTGTGACATTTATGTAGTTACTGACCAAGCACATCTAAAGTATATTAAAGTAACCAAAATATATTTACAATTCCCAAGGCATTTCACAGCTTTGAGCAGTCCTAATGTTTGGAAATTGAAAGCTGAAAAATTTGACAGACCTGAGGGCAGTGGTGGCTAACCTTTTTGGGCTCCTGTGCCAAACATTGTGTGCATGCTTGCACGCTCACATGCCAGTACCCAGAAGGCAACCCCCCACGCCCCTGTGCATGCGCGTGCAATTACCCCCCCCCTTACCTGCACTGCACCTCCCAGCTGATTTTCGGCCCGTTTGAGGCCTTTTTCAGCCTCCCAGAGGCTTGAGGAAAGCCTTTGCAGGCCGAAAAATGGGCCCATTTTGTCACTTCTGGTATTTCCGGAAATAGAAGAAGTGATGAAACAGGCCTATTTTTGGGCCTGCAAAGGCTTTCCTCAAGCCTCTGGGAGGCTGAAAAAGGCCTCAAACAGGCCCCAAAATGGCTGTGAGCCGCACGTATGCGCAATGATGTAAGTTTGTCTGCAGCTCATGTGCCAGCATATGCCATAGGTTCACCCATCAAAGCCCTAGGGACTCAACCAACAACATAACTACCAACCAGAGCTACTAATATTCAAAGACATTTCAACTAACATCTGGCATCCAACACTCAATGCCACTTGTCACTGGGAGACCTTCGCCTGCAGAGAAGGTATTTAAAGGCCAGACAAGCGCTCAAATGGGGACAAAACATTTGCAACCAAATCACCAAGCTCAGAGCTCAAACCAACAACATAACTGTAGGACTGACCCCGAGGACCAGGAAGAAGAGCTGCCACTAAGACAACAGTCAGATAAAAGAAATTTGAGTCTGAGGCAGAAATGTAATTTGAGAAATCATTTCATGCTTGATCTTCCTTTGTTCTCTCAGAGATAAAGGAACGGAGACACATTCGTAGTTGCAAGATGAGCTTAATTTAACCTTACAATAAAAGTAGTATTACCAGTCAGAACTTTGGTTTCTAATAGTCTGGTCTACCTCAAAAGATTGACAATGACAACCTTAATTAATAACCATTTTGAAAAAAATACGATACGCATGTCCAATTGTTTAATAACTCTGCAGAATATATTTCCAAGCACAATGTGTGAAAACCAAGCTATAGATTTCCAGGTCTTCACAGTCTGTTGACTGTTGACTAACTTGATTAGTCCGATCCATCAAGGGTCCCAGATTCAAATGTTGTTTATGAGCCACAGGCCAAACAGCAGCAATTTTTAACCTGGTTAATGCTGGGATTTGCTATCTTCAGCATCTATAAAACAGCCAGTTAGGGAATAGCCACATTGCTTAGATTAAACCCATTACAGGTAGTTCTTGACTTACAACTGTAACTAAACCTGCCCATTATGGTCATAAGTTGTGGCAATCATAAAGCTGCTCATCACATAACCAAACCTGCTCTTACAACCTTTTTGGGCAGTGGCCACTAACCAAACATCACAGTTCAACAGCAAATACCACAACTGTAAAGCGAACCCATTGTTTGCTATGGGGCATTTTTTCAAAAACTGGAAGTAAACACCAGTTTTCAGCAAAAACACTGTAAATCACGATCACATGACCCCAGCCATAAATGTGGGCCAGCTGCTGCAGTCATGTGACTGCCTGGAGGGACAGCTATCAAAACTTCAGAACTGAGTCATAAGTACAGGTAGTCCTCAAGTTATCACCACAATTGAGTGCAAAATTTATGTTGCTAAGTGGAACATTTAAGTGAATTTGCCCCATTTTATGACTTTTTGTGATAGTTGTTAAGTGAATTATTCCATTTTGATAAGTGAGTAACATGGTTGTTAAGTGAATCAGGCTTCCCCATTGACTTTGCTTGCCAAAAGAACACAAAAGGGGATGATGTGACCCTCTGGGACATTGCAGCTGTCATAAATATGAACCAGTTGCCAAGCACCTGGATTTTGATTGTGTGACCATGGGAATGCTGCAGTGGTCATAAGTATGAAAAACAGTCATAAGTCACTTTTTTTAGTGCCACTGTAACTTTGAAGGTCACTAAATGAATAGTTTTAAGTTGAGGACTACCTGTACTTCTCCTTTTCAGGAGGATCTGTTGTAACTTAACTGTTGCTAAGTGGCCAGCCGTAAGCCAAGGACTACCTGTACTATTAAAATGGAAATGCACTGAGAGCTCAGGAGACAAGAACCGTTTGGTTCTCAGTGGTCTGGAAAATTGCCATATTCCAACCTTACCCATGTCTCTTTTCGAATATCAGTTGAGGTGTCCACATAGATCAGATGAGTAGCCGTCAAGTACAGCGTCCCATTTGCTGATTTCTTGTTGGTATAACGATCTAGCAGCTTGACATTTTCTACCTGTAGGGCAGAGAGGGGGAAAAAAAGAAACCAGAAAGAAAGAAACTAATTAGAACATGTCTAAAAGAGGCAGAATGCACCAGATTGGCCATTGCGCATGGAAAGCATTTGCACCACTCAAAGTGCCTGCTGTTCAGCTCTCCATCTTTGTGTTTGCAAGGAAGCGAGTAATTACTAAACAGATGGGGAAAGGTATCCTCCTCCTAATTAGCCCAGAGCCTCATTGTGCTGCAATAGGAAGCCAATTAGGTCAAAACTGTAATTACTGCACACTGGGTTGTCCATCACGAAGAAGGTGACTAAGAAAGACCCCTTTTATGAGGCTTCCCATACTACCACTTCTTACAATACTAGACAACACAGTGTCAACAGTAGAGACCTTCAAATTTCTAGGTTCTACTATATCACATGACCTAAAATGGACACTAACATCAAAAACATCATCAAAAAAGCACAACAAAGAATGTTCTTTCTGTGCCAACTCAGGAAGCTCAACCTGCCCAAAAGGAGCTGCTGATCCAGTTCTACAGAGGAACGATTGAGTCTGTCATCTGCACCTCTATAACTGTCTGGTTTGGTTCTGCAACCCAACAGGGCAGACACAGACTTCAGAGGATAATTAGGACTGCAGAAAAAACAATTGCTACCCACCTGCCTTCAGTTGAGGACCTGTATACTGCACGAGTCAAAAAGAGGGCTGTGGAAATATCTACAGACCCCTCACATCCCGGACATGAACTGTTTCAACTCCTTCCCTCAAAATGACGCTATAGAGCCCTGCACACCAGAACAACTCGACACAAGGACAGTTTTTTTCCCAAAAGCCATCACTCCACTAAACAAATAATTCCCTCAACCCTGTTCAACTATTTCAAACTCTGCACTACTATTACTGTTAATCTTCTCATCGCTCCTTATCGCCCATCCCCTCCCACTTGTGATTGTAGGACTGTAACTTTGTCGCTTGTATCCTTATGATTTATATTGACTGTTTCCTAGTATGATTTGATTGCTGATTGTACCCTATGACTATGACTTTTATGACTATGACTTTTGGTTGTATGCTTTGATTCTTGATTCTTAACAAATGTATCTTTTCTTTTATGTATACTGAGAGTATTTACACCAAGACAAATTCCTTGTGTGTCCAATCACACTTGCCCAATGAAGTATTCTATCTATTCTATCTATCTATCTTCATATACCCCATTACAAGTTTCTGGTATAAGGTTCAGCTCTTCAGCCAACTTGAGAACACGGAGTTCTTTCTGTATGGATGAAAATCAGTGGTCGAGAAGATGGTGGGGTTTGCAAGAATAATGACTTTCTGTCAAGGGAAAAATAATAATAAGGCTCCTTATTTTGCCTCAATTGAAATGATTTCAATCAAAAAGCTGGAGGAATAAAGTCCAGAATGAGTAGTTATGAGACAACAGGGTTCAGGAAATACATTTCTGCACCTAAGCACACAATGAGATCCTCTCCCCTTCGATCACAGGGCTCATCTCCATGATCCACTTTGGAGTATCTGACTTTTGCCAATGGTGCTTAAGAAACCAGCAAATCAGTTATGAGGAAGTTCTCCAGGGGGCAATAAAAGAGAAGCCGTAGCAACTCAGCTACCTGGGACAAGAGGGATTTGGGAGTTGTAGTCCAGCAAGATCTGGAGGGACAGAGGATTCCCATCCCCCACAGTAGTGAACATAGATTCAAGAATCCTAAAGTCTAAGGCAACGGTCCCCAACCCTTCTGACTTTGGAGACCAGCGGGGGGTGGGGAGGGGAGAGATGGGAGGGTTCTGCCCGCAAAGCCGGTGAGCGCACACAGCTCCGTTTGCACAAGCCTAAGTGGAGATGCATGTGTGAGCACGCTCGCCTGTTGCTTGTGCGGCCAGTTTGGAGCTGCAGCCCAAGGTTGGAGGCCCCTGGTCTAAGGGATTTTGTCGATGGAGATTCTCGATCACCCAGGTCTGTTGTCCCAAAGGTACTTTTTCCAAAAGGTAACTGGACTTTCGTGGGTTTTTCTCCTTTGAAAACGTTCTTCTCATCCAAGAAGCTTCAACCAATCAATCTCCATTAAAGGGGAAAATTCTCCAGTGAAGGAAAAAAACAACAACAACGGGTTACTCTATATCAGGGGTCTCCAAACTTGGCAGCTTTAAGACTTGTGGACTTCAACTCCGAAAATGGGAGCTGGCTGGGGAATTCTGGGAGCTGACGTCCACAAGTCTTAAAGCTGCCAAGTCTGGAGACCCCTGTTCTATATGGTAAACCCCTTCACTGATTGACAGCTCTTGCTCTGTCAAATCTGCATCAACATCCTGGAACTTCCATCCGGGTCTAACGCTCTGGGGCTAGTCACGTTTTTCAGTGCCGTTGTAACTTTGAGCTGTCACTCAATGAACTATTGTAAGTCAAGGACTATCTGTACTTAGGGCTCTTTTTTTTAACCATTCCTTGTAGGAACAGCGAATTCAACAAGTGAGCAGGACCGAATAATAAGTCAGAGGAAGCCCTTGAGGTAGGGAGGGGAGCCCAACCCTTCATCAGGTATGGAGGAAGCCAAGGGACAAAAAAACTCACCCGAGATGCTAAGGGCTTCACAGAGGATGGAAGAGAGGACCCTGCACCAAAGCATGGCCATGCCCTAGACCGCCGCACACACGCTCCAAGCTCACTTTGGAAAGCAAATGGAGACATAATGAAACTATCATCTAATATTTCAGAATATTTCAGAAACTGCTGCATAGAGTTACAGGTAGTCTTTGATTTATGGCCTGTCATTTAGCGACCTACCTGGGAGATACTTATGGTAAAGACTGGGCAGCCCCTCCCCCTGCAGGTATGTGATAGCATTTCACGTGCTCAGCAACCAGCCTCCAGTTATGGCCCTTTGCACTAGCCCAACCACGGTCACATGACCCTGTCTTATGACATTTTGCCAAAACCCTGAATTTACCGTACTTCCTATTCTTGGCAAAACTGGCCCATAGCAAACAACTGCTCTGCTTAATGACCATGGCATTTACTTAACTATGGAGGTCACTTTACAACTGTATTTGCTTAACGACTGTTGCAAAAAATGTCATAAAATAGGGTTGATCATATGGGTGACCCTTTTTACAACTGACATGATTTAGCACCATAATGGGCAGACTCCATTATGGTCATAACCTGAGGACTACCTCTATAAAAACTCAAGTAAACCAGCTCCTGTGATAAATAAAGCATGGTGGAATAATCTCATCGTTCATCTTAATCTTCAATCACTCAATAATTGTGCAATTAATTCTCACTCTTTCTCTCTATGAGATGCAAAACCTTCTATCATACTGGGCACTTTATACTGTTTGCACTAGGTATTCCACATACCGCATTCACTCCACACCCTACTTAGCAGCCCATCACAGGACACAGAATAACAGAGTTGGACGGGACCTGAGAGGTCTTCTAATCTAACTCCTGCTGAAGTCGGAAACCTTACACCATTTTAGACAAATGGTTGTCAAATTTCCTTTTAAAAGCCTCCAATGATAAAGGGCCACAACTTCTAAAGGGAAGCCATTCCACTGGTTAATTGTTCTCACTACTGTATTAGGACATTTTTCCTTAGTCCCCGGTTGCTTCTCTCTTTGGTTAGTTTCCACCCATTGTTTCTTGTTCTGCCTTCTGGTGCTTTGGAGAACAAGTTAATCCCCTCTTCTTTGTAGCAGCCCCCCAAGTATTGGAACACTGCTATCATATCTCCCCTCGTTCTTCTTTTCACTAGACTAGTCAGACCCAGTTCCTGCCACCATTCATTGTGTACCTTTCAGCCTCCAGCCCCCTCATCATCCTGGTTGCTCTTTTCTGCACTCTCTCCAGAGTCTCAACGTTTTTTATAATGCGGTGACCAAAACGGATGCAATATTTAAGTGTGGTCTTACCAAGGCCACGCTTGAAACTATCATTCTTGACCTTCTTTGTGATTTGTTACACACTTTTCTTCAGTGCATTCCATTTATTTTTAGGTTTTCCTGACGTGCCCAAATCTTATATATATACAACAAAAGAAGCAGAAGCATTGTTCATTCCCACCTTTGACACAGCCATTTCTTTCCCATACATATAGTTAAGATACTCCTTCCAACTTTTTACATCAAATCACATGACTTTGAAGACCACCCACTCAGCTTTTTACTGAGCCCATTTCACAGAACATAGAATCTCAGGTCTGGAAGGGACTTCAATGGCCTTTTAGTCCAGCCCACTGCTCAAGGCAGGAGTCTTTATCGCATCCTGGTTAAATGGTTGTCCAATCTATGAAGAACACATATGGGGTTCTCCTAACTAGTTTGCTCAGACCGAAGAAGCTACCGGGATAAGCAGAGAAACATTCGAACCAATAGGAAAAAAAAGTCCAGTTGTCGTAACTCAACTTCCAGACAGGTTGAAAATTACTGCATATTAAACGGCAACCAAGGGCATAAGAAAATTACCACAAGGAGACTTGCACTCCACTGGCCCACAGTTGCTCATCCCACTACAGGTAGTCCTTGACTTACAACCATTCACTTGGCAACTGTTTAAAGTTATGATGGTCTCCCTCCCTTCCCCCCTCCCCCAATTTTGAGGTTGCAATGGCCACACCAGCTATGTGCTTGCATTTCAGATGCTTGGCAACCAACTCATTTTATTGCCATTTACAGTATCCACAGACACACAACTGCAATTTTCAATGTTTTTTGTTGATTTCCAAGATTTACTTTCAGTTTCTCATCAAAAACACTCATTAGTTATAGTGGATTTGCTTAATGACTGCAGGGTTCACTTAATGACCACCACAAAAAGTGTTGTAAAGTCGAGTCTGATCAACAACTGCAATGATGGTAACTCCTGGCTCAAATATGGTTGTAAATTGAGGACTTGCAATTAGCTTTGGGGTCAAATCCAGACAGGGCCCTTAATCGCAATCTAGTCAATCATTCCCCTTCTAACATTTCATTTTATTTTTAGCCAAGATCCAGCTTCCAATTACTCCCAGTGCCACCAAAGGCCGCTAAAGTTTCAGCCTAAGCACAAGAATTTTTAACTTTGCCTCTTTTCAAGAAGAAATCTGGCCAAACTAAGCACTGAGTCAGCTCTCCCTAGAAAATGGGATTTAAACCACCACTCAGATTTTTAAGCTCCACCAATCCAATACTTTCCGCTCTTATGCGGAGAGTAATGAATAATGAACCAAAATCTGACTACAGTGTAACAACATCACAGCTCCTAAAGATTGGTTGCCTGTTCCTGGAGACCAGGAGCTCTTTCCGCAATCTTTGCCTTTCCCACTAGCCAGGACTGCTAAAAACTAACCATCAAGTTGTGTCAGGATCCTGCTTGCAAGAACTGCCCTGTAACTTTCCGTGGTGCAAGGGGAAACAGGTCTAGGCACTAGTCAAGAGACAGAGGTCAGCTGCTGCAACCAAACTCCTAACACAGGTTTCCTGGCTCTATTTTTAAAAGATGCCTGTGTCTTTATTTCAGGCCATTAATAAGCCATCTTCCCCTCCTGCCCTACTTCCTCCATCTGGCATTTTTCAGAAGCAATACAAGATTTATCTCTGGGTAACATAGAGAGAGAAAGAGAAAGGTACCACCAAGTCAGACCTCTACATTTCCGGACACTGTTCTTGCAAAAAGGGAAATAGATTATGACTTTCCTGTTAAGTTCCTTTTCACCAAAAGAAAAGCAATGGCATGGGTTTAGAAACACTGGGTTCGTTCTGTTTTCTCAATCTAGGGAAATGGGAGGGAACAATCACAGAAGGAAATGGATCTGGGGTAGGTAAGCTTTCAGTGCTGTAAGGATACTGTGATTCCCACGATGGACAAATGGCTCCAAAAATTGATGGGGTCAGCAGAGATGGCTAAATTGACTTCTTTGATTAAAGAAAAGAACACAATTTATTTTATTTCTACTTACAAACTGATTTGGGATTTTGCACTTGAGGTGGGAAGAAAATGAATCTTTGATTTTGGCTTTTGCTGATTAGATAGGGTTGTTGTAAAAAAATGGGTAGTATATATTATGTAAAAGTAAAAAGTTGAGGTTGTATGTTATTATCTTATTCTACCGAGCCAAAAGGAACTGGAAGTCAATATGTTTTTTCTTTTTCCCTTCACCCTTTATTCTATACAGAATAACAGAGTTTGGAAAGGGATCTTGGAGGTCTTCTAGTCCACCCCCCTGCTCCAACAGGAAACTCTATACCATTTCAGACAAATCGTTGTCCAATCTCTTCTTCAAAACCTCCAGTGATGGAGCCCCCACAACTTATGGAGGCAAATTGCTCTCACTGTCAGGAAACTTCTCCTTAGTTGTAGGTTGCTTCTCTCCTTAATTAGGGAATATTGCGGGTCCCATCCCTGAAGGGGATAACCTGGTGGGATCCAGAAGAAGGGCCTTCTCCGTGGTGGCTCCCTCTCTCTGGAACATCATCCCCCCCCCCCCAGAGATTAGAATGGCCCCCACTCTAGCACTCTTCCGGAAGGCGCTGAAGGCCTGGTTCTGCCAGCGGGCCTGGGGAACCCAGAGCGGGATGGAGCCCATCAAATGGCTACTGTGGTCGGGGCGGGGGTGATTTTATTTTTTCCCCAGATTTTGTTCTATTGTACTTTATTGATTTATTTGATTCTTTTTGTTAGTTTTTGTTTTTTATTTTTATTTCTTGCTTTAAATATGGTTTTACATTGTGTAAGTCGCCTCGAGTTGCCATGGGAAAATAGGCAGCAATATAAATTAAATAAACAAATAAATAGTTTTCTTCTTTCGCTTTTCCTTCCCCATTTTCATTTTTCTTTGTATTTCTACATTTTATGGTTTTTTTGAAACCATAAACTTTCACTGCACTTGAAGAATCCAAGTCCCACGAGCTGAGAAGTGCCCCTGGAACAATTTTGAAAGAAACCTTCTCATTGTGAACTGCATCTAAAATAGGAAGTGCCAATTGACATGCTTTTGGATCCTCTGGAAGGCCTGCTGCTTCCAAACACCCATGAAAATAAGGTTGCAGCCTCATAAAATAAACCAATTATCTTCCGCTATCCTTTCGGGCAGCTTAGAAACTTCACCAGAGACTCTTCTAGAAGTCACCCAGCAGCGCATTTAATGGGGAACAAATGTATTGCTAGAAACAATCTCTGGGCAACTGATTTGGCCAGCTGCTCAAAGCAATAAACTGGATGGGTAAAAATAACCTTTTCAGAGAATAAAACACGGAGAGACCAATATAGCAGCCACGCAAGGAGGTTTGCAAAGGCATTTTAATACCTTGGTTATAATTAGAGCGCTAACGGATGCCCTCTGCACATGCTCCTAAAGCCCTCTAAGGATCCTGCACATTCTAGTACGCATTTGCCCGCTCTTTGAATTAAAACTCACACCCTACACATACACAGGCTCCAGCTTGGTAGAGCAGAGCAAAAGGCTGGTGGAAACGGGGACGAGTACAGGTAGTCCTCACCTTACGACCACAATTGAGCTCAAAGTTTATGTTGTTGAGAAATTTGCTAAGTGATTTTTGCCCCCTTTTACTGCTTTTCTCACATTTGTTAAGGGAATCCCTGCAGTTCTTAAATTAGTAACACGGCTGTTAAGTCAATCTGGCTTCCCCATTGACTTTGCTTCTCAGAAGGTCCCAAAAGGGGATCATGTGACCCCAGGGCTCTGCAAGAGTCATAAATGTGAGTCAGTCGCCAAGTGGCCCAATGTAAATCACACGACCATGGGGATTCCATAACAGTCCTAAGTGTGGAAAATGGTCGTAAGTCACTTTTTTCAGTGCTTTGTAACTTTAAACAGTCACTCAATGAACTGTTGTAAGTCGACTCAACTTTTGGTATCTGAATTTCCACTGAAAAGCAAGGCAGTTGTCAAGCAAATCATGCCCGATTTTATAGCCTTTTTCCCCTAATTGTTAAAAGAATGACTGAAGTTATTAAGTAAATCATAGTAACAGGATAACAGAGTTGGAAGGGACCTTGTGTGGTCTTCTAGTCCAATCCGCTGCTCAAGCAGGAGACCCTATACCATTCCAGTAGTTGTAGTTCCAGCAACAGTAGTTGTTAATCAAATCACTGCAGTTGTTAAACAAAACAATTGTGAATGAAGCTGTTGTTGAGCAAATCCAGCTTCTTCCATTTGTGGGAAACTGGCTGGGAAGGTCACAAATGAAGTTCTCGTGATCCTGGGGTCCTGCATCCATCTTAAATACATCCCAGTTACCTAGTGCCCAAATTTTGATCACATGACCACTGTAAGTGTGAGGATTGGTTGTAAATCAATTTTTTTCAGTGCCGTTGTAACTTTGAACAGTTGCTAAATTAATGGCTGTAAATCAAGGACTATCTCTAAGATGATTGTTTAACCACAGATCAGAACATATAATGCAGCATAAAATGCAGTAACAGTAAAACAGTCAGATTGTAAAATAAAGTAATAATAAGAATGGTAGATGCAAAAAGTGTTAGTGAGAGATAAAGCCAAAGCCACAACTAAGAAATTAAGTATTTCTAAGTTTAAATGGGAGGCAAGGTGAAACTTGGGATTTGGGAAGAAAAGAAATGGAATCACAATTGTGGAGAAGCCACGTTTATGTTTGCTTTGGTACTTCTTTTCAGCAATCAAGCCAGATGTAACCAGAGAAAATGTACTCTACACATGTTCAGAGGACCCTTTATCCTGCGATGTGAAATGTACCCGTTTTTCCGTGTCCAAAATCCAGCTCCCCATCTGCTTTGGATGGTTCTTTTAGCGCCACACACTCACTGCCAATTAGAAGAACCAATTTGTCATTAAACCAGAGCACACAGGTCCACAAACCCACTGAGACGACTGTGTGTGTTCCAGGGGATTGTGAGAACACAGGCAGAGAATCAAAGGGAAGGGACCTACTTCCTTCTCCCACCAGCTTGGAAGCAACTTGCCCCAAAAACAGCGACGTTAACAGAACCCTTCTCCAACTGGGTGCCCTCCGGAGATGCTGGACTGGCACACCCATCACTCCCACTCAACTCAAGCTTGGTGGTCCTAACTTTGGATGCGCCACCAGTTTTGTCTGCTGTGCTGGCACTGCCAGCTTCAGCCCTGGGATGAGCGGGGGGTCTCGGATGCCAGGCCACTATTACAAGGTGGCCGTTTTTTACTTTGGTTGGCTTGAATAAAAATAAAATACAAAACACCTTATTATAATTAGGATTCTATTTGTATCCTTTGCCATTATATTTACGGTGCTCTATCTCGTACATTTAAAGGTTTTATAAATGTATAATTGTATAAACATATTTAAGCATAAATAACACTGTATAAAATATAAATGTAGACTATATATAAACATACATGCAATATTTATACGAAGTTTATACCTATGCATAAATATAAATGAAAAAAATATGTATGTATATATGCATATATATGCAAAATAAATAAAAATATATCAATACATAATATCTGTATAAATAACCCAAGGCGGCTCCTCCTATTCCTCCAAAACAACCCTGTGAGGTAGACTGGCCTTCACTCAGTACTGCAAGAGGGGCAGCTCTATAAACAGATCTAATAAGTGAGCCAGTCGGCAACCCCGCTGAGCCATGCTTCCCGTGGGTTGCATTCACACAACCCCGAGTGCTCCTTCCCCGGCGTGTGCAGCGAGCTCAGAGTCCCAGGAAACGCGTGTCTCGGTCAGATCCACGTGGGAACCCCCCTCAGCCTCCCCAACAGGCTGACCCCCATGCCCAGCCGGTCGGGCTCGCTTCCAGTCTCCCCCTCGGGCGGACCCAGCCCCGCGGAGCACGTGGGGACGCAGCCCGCGGGGACGGCGAGCCACGGGGAGGGATCGGGACAGCGGGCAGGCACTCTGCACATACCCAGAGACCCCTCCACAGGCCGGGGGGAGCGCAGGGGGAATCCCCCTGCCCCTCCCGCCTCACCTTGGGCGTCGTGATATACTCCATCGCCGAAGCCGCCGGCCTCTTCCACGTCCGGATCCCGCGAAGGCTCGCGAGATGTCGCGGAGGAGGCGCTTCGTCCGCCATCTTGTGTGAGGGCAGCTGCCCTTCCCCAGCGGAGTGCTGGCACCGGCCGGCCCTTGGAGTACTGCACCGCCTCCTACCGGAGGGACCCCCGAACTGCACCCCTTCAACAATCCGTTATGGAAATACTGTACACTGGGCTCGTTGGGGGGGCACCTCTGGGCTGAGATTCCTCCTGCTTTTGCCCCAGGAGATACAGAGCACTGTTGTCTCCTGGCTGTTTCCCCCCAAACAGGGGGCACCCCTGTGAAGTAGACCTGAATTTGGATTTTGCTGGTTCCAGTCCATCTCCTTCCCAAGTCCAACCACTGGCCTCAGTGCAGGCATTGCAAGCCATTACACAAATCATGAACTTCAGGTTGCATCAGCCAGCCAAGGATGGTTTAGATCAGGGGTGTCCAACCTTGGCAACTTTAAGACTTGTGGACTTCAACTCCCAGAATTCCTCAGCCAGCAAAGCTGGAATTCTGGGAGTTGAAGTCCACAAGTCTTAAAGTTGCCAAGGTTGGACACCCCTGGTTTAGATAATCCATAGTTTAACCAACCAGAGTTTAGCAGTGTGAGAGAAACAAGTCTTTAAATAGACTAACGGAATTCATGGAATTTGAAGCAGTAAGTCAGTCAGTTGTGAGATTCTTAATTGCTTTATTTTTCACTTAGAGCTTTCTCCAGATTCAAACCATTATCAAAAATCATAACAACTCATCCATACCATTTGTATTAGATTATTTATTCAATTTCTATAGGTTCCCATCTCAGTCAATAGCTCTGGACAGGTTACAATTTAAAAATATATATTGCAATTCAAACACCCAGCTTAAAGTGGCTAAGGTTGAGAAACATTGGATTACGTGTTGGGTATGGCAACCGACTGTGCTCGGGCTTCCAAATCCTTGCCTCCATTGTGCAAAGGAACCCCCAGATCTGAAACAGGTAGCAAGTGATCCATGATTTAGAGGCACAAAACAAAACATGGTTAGGTTCCACTGCAATGTTATTATTCTTTTAATCATGACATGTTGAATAAAACAAAGCCATGGCCAGCAAATAATCCATGTTTGACTCAATGTTTTGCAAACTGGGGCAAAAATCAAGTAATGACAATATTTGGGGAATACATTTTGCTTCCAACTTTGCTAAGACCCCATGCCTTGAAGTGCAGGCATCTTGAGTTTCCTCTTCTAATTAAAGCATTGCTTGCTGAACCTGAATACTGAAGCAACTAAGGAAACACTCCAACAAAAGCCATTTCTTGTTCAAAGTTGATATTTTTCATAGAAATTAGGAATAAAAGTTCCAGAAATCCTCCAGTATTCAGTTTGCTTCCAGTGAAGATGAGGAACACAATCTATGAACTCTGGTCAAACACCTTTGTTTGATTTGCTATTAGAGTTGAATGGGTGTTCAGTAATTGGTCATTTATTCTCAAAATAAGAAAATGTATGTAGCTCAAGATCCTTGGTGCTCTCTGAGCTTGCTTGCTGCTTGCAGACATCCCATTATCCAACTAAGTAACATCATCAGTGCTGGAAGGGAGTAGGGTTTCTTCCCTGATTATACACAGTAGCTTGCCCTGCCAGTTTATATATTCTGTAATGCAGTGGTTGCCAACCTTTTTTGTGCCGCGGCCCGGTACCAGCATCACAAAATCATCCGCGGCCCGGTACCAGCATCAGCATGCATGGCAAGTCGAGCCGAGCGACCAGCCAGCCAGCCGTCCCCCGCTTCTCCCCGCCACCTTCAACTCCTCCTTTGTATCTGTGTCGATGGGCTTCGCCACAGCTTCGGGACGGTCACTCGGCTCGCCTTGCCATGCGTGCTGAAAGAATCCTCGCGCCTTAGTTTTGTTCGAAGCCGCCCCCCCTCCAATGAAACTAAGGCGCGAGGATTCTTTCAGCACCCAAACGCCGCTTTCTACCCGGAAAAGCTCACCGGAAGCACTTTTTCATCAAAACAAGATGGCGGCGCCCAGCAAACCGACGGCCCGGTAGAAATTGTTCCACAGACCGGTACTGGTCCCCGGACTGGTGGTTGGGGACCCCTGCTGTAATGTATTCCCATATCCATCTTTTGCTGTTAAAGGGCTGCATATGTAGGATTACATATCCTTAAAAAATCCATCCAAAAGGTGCCTTTTGTTGGCTGGTTCACACATATTGTAAACTCAAGTTCATTTACTGGTTTAAATATCGAATTTGGAGACTGTCTGTTTTGCTCACAGAGGGAATCTGAGTGGTGTACAGTTAAAACATAAAACATGCAAACCATACACATATTGTATTGCAATGAAGGACAGTTAAAACAGGAATAAAATTTTTAACATTAATAAGGCAGGCAGGGAGGGCTTGAAATTGACTTTAATTTACATTCAAGTTGTATTACCATGGTTCATTGGCTTCATTTTCATGGCAGCAATGTGGAAGCAACTTACACTGCCATCTTCTGAGATTTATCTTACAATTTTGGACTTTTCTAGTATCTACCATCACAATAATAATTGATTAGATTTATATGCTGTCTGCTTGGCTTGATCAACCCCATCAACCAATTAAAATCTTCAGATTGAGATATTCCGCAGAGACTTGGTTTGCAGGGTTTCGCTTGGGTAACAGAACAAAGAATAAAAGGGTTGGAAGGAACCTACCAGGTCTAGTCCAATCTCCTGCCCATGACAGTACCATTCTGGACAAAAGATTGTCCAATCTCATCTTGAAAACATCCCGTGATGAAGCACGCACAGATGGTTTGTGGAAAAAAGATTTCTTCTTGTATAAATTGATTGTGATAAGAATTGTACATGCACAAGAATGGAAAGCTACCTCAATCCCCACAACAGAAGAATGGATGGAGAAAGTGATGGAGGTAGCAGAGATGACAAAATTGATTTTTAATTAGGCAGAAGAACATGTCCAGCTTTGTTTCTACCTGGAAATTGCTTCTGGAATTATGCTCAAGGCAGAAAAAAATGAACTTTTCACACTGGGTTTTGCTGATTAATATAATTTGTTGATACAGAAATGTCTAGTATTACTTAAATTAATAATATTAAAAGTTTGTACTTTACTGTACTAAAAAAACCTTGGAAGTAAATACCTTTTGCTTGTCCCTTGTACTTTACTTCTCTTATCCATTTAACCCCTTGCCTACAGGTGAAACTCGAAAAATTAGAAATATCGTGCAAAAGTTCATTTATTTCAGTAATGCAACTTAAAAGGTGAAACTAATATATGAGATAGACTCATTACATGCAAAGCAAGATAGTTCAAGCCATGATTTGTCATAATCGTGATGATTATGGCTTACAGCTCATGAAAACCCCAAATCCACAATCTCAGAAAATTAGAATATTACATGCAATCAATAAAACAAGGATTGTACATAGAACAATATCGGACCTCTGAAAAGTATAAGCATGCATATGTACTCAGTACTTGGTTTGGGCCCCTTTTGCAGCAATGACTGCCTCAATGCGGCGTGGCATGGAAGCTATCAGCCTGTGGCACTGCTGAGGTGTTATGGGAGACCAGGATGCTTCAATAGCGGCCTTCAGCTCTTCTGCATTGTTTGATCTCGTGTCTCTCATCTTTCTCTTGGCAATGCCCCATAGATTGTCTATGGGGTTCAGGTCAGGCGAGTTTGCTGGCCAATCAAGCACAGTAATCCCACGGTCATTGAACCAGGTTTTGGGGCTTTTGGCAGTGTGGGCAGATGCTATGTCCTGCTGGAAAATGAAGTCAGCATCCCCATAAAGCTCATCTCTGGAAGGAAGCATGAAGTGCTCCAAAATCCCCTGGTAGACGGATGCGTTGAACCTGGACTTACTGAAGCACAGTGAACCAACACCAGCAGATGACATGGCTCCCCAAATCAACACAGACTGTAGAAACTTCACACTGGACTTCAAGCATCTTGCAGTGTGTGCCTCTCCATTCTTCCTCCAGACTCTGGGTCCTTGGTTTCCAAATGAGATGCAAAAGTTGCTCTCATCATTGGATTGAGCAACAGACCAGTTCTATTTTTCTTTAGCCCAGGTAAGATGCTTCTGACGTTTGTTGTTCAGGAGCGGCTTGACAAGAGGAATATGACATTTGAAGCCCACGTCCAGGATCCGCCTGTGTGTGGTGGCTCTTGATGCACTGACTCCAGCCTCAGTCCACTCCTTGTGAAAGTCCCCAACACTTTCGAATGGCCTTTTCCTGACAATCCTCTCCAGGCTGAGGTCATCCCTGATGCTTGTGCACCTTTTTCTTCCACACGTTTCCCTTCCACATAACTTTCTATTCATGTGCTTTGATACAGCACTTTGGGAACATCCAACTTCTTTTGCAATTACCTTTTGAGGCTTTCCCTCCTTATGGAGGGTGTCAATGATGGTTTTCTGCACAACTGTCAAGTCAGCAGTCTTTCCCATGATTGTGATTCCTACTGAATCAGACTGAGAGACCATTTAAAGGCTTAGGAACCCTTTGCAGGTGTTATGGCTTAATTAGCTGATTAGAGTGGGGCACTTTGGGCCTAGAATATTGAACCTTTTTCACAATATTCTAATTTTCTGAGATGGTGGATTTGGGGTTTTCATGAGCTGTAAGCCATAATCATCTCAGTTATGACAAATCACGGCTTAAACTATCTTGCTTTGCATGTAATGAGTCTATCTCACATATTAGGTTTGCCTTTTAAGTTGCATTACTGAAATAAATGAACTTTTGCACAATATTCTAATTTTTCAAGTTTCACCTGTATTTCCCTCTCATCTTTATTTTCATTTGTATTTTATATTATGATAACTTTAATAAAATTATTTTTAAAAAGGAGAACAGGTTGGTTTACAAAATAGTATTATGTATGAAGCCCAGTCACTGTGGTTGATGTAACAAATTATCACTATATAAAATGATGACTTAGGATGTAAAAATTCAGTCTGTTACTTTAACAGAATCATTCCCAGTCTAATATAACTTCTGAAACTGAAATAACTATATATGAAGGTTTCCCAAAGGGTTCAAAATTGTAGCCATTAAAAAAATGACAGAGAGGATTAGTTATCTCTCAGGCCAGCTTAGGCTGTGTTGAGGGGGAGCCGTCTCTTATCTGTGAAAATGAAATATTATTTTTAAGGAATAGCAGCAGGTAAGCTGAAAAAGGGACTGCAGCTGCAATCAATTTCAACTTAAGTGTCCAAAATTTTCTCAAGATGTTTTACCAAGATAGAAGTTCTTGGGAACTCAATGGCTCCTTCACACAACATGCATTCCTCTGATTAGTAATACAATATGGAGCCTTGAAACCCAGTGGAAGAGAAACTCATCATAAAACGCAGAGAGTTTTTTTTTTATAAAATAAAGAACTTGGGGGGGATACAATTCACTGGATGATAATGATAATGTTTTTCAGAAGCTGCTGCAATAAAAAAAAAAAACCAATCATTCCTAATTCCACACACCCCTTCTTTTCTCCTTAAGGGCTTTCACAGGAGCGAATGCCATTGGGGCTGAAGAAGACTCCCAGATCAACCAACATAGGCCTTCATGAAATGATGAATCCCAGGAAAGGAATACCTGTCCACTAAACCAGGCTCTTACTATCCACTCATCCTTAGGTTACCAAGGCCCAGCGCAACTGTCTGAGTCACCCCAGGTTTTCAAGCCAAACTTGAAGTTAAGATAACCCCAGCAGCTCAGCCTCCAGCCTGCCTCCCCACCCCCCACCCCATCCTTGGAAAGGCAAATCACGGCCATAGACCTTCACTTCCCCTTTGAGAGAGAGAGAGAGAGAGAGAGAGACGGAATGGATGGGAAGGGTCGAGCCGCGCTCTTCCCCACCCTGGTCCCGCAGAGGCTCTGGTAGGGCATAAAGCCCGATCCATCCCCGGGAACCGAGCCAGGCCAGGCACTTCAGGAGCAAAAGTTGCCTTTCAGTGGGACCCTCGTCATGGGCCCTGAAAGCCGCTGGGTCCTTCTTGATGGGGAGGGATCAGAGCCATCAGGTTGGTCCTGCAGAGGCTTTGGCGGACTATAAAGGATGCGCCGCCACAAAGCCACCGTGTTTGCAGACTGAGGGTGGCACAGGCCCCAAGGGAACTTGGCCAGGCTGCGCCGACTGCCCCCCTGCCCAGCTGGAGATGCTGCCAGCCACTCTGCTGCTGCTGCTGCTGGCTGGTTGGCAGAGCCTCGGAGGGCGAGCTGTGTCCCCAAGAAGGTACCCTTCGCTGCCTGAAGCTGCTCAAGGGCGCGGATGCCCAGGTGTTTTGCGCGGCCTGTCACCTGTTACTTTTTATTTTACTTCCTTGGTTATTCTCTTTATGTTGGTTTAGTTCTTTTTAAAATAAATTTTATTTCAGTTTTCACAAACCAAAGAAAAATAAAACATCTTTTTTTAGTGAACAGCTTGGTTCTAGGTTTTCAAATCTCCATACAGGTATAATCTCAGTTACATATTCATCTTTTATCTTTCACATTCAATTTCATGTCTTATCACTACTTTAAATATTCTTTATTAATTTTTCCCCTCAAATACTTCCCACGGGCTTATTTTATAACTCTCTCATTCGTATCTAAATCTATTACACATCCTTTTCAAGATTTTCATATTTTCAAAATAATTATACTTTTATCTGTCCCATGTACAATTTCAATCCATATCTACATTTCAAACATTGCAAAACAAGATTTCCCTTATGGTTGCCAATTAAAGTGTGCCACCTTCATATAGTTGATTCCCTTTTACATCCCATTAAAAATTCTACCTCTAAATTATTCCATTAAACAATTATAATTCCCATCACCTAATAGCTATATTATAACATAAATCCCCTTTTAGTCAGATTCCGCATGGTACTTCCCCATTATATTACCTCTAATCAATTTTAAGTTGAAAAGAAATAAAAAAATAAAAGAATAAAAAGGAAGAAGATAATCAGTTCAAATTCATCCTTAAAAAAAGGAAAAACTGGTATTATTTCCCTTACAATCCATCTCATAATTTATGTCAATCATATTTTATAAATCCTTAATATATATTAATATATTCAATGGTGTTTTACATATTTTTTTATTTGATCTGTTATCGAGCATTCCATTTCATCTTCCATTTTAATTACATATATTTTCCTGTTTTCTACATAATTTATTATTTCTAAAATATTTATATAATCCCTTATCACCATGCAGAATCCCCTATTTTAGTTGTATTTCAAACCATTATCTCTGTGTCTATCAATCAAATTATTCCCCCGTATTTCTTTATTTCCTGATTCTGATTTTTATAACTTCTTTTCTCCTGTATTTTCTCCCTCTTTTTCTCACTCCAGTTCTTGTCCCCTCCCTCTTTAATGCTTCCTTCTGTAATCCTCCCTTCTGCTCTTTCCTTATATGTTGTTTATTTCTCACACTGCTCCTTTTTCTGATTACCTCCTCTAATCTCCAATTTTTGAGTCCCTTTCCCCCCTTTTTGAGTTTCAAACCTCGTTGTCCCAATGTTTTTTATTCAAGATGGCCTCTCCTTTATTCAAGTCTTCTTCTTCCTCTGAAGTTTTCCGCTGATCCTCATAATCCAAAACTGCCATTTCCAGAAATTGCAAAGCAAAGCCAAACAATTCTCCTTTTAGTTGCAGTTGTTCCTTCATATTTTTTAATTTCATTTTCAGTTCCAAGTAAAGTTCTGCTATCTTTCAAGACTTCCCAGTACTTTTAGACAACCAAATTCTATAAGATTGCTTCCCAGAATAAATTTCAATTGTATCCAGTAATAATCCAATGTTCAAAGTTTTTCAAAATCATCAAACAATTCCAGAATAGGTTATTCTTGCTTCTTCCTTTGTTACAAAGTTCCAAGCTCTGCTTTCACTTTCCAGGGGCTCTATTTGATTGTAGCAAAATTTCATTTACTTCATTATTCTTTAAAAGTTTTTTAAAAGTTTACATTAATTTCTTTTAGCATCAGGTGGCACTTTTTAGTATGTCCAAGTTCCAGCCCTTTTTTTCCCTTCCTCCACTTTTTCTTCTTTTCTGGCTTTTAAATTTAAAAAGCTCCTTGTTTGCCTTTTGACACTTTCGATTTCAGCTTTAAGTTTGCCTATTTAGTGTCACTTTCACTATTTTCCTCTTCTAACTTTTCTCTCAAAATTCAAAGTCACTTCCAGTTGTCAGATCTTTTCCCCACTCTTCTTTGCCGCAGCTTTAAAAGTCTTTTCCAAAAAATTCTTAAGTATTTTAGCTCCAGGGTACCTTGTATTCAGATGTTAATCGTGCTTAGCCTGTTCACCCAAGCTGTACTCCTTCTCCGCTTCTGCACAATTCTTCTCTGGTCAGATTTTCCTCTTTGTGATGGCCATTTTGGCCACTGCTGCATCTGCCTTTGGAGAGTTTTATGCCTCACCGAGGAGGGGGGCTGCAGCTCCCCTCAACTCAGCTGGTGTTCCCCCCTTTCTCCACCACCTCGATGGGGTGGTTTCGGCCCCAAATCAGGTAGATCGGGGCCCTCCAGCAGTGAACACAGACCAAAACTGCGGACAATTGCAGATTTCAGTCCGTCGCCGAAGGAGCCTAACTGGAAGCTCCCCATGTTGGTTTAGTTCTAAACTTGATGTTTGAGTCACTAACCAGGATATTGGGCATATGGGCAAGGAAGCAGACAGAACAATTTCCTTAAAGGTGTTGATCATAGCTTGAGGTGGTGATTCCCTCATCTTCCAGAGTTCTAAACCCACTGGAGACTGCTGACTTGTGATGTCTTCATGAGAAGCAAGTGTCTGGAGCACTGGTGGGCAATCTCAAATCCTGTCCTTATCCAGAGAGGAATTATAAGGAGCCGGTCTACTCACAATCTCTTTCTTTTGCCATGGTTATCCACTCCGCTTTTTGCGTAGGTGTCCTCACTTCACCATCTCTTCCCAGGAATTTTTTAACATGTTTCTTGTGGCAAAAGATCTCACCAGCTCCTTCTGTGTTGAAAATAACTTGCCACATGGGCAAAGTTAGCCATGAGAATGGGATCATCTGTAGGGAACGAACTGAAGGCAGGATCAGTCAAAAAGCCATATTGAGAGAAGGAAGAGCAAGGAAACATTTCCTCCCTTTTTATTGATGCAGTATAAGCTGCATAGGAGAGATAGTCCTCCACTTACAATCACAACTGAGCCAAAAGATTTCTGTTGCTAAGTGAGACATTTGTTAAGTGAATGTTGCTTCATTTTATGACCTTTCTTGCCAGAGTTGTTAAATGAATCACTGCAGTTGTTAAATTAGTAACACGGTTGTTAAGGGAATCTGGCTTCCCCATTGACTTTGCTTGTCAGAACGTAGTCACCGAACTAGTAGTAACACCGGTTGATTCCCACCCGTAATGTTCAGAATACCTTGGTTGGTATTTGGAGACTCTTTGTGTTTGAAATATTTCTTAGTAACTTTATCTAGTGTTCTTGGCAACCTTGCACAACCTTGGCAAGGCTCGTTATTATCAGAGGCAATGAGTTTGAAACAGCCTTTTAACCGTGAAGGAACGAAATTTGTAAAGAATCATCAAAAGGTTTGCTGTTCCCTCTGTCTCGTGTTTGTCTCCTTGGAACAAGGTTTGGGTCAGAACAATATCCAAAGTGCAAATGCCCAGATGGGATTCTCCTGGTTTCCCAGGCTGGGCTGTTGGCTTTTGCTGGGCCGCTGGCTGGCATCTCCCTCTGGAGCATCTTTTGTTACTGGAAGACACAGCCCCGGCATCAACCGAGGTCCGTTTGGCACCCTGACCTGCTCAACCTCTGGAATCCAAGACTGACTCACTTGGAAGACTTTGACCTTTCCTCTTTTGGGGGCACACCACTGACCCCCCTCCATATAGTGAAGAGCAGCCAGGTGGTGCCACCCCACCGTTCATCTCCTGAAAGCTCAGAGGAGGAGGTGATATGATGCACCGAAGCTTTGCTACCAGCTTTTCTTCAGAGTCCGCCTTGAAAGAGAGAGCTGTAGTGGAGATGACAGCTGCTCCTCCAGAGCAAAATCTCAAACTGGAGCATTCCAGCCTCCATTCAGGATCCCAGCAAGGAGCTTCCCTATGCAGTGTTGATTAGACAGGCCTTTGTCAAAGGTTCCCTGGCAGCCCTAGAAGTCTGGGATCTATTTCCTATAAACCTTGCTACTTGTGGAGGTATTTGCCCTGAGCTGATGCACAGGAAACAATTCCATAGAACAGTTGGGAATGAGATACTTTGGACCCCCTTGTTCATCCTATCCTCTTTCTCTCCCTCTCTGTCAGAGTACCTGTTTGATGCTGCTTCACCAGTTGCCTTGTACCATTCTAGGGGGGGGTCCACATTGGGAAAAGTTGCCTTCCGTGAAGACCAAAGCCTGGGAATTTTCCACCATTATTCATGCCAGCAGAATATAGCAAAGGACTTTCTCTGATACCTGAAGGCTCAGTGTCTAAAACTCCTTCTGTGGATTGGCCTGTGCTGTGACCAAAATGCTGGGTGAGGAGAAAACATTGGTAAGTCACTAACCAGAAATAACTCCCAAGGTCCTTTATGGGAGGAGTAAGATCTACCAAGAAACTGTTGGGTGAGCAATTTCAAGTCATCCCATGTCATGGACTAATGGCTTGGATACACATGCCTCAATAGGTAACCCTTTCAGACCCTGGGCTGTCTTTCTTCCGAGGGCAGCTTTCCTCGGCTGATGTGTTCCAGGTGTGCTGGGATTCCACTCTGGACTTCAGTTGCTTTGTAGGTTGGGAAATCTGGGAAGAGTCTCACAGATCCAGAGGGCCCTAGCTTTCAGAAGGTGGTCCTTCAAAGGAAGCTCCTCAACCATTCCATCCATCTATAAACAAGACCTGCTGACGGTTTTAACCACCACATTACTATAAGCCAGGCTTATGCTGATACATGTACAATGGGGTTTAAATGTCCCATGACACCCTCAAGGCTTTTTAAATACACCATGACACTTTGAAGACTAATCCACTTTGACCATTTCTGTCTATCAATCTTGAGGAAGCAAAGATGAATAAGGAGTGATAATGGTCTTCTGAATGCAGCCGTTCTCAGATTCAAGAAGTTGTTTTAACTTAGCAGAGATACCTGTCAAATGAATATCTGCCTGTGTGTGTCCAAAATTAATAAACACAAAACACTAATTGATCCTCTTGAAGTGTTTTGCTTCTTACTGACAAGTATTTTCTATGCAATATCCAAACATCACAGGTGCCTCTCAGCAGGTTCTGACCAGTTTTGGAGAAATGGTAGCGGAAATTTTGAACAATTTGGAGAACTGGCCAATGCCACCTCTGACTGGCCCCTCCCCCATCTATTCTCTGCCTCCTGAGTCCCAGCTGATCAGCTGGGTCTTCTTTGGTTGCCCTGCACAGGAGAACGGAGCTGGAAAGCAGGTTAGTGGGGTGGGGAGGGAAGCGGGATTTTGCAGTATCCTTCTCCTGCCACGCCTAGCAAGCCACGACCACAGAACCAGTAGTAACAAAATTTGAATCCCACCACTGGTGCCTCTTATCATGACCATTTTTGACCAATATTTGGGGAGCGGATTCCCAAGCAAGGGGAAAGCAATGGTTTGCTCCTATGTGGCATTAAAATGCAGCTTCATTTTTTTTTCAAACCCAGTCGTCTGTGCTCAGTCCTTAATCCAAGGTTTTTAAAAATGGTGCTTTACTATGGGATTAGACTCAGTCCATACCTAGTGTTAATCCTAGACCAATGTTTCTCAAACTTGGCAGCTTGAAGATTTGGGGGCTTCAACTCCCAGCATGGAAGTCCACACATCTTCAAGTTGTCAAGTTTGAAAAAAACACCCTCATACACTATGGCTTATGGGCTACAGCGGCTTTCACATATTGCTTTAACCAAGATGAAACAAACTGGCTAATGGATAATCAAGGTGCACCATTTTTAAATAAAGCCAAGTCTTTTCGTTGGCTCAACCCTCTTCTCTTAGTGTTGCGAGGATTTGACTGCTGTGCTTTCCCAATCACAGATGCCAGAGCATCCACTGTGAATAGTCCCCAAAGCTATGGCAATGGTTACAATGATACAATTAAATTGTCATTGTTTTTATGTGTTATGATGTATATGGAAAAATGGCTGGAGCTTAATTGTAGCCACAGTCTTGACTATTGGGACCATACCCTGGGAATGCAGGTGTGCTGCAGTCTCTAAACCCAGGTCATGCTAGTGCAAAGCAAATCCAGGTTAGTTTATGGTTCAGTAGCCGCCCCAAAAGGAGGAAATTGACTATATTGTGGTTAACCAAAACCAAGGTTAAAAGCTGTAGGTCTGTTAAATGCTTTGTGGTTGCATTTTACAAGATAGTTCAGTTAATTTCAATTGAGCTTTATTATAGGGGTGTCCATCCTTGGCAACTGTGGACTTCAAATCCCAGAATTCTGGGCATTAAGTCCATAGAATACAGAATAACAGAGTTGGAAGGGATGTTATAGATCATCTAGTCCAGGGGTCGCCAACTTTTTGGACTTCAGGGACCACCAAACTCATAATTTTAAATCTCGGGGACCGCTAATATGAATTTTGACTGATGGTGACTTGCTGACATTGGTGGGAGAGAGAGGAGAGAGAGAGAGAGAGAGATCTGATCTAACCACTCTCTCTTCCTCCCCCTCTCTCTCTCTCACACACACACACAGACACAGGGAGGGGTGGGATTCAAATTTCTTAACAGGTTCTGTGGGCATGGTCTGATTTGTGGGTGTGGCTTGGTGGTCATGTGACTGGCTGGGCACGGCATGTATGTAAATATTAGATAGATAGATAGATAGATAGATAGATAGATAGATAGATAGATAGATAGATAGATAGATAGATAGATAATTTTTTTATGAAAAAAGAACAACTTTTACCCAAAATCAGGCAAAGCAGGCAGGCAGATTGAGTTGCTCACAGAATCACAGATTCACTTAGAGATCTGTGTTTCTGCCATCGGCTAGCTGAGTCTGCACTGCTTCAGTCCTAAGGAAGGTTCAGCTGTGCAGAGCCAAAGATCTAAAGATTAGCTAGAAAGCAAGAAATCCAATGATTTCCTGCTTTCTAGCTGATCTAAATCTCCAGGCCAGAAGAACAGATGATGGTCAGAAAAAGGAAAAATAGCAACTTAGCAGACAAGTTTGCCACTAAGGGGTGAGTGGGCAGGGACAGTTGACCATGTGTTCCTGTAGAGCCGGGTTTAATTGCTTTGGAGGATGCTCTGGGAATTACATTTCTCTGCAGACCACCAAAATTTTCTCGCAGACCACTGGTTGGTGACCGCTGATCTAGTCCAATCCAACTCAAGCAGGAGACCCTATATTATTTCTGACAAGTGGCTGTCCAGTCTTTTCTTGAAAGCTTCCAGTGATGAAGCACCTACAACTTCTGATGGCGAGCCATTCCACTGGTTGATTGTTCTCACTGTCAGAAAAAATTCTCCTTATTTCCAGGTTGAAAATGTCAGCTGGTGTTCCATTCAAAATCCAAGAAAGAATTACTTAGACTTCATTTATCAGAGAAAAGATATTGTTTACTGGAAATTAAGTGGTAGCAACAAAATAATTCTGAATCTGAGAAAATGGGCGTGTAAATCACATATACAAAGTAATGACAATGTCCCCACCCCAAATAGTTCAATTGGCTCATCCAATTAAAAGTTGTGTATATCATCATGTGGGCATCTCCAGGTGGCGATGAGGCCTCTGTCCGTTGACATTGACATATTTTGATAGAGTTGCAGCTGCGCATAGCATAGGATAGAAGCCTAAGCAAGAATCTACTCCCCCAGCTTATACAGTTCTGGTTTGTAATATCTCCAGCTCACTTCCCATAACCATTCTCCCCTCCTCCCCCCGTTACTTATGACAGCTGAAAGATGCAAAGCAAAGGGAGAAAATCTTTAAGGCTGACATTCAGCCCTCCTGCAAAAGAGATGTTAGTCCTAAAAAAGATAAAAATAGAAGGTAATAGAAAATATACATGTAACACCATCATACTATTTTTTAGGGTTTATCAGGATATTTAGTACGAAATGCCTTGATAAGTGTAGGAGCTCTAACATCCTTCTCATTCACCCATTCAGACTGGGAAGGAGGAAAATGTTTCCAAACAATCAAATTTTGCAGTCGACCTCTTTGTTTTCAAGAATCCAAAATTTCTTTAACTTCAAAATGTTGTTCACCTTCAATTAGCAATGGCACAGGGGAATCTACCTGAGTTGGTCTCAAGTCGGAGGTATGTTCAGGTTTTAATAAACTAACATGGAAAACAGGGTGGATCCGTCGGAAGGTTTTAGGTAATTTCAGTTGGACTGCCACAGGGTTTACAATTCATTCAATTGAGAAAGGTCTGACATACTTAGGTCCAAGCTTTTTTGACTTTTGTGTGGTCTGCAAATATCTGGTGGATAAAAAGACCTTGTCACCAACTTGATATGGTTTTTGTAGAGTTCTCTTTTTATGTGCAAATTTTTAATGGGCTTGATGAGCATCATCTAATGCTTTATGGGTAACCAGCCAGGTAAGCTGGAGCTGTGTTATCCATTCATCTAATGACTGAATGTTAGGTTTCTCCCATGGAAGCTTGGGTATGGGTACAAAGTCTTGTCCTGAAGCTACTTTAAATGGAGTAAACCCAGTACTATTATGTACCAAATTATTATATGCCACCTCAGCGAATGGCAATAGGTCAGCCCAATTATCTTGCTGATAATTTATATAACATCGAAGATATTGTTCCAATACCGAGTTAGTTCTCTCACAAGCCCCATTTGTTTGTGGGTGGTGAGCGGAGCTTAAGCCCTGGGTGAAGCCCAATAACTTCAGGAACTCCTTCCAAAAGTTTGAGGTAAACTGGACACCCCTGTCTGAGATTATGCATTCAGGAACTCCATGTAACCTGTAGATATGTAAAATAAACAGTTTAGCCAGTGTTTTCGCAGATGAGACTTTCAGACAAGGTATGAAGTGTACCTGTTTGGAAAACAAATCAGTTACTACCAAAATAACTGTATTCCCCCCACTTTCAGGTAATTCCACTATAAAATCCATAGAGATTTCCTTCCATGGAGCCATTGGTCTAGCCACATTATGTAGTAAGCCTGCTGGTTTACCAGGAGGCCATTTGGCCGAGGCACAGATAGGACAGCTAGCCACATAAGTCTCAAATGTCCTTTTTCAAGGTAGGCCACCAAAATTGCCTTTTAACCAAGTGTAAGGTTTTCACAAATCCAAAATGTCCAGCGGCTTTAGAGTCATGAGCTTGCTGTAATATTTGGTTTCACAGCTTTGCTGGCACATATAACTTGGCCCCCACCCATGCCAATCCATCTCTAACTGTACAGTTATTTGAGTGAGCAAGGAACCAATCATCAAGTTTTAGAGCGTCTTTTAATTGTGCAGTCAAATCATTTGATAAATCAACTTCCTTCTTTTTCTGGGCTCTGGTAAACACTGGAGCTGCCAACTGTTTGGTTGGGACAATAGGCTGTACCACTTCTTGGCGAGCACTATTATATTGAAGTAATCTAGGTAAAGCATCCGCCATGAAGTTCTTCCCCCCGGAATGTACTTCAATGAAAAATTAAAGCGCTTAAAGTACTGTTCCCAGTGAACTAGCTTGGGAGACAGCTTCCGGGACATTTTCAAAGCCTCCAAATTTTTATGATCCATCCACACCTCAAATGGGTGTTTTGCCCCTTCTAAGAAATGCCTCCAGGTTAACAGAGCCCAGCGAACTGCAAAAGCTTCTTTTTCCCAGATGGCCCATCTTCTTTCAGTTTCAGTTAGTTTACGGGAAGTTTATGCACAGGGTTGCAGAGTCCCCGTCTCATTTGCTTGTAGTAACACCGCCCTGACTGCTACATCACTCGCATCGGCTTGGATTACAAAAGGAGCATCCATGTCTGGGTGCTGGAGTACTGGTTCAGCAGCAAACAGTCATTTCAGGTTTTCAAAAGCGGCTTGACATTCCATGGACCTCTCCAGGGGTTTACTAGGCTTCAGTTTCACCTCCCCTTTGGTTTTTAGGAGATTTGTGATAGGCATTGCAATCTTCGCAAAAGCAGGGATAAATTGACAGTAAAAATTAGCAAATCCCAAGAAACTTTGAAGTTGTTTCTTGGTGCGGGGAGGGGCCCATTCCAAAATGGCATGAACTTTCCCTGGATCCATTTCTATGCCATCATGTGAGATGCGATAGCCTAAATAGTCAATTTTTTCCTGGTGGAATTCACACTTGGACAACTTTGTATACAGCTCAGCAGCTCGAATTTTTTCCAGAACTGACCACACTAGTTTCACATATTCATCACGAGTCTCCATGTAGATAAGAATATCATCAAGATAAACCAACACCCCTTTGTATAAATGTTCATGCAACACCTGACTGATCATTTGCATGAATACTGCAGGGGGGCCCTGTAGGGCAAATGGAAGAATGTTGAATTGGAAACAGTCCATTGGGCAGCTAAACGCAGTTTTCCATTCATCCCCTTCCTTAATTCGAACCCAGTAGTATGCTTCTCTCAAGTTGAGTTTTGTAAAAAATTTCCCTTTGGCCAAGTGGGCCAACATGTCCTTCATCAAGGGGAGAGGGTACACGTTCTCCACTGAAATAGCGTTGAGGTTTCTGTAGTCAACACATAAATGAAGGGAGCCATCTTTCTTTTCACGGAACAATACTGGGGCTGCTACCCGGGGTCTAGCAGGTTGGATGAAACCACGTTCCAAATTCTTATCGATAAATGACCGCAGCTCTTCTAGCTCCCACGGTGTAATCAAGTGCAGTTTCGGTTTTGGGAGTTTCACCCCTGGTAAAATTTCAATGCTGCAATCTGTTGAGCGATGGGGGGGAAGCTCATCTGAGGCCTTTTCACTGAATACTTCCTTTAAGTCCCAATATTCCTCCGGAATTTTCTCCTCCACCTTCAGGCTCTGGGTGCCAGTGGAGGCCAGTTCAGTGGGATTCTTGAGTTTCGATTGAGATTGCCCCTCCCCTTCTGGGCGCTGGTCAGTACGTATGCACCTCCAATAACATGGGGGTTCCATTTCCTGAGCCAGGGCAACCCCAGTATTAGGGGCCGCTCCATCCCAGGGGTCACAATAAAACACAAAGTCTCTCTATGCTTCCCCATCGTCATTTCTATTGGTTCCATTATGAAATGTGCAGGGCCGCCCCCAGCTACCGATCCATCCAGTTGGCAAAAGGCTATGGGCATTTTTAAAGTCTTTAACCTTAAGCCCATTTTCTCCACTACCTCCGAGCTGATTACGCACCTTGTGCACCCAGAGTCTAACAAGGCCAGAATTTCCCCTTTGGCTCCTGACGTGGGTACCCTTAATCTCACTGGAATGGTTATAGGGCCCTTGTTTGGACTTACCAGTGAGTTGTCTTCAGATTTGGATTCACTCTCTTCAGAAGAGGTTGGAGTTCCCAGCTCCTCTCCTTTTGGAGGGGCGATCTCTACAACCTCCTCTGCTTTAAGTGCCGCTTCGCGAGGCTTTGCTGGTTTTTTTTTTCAGGTTTTCTTCCTCCTCTTTGGTTCTAGCTTGGCACGGCAATCTGCAGCCCAGTGACCTTCCTTCCCACATCAGAAGCATGCAGTGGTCTTGGGTTTTGCCGCCATTCCTCCCTTTTGAGGTTTTAAGGCTTCTCGAGGGCTGGTGGGGGAGGACTTGCCCCAACCAACCAACCCCCCCGGCGTCTGTTTCGGGTCAGATCAATTTCCACCTCTGCTGCCAGCACGTACCACAGCTGTTCACTGGGGTCTCTTCTGGCAATACAGCTTTGATGTACATCTTCATTCAACCCATCTTTAAAAGCTTCTATCAGGGCTTCCTGGGACCAGCCTTGAATATGACATGCCAGCTCTCTAAATCCCTGGGTGTAGTCGGCCACTGATCTCTGCCCCTGATTTATGGTCTTCATCCTAATTCTGGCCTTACGTTCAGCAAGTGGGTCTTCAAACCTTGCCCACAGCGCAGTCCTGAACAGGTCATAATTCATCAGCTGAGGGGCATTATCGTTATGCAAAGTCACCATCCACTTTGCAGCTGTTCCCTCCAGAGCCCTGGTAACACACCTAACCTTGGCTGCTTCTGAGGAAAAATCCCCTCCGTATTCCTCCATATGGCTCCAGACTTGTGCTAGGGAGAATCCTAACTCCTTGGGATCCCCCCCCCATATTTTACTTCCAACGGGGGCACCTTTGGAGTTCTACGTCTTCTGGCAATTACTCCCCTCGGTGGGAGCTGCAGCTGCGCATCGCATAGGATAGAAACCTAAGCAAAAATCTCCCCCCGCCCAGCTTATACAATTCTGGTTTGTAACACCTCCAACTCACTTCCCATAACCATGTCCCCCCCTCCTCCCCCCGTTACGTATGACAGCCGAAGATGCAAAGCAAAGGGAGAAAATCCTGAAGGCCGACAGAATCTCTCCTTGATCACTTTCCATCCATTGTTCCTCATCTGGCCTTCGGGTGCTTTGTAAAACAGCTTGACTGCCTCCTCTTTCTCTGGGGCAGCCCCTCAAATACTGGAAGGCTGCTGTCATGTCTGCCCTGATCCTTCTCTTGACTAAACTAGCCAGGCCCAATTCTTGCAAGTTGCCAAGGTGGGATATCCCTGCTTCACTATTTATCTTTGGAGAGCATGATGAATCTTGGCTTCTTTATTTCACCAGCCCATTTCACCATTTATGGACCAAAACATCATGTGATTGCAAAAATGGCTTAATTCTCCAATCATGGCTTGTGTTGCATAGACCCTGTGATGCCAGAGAAAGAAGCACTGGGCATGTAGCAGGTATCACAGTGCTGTGACCGATAAACCCCTGCATTTTCTTATCCACTGGAACCATCGCTCTTTCCCCCTCCTCTTCACTAAGCATACAAGCTTTGTTTTTGTGCACAGTTATATGGATGCCTTCCTCAAGACGAGCCCCCATCCTCCTTGCCTGTTCACCGTCTTCTCTGTCAAGTGATTGCTTTCCATTTCTTCTTAAATCATTGGAAAATTAAAACAAGTGGGCCACAGAAAGGGACAACTCTATAGAGCCCCGTACACTGAAATCTTTCCTGCAGTTCTATTCTAACTGGTTTAATCATTGGACTTTCTGCAAGAAAAACCCCCCTGGGATCAGCTTCCTTCACATTTGAGTCCGATTTGGGAATCTCTTTTCTTCTTATCGACCACTCTGGACAATTCTTTCTTTGAGAGAACCTAGAGGAATAGGTCCCAACACGAACCTGCCCCCCACCCGGCCCCCCAACCACCCCTTTTAGGCAGAAGCCCGGTTCAACTTCACGTTCTCCTTTCCCGGAGACCGGCAGCTTCGGGAGCGAAGGTCCCTCGTCGTGGGCGCCGAAGGCCGCTGGGATCTTCTTGGCGGAGGGTCCGGGATGCTATAAAGGAGGCGCCTTCGCGGGAGCTGCAGCGTTTACGGACCGAGGGACCTCGACCGAACTGCCCCGATGACACCCCTGCCCGGCTGGAGGCGCTGCGCCCCGGCCGGCCCCGCGCTGGGCGCTCTGATGCTGCTGCTGCTGCTGCTGGCTGGGAGAGGCGCTTCGACGGGTCCGGGGGGCGAGCTGTGTCCCCAAGAAGGCGCCCTTCGCTGCCCGCAGCTGGGCGGGGGCGCGGGGGCGCAGGTGTGCTGCGGGGCCTGCTGCCTCTTTTCCTGCTGCCCGGCCGGAGAAGCGAAGCTGGAGAGGCGGCGGTGCCCGCGCGAGGCCCGGACCGCGCGGCCCCCGATTCAGGACGAGCCCGGGAAGTGTAAGAGACCCCAGCTAAGCCCTCGCCCGGGCAGGTCGGGAACCAGGCGGCTTTGGGGGTTGGTTTCCCTCGGTTTGGCTGCACCTCCCGCAGCTCCAGATCGGGGACTTAACCTGGTTTGTTGAACAAAGCAGGAGTGGTAGGATTCGCACAAGGTGCCTCGGAGAAAGTTGCACCGATGGCCGCCCCGCAATTGTCATATGGCTAAAAGTATTGTTTACACCAGGGGTGTCCAACCTTGGCAACTTTAAGACTTGTGGACTTCAACTCCCAGAATTCCTCAGCCAGCAAGCTGGCTGAGGAATTCTGGGAGTTGAAGTCCACAAGTCTTAAAGTTGCCAAGGTTGGACACCCCTGGTTTACATTGAGGGCTTGGCTCCTATTGAGTGGCAGTCACCAGAAGCTCGTTTGATTCCTGCTTTGTCTGAACCGCCAGCCCTTTGTGGTTGTCTGAATGAACCCTTGTTTAATGCAAGGCTTCCCCTAAATGGGCGCGTCTCGGGGGTGTGGACTGTGAAGCATAAGGACCGGAGAATCCCACTCGCAGTGGGGAGATGGGGGGGTCCTTGGTGTTCTCTGAGCTTGGTGGTTTTCTGGTTGATGCACTGATCATGTGACCCAGTTTGGTTCACGAAACTTCTGCAAGAAAAAGACCAAACTCAGGGAGCACCAAGGACGCCTCGTTTCAGTCCCGAGCTACGAATATTCTCCTCTAAAGATGAATTTCTTGTCCTTGCCCACTTCTCTTTCTTTCCCCCTTTCCCAGCATTAATGGCTTCTCCAGAGAGCTGAGTCTTCACATAATGTGTCCAAAGTAGGATAACGTAAACCTGGTTAGTTATGTCTTGAGTGAGTTGATCTATTCAATGATCTACATGCTGGCTTTCTTAACTGCCCATGGTATTCCCCGGAATCTTCTCCAACGCCAAATTTGAAAAGGGGTCAATCATGCTGGTCTAAAGTCCAACTTTCACTTCCATAGAGTGAAGGGAAGAGCTACCCAAGGGAACATCATGGTTTGCAGGATTCTGATCTTTGTAGGTGGAGACAAGGTAGAATCCCAGGTCTATAAGTATAGAGCTGGTCTGAACCTGTCTATACCATTCCCAGGTATTGTCCTATACTTATACCTAAGTCTATATACACACACACACACACACACACACACACACACACACACACACACACACACACTGTGTGTGTGTGTGTGTGTGTGTGTGTGTTTTGACAAGGCATAGACCCCACTCTCTGCTGCCCTCTTGTGGACTCATGTCATTTTGCAGCTTTCTGGGCAGAAAAGATGAGGTTGGGAAGTTGTTAATAAAGGAAGTGGAGAAGAAAGAGAGGATGAAGGAAAAAAAATCCTTGATAAACTGATGCTTTTCCTTCTTTTTGCAGCCGTAGCCTGGAAGCCTAGAGTGACATTTATCGTCCTGTTCATTGCCTTCCTGCTGCTTTGGGTGGCAGCTTGCTACTGCAAGGGCCGCTTCTGGCAAAGGGTGACGTTCTGCTTGCATCCTTCCAGGCCAGACTATGAGAACCAAGCCTTGATTCCTTTGGACTCTCTTCCACCCGCTTCACCCAGCTCTCTGAGTCAGCCCCCTCCCTATGATGATGAGCAACCTGGTTTTGCTGCCTCCCCACCCCGCTATGATGATGATGGTAACACCCCCCCCTTTCTGATTTCCCTTCCTTTCTATGCCCAGGAGTCTCCGGACTTTCTGGGCCCTCCACCTCCCTATGACCCGACACCCCCCACCATTCCACTTCCCCCAGCGTCCTACGATGATGACCCACCTGCTTATAGTGTTGAAGATCCTCTGGGCATCTGGGACCGGCCCCCTCCACCATCGTCCCTATGCCTGAGTAGTGGAAGCTCAAGCAGTGAGGCTGATGTGGGACCTCTGGTGCACCAAAACGTCTCTGGCTATTCTTCTACTTCGACCTTGGAAGCCGATGCTTGAGCTGACGAGAGACCCACACGCTGGAAGACCCTCTCTTTCTAAGGTGGTCGACGTAGAATCTCTTTCTTACAAAGATGATTAACTTTTAGGATCCAGGAAAGAAATCGACCTTGACTCAGAGCTTCTCTCATCTGTGTCCTGCCAGATGGACTCCAAATTCAAGAATCCACAGGCAGCATGGCTGTTTACTCAGGCATCTGGGTCCTGAAGTCCAACACTTCCGGCTGGCATCAGGTTAGCGAAGATCACTCTAGACAAGTTCCTTATTGTGATGGTTCTCCCTGCAATTGGAGCCGTGGTGGGGGAAAGCCAGAAGGATACCTACAGCATTACCTTGAAGGTTCTTTGCCGACTGCAGAGTTTTTAAAACGGTGACAATTGTGTGACACCTTTGATGTATTAATTGTGACCAAAGGAAACTGCCAAGAGTGTCTGCCAGCTCAGTGCCTTGGAATACAAGCTGTTTCTTTTAGCATACTGACTAGATTTATGTTTATCGAGGTGTTCTTTTATTAATAAAAACAAGTGTTGGGTGTTGAGATTTAGTTTATTTGCCATGATTGATTCAATTAAAGATGGGAAATACAGACAGTCCTTGATTTACGGCCACAATTGAGCCCAAAATTTCTGTCACAAGTTTGTTAAGCGAGTTTGGCCTCACTTTATCACCTTTCTTGCCACAGTTGTTACAGTTGGTAACATAGTTCTGGCTTCCCCATGGACTTTGCTTGTCAGAAGATCACAAAAGGGGATCACATGATCCCAGGACATGGCAACCGTTGTAAGTGTTGAGTTAGTTGCCAAGTACCAGAAGTTTGATCACATGACTGCAATGGTTGTAAGTGTGAAAAAGAGACATCCATGTCAGGCCTGCCTCTTGTCAAACTTGGCAAGTTTAAGACTTGTGGACTTCAACTCCCAGAATTCCTGAGCTAACATGACTGGAGGAGGAATTCTGGGAGTTGAAGTCCACAAGTTTTAAAGCTGTCCAATTGGAAGACCCCTGGATTGACTCTGATTTACTTCTGCAGACTGAAGCATCCTCTCCAATCCACTTGATCTTCCCAGCTGTTTTGCATTCCCATGAAAGCAGAGAGTTTGGGGGTTGTGCGTTCTGAGTTTGCAGGACTGCAGAACTTCCTGAGATAGATGAGAAACAATCAAGGAATGAATCAATACCACACATACTGGATGTTCTCCTGGGGGAAAGTCTTGTGTGTACAGAGCTACCAGCAGATAAAAGAACCTGGGGAGGCTTAGCATCTTGTCTTTAATTGCCACTGAGTTTGTATTAAACATAAAATTATTCTCATCTGCCAAATATGCAGAAGGGGGTGAAAATGACCACCTCATTAAACATGGTTACCTAAAGAGGGCATTGGCAGCTTTATCTTTGTGTTTGCCTGTTAGCTGGGGAATTCTGGGACTTGAAGTTCACACACTTTAAAGTTGTTGAGGTTGAGAAACACTAATTGACCCCAAATTGATTGTAACGAATATCTAAAACATGGCTGGCTGAGGAATTCTGGGAATTGGAAGTCCACAAATCTTAAAGTTGCCAAGATTTGGTATCCCTGCTCTAAAGACTAACTTTTAGTAGTCCAGCTTCACCTATCCCCTGGGGGTGGGGAGGCTGCAAGCCTGTCACTCGTTCAGGTGTGCTCTAGTCTAGAGATATTCAGTCTGCTCTAGTAGAAATATGCAAAGAAATCTGTTGCAGAATTCCTTAGTTGCTTTTCTTAAGGGTGTTGCAATTTGAACTCAAAACAGGCTTCCTGCTGTGGTTCATAGTTTTGGGGGAGTTTAATGGCCATATCAGCCTTTGGCAAAGGATTGCGGGAGCTGCAGTCTAAATTGACTGGAGAGCACTTGCTGAAAGAGCCTGGCCACTGGTTATGGTAAACCATGGGTAGCTGGAGAGAGCCTGAATGTTTGATTTAGACACGGCCCTACTCCGTGCCATTCGTTACCAAGCCCAAGAGCGGGAATCCTTTTCCTCCCTTCCTATCTCCTGGATAAGGGGATTCAGGCCATTGTTAATCCACAACCAGCCCAGCCACACTTTGCATGAACTTAGGTAGAACCTAGGACTAAATCCCAATAAAGCGCCGGAGCGCATCTGCTTCCAATTCAGCCCAGGACCAGTTCTGGGGCCCCGGGAGATGCGCCATCCCAGCTGAGCTGCGTTGGGCCGCTTGACGAAGGCGAGGTGCGAAGAAGGTCCGCCCCAACCGCTAAACGCGGCAAGTCCTGCAGGCTTACCTGCGCGAGAACGGAGCAGATCCTTTACGTCCCGCGGAGCGATACACGCAGGAGCCCAGTTTCTGCTCGGCGCGCTGGGGATCCGCGGGGACGTCCTGAGCAGGCGAAATTCTCGGGGCGCAGCCGTCGGCGAGAACCTTTGCCGGGCCGGTTTTGCTGCGCCTTCGCTACTCCTTCAGCTGCTGCGCCTTCCGGCAGAAGTTTCTCGATCTGGGCCGGGACTAGACGATGGAAGGGCTGAGGCTGAAGCCCGCCGGCGGCCGAGTGGAAGCGGCCACGTTGAACCTCCACGGGGAATTCCGTAAGGGCCTTGGTTCGCCTCGAGGGGGAAGCTGGGGTGTTGCGGAAGGGAGTCTTCATCCGCATAGAGTTGGGAGGCACCTTGGAGTAGTCAGGAGACCCTGCGCACCCTTCCAGACAAGGGGCTCTCCAGTCTCTCCTTACAAACCTCCCAGTGATGCCCACACCTTCTGGAGGGAAGCCTTTGATTAATTGTTCTTCTTGTCAGGAAATTTCTCCTAAGATCAGGGTTGCTTCTCTCCCTGGGTAGTTTCCATCCCTTGCTCCTTGTCCTGCCTTTAGATGTTTTGGACTCTCTTCTGCTCTAGCCTCATGAGGTGTTTGCAGCAACACCCGAGCATCACAGGTGGCACCTCAGCTGAGCTTCTGTTTCTCCAGCAAGGGGCAGGTCCCAAACTTTGGGACAGAGGCAAAGAGACTATCATTTGTGGTTGGGCCCAGCAAGCTAACCCCCAAATCATCTTCCTGGGCTGGAGGGACATGACATCCCGGGCTTTCTCATTTGTGGGTCAACAAACTTACCAAACCCCCAGCTTTGAATTACATAAGAGGAACACCTTGCCTGTGAAATCTTATTTCAACTTTCCCCAGACAGGCTTACAGTGGGCACAGCCCGGACTGAGATTGGGGAGAAAGTTATACCTGTAGATCCAGTTACCTAATAAAAGAATCAGCTAAGCATCTAGACCAATACTTGTTTTGTATCTGATTTTATTCCTCCTCAGTTTAGCATTACTAAGTTTGAAAACTCCTGGCGTGTGTTAAAAACTACCAGTCAAGAGCATGGGGCTTGTTTTGGTTTAATATGGCGTATGAACACAGCCAGTGTAGTTTGTTCAGTGTAGTTTATGGCATTAGTGTGTTGTGTGAACTCAGCCAAACCAATTTGCCTGACTGAAGTCATCTAGGGAGCTAAGCTATAGCATCGGGGTCTCCAACCTTGGCTACTCTAAGACTTGTGGACTTCAATTCCCAGAATTCCTCAGCCAGCAAAGCTGAGAGTTGAAGTTGCCAAGGTTGGAGACCCCGATGCTATAGCACACACAGATAGATGGCTATGATGGCTTGTACAGGTAGTCATCCAGTTACGTCCACAACTGAGCCCAAAATTTATGTTGCTAAGTGAAACATTTGTTAAGTGAATTTTGCCCCATTTTATGACTTTTCTTGCTACAGATGTTCAATGAAAGACTGCAGGTGTTAAGTCAATAAGGTGGTGGTTAGTGAACCTGCTTCCCCATTCACTTTGCTTGTCCGAAGGTTGCAAAAGGAGATCATGTGATGCTGCAACTGTCATAAATGTGAATGGGTTGCTAAGCATCCAAATTTTGAGCAGGTATCCATGGAGATGCTGCAACAGTCACAGGTGTGGAAAAAAGTCGTGTCACTTTTTTCAGTGCCCTTGTAACTTTGCACAGTCACTAAACGAACTGTTGTAAGTGGAAGACTACCTGTAGTCTAGGAGTGCACAAACTTGGAAAATAGTTTAATTTGGAAATCAATTTAAGTGTGGGAATGTAGCTAGCATGAATGGGAGTGCTAATTACTGTAGGATAATGAACAGAGTTGGAATGAGTCTTTTGAAACCTAAGAGAGGAAGAAGAGAAGTGGGTTTTGTTACGCATGAGGAGAAAATGAGGATTTCAGTGCAGGGGGCATAAATGCACAGAAGAACCATGAATGATGGTGCATACAACCAAGTTTTCCTTTTCCTTTTTCAGCCATCTCCAATGCCTCCTGGTTTTACATCGCTGTGGTTATGCTTTGCTTGCTTGGTCTGTGTATCTGCTTTTCCTGTAAGAAATTTCGGTATCGGCTGCTAGGCCTGGATGAACCAACCAATGAATCGGAGAGAGAAGCCGTGTCTGAGATGAGCAGTTCGAATGAAGATGTTGAGCCACCTCCCTCGCCTTGCTCCACTGTTAGTCTCCGGTCTGCCCACAGGCGGACTTGTGCCGATAGGAACCCGGATATTGAGATGACTGAACTTCCTCAGATTCCCACGAATCCTCCACCAAGCCCAGAATCAGTTTTTTTGGATTAACTCAGGGTTTCTCAACCTTAGGGACTTTTAAGATATTTGGACTTCAACACCCAGAATTCCTCAGCCAATCCTGCTTACTAGGGAGTTCTGGGAGTTGAAGTCCATATGTCTTATAGTTCCCAAGATGGAGAAACACTAGTCTAAGGAATGGTATTTTAAAATGGATTTGGGGATCTTGGTAAAGCTGTGACAATGACTCAGATAGGCATGATCTTACCTTACAGACCAAGGAAAATGAATCCTGGATAATCATAATTGTGCTTATCTTTAATATTTATTAGGTGGGCTAATTTTTTAAGGTACTGCTTTTCTTTTTGACCAGTCTTATCTTTCATTTGAGAAGAGAAGAAAAACCAGGCTACAAGGACCACAAGCCATCTCTAAAATGACTGAATTCTTGGATCAAGATTAGCCAGTCTCCAACTAGCTCATCTTGAGCTTGATGGGAGCTGTATCCAACATCTGCAGAGGCTGCTGCCTTGAAGAAGGACGTGACTGCACAGAGGGGAAAACCTTGGCTCTTCTTTTTCAGTTTCATATCAATCTCTTTCCTTGGCATTGAGTGGGAATCTTCTCCAATCTCGAACCCATCAGATGTGTTACATTTCAACTCCAACATTCCTGAGACAGCAAGGGCATCTTTTCTGCTTGAGGTGGTTTCCTCTTATATTTGTGGTGGAGTGTATACTTGTGTGCCTTAAATACTTACCGTTTCATTATAATAGTTGATCTGTGAAAACTATAAGGGGACTATCATCCCTCTCTTTTCTATAGTTTAGCTGAATTGGACCACTACCTGCTACACTTCACTTCTGGTACCTTATGATTGATGACTGATGGAAATCTCCTTTGAAAGAAAACTTACCTGCTGAGAAGATTCTTCCATTTATGGAAAGTGCTAATTGTAAACTTAGTTATAAAGAACAAGGGGTAGGGCAACTTGCTGTCTTCTAGAAGTTTTAGAGAACAACTCCTCCAAACCTTTGGTAGTAATGTCTGTGGCAATGGGAACAGAAGTCCAAAATATTGGGAGACCATCAGGTTGTCTAAATCTGGTGGAAATGTTTCCTGAAACGTTAAGGAGGGTAAAGCGGGCTTTACTCAAATATACTTGTAATTATCAATAATTATACATTCGATAGTTTCTTCTAATGTTTTAATCTGTACTTATAGATGCAAGGCAAGGGAATTCTTGTTGAATTATTATGGAGTTAATGCTGTGTGTGACACTCTCTATCAGATACTACAGTATCAGTGTATTACCAATAAAGGTTGCTATAGAATTTTGATTCTAGTCTCTTATTATGGGATGGTCAGCTTCTCCTTGGGTTGCTTTCTATTCTGACTAAAGACTGCAGCTGTTTCTCCAAAGTCCTATCATTTAGACAGGTGTCTGTCATGTTAGTTCCCCTTCCTCTATCCCATTGACAAGAGTTTATACTAAGGTGTAAAAATCACGAGTCCTGAGTTAAGAAAGGAAATGAACCTCCTCAAAGTTCCTTTGTCCTAATCTAAAATAGTATCAGAAATTTTGTTCCTGTTCTTGCACTGTGAATATGTAAACCACAATCCATTCCACCATGTTTAGTATGAAGTAAACCTTGGGGCTAAGCATGTCATGTGATGTACAACATACATCATATCCTTTTCTGCCTTCTGCACAGAGGTGGATTTGAAGCTGTACAGATGCAGATAGATAACTCAACAAGACTTCCATAACAAATTACATTTATTGGTTCATCAGGTATCCTCATAACTCACATTTGTGATGAAGTTCTTCTTTAATGACCAATCCTTTATATACCTGCCTTGTATTAAAAGATGGTTATCTCCTAACCCATCTCCTAGCGATAGAAAGCAGCTCTCATGAGTTAGGGAGTTCAGGCAAAAGTGAGGAAAACCTCTCCCAACCCACCAAGGGTCAATTCAGTGACCAATCAGGATTACAGATGTGGCCACGTGACATGAACTACATTTCCCAGGATACCTTTAACTACATTTACCATTATGCATTCCCTTAAGGGGACAGCTCATAATTCCTAAGTAACTATCCAATTCCCATAGACTGGCTGGGACAGCACATGTCCACTTTCTAATATCCCTTAAATCCAATGCAGTCCTCATTTCCCTCTGTCCCATTTATGTCTGACTCTGGATTTTTGCCCCATATCTATAGGTACCATTGAAATCATAAATAGATCTATGTGTTGCAACTTTAATTCTCGATCCCTTTAAGCAAAAGCAGTGGAGGTATCTGAATATTTCACTGTTCACCACCTTTCTGTTCTAGCTGAACTTTTGCCCTTGACATCTACTGAGGTATATCTGTATTGGAGAACATCCAAGCTCTACGCTTATTGAGGCTGACACATTTTTTTTACACATCTTTTTTTCCAGTGAACTATTAAGTCCAAAATAATCCTCCTATTGTCAGTTTAGATCAGGGGTGTCAAACGTGATTTCATTGAGGGCCTCATCAGTGTTGTGTTTAATCTTGTGGGGGGGCGGGGGGGGGGCATGGCCAGCTTGATGTCACTTGTGTCGGGGCACCTGTGGTGGCCAGAGTGTTTTGCCAGTGAAAATGGGCTCCCGAGCTCCATTTTCAGCCGTGACAGCCTCCTGCAGCCCTCTGCCAACAAAAACAGAGCTTGCGGGCGGTGGGGGCGGGGGGGGCTCCCTAAGCTCCCTTTTTGCTGGCAGAGGCACTGCAAGCCGGTCCCTTGCTGTTTCCAGGGTGGCCCCGTGGACCAGATCTAAGCACCCCTTGGGCCTTGAGTTTGACACCCCTGGTTTAGACTGATTAATTTAGAGAGCAGAGGATTCCTTGGGAAATGGTTCAGCTTATTCCAGGTTTACATCCAACATTTTCAGTTCTAGTTTTGTCTAGCGATGAACAAATGAGGTTAATACCATGAATCATCATATCCTCTTGGAACTGTTTTATATCCTATGATATAAAAAAGATGGGAAGACTGTAGCAAGAGTGCAGAGAAAGCCCGCAATGATGATTAGAGGACCGGACGCTAGGTTGAGAGAAGGACTAGGGAACAACAGGTCTTCCGGTACTTGAGGGACAGTCACAGAGAAAAGGGGATTCGATTTATTCTATGTTCTATGTCTCTGGACACAATTGTATTGTTATCCACGGAATCTTTTGTACCTCGGTCCTCGTTATCTGCAAAACCATCTGCCTGACGAGGATCTGCCTTCCTTGTGCATTCACCTTTTTTGATTCCCTCCTGGGTGGAAACTAATCAAGGAGAGAAGCAACCTGGAACTAAGGAGACATTTTCCAACAAGGAGAACAATTAATCATTGGGACAAGTGGTTTTTAGAAGCTGTAGATGCTCCATCACTGGAAGTTTTTAAGAAGAGATTGTGCAACCACTTGTCTGAAATAGTATAGGGCCCCCTGATTGAAGGGGGTGGGGGGTTGGACTAGAAGACCTCCAAGGTTCCTTCCAACTCTGTTGTTCTATTATTCCCTCCCCAGATACAATGGGTTGGAATCTTTTTTTTATTCTTAGGGCAGATTTATGTTAAATTTTGGTAGATAAGTAGAGCAACTACCTTCAGCAAATCATTTCCCCATAAAATCCTTTTAAGGTTTAGGAAAGAATATTTGACTGGTGACTTCTTCTCAATGGGGAACATATCTCATGAGAAAGCACTAGAAAGAATTATATGTCAGCTTCTTCTCAGGGATAATGTCATTTCACCCTGCAGCTGGATTCACAATGCTAAACCATGACCTATAAACTCAACCAATTGTGGCTTAATAATAGTCAAACAAATCAAAACGTAATGATTTTATAGAACAGAACCCAATGTTCTATTAGGTACGATTAACCAAATTGTGGCCTTGTGTTTGTGTGGAACTGGGGCTTGTTTAACATAGTGAAAACAGAACAAGCATGGATATAAAAAACTGAAGTTGGAGCTCTGAATAATTGGGAAAGCAATAAAGAATTAAATAGCCTCCCTTTTCCATGCTACATCTACCATCAAAGGTTCCCCAGTAAATGGGGAAACTAGGCCTATATATATTTGTATATTGCTGGGTATTTTGGATTCTATACTGGCCAGGGAGTTCTGAGAGTAAAGTTCTAGGCTGGCTGGGGAATTCTGGGAGTCCCCCCCCCCATCTTCATGCTATCAAGATTGAGAAAAATTGCCCTGTTTATTTTTATATTTGCTAGGAGAATGCAAGCTAAGCATTAGAATGGTGGTTGTTTCAAGAATTTTATTCAGGCTTGTTGAGGTTTGATAAATCGTTATCAGGTGACAAATCGTTACCAAATTTGCTTTGACCCCCACAGTCTGTAATTTGTAAACCATATTTGATAGATGTCTTATCTGAATCAGGCAATTATATTTTAAAACAGGCTAAGCATCATATTAATCCAATCATATCTTCTATGTTCTAATGCTATAATGATTGCATCTATGTCTCAAAAAAGTTCATTAAACTAAATGACTTTCTATGGCTGTTGCAACTCACTTCCCATGGTTGCCTTTCTCAACTAGGTTACCCTAAGATTACTATAATATCCATAATTCAGTAGCTGAAGTACATGACTATTGGTGTTCAAGGCAAGGAGCAAGGGAAGACTGCAATGTTCCATGGGTCCAGAACAAAAGGACGGAGTGCTAACATGACATCTGTGGTCCCACAACTTGCTCAGCCTAAAGTTGCATTAACAAAGCCTAGCAGCTGCATTATCAGAACATGGAATGTCTGCCAAATTAAAACATATTTAATTTGAATTTATTTGCTGCCCAACTCCAGAGGGTCTGGGTAGCACACAAAATTGGAAAATCCGTAAAAACAAAAGCTGAAACCAAACAGACCATGAGTTAAAACAATATCACAAGTACAGGTAGTCCTTGACTTACAACAGTTCACTTGACCGTTTGAAGTTACAACATCACTGAAAAAAGTGACTTATGACTGTTTTTCACACTTACAACCATTGTAACATCCCCTTGGTCACGTGATTTACATTCAGATGCTTGACAACTGACTCACATTCATGACAGTTGCCGTGTCCTGGGATCACGTGATCCCCTTTTGTGACCTTCTGACAAGCAAAGTCAATGAGGAAGCCAGATTCACTTAACAACCAATTGGTTCAATTGCTGCCATACATCGAGGGCTACCTATAATATAAATAAACAAAACAGAACACCCCCCCAATAATGATATATTAATACAGGCAATGATTTATTAACACATATATCAATGCATTTTACATTGTAAATCTATGGTGACAGCTGGATTTCTATAACATGCAGAATCATAAACCAGTAACTTCGTTTTAGCCTAGTTTAATGTACTGCCAGACATAAGCCAATATTTGCTTTCTTCCTATTGTTGTCTACTTTCATTTCTCATTCCACTAGTGACAAGCATGTTCTTTAGACAAAGTGGAAAGTTGAAATGGAAAGACTCAACCAAGTCACTGAAAATGGCTAGTTTTAACCTGGATTTGGCTTTGATCTATGTTAGAGAAGTGTTTCTCAACTTTCTCTATGTAGATTCGGGTGATAGTTATCCTTAAAGGTGCTTTTTAAAGAGGCAACTGGACTTTCTTGGTTTTTCCTGAAGACCTTTTGCTTCTCATCCAAGAAGCTTCTTCAGTTCTGACTATTTCTCAATTTCAGCAACTTACAGAGATATGAACCCAAACTCTCTGGAAATTGAAGTTCACATAACTCCAGTTGCTGAAGTTGAGAAATTAGAATACAGGCATAGCTTGTTTTATTGTGCCTTGTGCTATTCATCTAAAGTCATGTAAAAATATTGCATTTTGACATGACTTCCCACCAGCAAAAAGATTATGACTTGCTAAAGGCTCACATAATGATTCCACAGTGTTAAACATGCTAACCAAGTCAATTAAAAGCCATGATTTAAAGAGCAATAGGCTGCTTTTATCATTATTAAACTTTTTCAGTTTTCTTGTGGCCTTAGCATTTTTTTTTCTACAAGCCCAGCCAATTTGGTTCAATGCACTATGGAGAACATGACTTAATTAAGTGCCATAGATATAGATAGATATATCTACATAAATATAGAACCCAGTGTAAATGCAGATATTAATACTAATAATGCAAATAGAAGTAGAAAGCCTCTGGCAAACGAAAACATAGTATCAATAGTTGCCTTGGCTGCAATCCCACTATTTAAACACTATTGGCCTTGATAAAATCTCCCTCAAGTCAATTGCAAAAAGTAGATTTACTGAGAACGTACCTTTAAGACCATCAAACGTGTACATTTGACTATCCCAAGTGTTTGGGAAGGACTGTATAGGTGGAGAAAATTGCCAAATCCAGCCTGAACATCTGGTTGACTATGTAATAAGCCATAAAGAAGTAATTCCCCGGGACTCTGAGTGGCTTACAAATTGCTAAAAACTTTTAAAAACAAACAATTCAAAAAACACAACATGAAAAAACCAAGATGGCAGCGAAAACAAACCCAGGTGGGAAGAAGGGAGAGGGTTCGCCAAAGGCCTGGGTCAGGCACCCCCTTTTCAGAGCCTTTCTAAGTACCAAAGGGGGGGGGCGTGTTTGGCATCTCAGGTAAACTTCATTCCAACAAACAAGATTGTGACACATGTCCAGGGTCCTTAAAAGTGGTATATTTATTTATATCCCTTTTTTTCTTATTTTTTTTAAATAAGTCAAGGCACAAACACACACAATGCTTCCTCCTCCTCCCCCCCCCTATTTTCCCTACAACAACAACCCTGTGAGGTGTGTTGGGTTGAAAGAAAGTGATTGGCCCCAAATCACCTGGCTGACTCTGATGCCTAATGCAAGGCCAGAACTCAGGGTTGCTGTTTTTTTACTTCTAGCCCTGTCTTTCATATGAAATTGGTTCTTATAACTGATAGAGAAGAATATTTGGGAATTTGTAATTCAGGATTGAGCTTGCTGGTTTTTTTGCAGACATTTCATTATCCAACTAGGTAACATCATCAGTCCCTCCAACAAGCATCATGAGAGAACACCAGGGTCTCCTCAAATATAAGAACATATAATTTTTGAAACACAAATGGAGCAAATGCTAGCTAAGTTTAAAGCTATCCCAGTTTAGCATGAAGTGTCAGCAGTGCTCTAGCTGGCTTGGTTCAGAAAATGGTACAGAATCAACCCTTGAGTAAACTTGCATAGGATCTGGGCCCCTTTCAATAACCTGCAAAGAAAGCTCTGATCTTAGCAGTAAGTTTGCAATCAAAGATATATGTGATATCCATGCAAGATTAACGAAGACATTAAAAGCTAGTCCCCCTAGGAACATATCAAGCCACCTTTATATTTTTAAAATATAAATTATATATTTTGGAAAAGAATAACCCCTTTATAGTGAGGCTAATTAGCCACAATTCTAGTTTTTATGGTTATTAGTTATGTTGATATCATATTAGACCATTGATATTGTTGTTGGCAGCCACTTTATCTTGTTTATTAAGATTTTTTTTTTACAAAGGAGCATATTCTATGAAACCTGGGTGTCTTTCTTGCGAGTAAGGTGCCTCAATCAAGGCGTTGCTTGGCCCCTAATCAGCCACAGGGCGGAGTGGGTGTGTCTCGGCCGGGGCAGCTGAGGCAGGTTAAGCAGCTGACCTGATGAATTTCCTCCGGGGATATAAAACCAGCTCTGCAGGGTTGGGCTGTCCGCCTTTTGGGGGGCTCATTTGTTTTTAGCGGGGTGGGGGTTTGGGAGGGTGGGAGGCCGTGGGTGGGTTCACCATGGAGGGGGCCCTTTTGCACATCTTTTTCTTCCTGATGGCTTCCAGGGGAGGGAGCGGGCAGCTGCTGGGCGAGTTGTGCTACTCCCCGGGGAAGGGGCCCCAGTCCCACCTGGTAGCCTACTACTGCCCGGGGTTTCAGGACCCCACCGACGCCCGGTTTTGCTGTGGGACCTGCAGCCAGCCCTTCTGCTGCGCCTCCCAAAAGAACAGCTTGGATCCCACTCAATGTCCCACTTTCAACCAGGTTCCGGAGGTGACCAGTCCGACCACATCGGAGGTGACCAATCTGACCACACGTGTTGCAGGCGAAGGTAAGGAGCGCTTTCTCTGGGCTAGAAACCTTCTGGCCATTGACAATGTGGCACCCTCCCCTCAGCTGTTCCTCTTCTACCTCAGTTCTCCTCCCCCTTTCCCAGGTTTTAGAAGGTAACCACTCCCTGGCCGGCCTGGGCTGGCTTATCTCATGAACAGGAGACCACCAGGAAATGCCGGGAATGAAAAAGGCAGCAGGAGTTATTGTTTTCCTAAGGGAGGCATCTTCCTCCTGTAAAATGGATGCCGAAGGGGCTTGGGTGTGTCTTTTCTCTCCGGGGTCTCCTATCCTTGATTTTATGCCACAGTGCCTTCATCCGAAAATTTGGCCTTCTCACCTAAAACCCATCCATCGTCTGAAGGACAATTTATTTATTTTTATTTGATTTCTCAATCACTTACACGATAATAGCTATATGTATAAACATGAGTAGGAATACAGGAAATAGGTACAAATAAATGGGGACAATAGGACAGGGACGGGAGGCACGATGGTGCACTTATGCACGCCCCTTACAATTGTCCAAAATTGCCCGGTTTCATTTTTTAAAATCCGTCCGCTATTTGTGACCTGGTGGACTTCAACTTCCAGAGTTCTCCAGGCAGCCATGCTGGCTAGGGGATCCTGGGAGTCCAGGTAGAGAAACGCAGAAACCACCTCGGAGTGGGGAGTCTAAACTTGATTCTTTTCTGCCCCGTTGCTCCTGGGGAGATGAGTTCGGGTCCTGCTCAGTTCCCACTCGTGGGGTATGGGTGTTCCTCCCCCCTTGCCTGTTGAGCTGCAATGGGGGGGCGGGGGGGGGGCTCAGAATAAGCGGGGATCCTTTCATTTCATTTTCCAGACCGGATGAACGTCCTTTGGTGTTTTATTGGGATCTTGCTTGGCACCATAGTCGTGTGGAGCCTTTGCCGCAATCACCACGTTTTCAAGTGTCGGAGAGTCTGCGGTAACAACGAAGAAGAAGAGGAGGAGGAAGAGGGGGTCGAGATGGAGGAATGTCCCACTCCAGCTCCGCCTCCCCGCGTTCACCTCCCTACCCCTCCTCCTCCGCGCAATATTGATTACCCGCCACCGTACAGCGCCGTCGATCCTCTCGCCTCTTTGCCGGCTCCACTGATCAACGCACCGCGTCGCCCAACCGAGGGGGCGTCTCCGGCCCGGCTCCGTGGGGCCGAGGGGGGATCCCCGCCCAGGCTCCGTGGGGCCGAGGGGGGAGCCCGACCCAGGCTCCGTGGGGCCGAGGGGGGATCCCCGCCCAGGTTCCGTGGGGCCGAGGGGGGAGCCCGACCCAGGCTCCGTGGGGTCGAGTGGGGAGCCCCGGCCAGGTTCCCTGAGGCCGAGTGGGGAGACCTACCTCCACCTTATCCGGATGACCCACCCCCATACAGTCTCATCGATCCTTTTGCCCCCCCGAGTTTGCCTCCTCCGGTCAGCGCCCCGCGTCGGAAGCGCCGAGCTAAGGCCTCCGGGTCTGTGCAGAGAGCCCCAGCCGAACCCGCCGGGGCTGAGGGGGGAACCGCAGCCGAACCTGCCGGGGCTGGGGGGAGCCCCACCCGAGCCCGCCGGGGCTGAGGGGGAGCCCCACCCGAGCCCGCCGGGGCTGAGGGGAGCCCCCGAGCCCGCCGGGGCTGAGGGGGAGCACCACCCGAGCCCGCCGGGGCTGTGGGACCCGAGCCGCCGGGGCTGAGGGGAGCCCACCGGTGGGGGCCCCACCGAACCTGCCGGGGCTGAGGGGAGCCCCACCCGAACCTGCCGGGGCTGAGGGCGGGGGAGCCTTTGCAATGTAGCCGGGTTCCGCTTCTAAGGGAGCCCTTGAGCTTCCCAAGCAAACCACCACACGAAATCCCTTGTTTTTAAAAATCAAGAAAACGAATGACCCCCTCAGAATAGATTTTAATTGTATTGATTAGCCTCGATTGATGCTTTTAACCATCTAATCCTTTACTTAATGTCTATCACCTTTTTGCCACCAAGTTATTGGCAAGCCATTGCAGATTCACTTCCAAGTGGTTAAGCAGGTCACAACTGATGCCAGCAGCGGGAAGAGTAATTCCTTTTGCTTGGACCAAAATGTTCCTCTCCTCCTGCCCGGCTTCCCCTCTTCAGAGTGTGAACCAACCAACTGCGCTTGCATTCCAGATCAACATTGGACCAGGACTATGGATTAACCTCCTTTGTAAACTAGCGGTTAGAACTGATACGCAATTGTGAACTAGCCTTGCCTATGAAATTGTATCCAGAAAGTTGTTAAGAGCTGTTTACTTTCGGAAGTGTTGCTTAATCATTGTATCTTTGTTAACGTGTACAACTAGTTATGGGGGTTAATAGGGAAAAGCAAAGTCCGCTGAGAAGGGCCGGGAAGGTGACTGTCGGAAGCAAATGTATTCAATGCTCTTGAAGATCTGACAAGGTAGCACTGTAACCACTTGAAATGTTTGGTTAGATAATGCCTTGGTTTCTTTCCTCCTAAGGAATTATCTACCTTCCATCAGCTTATCTATGAATTGTCTGCCATGTAGTTGTTTTCTGTACTTTTGCCAACATGTACAATTCTAGGTGGGACACAGTCAAAGGGGACCGATATGTTCTGAAGGTTTTTAAAACTTGGTTGTATGATTCAATCTTTTAGCTTTATCGTTGTATTGGAAAAAACAGCCATGCTGCCTCCTGAACCATCCCTGAATGGGAAAAAGCAACTTTTTAACCTATGTTTGTTAAATCAACTTTTTGCTTCAAATTGTACCAAATTGCCAATAAAAACTTGTGTTGTGTGGTCTTTAAATGGTGGTTTGACTTTTCTTTGTGGACTGTGCTAAAGACCTTCCCCCATTAGTAGGAAAGGATGCCTTACTAGGCATAAGGTAGTTGAAACTTCGTTACTTTGGCCAAAGTAACACCATTTGCTGTGTCCTTAGATTAGGGGTGGCCAACCTTGGCAAGTTTAAGACTTGTAGACTTCAACTTCCAGAATTCCCCAGGATGCTGGCTGGGGAATTCTGAGAGTTGAAGTCCACAAGTCTTAAATTTGCCAAGTTGGATACCCTGTCTTGGATGTTGCTTGGTGTTTGGGTGTGTATCTAGCCAATGTTGAGGTGCTCAACCAGCTTAAAGCAGGCTTTTCTAATCTTGCTTAATGTAGAATTTATATATGGGGTTGTTCCAAGAAGAAACCCACCTAGTTGAGCTAAAGTGGAATTTGCTTTTGAATAAGCCAAGGGCAATCTTGCCAGAATCCATATGGGGACACACGCAAATGCTGAAGGGAAACCTTGTCCCCTTTTACACAGACACAAAGAAGGTGAGAGGTCTTTGGTGATACTTTCAAAGTTTGGACCTCGTGATTATGTTTTGTGAAGCTGGGTTGCTACTGAAACAGCCGGGTGCACACAAACACTGCCTTTTATCCGGTCTGACCTTAGCATGGTGTATGAATGTGCTGCAGTTTATCCAGGAAGGTGGCCATCTCAACGTAAAACATTCTAAGCCAAAGCCACACTATACCAGCCGAGTTTGGAGAACAGTAATCCACAAACCAAGTTTTTAAATTACAATGGCTGTTTCCTGAAAAATAGTGGTATGAGAACTATGCTAGAACATAGAACACATATTCATAGAGCTGAAAGGGACCTTGGAGGTCTTCTAGTCCAACCCCTTGCTCAAGGCAAGACACCTTATTCCATTCTGGTCAAGTGGTTGTCTAGTCTATTCTTGAAATAGATGCCCCAAACTCAGGAGGCAACTTCTGTTCCATTGACTAATTGTCCTCATTGTCAGAAAATTCTTCATGACTTCTAGGTTAGGGCTCTCTTTAAAAGCTTCCATCTGTTACTTTTTGTTCTGTCCTCTTGGTGGCTTTTACAGTGGGTTTAGGCAATGCTACAAGCCAGAATCACATGCTGGCTTTTAAAGCAGCCCCACCTGAAGCCTAGGTTGCTTAGGCATTTGGTATAAGCTGTGAAAACATGATGACATCGCACAGTGCTAATAAACCTTATTTGCATCGTTAGAGCCATAACATAGCGAGTGTGACACTTTGGGATGCAGGTGGGATGTTCCAGAGGAGAAGGGCTACAATGGAGAAGACCTTCCTGGGTTCCCCAGGGTGACCAGGCTTAATGCAAGATGTCTAGACTAGAGCATGCCAGCTCAACCCAATCATTCAAATCTGGCAAAACTAAGATGTCACTGAGTTCAGCCTCAGGAACTTTTAACTTCCAGACTTCTCCGGTCAGAATCCTGGCTAGAGAATTCTGGGAGTTGAGATCCATACTTCTTAAAACGTTTTTGAGGTTGAAAACAGCTGTTTTAGAGAACTAAAATCACTGCCCTCCCTTTTGCAGCAGGTTTTATCCTAAAAGCTGCAAGGTTGTTTTTGTTTTGAGATAGCAATATCAGTTCTGCAGGGACGACAACAGCACCATTAGTACAGTGTGAAGTTGCCCACTCAGCCCCAAGCAATGCTACCAGTTGGTTGCTTTGTAGATTGTGCCTGAGCTCCAGAGGCCAAAAAGTGAGAGGGCCATTGAACTCAGAGGTTGCCTTCATCCAACAGGCAAAGACACACCACCTCTTTTCAGTTTCAGTGTTGCGTAACTCTAGCAATTTAGAAGTACAATTCCCAGTCTATGGCTTGAGGGGGGGAGGGGAGTAACTGATATATTCAGTAAACCATGTTTAAATGGCTTACTGAGAGCTATCGAGATAATTGTGCTGAGCTGCAATAACCGTGTTCACTTTAAAATGATTGCATTTGAAATGTAATTTAAGTATTAATTTACCAGGATTTATTCAGCCTAATTTTAGGGGCTCTCGTTTAGCAGGCTAACTCTAACACTCTGAACTAAAGAAAAGATTTCATGTTTGTATTACATATATGGATTAATAATGGTTTAATGTGAGGACCAACAGTGAGAACATGCTTAGCTACCACAAGGCAAAATGATTGATTGATATATGTCCATCAACTTGTTTTCAGCTCCATGACTAATCACTGTCTTTCAGAGTAGCAATACAATAAATATACTAATAAAATAACTCCTTTTCCACTTGTAGGTTGCATGTACCAACCCCACATACCATACTAGCCAACAGATTGGGCTCATCCAACACATGAAACAAAAAATAAAAATTAAATCAGCTTGGGTGAGAGAATCAAGCAAACACAACCAGTGGTGTTTCTCTTTTTACTTGGCCCACGAGATGTTTCCAACCAGGGTGGTTTGCAAAGCTTGTTTTCAACCTATCGTGAGTTGCCCCAGATTACTGACCCTGGGGACGGAGTCTGGAAAGCCCTGCCCGCCATTACTACTGGCACCCATTCTATAGTGCGGCTGTAGCCGGTGGGCGTTACGGTGTTCAAAACGGCTGGAGAGGACCAACTTCCCGGCTGGTAGATGAGCCCTTCCCGGCCTTCGTGGCGAATGAGACGCGAGGCTCGACGCAGCGTCCGCGGGACGGGCTGGGCTAAGCCTCGGGAGGGAGGGCGGGGATCCCGGCGGAGCCAGGTGAGCCCAGTTGCCGCTCCAGACGCAGCAAAGCGGAGAAGCGATAAAAGTCGGCGGGCGTCGCGGATGCCCAGTTGAAAGGCGCTTCGAGAGCCGGAGGAGACCGCGAGGGCCTCGGGAGACCCGCTCGGCCGGCGACGCCTCCGCCCATGGACCTGGTGCTTTTGTGCCTCCTAAGCTGGCTCTGCACTCCGGGCGCCGCGCCGCCCCGGCCTTTGGGTTGCGCCGGGCATTTGCCGACGGAGACGCCGGCCGGAGATCCCCCCAGCCAGGCGCGGAGCTGCGCAGAAGGCGGGGCCCGACCCGGCGCCCCCGCCTCCGCCAGCGATCCGAAGGAGGCCGTTAGCCGGGCCGCCCGGCGGGAAGGGAGCCCGCCTTCCCCGGCTGATCCCCGAGGTGAGAGTCGTCCAGGGAGATTCTCGGGCCCCCGCGTCTCTCCCCCGCCCCCCTTTGCCAATTGGACTTCCTTGGTGTTTTCTCTGAAAACGTTTCGCTTCTCATCCAAGAAGCTTCCAGAACTGAAGAAGCTTCTTGAATGAGAAGCGAATCGCTTTCAAAGAAAACACCAAAGAAGCTGTTTCCTTTTGGAGTCGGGGAAACGCCTTTGGGACGCCCAATGCAAGAGCCGAGTTGGGGGTGGTTGAAGGGCAGGGATAGCTGCCCATTCTGCTCCCGCCTTAGAGCAGCTGCTTCCTCCGAAAGGCTGGAGGGGTTTAACAGAACTGGCTTCTCCTTGCCACATGCCAGGCGGCCTGACTTCTCTCTGGCGCAGACCTTGGGGGAGGCCCTTCTTGGGGGAGGGGGGTGTCTGCTGCCTCCAGCCTGCCTGGAGCTGTTGGGCTCTGCTTGGAAATGACCTCGAGGTAGGTAGAGGGGATGGCGGGCAAACTTTAATCACAAGCCTTGAATTCCTTTAATTCCAAGCTTTTTTTCCCCCTAGCTCACTGGGATTTCACGCTCACCGTCACTGCCCTCTCTGTGGCTGCCCTTGCTTTAACAATCTATTGCTGCTTCCACCAGAAGTGCCCTCCCTGGATTCTCTCAGGTCTTCACCCAAGTTGGCAAGGCTGGATGGACAATCATAGACCTCTTCCCAGGACCTCCATCAGGTCTCTGCAACGCTGTGGGGCTTTTGCATCCAGAAATCCACGATGCTTTCCTGTTGCTGAGAGCAGCTGCAACGTCCGTTTTGTCCCCTCTGTGCTGCACAGAGGCACCTTTGTGCATTTCCGAAGGCCAAGGGTCTCCAAGGATGGGTCAACTCCCTTGTTTGCAGCAGCTCCTGGAAGTGGAGCTGGTTGTGGACCCGCCTCAGAGACTATTTTAGAAATGGAAGACGAGCTCTAAGCAGTGGAGAAGTTTTTGCTCCTCATGAGGAAGCTATTCTACCCAGCAGAAGGACTCCAAGCTGAGGAAGTCTCGTAGGATCCAGGCCAAGAGAGAGACAATCACGCTCTGCAAGAGATAGATTGAATTGTGGTTCCCATCTTCAGTTCATTGGCTTTGCTAGCTGGAGATAAATAGAATAAGGTCCAGTTTACTTAGTGTGCAAAGTTATTCTGAAGCTTTTAAAATAACTGCTTAATGGACTACTTTTAAATCTAGGAGTTGTTTGCCCAAGTTGCCCTGTTTTGAGAAACAAGAGACCGGTGTGATATAATGCCAATAACTAATTGTGCCCATTTCTCCTCACACCACAGTTGCTGTGAAATCAAAGCAGGTAACCTGGAGCCTTTGATGTGCTTTGGGCTACGCTTGCCCCAAACTGTTGCTACATAGGTGATGCTTGGGGCCAGTAGGTACCGGAGTCCTAAACTTTTGGTGGGGTTACTACGTGGCTCATGCCTGTTCTTGAAGACCTTTGAATGTAATATTCAACCTCCCAGAAATCCTTGTTTCTATGGGACAAAGTATGTACATTAAGAAGCTGCATTAATCCCCTCATCAAGCCCATATTCTTATCAGGATGTTCTCAGCTGAGGCAAATGAGTGGCTGCAATTGTACCCTCAAAAGCCAAGGGCCTCTTTTTACAGTGCAGAGGGAGGTTTTATGACACAGCAACTCTTTTAAAGGTATAATTTGTATGACCATTTCCATGTAATAAACCTGAAGGGATAAAACCATTGCGTGCCTCTTGAATGAAATTCTATGGTGGAAGAAGCTTGTTTTTTTTTTTTTTAAAGCATGGACATTTCTCAAATGCAATGTTGTACATGTGTATACACCAACTCAGCAATTAAAATGTCTACTTTTCTGGATCTGGCCTTTTGGAAGAGTGGTCTTGCCTCCTCTATCATGGAAGCTAGAATTATTACTTTGAACACACAAGAGGAAAAAGCACTACTGTGCAGGTATAGTGCTCCCAATAATCAAGTTCACACACTGCAGAGCTATGGTTTATCCATGGATATGAAATAACCATGGTGTCAGTGTTCCTGAAAAACCAAACTCTAATCCAAAACTCTGAGTCAGGCAATTTCTCAAAGGTCCATTTTATTAGAGTAGTCCTACTGGCACATCTGAGAGTTCTGGGTTTTCCCACACACAGTAATTCAAAACAAATCCACCCCCTGCACTCATCAGTCCATCACACAGTCCAATCCCCGTCTGTCCCAACTTGAGACATCTCCTAACCACTCCTGGTCCTGGTGCAGGAAAGACACGTAAGGAAGAATGCTATTATGTCTAAAGACATACACTCTACAAAATCCCCCCTCCCAATTTCCCAGGCACAGGAATGTGGCAGCGTGGAAGCTTCTGCTGTTAATATGGCTTCCAAAGCTGACACGTGGCTATAAACTAAAGTAAGCCTATAATTTATAAGCCACATTGGTTGGGACCCCTTTTTGGTAAGCCAAAAGCAATTACAATATGGATTGGCGTAATGTGTGAGTGAATTAAATGACACACAACTACAATTAAAAGTAATTTCTGGTTTAGCATGGTGTCAGAACTGTCAAGGGCAGATTAATTCCTCTAAAAGAATGCAGAGAATATGTCTGCCCTTGAACAGAGTGGGTGGAGCTACATGTAGTCAGAGCTTCTGTCAGAACCACCAGCTTTGGCTGGGCCCCTTGTCAGCCTTCTGTCAGCAAAGGGAGCGAGAGGGAGGAACAAATTTGCTGTATACCTTTATGGAGGGAAATTGGGAGGAGGGACTGGGCAGTTCAGGAATCCAGTTCCTGCTGGTGCACTGGCATCCTCAAGACTGTCTGCCCTGAACGTGGAATTTCAGCAGCCCAAACAGAGTTTCTCATAACATCTCGGTGGGGCTGATTGGCTATGCACCGATGGATGGGGTGGGGGAGGGGTGGGGAAGCCAGGGGTTTAGTGTTGCATTACAGTACAGGAATGTTAGATTCCGCTTGATTCTTATGCAATCAGCATCTTTTAGTAAAAGTACCTTTTCACTTCAAATGGAGGCGACAGTTTTACTTCCCTAGGAGGTCAGACTGGGGCAGCTTTTAGGCAAAAGCACCAGCTGCTATCAATCACTTATGCACCACTCTTTAAAATGAGCTGTCCCAGCTTAGTTGTTAAACATATCGGTTGCCAAAATACAGTCTGTGGACAGTGTTACTTCCCTAGGAGTACAGTTCCTACTGTATTAGGTGGTTTAGCAATTCTTGACATTGCTAAGAGTCAAGAAATGCTATTTATTCCACCAAGATTTCAGCCTGGAGTTTTGTTCATGATCCTGAAAGCATCTTCTACCATTGTTCAGACAGGGTCATCTTTCTAGATTTTAGCTACTTCCATCACTGTTAACCAGCCCTAGTCCTGGTGCTTCTTGGACTTGATTCCAGGTTGGTCGTTTTGAGCACTTGGAGTCATGAAGGTAGCTCTGTCTGTCCCTTTTTAAAAGCAGCTACACCATTTCCCAGGATGATGGGAGCAAAGAAGTCAGCAGGCGATCCTATGCAAAGAGGCAGTTGCTCTAAAGAATTACAGATGGTGATCACATTCTCCTGTGTTCAGAAACACTTTCTTGGAACGGATTTTTAAGCGCTCTGTACTCATTTTCAGCACCACTGAGAGCGACTGATATTCATAAAGCTTTTTCCATTATGTAATGTAAATGGCTTCTTGGATGGGTATAGACTTAGAGATCTTGGGGAATTTGCTTTTCTGGTGTACCGTGCAACTAGAAAGGAGTAAGGGCTCCATGCAACCTATAACAATAGAACACATCAAAGCTGGAGGGTTAAAGATCCCCTTATTTTCGACTCAGCTAGCCAAAGATCTTTATGCATCTTAAGAACTGCACAAGTACCATTTGGCACGATACGAATACGGCTATCAGTTTGCCTCATACACAAAAGTTCTTACATAAAGGGAAATATTGGATCCTTTGTGGAAACTTTTGGTTACTTTCAGGAACCAGCCTGGGGTCCAGATAAGAGGTCACCCACCTTTTGGACCCCAGGTACCAATTTTAAATCCTGTGGACCAGAGACTCTGGGAAAATCCCAAAAAAAACCTCTGCAGGAAAATTCCCCACCCTGTTTTCCTACTGACTGATCATTATTTGGGAATCACAGGATACCATCTCCAGCTCTGTTCTCAGAGAGAGACAGAGACAGAGACAGAGAGAGACAGAGAGACTTTTGGCTTCATGCAAAGAAAGCAGCAGAAGTCTTTCTTTCTCTCCCCCAAACTCTGCCAGAAATGAGTCTTTGCCAGCACAGCCTCTTGGAGCAGGATGCCTTGTAGGGTCCCAAAGATTCATTTCTGGCGGAGTTTGTGGGAGAGAAAGAAAGATTTTTGCTGCTTTCTTTGTGTGTAGCCAAAAGCAGAAGAAGAAAGGAGAAAGAAAGAAGCAGCCTGGTGGCCAGGCCAGGCATGGGGGGCAAATTTCCCTGCACCCTTCCCCCCCTCACTGCCTCATGTTGTTCGCAATGCAAGCAACACAAGTCTTGTGTTCCCATGGGCCATGTGGGTGGCGCAGCCTTGTGTTTCCACATTAGTTAAAAGATATGGAGACTCTCCCAGGGGTCTTGATACTTGAGCAGTCCTCCTTGGTTTTTTTGTTTTTTGTTTTGGTCTGTAAGAAGAGAAAACGAGAGTTAGGGGTACTTTTCCACTTAGCAGAAAGTTTCTTTATCAAAACACAAGGCTTGCATGCAAGTGTAGGAAAGGAAAAAAAAAACTCTCTGCAGAAGCATTGTTCAATGAATAGAAATTACCTTCTGCACCCTAGCTAAGACTACAGGTCCCAGAATTCCTAGTTTCATTGGCTTACAATTCTGCAAGTTGCAATTCCAGCGCCTGCTCAGAGTGACAGGTTGGATGAGACACTTCTAACTTTCAGCTCAGGTAGAGAAACCCCTGTTTTCTTCCCCTCCCACAACCACACACCTTTTGATGACTTGAGAGAGCTCAAATGCTTGTGGAGACACAACAAAGCCAAAGTAAGTGGCCATTTAAACACTGGGTCTTTTTTTTCACTTTTCTCATTTGATTTAACCACTGTTGATAAAGCAAAGAGCTTGTCTTTCTAAGCAGGAGGGGTGGTGTGAGTTTTGCAGTGTTTTAGCCCTAAAGATGAGTAGACAGGCAAGGGGTTTAAAATGCTTTTTTAATGCAACTGTCAAAGCATTTTTATTGTGCAAAGTTTTTACTGAATCTCTCTGAATGTAACAATCCTCATTAAAGAATATGTGGCAGTGTGATGTTTTAATCCTGGTTTTCTGGTGCATTCTTGAATCACTGAAGAGGCTCCACTCATTACCTGCCGTTTTTAGATCCTGCCACGAATCCTTCTAATTTAGCATCAAAAGGATGCATCAGATGCAAGTTTTTGGTTCATTACATGGCTGGCAGAAGTGCTCTTTTCTTTAAAAAGGTGTTGCTCTTTCAGACAGATTGGTCACTCCTATGATCTATTTGGTTTTGGCAATACGTGACCTCAGCCACTCTGGTATTCATAGGGGGTTCTGGGCTCCATAGCCACTTCTTCAACCCAACCCAAAGTATTGAGCGGCTGAATGTAGGCATGTACAAAAAAGTCAGGTTTAACCTGGTGTCCCAGTGCAGCTATTCAGCCTTCAGCTGATGTGGTGTGGCATGTGTGTGAATGCTGTTTTGATCCAACAGACCTAACATGATTTAAGCCAACCTCATAAATTTGGTCTGTGGCTGGATTCACACATCTAGCTAGGTAAGATGTGATTTGAATAAGTGACAGTGGCTGTGTTCAATGCACTAAACTAATCCTCATGTAATTAGGGCTTGGTTCAAATTGCAAAACCCATTGATCAGGACTATAGTCAACTGGCTGAATTAAGACATTTCTATAAATTTCCAAAGGCTAAGATCCATTAAACACATTTGTCCAGGGCGTTAAATGCAACAGTCATATTCCCACAATATCTCCAACCTGGATTAACAGAACTGCAATAGTCTTATTACACATCAAACAAAGTCTACTGTGGCTTAATGTGAAACACTGATTCACAGAACCTGCTGAAATAACAATTGATCCTGAGCAACAAACAACCTTCTCCGAGTTTATCCCACTCTAACCAAGATTGGGTCAGTTGCTATGATTTAACTTTTTTAGATCCTAGACTAAGATGTTGTTGGAGCCTAATGATGGGCACTGCCCCGGTGCAGCTTAAGCCTCTTGTGAAGAAATGTCATAATTCCATTTTTAGCCAAGATAAAACTTTGCCCGACTCTGAAACCCAAGTCTTGATATTTTACCTTAAAATTTCCCCAAATCGCTCCTTCAACATAGCTTCATTTTTCAAACCAATAGGAATCAAGAACTTTGACTAACCAAGTCATATAATTCAAAGTAACAGTCCTTTCTTGGGGTAAGCTGAGCTCCACGCCTACTTTCAAGGGCTCCATTCTCTGCACCTCCGGGGCAGGTGTGAATGGGTGGAGCAGGTGCATATTAACCTAACCAGGTGAGGCCAGTTTTAGTCTCCACCCTTCATTTTGGAGGGTGAAAAAGCGGTTCATCAGGCTGACAAGAAGGAAAGCACGTGGGAACGGTATTAGGGCGCTCCGGTACCATGGAGAAGCCTCTCCCGCGCGTCCTCCTTTTGCTCTTCCTCCTAGGCTGCGCGGCCGGGGAGAGTAGGAGCGACACGTGTCGCCTTGGCCCTTACGGAACGCCGCTGCTGGACGAGCCCGTGCAAGGTCGGGGACGCTCGGACGCCTCTGGGGAGTCTCCCTTACACCGAGCCGAAACCTTCCCTACGAACCTCAGGACGGCAGGCGCCGACGACCCGGCTGCGAAAGACACCGGCCGTCTCTGGGCTCTGCTTAGCGGCGTCTCAGAGATAAGCCGACCCGCTACGAAAGGGTCGAGGGGTAAGAGAGGCCATGCCCGCAAGTAGTCGGGGAGGGCGGAGTGAGTAATAGGCTTGAGTAACCGGCCCTGTTTGTTTCCTTGCTGCGCTACCCGCTGCGCCTTCCCTCTGCGCTAAGTGAAGAGCGCAAGTGGTGGGATCCAGCTCCCCCCCACCGCTGGCTCCCCAAAGGGAGGAAACATCCGGAGCCTGCGTGGCGTCGAGGATTACTTTCCTCTTAGGGCGCCCTGCTTTCTTCCTTCGCTGCGCTGCGCCATTGGCCTTTGCTTGACGGATCCTAAAAGGTCAGCCGGCTCTGCGAATGTCCGTCGCAGCCCGGGTGCTCTGTTACATCGTATATATTTTTAATCTTAGACTCGGGCCTTGTTCCGGTGCAAGCTGAGCAGTGTCACCAATGGATTCAGGGCCAGAAGACTCCCGTTGAGACCTTCCAATGCCCTACTGAAGCCAACCACCCGGCTGATACATTATGCTGTGGCACCTGCACCACATCCTACTGCTGTTCTCATCCAAAGGATCGCCTAGACCAGACAAGCTGTTCAAAGGTCATGGAAGAGATGGAGGACCAAGGAGCAGGAGAGACCACTTTGACCTCACCCGAGGATGCATGTAAGAGAGTCAGGTCCATCTCTCAGTTGAGCTATTTTGAGTGTGGAAGAAGGGAAGATAAATCAGTGGGCCTGAAATTGGGCACATTTGAGATGGTGAACTTCAGCTCCCAGAATTCCTCAGGCAGGTTGTGCCCTTAGGGAGTTTTGGGAGTTGAAGTCCACACTTCTTAAAGTAGTCAAGGTTCAGAGAGACTGGGCCTAATACTGTAAAGAAATCCATGGTTGGAAATGGTACCTAAATAACCCAAAACCTTTCCAGAGAGTGACCAGGTTAAAACTTTGTGGAGAGACAGCAATGAAACTGAGTTACACATTGGGAAGAAAAAGGGAGGAAACAGTCACAATCCATACAAGTCTCAAAAACCATAAGGACACGAGAACTTGAGCCAAGAGACTTATTTTTACCTCTTATTTTAAAACGTGTTAATATGCAAATCCTTGTCTCACACTTGCATCTTACAATGTTCTTTTTGCATCTCAGTCCCTTTTCTGAGCACACACTGATTGTGTTCATCCTTGTTCACCTTAGTGAAGTACTAAGCACCCGTTTGTATAGAAGCTGGATGAGTTTTAGGTTGGTTATTTGAATATCTTACAGTGTTGCCCAACGCCAGCACAGGTCCTGAATGTATTAATTTAGAGTGTGGGTTAACCAGATTAAGCATGCCATATGAGTGTAGCTGTTGACTGTCAAACCAATATTTGAATTTTTGGTACAGCAACATGAAGCTGGGTGGAGATTTTAGGTTTGGTTTTTTAAATTATTCTATTTAAAATATTTAAAATCTATTGTGTTGCTGAAGGCCAAGAATGATCAGATTAGTATTATCTTAATTCTCACTTTGGATCATCCAGATTACAGGGGCCAATTCTCATGCCAATATTTGAGTCTGGTGTGCACCCAACTGGACGGTTTATGCTTTGTACTAGTGCAGTTTTGTTTCAGTGTATTCACTGGGTGAAACAGAAACCTAGAAAAAAACCTCAGCACCTAAAAACAAAATCGGACAGTCCAGACTAAAATCTGATAAACCACAAAAGTAAAATGGGGAGCATACCACTGATTATTAATCAAGCAAAGCGTGAGAATGATTCTCTAGCAAAGAGGTATGTGGGCATCTGCTTGAAGAACCAAAGAGGAAGTCCTGAGTGCTGAGATAAAGGGACGCGTGGCATTTGGATGTAGGACAGTAACATCTGGCTTCCTATTTTTCAGCCACCATCAGAAACATCGGGTTAGTCCTGATGATAATTGGTGTCTCGTGCCTTTGCATTTGGATTGCATTGGTCATCTTTCATTTCCGAGATCCCGCTGAGATGATAATGCTGGAGAACGAGCCGCCAGAAATGGCTTTTGAGCTTCTTGCACCAGCTCCAGTTGACCCTCCTATGCCTGGATCACCACCAGCTGCCTCTGGAAATCCTGATCCTGCCTCTCCGGGGCCAGAAGAGTCTGAAAGATCACCTGAGCTGCCCAGGGCTGTGGCTGACTCCCCTGGTGGCTCTGGAAGCCCCATGGATGGGGAGACAGTATCTCCAGTGGTTCTCCTGGGAGGGAATTTGGAAGTTCCAGGTGATGAAAAAGAAACGGCTCTTTAGCTACAGATCCCGCCGAGGGCTGAGAACAAGCAAACCCCAAAAGCTCAGCCCATTTTTTAAAATGTTTTTTAGCATTAGGAATTGAATTACAGCTTAGTCTTTTAAAATATCTAACTGTTCTTTAGCAGAGACTGCTCTCTTTGCTGGAGTGGTCTTTCACATGTGCCGTCCTCTCCCTGCCCCGTATATTTTTTGGTTTACCTGGGTTCTTTATCTTTCTTGGTTCTCCCCCTCCCGAACACACAGTCAAGGCAATTGAACCACTCTCTTCAATCCCTCCATTGGAGGCTGGAGTTAAAAAAATATGGCGATGACTTGATACCTGAGCAATCCTCAGGGGTTTTTTGTGGTTTGTTAGAAGAGAAAATTATGTTAAGGAAAAGTTAAGGACACTTTTCCACTTAGCAAGAAATCTTTTTCTAGAAAACATGTGGCAAACATGCAATGGAGGAGAGGGGAAAGCACTTTGCAAAACTCTATCCAACATGTAGAAATTGGCTTCTGCACCCTAAGCTAAGACTGCACCTCCAGAATTCCTAGTTTCATTGGCTTAGAATGATGGGAGATGCAGGCCCAAGGCATACTCAGAGCAACAGGTTGGAGGGGACGCTTCTAACTTCGTGCTCTGATAGAGAAAACCCCGATCTGTCCTTTCCTCCAACACCGACCTTTTGATGACTTGAGAGGGTTCAAATGCTTGTCCAGACTGCACAAAGCCAGAGTAAATGGCATTTAAACACTGGGTGGGCGATTTTGCTTTATTTTTATATTTGGTGAAGGGACCTGCTTTTTAGAAAACACTGCACGTCTTTTGTTTCACTTTTCTCTTTTGATTTAATCATTGATAAGACAAAGAGTGCTTATTTTTTAAAAAACAGGATTGTTGCGTTTTAACCCTGAAGAGGTGTAGAGACACAAAGGGCTTGAGATGTTTTTTTAATGCAACTAATAATGCTGTTTTTATTGTATCTTTCTGAATGTAAGAATCATCAATAAAGAAGATGTCCTTGTGTGATTCTTTAATCCGGGTTTCTGGTGGATTCTTGCATCTCTGAAGAGCTACTTGATGTTATTAGCTCCTGCTATGAATTCTCCTAAAAGCATCAAAGGATGCAGGGTGAAGTAGGCAACACATACATGTTCCCGGTTCATCCCGCGTGGCCAGCAGAGGGGAAGGTCACCCATGTGATCTGTTTGGTTTTGGCAGTATGTGAACTCTGCCACTGTGGTATTTCTAGGGGGTTCTGGGCTTCCAACTTGACTCCAAACTGGTTTAGTGTAGGCATGTACAGCAAACCAGGTTTAAACTATTGTGCCAGTGCAGCTGCTCAGCCTTCAGCTGACTTGGTTTGGCATTTTTATTGACTCATATGTCATATTTAAGTTGATATGATAATGCAAATCTGTGGCTGGCTTGGTAGGGCATGATTTGATCTAGCCGTGATTTATTGAATAAGCCACAGCGGCTGGGTTTATGCATGTTGAAAAGTTAATTCATTAAACACTTTTGTCCATGGCATTAAATACAACAATCATATTCCCACAATATATCTAACCTGGATTAACCGAACATAACTGCACTGTTTTTATTACACATCAAGTCAGAAGCAACCTCTATTGTAGCTTAGCATGCAAGTCTGATTCACAAAAAACCTTTTTTTTTACCTTACCCGAGTCTTAACATGTTCATGATGGGCTCACTCTTCTAGGGCAGCCAGGGCCTCTTATGAAGAAATGAGAGCCATGCCACTTAGATCCATGCTAAAACTTTGCTGAACTATGAAATCCATTTCAGCCAAGGATATGCCACAAATTTAATTTTCAAAACCAAATCAAGATTCTTAACCAAGTCATCTAAGTCCAAGCACCATCCTACACCATCACTGCCTTAGAAGAGGGAGGAAAATCCTCAGGGACGACTCAGGGTCAGCCCGTCTTCACTCTCCTGCCATGGGGAGGAGATAGGGAAGCAGAGCCAGCCACACCAACTGGCTGAAGAACAGTTTCTACCCGTGGGCTGTCAGACTCCTGAACGGAAAATAACTTCAGGTCAACATCATACGATAGACTTGCGGGGCCCGGTGCGTTGTGCAACAAAGTCACATAAGATTGGGTCTGGGTTAGGGACTTCTGTCCTCACTGTGAGTTGTGTTGGTGGGTGGGGGTGCATGAAGGGAGGCTCAGCCAGTCTCATTGTACGCAGGTTGTACTCTGACAACATAGATGGTAATAAAACTTGGGAGTAAGCTGAACCCCACACCCATTTCCAAGGGGGCAGTTCCAGGCTTCTTCGCACCAGGGCGGGTGTGAATGGGGTGGAGCAAGTTCCTATTAAGCTGGCCAGCTGATGCTAGTTGCTTTTCCTACGCCTTGGAGCGGCGATAAAGCGGTTCTTCAGACTGCGGGGTTGGAAACAGGAGGTAGGAGTGGGGAATCGCGGTTTAGGGCGCACCATGGAGAGGTTTCTTCCCCGCGGCATTCTCTTGCTCCTCCTCCTAGGCTGCACGGCCAGGGAGGGTAGGAGGGATACAACTCATCTCGACCACTACGGAGCACAGCTGTCGGACGACCGCATGCAATGCCCCGCACACTTGAACGTCTCCGGGGGCTCTTACTTAGACCGGGCCCAAATGTGCCCTGTGGGCCCGGGAAAGGCAGGCGCGGGAGACCCGCCGGCGGAAGAGACCAGCTATCCCTGGACTCTGCTCAGCGGCGTCTCAGCGGGCGAGATTAGCCGATTCTCCGCGAAAGAATCGACTGGTAAGAAAGGTTGCACTGTTCGAGGGTTGGATGTGTGTGTGTGTGTGTGTGTGTGTGTGTGTGTGTGGTTTGAGTAATAGGGTTGCTCCAACCGGCCTCCTTTATTTCCTTATTGCGCGACACTCTGCGCCTTTCGTCTGTGCTAAGTGAAGAGCGCAGGTGACGGAGCAGCTTGAACACCGCCGGGTAAAGTGGGACGAGGAAATTTTGGGGTTCACCTGGTGGAAGTAAGTCTTCGGAGCCGTCACGGCACAAATGGTTACTCTCCTCTTAAGGCAAGGGTCTTCAAACTTAGCAAGTTTAAGACTTGTGGACTTCAACTCCCAGCATTCTTGAGCTAACATGACTGGAGGAGGAATTGTGGGAGTTGAAGTCCACGAGTCTTAAAGCTGCCAAGTTTGAAGGCCCCTGTCTTAAGGACTCAGAAAGGCATCTTAACTGTATTTCTTTTGCTCTGGCATTTTCCTTTCTGAAGCGGTCTTATAACCATTACTATTTTTAAACCTTCTTATGAACCACTTTCTTAAAAGTAGGTTTGCTCAGGTTTGCCGATTTTTCCCAAGAAAATGTGGTTCGCGAGTGAGGAATGGACTTTGCCGTGTTTCTCCCACTGTCAAATCTAAATTATTAGATGGTTATTTGTCCCTGGGCATTGTTAGTTCAGGGGTGACCAACCTTGACAACTTCAAGACTTGTAGACTTCAACTCCCAGAAATCCTCAGCCATCATCTGGGGAACATGGCTGGCTGCGAAATGGTCACCCCTGATCTAACTGCCCCTAGAAGTAGGGCCTGCTCTGCAAATGTATGGGTGCAGCAAGAGTTATTTATATGCTTTGTTTCATTTTTCAATCTTAGATGCTGGGGTTCTTCTTATGGAAGGTGAGCAATGCAACAAATGGGTGCCCGGAAAGGCAAGTCCCATTGAGACCTTCCAATGTCCCACCCAAGACAACCAACTGGAGGGGATGTTTTGCTGTGGCACCTGCACAGCCTCCTACTGCTGTTCATCCACAAAGGAGCGCCTAGATCAGGCAACCTGTTCGAAGATCATGAAGAAGACAGAGGACAACAGGGCAGCACTCTTTCCTGTGACCCCACCTGAGACCTCAAGTAAGAGGACGAGGTCCACGCCTTAGTCGAGGGATATTTGAATGTTGGCTTTGGAATTGTGGAGGGTAAACCAGCGTATCTCAAAGTTGATAACTTTAACCCTAGAATTCCTCACAGCCCCCCCTGGCTGAGGACAGCTAGAAGTTGAAGCCCACCCTTCTTAAAGTTGCCAAGGTTGAGAAACACCATGTTAAATAAAGAAATCCATAGGAGACAGTATTAGATAATTGCACCAAATCTAATCAGGGTTTGATCAGGTTAATGATGATTAGACACAGCTAGGAACTTTGAATATACTAAACTGTGAAGAGAAATGAAGAAAGCAGTCAAAAACCCCAAAAGGTATGTTAATGGGAGCAGAGAAACTTATTTTTCAGATTAAATTCAGAATTTTTTAGACTTTTTCCCTCATCCTAAAAAGATGCATTAATATGTGAATTCTTGTCTAGCAATTAGCTGCAAAATCTTTATTGCATGTCAGTCCCATTTGCAGAGTGCTCATTGTTGAGTTCACTTGGTTAAATACTAAGCAATCTTCTTATGCAAGACTTGGTTAGCTTATTTTTGTGTATTATTGTGTCGCACACAGCCAGTGATGGTCATGGATGAGTTTTACCTTAACGTAGTGTGGGCTAACCAGATTAAGAAAGATGCAAGTGGGTAGCTGCTGATTCTCAAAGCACAACTTGAGTCTTTGACTTCTTATCCTCAGCTAGGACAGTTTATGCTTCATATTATTGCAGAATCAATTGTTTTATTTCAACTCTAGTAGACCCTGGCTGGTATGCAAAATTAGGGTGCAGAAATCCTTAATGACTGAAAACAAAATCAGATGGATAGGCCAAACTAAATGAACAAATGGTGGGGGGGGACTTCAACTTTAATTAAGGAAAACATGGAAACAGTTCTTCAAAAAGGAGAACCAAAGAGGAGGGGGGGTCATGGGAGGCCGGGCACCCAGATATTTAGGAGAACAAGTAACATACGGCTTCTTCTTTTTCAGCCAACAACGTTCTGTTAGTCCTTGCAGTAATTGGTGTCTCGTGCATCTGCATTTGGATAGCGATGGGGGTTTCCTATTTCCAAGACCAGAAGATCACCCACAATCAACAAAGACCTGGCAATGAGCAGTTAGATGTGGAATGTGAGCCTCCCGCATCCAGACAAGCTGCCTCTGGAGGTCCTGATCCATCATCCTAGTGGCTGAAGAATCCCAAAGATCCTTTGAGTCACCCATGGCTGTGGCCAGTTTGTCTGATTGTTCTGAACAAGACACAGCTGTGTAGCTACAGACTTAATAGTTGGTCCCTCTGGGAGTTGCAATCAAGCAAGTCCCAAAGCTCAGCCCTGAGCATCGGTGTCATCTTTTTTAGCATTATGAACTGAACTATTTTCTTTTTTTACTATCTGAAATTCTCAATCATCTTTAGAAGGTGCTGCTCTGTTTGCGCAGAATTGCCTTTTACTTGTGGGCCACCCTTTCCCTGCCCCATGGATGCTTTGACTTACATGGATCATTTATGTGGGTTTTCCCCACCCCCTCTGACACCTGAACCCCTGGTCAATGTATCTGAGTAGCCCTCTTTAATCTCTCCATTGGAGGCTGGGGTCAAATGTCTCCCAGCCATGACTTTCAAAGGGGTCTTGATACTTGAGCAGTCCTTGCTTTATACATTGTTTTGCATTAGTCTCTAAGAGAAAATGATAGTTATGGGTACTTTCCCACTTAGCAGTGAGTCTTCTCCCCAAAAATATGTGGCTTGAGCAACTGAGGAGAGGGAGAAACTCTTTGCAAGAACATTATCCAACACAGTGTATCTTAACCTACACAACGTTAACATAAGGGAACTTCAACTCCCAGAATTCCTGAGCCAGCCATGGTGGCTGGGAATTCTTGAACTGGAAAGTTGCCAGACTTGAGAAACATTGATCCAATGTATTTAAATTACCTTCTTCACCATAGCCAAAACTGCATGTCCCGGAATTCCTACTTTCATTGGCTTAGAATTATGGGAGTTGCATTCGGAGTGATAGGTTGGACAAGACACTTCTAGCTTACTGCTCAGGTAGAGAACCACCTGAATCCACTCTCTCTTCCCTTTTTTGATGACTTGAGAGTTCAAATGTTAGTGGAGACAAACCAAAGTCAGAGTAAGTGACCTTTTAAATGTTGGATGCGATGATTTGGTTTTCCATCCTTTTCATATTTAATATAAAGATCTGCTGTTTAAAAATACACATTTTAAAAAACTTTTCACATTTGCTTTAACTAATCAGCAAGGACCATATTTAAAAAATCAGGAAAGTTGTATGACTGCTGCTGTGGTAGACCTAAAAAGGAACAGGCAGGCAAGGGGGTTGAAATGCTTTTTTAAATGCAATTGTCCACACTGTTTTTATTGTATCTTTCTGAATGTAACAATCATAAATAAAGAGTGTGTTTGCGTGATGTTTTAATCCTGGTTTCTGCTGGATTCTTGCCTCTGAAGAGATTCTACATGGGGTTTTGGGATCCTGACATGAATTCTGAGAGTATCAAAGGATGCAGGATGAAGTAAGCAATAAATGTAAGTTTCTGGTTCACTCCATGGGAGGCAGGTCTGCTCTTTTTTTTAAAAAAAGTTGCTGTTTCAGAGGGGATGGATTCCCCATGTGGTCTATTTGGCATTCTTATACCAATCCGTACATTAATCTCCGTGGTGTTTTGGCTCACATTCATGGTATAAAACACATTGACCAGGATTACGTTCCACTGGCTGAACTGACACTTTTCTCTTAAAATCTCTTAAGCGCCTTTCTCAATGCCATCAAATCTAAGCCATATTCCCACAATATCTTCAACTTGGGCCAACAAAGCTCAACTGCAGCTTTCTACAGCAGGGCACAAACAAGCCATTGAGATTTGCCAATAAAGGAGAATATTCCTAATTCAGGGTTGAAATGGTGATTTGGTGATTTTCTTGCACGTTTCATTACCCAACTAGATAACAGTGTTAATCATCATCATGGCTAGTATGGATGATGTTACCTAGTTTGGGTAATGAAACGTCTGCAAGAAAAACTCAGAGCACCAAGGACTCCTCATGTTATGGCTTAATGTGGAAGTCTGATTCACAAAACTTGCTGTAACAACCATTAAGGCTGGACCACAAACATTCTTCACCAAAATCTAGCATGTTGTGGGAACCTAACAGTGTCCTAGTATAGTTAGGACTCTTATGAAGAATTGAGGATCATCTTACTTTTAGGCAGGCTAAAACTTTGCCCAACCGCAACTCCAAATGTTGACATTTTAGCCAAAGATATCCCCAAGAGCAGCGTTGACTTTGATTAATCTTCAAAACCAACATGAATCAGGAATTTTAAGCCAGTTTTCTAGCTCCAAACACAAGTCCTTCTTTGGAGTAAGCCAAGGGATTAAACGTCTATATTGCAGGTTTCTGCACCAGTTCAGCTGTGAATGGGTGGAGTAGGTCGCTATCACCTGGCCAGATGAAGTCAATTGCTTTCCCTAACCTTAATAAAGCGGTATTTCAGACAAGGAGGGCTGGAAAAAAGACGCAGATTGCAGTTTAGGGCGCTTCACCACCATGGCGTGGCCTCTGTCCAGAGCTCTCCTCCTGTTCTTCCTCCTAGGACGCACCGCCGGGGCTGGCCGGAGCGACACGTGCCGCCTTGGGCCCTACGGGACGCCGCTGCTGGACGCCTCCGACCAGTGTTCCTTACACCGAGCTCAAAGGTCCTCCGCGAGCCCAGGAAAGACACGCGCTGCCGACCCGCTGGCGAAGGAAGGCAGCCGGTTCTGGATTCGCCTCTACGCCTCTGCGCAAGAAGTTAGCCCTTTCCCCACCGGCCCACCAGGTCAGGAGGAGTAGGGTCTGCGGCGGTTGGGGAAGGGGCAGTGAGTAACGGACTAGCTGCAACCGGCCTCCTTGCTGCCTTTCGCTGCGCCGTCTTTTGACTGCGCAAAGTGGGCAAAGCTGTTTGAAGTGTTTGCTGCCGGGCCCGCGTTCTCCCCCGCCAGATGAGGGCACACGTGGAGAACGTGGAGCTTTGGGAGTAAGCCTCCAGAAAGTAAGTTTTCGGAACTGGCGTGGCACAAATGGACAGCCTTCCGAGTCAACCGTCTTCCATTGCTGCGTTGACCTAAGAATAGGGTTGGATGACCACCTGTATACCATCACCTACGCTGTTTATAAAGTCCCTCTTTAAAAAAAAAAGTTCTGTTAAATGTATTTAAGTACCGGTACTTAGTTTTTAGCTTGTAATCCCAAGTTATAAGGTAGCAAGTCAAATTTATGAGGTCCTGTTTTCCTTGTCCCTGCAACTTTGCCATTATTCCTAAAGGCGATGGGGTCTGCGAATGTAGGAGTGTAGCAGGACTTCTTCACATGTTCTTTTTTTCTCAATTAGATGCTGGGGTTCCTCTTATGGAAGGTGAGCAATGCAACAAATGGGTGTCCGGAAAGGCAAGTCCCATTGAGACCTTCCACTGCCCCCCCCAAGACAACCTAAAGGAGATGTTTTGCTGTGGCACCTGCACAGCCTCCTACTGCTGCTCATCCACAAAGGAGCGCCTAGACCAGGAAAGCTGTCCCAAGGTTAAGACGGAGCCTGAAGATTCTGTTGGTCCCACAGTTGAGAAGCTTGGTAAGATAGTGACATCCATCTCTCATTTGGGGGGCCATTTGTATATGGACTGTCAAACGGGGTGTCTTCCGCATAGACAATCTATCCCATGTGTGAGTGTAAGCCTTGGCTTACTCCCAAATAAAATTGGTGGTGTAACTTCATATTCTCAAACTCGGCACCTTTGACTTCGCTCCTAGAATTCCTCAGTCTGCTGTGCTCGTTGGAGAATTCTTGGAGTTGAAGTCAACATATCACAAAATTGCACGCTTTTGAGGAACACTGAGTTAAGTAAAAAAATCCATAACAGGAGACTAGATATAACTAGATAATTGCCTAAAGCTAAGCAAGGCTGGACCAGGTTAATACTTGGATGAGAGATGGCTAGGAATTGAGAATAACAAATTGTGAAGAAACATGAAAGTGAAGCTCAAATTCTATATCATTCCCAAGAAAAATCATAAAAGTGTGTTCATAGGTATGCAGGTACATTAGTCAATCAAACTACCTCTTCCTAATATATATGCAAATGCAAGGAGTCTTCAACTTATGACCACAATTGTGCCCAACATTTATGTTAAGAAATGTAAGTGAATTTTGCCCCATTTTATGACTTTTCTTACTACATTTGTTAAGTGAATCATTGCAGTTCTTAAATTAGTAACCTGGTTAAGTGAATCTGGCTTCCCCATTGACTTTGCTTGTCAGAAGTTTGCAAAAAGGGATCGCATGACCCCAGGACACTGCAACAGTTGCCAAGCATCCAAATGTGAATCATGGGATGCAACAATGGTCATAAGTGTGAAAAATGATCCTAAGTCACTTTTTCAGTGCTGTTGTAACTTGGAACTAAGTGAACTAAATTGAGGACTACCTTGTACCCCTCTAGCAGTTGGCTGGCAAAGCCATCTTTACTGAATGTCCTGTTTGCAAAGCACATCATGGTTGTGCTTACCCTAATTATACTAAGCAGTCTCATTTGTGCAGCAGTGAATAGCTTAAGTATTTTGGTAGCTAATTCTGCTGTTCAAGCCCAGAGATGGTTGATTTGTATCTTTAGTCAGAATATGGATTAACCAAATCAAACCTGTTGTATGAGTGTAGCTGCTGCCTCTCAAACCAATATTGGAGTCTTGGGTATGCATCCAACCTGCACATTTTATGCATCTTGTAATTGCAGACCTAGGCAATTGTTTTATTTTAAATTTATTGGCTGCTCAACTTGGGGTGGCATATAAAACTAGAAAAAAAAGTTAAAATATAAAGCAGGCAGCCAAGCTGAAATAATTTGGTAAATAACAAATTCAACAAAATAGAGGGAGGGAGGTTAAACTTCTAATCAACAAAGTATGCCTGGTAACCATGGATAATTGTTAAGCAGATAATTTTGGATAGTTGTTTTAAAAGGTACCATGTTTATTGCTTAGCCTTAGTACCACTCAGAATCCAGGCAGGCCTTTGTGTTGTAACTAAATCCATGACTGCTAAGGCTTTGATCTTCTGCAGATGTTGACTCTGGCTGGTAAATAACTTTTAGTGGCCAGAATCATATATCAAACTAAACTATCATGGTTGGCAATCTGGGAACCTAGCTTGTTACAGCTTATAAATTGTGGCTTAGCATGTTAACCCCTTGTGAATTCAATAAGCCACAATGGCTAGGCATGAAACTCTGCAAATGGGCAAATTAATTCATGGTAGTGCAGGTTACTGGGAAGATGAAGAGGCCATAGTATGTTATTAATGCAGAAAGGGGAGGCATTTGAGCAAGGGTCTCCAAACTTAGCCACTTTAAGACTTGTGGACTTCAATTCCCAAAATTCTCCAGTCAGCATGGCTGGCTGGGGAATTCTGGAACTTGAAGTCCACATGTCTTAAAGTGGCCAGGTTTGAAGACCCCTGCATTTGAGGGTTTGCTGAAAGACTCAAAGAGGAAAAGGGTTCAGGAGAGAGAGTGCATGGCACCCAAATCTTTAGGAGAACAAGTACAGGTAGGGTTCTACTTACAACCACAACTTTTGTTAAGTGAGACATTTGTTAAGTGAGTTTTTCCCCATTTGGTAATCTTTCTTGACCATGGATTGTAAAGCGAATCACTGGAGTTAAGCTAGTAACAGGATGGTTAAGTGAATCTGGCTTCCCCTTTGACTTTGCTTGTCAGAAGGTCAAAAATGGGGATCATATGACCCCAGGACACCATAACCATCACGAATGTGAATTTTGATCATGTGACCATGGGGATACTGCAGTGTGGTGGGAGGTTGAAAGACGGTCACAAGTCACTTTTTCCAGTGCCATTGTAACTTTGAACGATCACTAAATGAACTGTTGTAAGTTGAGGAGTCCCTCTAACAACCAGCTCCTTATTTTTCAGGTACCTTCAGCATCCTTCAGTTCATCTTTTTAGCAGTTGCGCTCAGCACAACTTTCACTGTGTTCTTCTGTGTTCTGCGCTGTTGGATCGAATGCATGGAGAACCGGGTGGCGCAAAGGGTGGCCAATGCCCAGGTGGACTTGATCCGTGGGATTTCTGCCGCATCTCTCGCTGATGATCCTCAGCCTGGACAGGCTGCCTCTGCAGCTTCTGACCCTCCATCCTCTGTGCCCGAAGAATCCCAGAGTTCCTCTGAGTTGCCCGTGGCTGTGGCCCACGCTCCTTGGGGCTCTGGAAGTGGCACCCATGAAGTGACCAAACCACCAATATTTGTCCTAGGAGGGCCACCGGGGGTTGTGCCTGAGGAAGAGGAAGAGGAAGAGGAAGAGGAGACGTTTTTTTAACCAGGGACTTGTTAGGGAGGAGAAATTAAGCAAGCTCCAAGCTCAGCCCTGAGCATTGGTGTCATTAACTTTTTTAGCATTAAGAACTAAACTAATCTTTTTTAATATCTTCTTTTTAGCAGGTGCTGCTCTGTTAGTTTAGACCCATCTTTCACTTGTGTGCCACCCATTCCCTGCCCCGCACGGCCTTTGGTTTACATGGGTTATCTTGCTTCTTCCGCTCCCTTCACACCACTGGGGCCCTATCTGAGATATTTGAATTGCTCTCTTTAATCTGTCCTTTGGAGATTGGGGTTAGAAGATCCGGAGTTCTCCCAGCCATGACACTCAAAGGGGTACTGAGGCCTTGTTTTAGCCAACATGATTTTAAATGCTCTGTACAAGGAACAGCTGATAGGTAAGGATACTTTTCCACTTAGTTCTTTCTCAAAACATGTGGTTTGCATGCCAGTGGAGGAGAGGGAAAAAAATCTCTTTGCAGAAACTTTTACCAAACATCTATAGAAACTACCTTCTGCACCCCAGCTAAGACTACAGCTCCCAAAATTCCTAGTTTCATTGGCTTAAGAATATTGGGAATTGCACCTCCCCCTACTCAGAGCAACAGGTTGGATGAGATACTTCTAGCTTAGGGATCAGGTAGAGAAACCCCCAATCTCTTCCCTACCCACCACAAACACCGGCATTTTGATGACTTGAGAGAGTTCAAATGCAAGTGGAGACACAAAGCCAGAGAAAATGGCTATTTAAAACACTAGGTGGGTGATTTGGCTTTATCTACATTTGGTGAGGGGGTAGGTATGCATTTTAGAAAACACACGTGTCTTTTGTTTCACTTTTCTCATTTGATTTAGCCACTATTGATAAGACAAAGAGTGTTCCCTTTTAAATAGGAAGGGCTGTGTGACTTTTGCTGTGTTTTAGCAAAAGAATAGACGAGGGGCATGAAATGCTTTTATAATGCAACTATCAACTGCAAACTCCTTGTACTGTCAAAGTTTTTATGGTATCTCTCTGAATGTAACAATCATCAATAAAGAATATGTAGTTGTGTGATGTTTTAATCCTGCTTTCTGATGCATTCTTGAATCACTAAAGAGGCTCCTCCACACATAACTTGGCGTTTTTAGGTCCTGCCATGAATTCTTCTAAGTATTCAGGATGAAGTAAGCAACAGATATAAGTTTCTAGTTCATAATGTGAATGGCACTTGTGCTTTTTTCTTAAATGTTGCCCTTTCAGAGGATGCGGGCTTTCTGTTGTTCCTGTGGGAATCCCTACCACAGGCACATTCAGGAATTCAAACCTCCAGATCCTCCAAAACGTACTTAGGACGTGAACCAAGTCGCTTAAAAAAATCCTTGCCCTTCAAAGATCTATAACATGTTTTCTTTTTTATTAATGTGTATAATGTTTATATGTTTGATCTTTTCATCTTTTTTGGTTATATTGATGTATTCTCATTATGTTATTTTTCATTTTATTATTCTATTTTGCTTCTGGTTATATTCCTTTCATTTTCTTCCTTTTTATTATTATAAGCCACCAAGAGTTCCACAGCCAGATAGGCAGCAATAACTTTAACAAATTAGCGAGCTGCCCATAGTCTCCTTAGCAGGAAGGTGGGTGGCATATAAATGAGTTTTAGTGAAGTATTTGTCAGACTATCACCTAGGGTCCACAATAGCTCGCATGGGAAGGTGTCTTCATTACACTGTTCTGACACAACAGTCGTGTGATGTAGACTGGGCTGACTCGCTCAGAGTTGCCTAGTGAATTTCCATAGCTGAGGGTAGATTTGAACCTTCATCTTGTGAGCAACTGTACCACTTTGGCTACCCTGCCTATCTCTAAAGCGCTACCTACAAGACAAAAAAAAATCATCTTAGGAAAGAAAGAAAAAAACTAAACCAAGACCAACATGCTGATTCCTGTCCCAGCTGCAGGAAAATAAGGGGCTGCGATCTCAGCAGGAATGCCGGAGAAAACTCTAAAAGGTAAAAAATATGCTATATACTGTAGTTACTTTTTTTTCTTTAAGAAAGGCACCTAAAACCAATCTTGATAAGTGAACTGCAGAATGATCATAATGTAAAGTCAGATTGTCCTGACACTTCTAATGCATCTCCAGCCTCTTGAACAGCAGAAAAGCACAGGAATCCCCTTTTAAGCCCTGGGAAAAATATATTTGAAGGACCTTCAAGTTCTGCTCAGTTGTTGTTCTGCTGAGTTATTTCCCCCCCACTTGTCTGGCCCAATGTTTCTCCACTGTAATATAGATAGGGCTTAACTCCCACAATTCCCCAGTTAACATTTACCTTCCTCCTCTTTGTGGCAGCCCCTCAAATACTGGAACATTGCTCGATCACCCCTAGTCCCTTTCTTCTTTAGACTAGACATATTCAGTTCTTGCAACCGTTCTTCAGGTTTTAGCCTTCATTCCACAATCATTTTTGTTTCTCTTTTCAGAGTCTCAATATCTTCTTTATAATGGTAACTAGACTGTTGTCAGGTGAGGACCACCTATTCCTTGCTCTCTTCCCATCTTCCCTTCTTTTTTGTTCCTCGTTTCCTATCTCCTTTCCTGTCCGTTTCTTGGAGCCGTTTTTGCTTGCAGAGGGCCGCAGGAGGCCATTCGGGCCAAAAATGGGTCTGGCAGAGGGCCACACATGGCCCTCCCGAGCTCCATTTTTGCTGGCAGAGGCACCGTGGGCCAGCCCTTCGCTGTTTCCATGGCTGCCCCATGGGCCAGAATTAAGCACCCGGTGGGCTGGCTTCAGCCTGCAGGCCTTGTTTGACGCCCCTGGTCTAGAGAGTTAATTCAGCCTCATTTCTACTGCTGTTCTCCTAGTTTGTCTCTTAAATTAAATTCTGCTGGTGAACTACAACTGCTATATCTTTGGTCAGCTGCACAATTGAATTCTTTATTGTCATTGTATGTATATACACAGTATACATATACAACCAAATTCACATAACACCCAGAGACCAGACTCAACATGAATACACAAATAGCAATCCTCAAACACCTCCCCACCCACCAAAATTCCCTGCCCCCTAAAAACACACAAGCATCCACACAACTGACCAAGTAATACTGTCCAACTGCTCACTGATGGTGGTCCTTAAGTTCATTGTTAAGTGCAATTATAGGTCTGGGATAAAAACTGTCCAGGAAACATCTGGTCCGAGTTTTAATGGTTCTGTATCTTCTGCCAGAAGGCAACAGTTCACAAAGATTGTGAGCAGGATGGGAAGAGTCTCTGAGAATGTTATGCAACTTCCTCAAACAGCGAGATGCAAAGATGTTGTCCAGGGCTGGTAGCTGGAGCCCAATGATAGTCTGGGCAGTTTTAACGATTCTTTGTAGAGCCTTTTTTGTCTGCTACAGAGCTGCTCCCCTACCATGCAAGAATGCCGTATGTCAGGACATTCTCAATGGTGCTGCAGTAGTCGGACAGAAGCAGATGCTGAGATAGATTTATCTTCCGGAGCATTCTCAGGAAGTACAGCCTCTTCCGTGGGGCTGAGAGTCAAGAAAATGTGTAATTAGCTATCTTTTCTCCAGAGATATTTTTACAGATCTGGTGGCAGCAAAGAGGGTTGTGGTTTTGGGGTACCTTTCCAAGCCTACGTCCAAGCCTATGTTGGACTTCATCCCTCATAATGTCCAGGCAGGGGATCATAGGTGTCCAAGCCAAACACACAAGGATGTGGGTATAGAAAGGGAAGCTTAGAAGTAGGAAGAGATATGAACATTTAAGGGCTGTTCTGTCAAGTTTAGCTCTGGGAGAGTGAATTTTGTTTCTTTGCACAGGCATCTGCAGAAAGTCCAGACACAACACAGGATCAAAATCTAGATAATCATTAGAGGGCAGCAGAGACATTTTTTCCTCCATTTTGCTGCCCTCTGGTGGCTGTTTGGAGGCCTACTTTGATCCAAAACTTCTTTAAGTAACTTCTTTAAGTAAATTCTTTATTAGAGAAATAATAGATTTTATAGAATTTTGCATAAAAGGATTTGTGGATTGATGATAATTAGGATAATTAGGACTGTAGAAAAAACAATTAGTACTACCCACCTGCCTTCCATGGAGGACCTATATACTGCACGAGTCAAAAAGAGGGCTGTGAAAATATTTACAGACCCCTCACATCCCGGACATAAACTGTTTCAACTCCTTCCCTCAAAACGACCCTATAGAGCACTGCACACCAGAACAACTAGACACAAAAGGAGTTTTTTCCCGAATGCCATCATTTGGCTAAACAAATAATTCCCTCAACACTGTTCAACTATGTACAAAGTGTACACTACTATTACTATTAATTTTCTCATCACTCCTTATCACCCATCCCCTCACACTTGTGACTGCAACTTTGTTGCTAGTATTCTAACAATTTTATTGGCTGTTTCCTAGTATGATTTGATTGCTTATTTGTACCCTAAGACTATTGTTAAGTGTTGTACCTGATGATTGTTGACTCTCAACAAATGTATCTTTTCTTTTAAGTATACACAGAGCATTTGCACCAAGACAAAGTCCTTGTGGGTCCAATCTCACTTGGCCCAATAAAAAATTCTAATTCTAATTCTAAAAACTTTGGATAATGGAAAAGAGTTGAACTTTCTTTTGTAATCATAGACCTTCTACAGTTGTTCTACTTTCTTGTCCAATTGCAGAAATTGCAAAGATAAATGCTTTGGATCGCAGATGGCACATCAAATGAATAAGAAGATTAGGAACTTTCTTGCTTGCTAATGTAGCACAGCCAACATCGGTTCTTTTTTTTTCTTTTTCTTTTGGTGAATGGAGCTTCTTTGCTTGCACGAAAGTTCAAGATGGGGTGGGGGAGAGGGAGTCAAAAGTCACTCTTTCAAGAAAAGCGTGTAAGAAAAGTGCTTCTTAGAGTTTGCAAAAGTCCTTCCAGGAATACAAGCTACAATATCCCTTCTGACCACCAAACTTTCATCTCCCGGCTCAGTACTTTTTCTAAGGAATGTAATTCAGTCTCCGCGCCCCGCCCCCCGCCAACCAGATGTGACGTAATGGTTGGCCGAGGGAATTGTGGGAATTGAAGTGCTGCAACGTTCTGGGCGGACCCGATTGAGAAGATGAAGTGCGAGGAGATCTCGGCGGAACTCGAGGGCGGCAGGAGCGCGAGAGGGAGGGAGGGAGGGGCGAGCTGAAACTCCCGTCGGCGCTTGGCGGTCGCCACGGCAACGCGAACGGCCTCAGCGGCGCGGGTAAGCCCGCGCTCGAGTTGGGATCGGATCCAAATATTTTCTTTAGGGTGAAAAGCTCCTGGAGGGGGCCGGGGGGGGGGTATGGACATCGTACCCTGCCTCTGTGAATGGACGACGCAACGACCTCTTCCTTTCCCTCATTTTGGAAAAAGTTTGGATCCTGTTGAAGGTGGGTGGGATCTCGTTCCTTGCGGTCTTCTTGACCCACCTCGCAGGGTTGTTGTGTAAATATGAACCTTTGCTGCTCTGCGCAGAATAGCAGGCATAAAACAAGCTAGAATTTGAACAAATGAAGTGCCCACAGGTTCCCCTGTCGCTTAACAACACAACAGCCCTGCAAGGTAGGCTGCTGACCTTTCTGCCATTGCAAGAAAGGTCAGCAGGAGAATGTCCGTGGAAAATTATTTGCTGTGCATTTGCTAGATTTGCAGAGCACTCTCTCTACACAACAACCTTGTGAGGTAGGCCAGGCTTGGTGATAATAATTCTCCAAGAGGCTCCCCATGAGGTCCCGTGGCTGAGAGTGGATTTGAACCAGGAACTCTAGTACCAGGATACCTCACCAACTTTTTCTATGAAAATGAATTGATTTTAGGGAAGCTTACTCTAAGAGAAATGGACATCAGATCATAATCTGGAAACTGACCAAGAAGAGATTCAACCTGGAAATAGAAACAATCAACCAGTGGAACAGAAGTTGCCTTCAGAAGTTGTGGGAGCTTCATCCCTGGAGGCTTTCAAGAAGAGATTGGACTGCCATCTGTCAGAAATGGTGTGGGGTCTCCCACTTGGGTGGGAGGTTGGACTAGATGACCTACAAGATCCCTTCCAACTCTGTTATTCTAATTCTTCTTTAGAGAAAAGTAACTTTTACACTTAGGCAATGGCACCATGGAGAAAAATAAGGGTTTACCCTTAGGCAAGGAAAACCAATCGTACAAGTACAGATTAGATGAAACCTGGTTCAAAAGCAGCAACTGTGAGCAGAAGCAAGCGGTAGAATGGGTTGCCTCCAAAGGTTTTGGGCGCTTCATTACTGGAGGCTTTTAAGAAGAAATTGGGCAGCCACTTTTCTGAGGTGGCATAGGTCTCCTGCTTGACCAAGAGGTTGGACTAGAAGACTGGGAGCTTCATCACTCGAGACTTTCGAGAAAAGACTGGACTGCTGTTTGTCAGAAATGGTGTAGGGTCTCCCGCTTGGTGGGGGGTTGGACTAGATGATCTATAAAGCCCCTTCCAGCTCTGATTAACCTTTATCTTAGCTGGGTGGGACATTGCCATGGTACTTGCTCATGGCTTAATGCATTTCCTTTTCTGCAACATCTCCCTATCAGGTAGGCCTGCTGTTGGTTTATTTAATGTGGCATGAAAAATGAGTACAGGTAGTCCTTGACTTAGAGCCAAAATTGAGCCCAGTTGCTAAGCAAGACAGTTGTCGGGTGAGTTTTGCCCCATTTTATGACCTTTCTTACCACAGTTATTAAATGAATCACTGTAGTTGTTAAGTTAGTAATACAGTTGTTAAGGGAATCTGGCTTCCTCATTGACTTTGCTTATCAGAAGGTCACAAAAAGTGATCACATGACCCTGGAACACTGCAACTGTCACAAGTATGAACCAGTTGCCACCTGAATTTTGATCATGTAACCATCGGGATGCTGCAACAGTCGTGTGAAAAACAATCATAAGTCACTTTTTTGGTGCTGTAGCTTCAAACAGTCACTAAACAAATGGTTGTAAGTTGAGGACTACTTGAAATTTATATTCCTGAGACTGAGCCTTGCTGCCTGGGGAATTCTGGGAATTGAAATCTACCCATCTGAAAGTTGCCAAGTTTGAGAAATATTGCTCGTCTATGCAAAGATTGGACATAAGATGAATCTCAACATAACTATGAGTTATACTTTGAGGATGCCTGGTGTGATCCAATAACGAAACTTTGTATGGAAGTTACTTTATAGAGTTTATCTAACTGTCTTTATATTCAGCCAGCAATTTAAAGACAGAACAACTGGGAAATGGTACATAAGTCTAAGTGCTATTGCTATTGCAGGTATGATGGTTGTTAAGTGAATCTGGCTTCCCCGTTGACTTTGCTTGTGAGAAGGTTGCAAAGAGGCATCAGGGGACCCCGGGAATCCATCATAAACACAAACCAGTTGCCAAGCATCTGAATTTTGGGCACATGACCATGGGAATGCTGTGGTTGTCATACATGTGAAAAATCATCATAAATCCCTTTTTTCAATGCTGTTGCAACTTTGAACAGTCATTAAAGTGCTATTGTAAATGGGACTATCTGTATTTTGTGATTCCGCTTCCTCCTTTAACAATTTGTATTTATTTGACTTTCTCTAACTCCTTCCTATGCAAGGATTTTAAAAAATAAAACATCTTGAAATCCTGGCCGTTATTTTGGGAGAATTATTAACTCTTGGAATCATAAACTCTATACAATGCAGTCTGGCCCTCTGTCATATTAAGGTATGGATGAATTATGCAAAGCCCCTCTTCCAATGTTTTTTCTTTTCCTGCTTCGTATTTAAGGTTGGCAGAACCTCAACTGTGGTAAAGTTAGGAAATATCTTTATCCATTCTCTTTTAATGGAGAATCTAAATGGTAAATTTGCCAACATGTTGCCTGGAAGACATTTGTATCCTGTGGGGTGAAACAGGAAAATGGCTGATCATTTTCTGTTAATTTCCCCTTCAATTGCTTCACATGGTGGGGCAGCCACAGCCTAATTGCTGCTACCCTCAATGAGAAGTAATAAAAGGGATACAGCTGGCAAACAGGAAAGTTTTAATTAACTTAGAGATTTCTGCTGCTTCTGACCGATTTCTAAATACAGCAGGAGCTTGACCATTGAAAAGAACATTCTGAATAACACAGCATTATATTAAGTGCTGCGTAGAACCGGCTTTTAATTTTACTTCCAGCTGTTTGCAGGAAGCCATGGCTAAGCAAAGCCCAACAACTCTAATATAGAAACCCCTGTAATTTACACTAATTTATCTGATCTTTTAAAACTCTGTGGTGGGTTTTAATAAGCAATAACCAGTTGTGTTTTGTAAGTTTATATGCTGTCTTTCCAGTGTTGTCCATAAACCATTCTGTCAGAAAGTAGTGATCTGTACCTAGAGCAGAATTTCACACTGTAGCAACTTTATGATGCATAGACTTCAACTCCCACAATTCCCCAGCCAGCCTGGGATTCCGGGAGTTGAAGTCCATGCATCCTAAAGTTGCCAGGGTTGAGAACTAGTGACCTAGAGAATTTTGGCCTGGTTTAGAGATTGGGCTGACTCATATTTGGGGTTTCTTTGGATGTTATGTTATAGAATCTAGGTTTCAGGAACAGTATTGGAAAGCAGTTGTGAGTATGGCAACACTTTGGGGATTGCAAGTCGTCCTTGATTTACAGCCGTTGAAAGTTATAACAGCAGTGAAAGAAGTGACTTATCGCTGTTTTTCACACTAATGGTTGTTGCAGCATCCCCTTGGTCACCTGCTCAAAATTTAGATGCGTGGCAACTGACTCATTTTATGTACAGTTGCTATGTCCCAGGGTAATGTCATCACTTTTTGCAGCCAACGCAAATCAGAGTTGATGGAGAAGCCAGATTCCCTCAACAGCTGGATTACTATCTTAACAACCACAGTGATTCGCTTAACAACTGTGGCAAGAAAGGTCGTACAATGAGACAAAGTGCACTTAACTGTCTCAACAATAGAAATTTGAATTCAGTTGTGGTCATAAGTTGAGGACTACCAGTATTTTTCAGTTTCCGTGTTCTTTTTTTATTGTTTTTTAAAATTCTATTAATTAATCCATACTACTTGCAGAACTGTTAAAGTCAGTTTGGGGTCATGATTAAGGCACCGGACTATACATTGGAGGGGCTGCGAGTTCTAGTCCAGCATTAGGTATGAGTGACCTTGGGCCAGTCCCTCTTAGCCCTGAGAAGAAGAAAATGGCGAACCACTTCCGAAATCTTGCCAATAAAATTGCAGGGCCTTGTCTAGGCAGCTGCTAGGAGTCAAACAAAAGCATGTGCAGGTGTGCTTGCGTGCACATACACACATACACACTTGGGAAGCTTGCTAAAAAGAAAAGACTGTCTTTTATTTTTAAACCATTTAAGATGCAAATTGAGAAGAAATGTCCTCCCACTTTAAGCACTGTGACTGTTTTACCATTGTTAAGTATGCATCTTGCCTTTTTCATACAATGCAAAATGACATTCATAATGCTCCTACCTCCTATTTTTCACACCTGGCCAGCTTTCATTGCCTAAAGGAGGACTAGAACTCACAGCTTCCTGGTTTTTACTGCACCACTTGTTTACACTAAGCTGGATCACCAAATGGAGCCTGGAGGCATTCCCAGAAAATACATTTGGGAGAATTTCTCTAGGTTAAGTATGCCCTTTTGTTCAGGAAAAAGCTCCAAGGAAAAGAACATTTTATCAGGCATAAGGAGATGGTATTTCTTTCTGATAAATGTGTGTTTTTCTGATACTTATTTTCTGAGTATCTGAACCTGTACATAGAGTCCTTGACTTATGACTGCAACTGGGACCAGAATTTCCATTGTAAGCAAAATGGTTGTTAAGTGAGTCACACCCAAATTTATGACCTTGTTTGTTAAGCAAATCTGACATTGATTTTGCCTATCAAAAGCTGGCTGGTAAGATTTCAAATGGCAATTACATGACCAGGATACTACAACTATTGTAAAAATACATGCCAGGTGTCCAAATCTTGATCATGTGACCATAGGGACACTGCAATATAGGTGCAAGGTCCGGTTGTGAGTCACTTTATTCAGTGGTGTTGTAACTTTGAATGGTCGATAAATGATTGTAAGTTGAGGATTACCTACTCAAGAGCTGGATCTGTGATGTAGCATTACTACTGAACCAGCCCCAGGTGGTTTGTTCTGCAAATCTTGAAATCCTGGCTTAGTTGAAAACACAAATTTAGCTCTTATTTTGAGAATCAAAACTTCATTTTGCGTTCATATGGACTTGTCTACTGAAGCCGCTGAGATTTCCTTCAGTTTAGGAAATTTTGTTTGCAAGCAAACCTCTAATCTAGGTGCTCCAGGGTTATTTTAATATTCTTGCTGGAGAGAGGAAGGAGCATTAAAAGGGAATGAGCAGAAAAGGGAGATGCTCAAGGTCACCACTGTGGAGGAAAGAATGGACAACAAGATGCAAATCTTAAAGGGCTAAATCCAGTGTTTCTCAACTGGCTGGGGAATTCCGGGAGTTGAAGTCCCCCCATCTTCAAGTTGCAAAGGTTGAGGAACACTGGAGAAGCCCGTAGGCTGCCCCTTGCCCGTCCCTGAAGTTATATGTACGTCCTACATCATGCATTGTCTTTTAGTACTTAATGTTGGATCAGTTTGCCAGTGACCCTGAACAGCAGTTTAATGTTACAAGGGATTACAAAGTGAGCCTTCGGCTTGTTCATTTCTCCTTAATCCAATTAATTTTAATTGTGCACACTTGAAAAATATGTGTACCATAAATTATCATTCTGAGTTGGCTTCTTGCCATTTGCTCATGGTTGATCATGACGTAAGTCATCTTCACAATAATAGTGTATTGATTAGCCAGGGGGTCTCCTCAGAATACAAAATATAGGTAGTCTTCAACTTGTGACACAGCTGAGCACAAAATTTCCATGGTTAAGCAAGAAAGTTGTTAAGGGACTTTTGGCCCATGATACGACTGTTTTTTGCTATAGTTGTTAAGTGAATCACTACAATTGTTATACGAGTCATGTGGTCATTAAATAAATCTGGCTTCCTCCATTGACTTGCTTGCTAGAAGCCAGCTGGGAAGGTTACAAATGGTGATCACACGGCCCCAGGACAGTGCAACCTGTCAGCTTTGGAAGCCATATCAACACCAGAAGCTTCCAGGCTGTCACATTCCTGTGCCTGGGAAATTAGGATGGGGGATTTTTAGAGTATTCATAGTTAGACATAATAGCATTCTTCTTTTCGATCAAGGTCATGTTATTCCTACACCTGGAGGAGGAGTGGTTGAAGGGATAGTTGGGACAGATGGTGGTTGGAGCATGGGATGGGTGCAGGGATTGGGTTTTGATTTTGATTTACTGAGGGAGACCCCGGAACTCTCAGATTCGGGTTTCCCCAGATGTGCCAACAGAGTTTACTTGGAATGCTAACATAACCTAAATCTCTAAAGAAAATCCCAGTGGCTTCTTGCAAAGCGGTGCTGCTGTCCGGGGTCCTGAGCCCCCAAAGCATCCCAATCCGACGGGGGCATAAAGACTCAGGGAAGGTGGAGCAGGGAACGGTGACCCCAGAGAGAACAACCGGGTCCGCTTCAGAAGGTGTGCAGCCCTCTGCTATCCATCAGCTACTGCGGTAGCTGAAGCAGAGGTCGAGCTCCGGAGGGGTGCCCGACCCAAGGAGCCAGTCCTAAGGCAGTCCCCATCAACTGAACCAGCTGTGCAGTTACAGTTGGAGCCCGCAGTGATCATCCCCTGGGCCACCAGTGGTATTGGGACAACCCAAGCAAGTAGCAGCCTTCGAGTGGAGACCGTCGAGGCCCCTGGAGCTTAGTGAATCCAGGGAATGGAGGCTCCAACCATTGTCGTGGAGCCAGTTGCTTGCAGAGCTACCCGAGAAGTTTGATCAGCTGAGTGTGGGACCCACTGCTCAGACATCCCCATATCTGATCCAGCCTGGTTGGACTCTAGTCCAGCCTACGTTCCACTTTCCGAGCTTAGGGAGCATAGCAGTCCAACGCAGGGCTTCGGCTTCGTTCCACTTGGTACTGGCCAGACCAAGGCTCAGCATTCTGCTTCGGACCCAGTCAGAGCCACGGCCCAGCAGGGTGCAGTGGCCAGGAGACACCCCGGATTTCTGGGACGTTTAAGCCCAGGCACCAGGGGAGGAATGAGAGGACTACCCAGGCCTGCCCATCATCTCCACCTCCCGGAATACCACCCACCAACCAAATTCCGCCCATATGGGCCTTTTACCCAGGCCAGGGGTGGATCCAGTACCAGTGGATGCCGGCTCCTGTCCCACCACCGATCCCACTGGCCACAGCGGCCCCACCAGCAGCTGCCCCACTGCAGTTCTTGGCAACCATTGACAGCACCCTGGGAAAACTGGCCTATTTCCTAAACCAAATCTGGGCTCACATTGATCGGCATGGGGCTCAATACCAGTCCAGGACATGATCTCAGTCATTGCAGATAATCTGAGAGAGGGGGAAGCCACAGACTGGATTGCTCAACTCCACAACGAAGGAGCCCCCGAGTTGGAAGATGTGGATGAGTTCATGCAGTCCCCAAGAGCCCGATTCAAGGATATGGCTAACTGGGAGGAAGCTGAAGTAGAAATCAAAGAACTGAAAGAGTGTGGTCAGCCCCCCAAGGAGTTTGTGTGAGAGTTTAGAAGAGTGGCCAGAAAATTACAAGATTGGCCTGAGCGACTCTCTTCGTCCACTACTTTAAAGAAGCCCTGGATCAGGACCTTAGGCAAGTGTGCGCTTTCAGGAGGGTGCCCAACTGTATTCAAGATTGGTTCCAGATGGCGGTGATTATGGACTTAGAGATTCACCCCCACTGGAGATCTGTGTCAGAGAAACCCCCTAAGCCAGTGGTCGCCAACCGGTGGTCCACAGCCCACTGGTGGTCCGCGAGAAAATTTTGGTGGTCCGCAGAGAAATGTCACCCCCAGAGCACCCCCAAAGCAATTAATCCAGCCTGCATGGGAACACAAGGCTGCGCTGCTCACATGGCCCACGGGAACCCTCCCCACCCACTCACTCCTTACCTGGCAAACTTGCCTGCTAAGTTGCTATTTTTCCTTTTTTTCCCCGACCATCAGCTGTTCTGCTGTGCCAAGAGAATTAGATTAGCTAGAAAGCAGGAAATTGTTGGATTTCTTGCTTTCTAGCTAATCTTTAGATCTGAATCTGATCTGAGTCTGCAATGAATAATAGAACCTTAAAAGCAGAGCTGAACCTTCCTTAGGACTGAAGGTTCTATTATTCAGTGCAGACTCAGATAGCCGATGGCAGAAACACAGATCTCTGGGTGATTCTGTGAACAACTTAATCTGCCTGCCTGGTTTGCCTGATTTTGGGTAAAAGTTGCTTTTTAAAATATAAAAAAAGCAATATTTACATACATGGTGTGTTGTGAGTTAATTTTGTGAGTTTGCTTGCTAGCAAATTTTATGTGACAGACTCAGGTAGCCGATGGCAGAAAGATAGATCTCTGAATCTGTGATTCTGTGAGCAACTCAATCCGCCTGCCTGCTTTGCCTGATTTTGGGTAAAAGTTGCTCTTTTTTTTATAAAAAAATCAATATTTACATAAATATTTATAATATTTACATACAAGCCATGCCCAGCCAATCACATGACCACCCAGCCACTCCCACAAATTAGGCCTCACCCAAGAACCGGTTGTTAAGAAATTTGAATCCCACCCCTGCCTCTGTGGGAGACACATTATGAAGTAAAGAAAATATTAGACTCTAGATTACACAGGGGTCGGTTACAATACCTAATCCACAGGAAGGGGAGCCCTTTGTCTGATGCCACCTGGGTGAAGAGTTGGGATGTAAAAGCAGATGGGCTGGTGAAACAGTTTAACAAGAAGTTTCCTGATAAGACAAAGGTGGTGAGCTCCGATTTTAGCTCTGATCCCTAACCTCCTGTCACTCGTCTCATTTCAGGATGTTCTCATCGCTTGAGGAGAGGCAGCCTGTCATCCCTTGATCCATTTTGAGGACCGCCATTACCAGAGGCCACAGCACGTGCAGGTGGCCATTTGGGGGGAGCAAATCCTCCACTGCATTTTAAGTGGCCCAACTTCAGATCGGCCTCAAAACAAGGGCAAATTTCTTGGATTCCTCGGCAGCAAGGCACCCCGAATAGGCAGCACATTCTGAGGGTAGCTTCCAGCGCCACTTGTGTTTTGCCTGTTCTTGCCATGGATCAGGACAAGGCCCAAGCGGAACTTCCTTGTCCAGAGGACCCGGCCCTCCAACCAGCCAGGAGAAAAAGACACAGACAGCAGTCTCAATCACTACAGAGAGGGGTGGCTCCCCAAATGAGGGCTAAGGCTCTGGCCCCCAAGAAAACGTCCCAGGCCGAACTTAAGGCTGAGAAACAGAGAGACATACTGCCTTAGAGAGACAGTTGAATAACCCACTCGAGCAAGTGAGAGGGCAACCGCAACAGGCTTCCCAGTCGGGAGAATCCCAGGGTTCCCAGGGAAACCCTTCTAGGGGAAGGGGGGAAGTTTCCGGATCCTTTGGAAACCCTCCATCTTGGTCCCCCTGAGAGGCTGGCGGAACAACTTGATCCTCAAGACCTAAGCATGTCAGGGCCTAGTTTCTTTTTCTTTTTCTAAAAAAGTTTTTATTGGTTTTTAAAAACAAACAAAACATACAAACATCAAGCCATCTTCCATATGTATACATACAGTGTGCCAGTTGGTTTACAAATTGTTTTGTGCTTCCATTTCGTAGTCTTCAATTACAATTACATTGCATATAATCTCGTATTTTCAGTCAAAAATTAAATACCTTAGTATCATTATTAATCAATCATTTGACTATACTTTTATTCATGTTTTACAAGATAATCATAATTTACTTAGTTTGTCTTATAACAGTTCATATTATCATCCCAAACCTATCCTAAAATCATTTTGTAGATATAATAAGAAAGAAGTACATCTTTATATATTTATTATTTTCTAAAAGTCTACATATTTCATTACTGGATTTTATTGTCTAACCATTGATAGAATAGATCCCAAATTTTATAAAATTGTTTATCCTCTTGTTCTCTAATTTCACAATTTGTCACAAAATCCCCCACCTTTTTTTTTCTTGCTCTGCAGACTGAAATGGCTGGGCATTTGGAGTTTAATTGGATAATTTAATGAATAGAATAGAAGCTGTTGATTTAGTCGTTTGACCATGTCAAAGGGTAACTTAAATGAAAGATAGCAAAAATATATTACTCTCCCCCTCCTGCTTTGGATGTTGGTTTTAAATTTTGGGATTGTGCTATTCCTGTTGCTGGTTTTTAGATAACTTGCTGCCAAGTTACTCTCGTCTTGGGTGCAGATAGTGGACAGGTTGGTTGTTATTTTTAATCCCTTGCTTCTACGTTTATAATTAATTTTGCCCTGGTTATTTTTAGTTAAAAGGTGTGATGACCAGCTGGGGAGATGAGTCGGGGACATCTGTTGTGGAGCAGATGGGGCCAAACTGAAACTGCAGCATGTCTCTTCCCAACTACTCAGAGGATACGTTTACCTCCATGACCGAAGAAGAAGAGAATGAGAGGCAGTACGAGGATGACTCGTTTGAATCCTATGACTCAGCGGATGAGTTGGAAGAGCCAGCAGCCGCTGATCTGACCGAGAGCGCTTGGCAATCCTCATGTCAAAAGGATGAAGGTTGGTTAGGATCCACAGGGATCTGGTTCGGTTCCTTCTACAGGCTTACAACTGGGAAGTGGGGAAGGGAGACTTAGGCCAGCAAAAGTAGGAAAAAAAGTACAAGGGGAGAAAAAGGCAAAAGAGAAACTTGCCGACTTTGCATTGAATAGCAAATTAAAACTTTTTTTTATTTTGCTAATTCAGAACATCTAGCAATATTAAAGAAATATTCATTATATTTAAGTCATTATTAATATAAAATATATTAAGAATTATTAAATGTATTAAATTAATTATACAATTTAAATAAAAATAGCTAATTAAAAATTAGACAATATTACAGAAATAAAGAAATATGTGCCGGGCAAAAGAAGGAAATGTTTGTGTGTAGCAATCGGCAGTGGGGGCAGTCAATTTGTAGAGCATCGGGGAGATCGGGTAGCACTGTAAGATATCATAAGGGAAGATCATTTTTAATGTTTTATGTTTTTTAAATGTTTTAATTGTATAATTAGTGACAGCTGTGGCCAAAGATGACATTAATCAAGAAGAAAATCCCAAATGGTGGGAAATCATAACAGGAGAAGATGACAACCCTTGCGCTCTTATAAGATTGTGTGCTTAGAGTACCCTTTAACCAGGGCTTGTCAGGCCTGAGCCCCCAAAACAACAGAGTGAGATCCACTTGAGCCTGGTTCTTTATTTGCCTGTATCCATTCGACAGAATCTTGTCAGACTAAATTTATAAGCTTCTAATGTAACATGTACACCATGAAAGATTCTCGGATGTGGCTCCCCTGAACCTTTTCCTTCTTCCCATTCCAGTTCAGGACTATGCAGTCTTGGGCCTCATTCTGGAACGTGCTGCCTCCTCCCTGGGAGACCGTGGGGCTACTGTTGACATTCCCCCCTCTTCTCTCTCAACTGCAGACTCCATTAAAGCACTTTAATAACTACTTGACTAAGAAAAACTGGAAGGTTTTACACACTTTTGTTTCTACATATTCCTACTTTTAGTTTATCTTGTACAGTCTAACTATTCCTACTAGAATGCTAGGCCACAGTTAAACAAGCAGTGTTTTGGATTAGCATAATGTAGGGTTAGAATTGCACCCGAACATAAGGAGGACTATATGGTTTTTAACAGTGCTAGCCTCTGCTTGTGAATTAAACAGCTTCACACATCTCTTATGGATGTCTGAGGAGTTTAGATTATACATCATGCATGGAATTTCGCATGTATGAATCCATTTGTCGCTTGGTTGATCTCTGTGTTTTTTCCTCCCTCCCTCCCTCCCTCCCTCCCTCCCTCCCTTCCTTCCTGTTAGAATTGTTAGATTCTGCATTTGTAGGAGAGTCTTTAACTAGAAAATGGATCAGTCTTCTGAAAGGCAACAGAGCTGTTGTTGAGAGATCCAAACCTTCCATAGAATCAGATACTGGTAAGTAATTTTCAGGTATGAAACGCCTTAGCCAAATAACTCTCATGGTAATGGTGCTACCTATTTAGTGGCATTAGGCACAGTGCGGTGATATTATAATGTCGGAATTTGGGGCATTCCCCCATTTTTCAGGTTTTTTTTTTTTAAAAACATATAGATATGATAAGCCTATCAAAGCTAAATGTAATTAGAATACTTTAGAATAGCATAGAGCTGAAAGAGATGTTGGAGGTCTTCTAGTGCAGCCCCCTGATCAAACAGGTGAACCTATCCCATTTCGGACAAGTGATTGTCTAGACTCTTCCTAAAAACCTCCAGGGATGGAGCAACCACAACACCTGAAGGCAAGCCGTTCTACGCTGGTTAATTGTCCTCACTATTAGGAAGTTTCTCCTCAATTCCAGGTTGCTTCTCTCTTTGGTTAGTTTCCAACCATTGTTTCTTGTCCTGCCTTCTGGTGCTTTGGAGAATAATTCGACCCCCTCTTCTTTGTGGCAGCCCCTCAAATACTGGAATGGTGCTATCATGTCACCTCTAACTTTTCTTTTCTTTAGAGTAGCCAGATCCCTGCAGCCATTCTTCATATGGTTTAGTCTCTAGGCCTTTGTTCATCTTAGTTGCTCTTCTCTGAACTTTTTCCAAAGTCTCAACATTTTTTTTGTAGTATGGTGACCAAAATTGATTGCACTATTATATATTATATAAGCCAGAAGCACTCCGAATGCTTCCCCTCCACCCCGTGATCATTCCGTTTCTCTGTTTAGGTACTGACGTTCTGTTCTGAAATGATGACCCAACGAAGCACAGATTTTCTCAACAAAATGCCAGTGGCTTAGCATTAGCACCACTGGTGTTACTAGAAAATAGAAATTGCTAGCTGTATTTGGAAGAGGTCTAGTTGCCCAGAACAACTTCTAAAGATAAGCCTAAGAAATCTGCACACTGATAGTTTACAGAGATGGCACAAAACAGTTCCTCAGTTTGGATATTTCGGGCCATTCATAATCACCCTGGCAATCATTTTGTGAGAATGCAGGTGAGCTTGCAACTGTGTCTGTTGGCCCTAAAAGATAATTTAGCCCTGACATGATAGAAATGGGAGCTCAGCAATTAATGCAAAATATAATGACTAGGTTATTAATGGGTATTGTAACACCAGGTTAGGATTAATTCCCTTCCATTCTTCCACAAATGGTTTCTATTTCTAAAATGTTTTCCTAGAGCTAGGTAAAAGGAACTCTTTTTTAAAGAATTTTTTTTAGTGTGGTTTCCTAAATTCATAGCATATATTCCCTGTGAGATTATTATATTTAAGTCATCCAGCATATCCTTAATCACACCAGTTGTATTAAAATGTACCTATGGGCAGAACAATGCAGCAATTGCTTTGATTTGCCACTGTCTAAAAATGTATCTGTTGAATTTAATACCTGCTTGCTGGAGACTTCAGCTGTGGGAGCCTTTTACAATTTGCTTTATCTCCTTGAAAGAAGTAGGGAGAACAGTTTAATTGTTTATAAGTGCATAATTGCAGATTAGCTGCAGAAGAATTAAGACCTGCACAGTAAGTTTTGGAAAAAGTCTAAATTTATTTGCTTTGAAATATTCCTCCTCAGGTAGATGCTATTAAAAATGAACTAAAATGCAAACTTACATTAACAAAAGGGTGGGGTTTTTTTGCTTAGCTTTTTCCTTATTGAGATTTTTATCCTGATAAGTTGTGTGATCCCATTTGCAAAAAAAACTCTTATTATCGGATGCCAAATAAAACCAGATCAGATAAAACCAGATCACAAATCTTAATTTTTGGCCGAGTGGTGAAGACACTCACCTCCCACTTGGAAGGTTGAGAGTTCAATCCTAGGTTGTGGCAGGTGTTTCTCTCCTAGGGTGCAAATAAAAAAATATCTGCTGCAAACTCTGCATAGGTGTCAGGAAGGGCATCTGGCCAATAAACACTCAGCTCCGTCGTCGCCTCCACTCTAGCCCCCCAAATTAAGGGATTACAGTGTCACAAAAAAGGTGTCAACATTTCAGCAACCCTCCATTCCGCCCAGTAACTCCGAGACAGACATATTCTCAAAAGATTCCTTTTTATTTGGATAGTAACTGGCACAACTGGGGAATCCCAAATCTGAAAGCTCCGGTCTTCCTTACAATAAGTAAAAACTACAAATCCATCCCCTGCACCCATCATCACATCACATGGCCCAATCACCATCTCTCCCAAGTTAAGACTTCCTTTCACTATTTGCAGCACAACCTGACCTTGAATCAGAAAAAAAGAACGTTAGTATGTTTAACTAGATATACTCCAATATATTCCCCCTTCCCATTTTCCCAGGCTCGAGTGTGGCAGCGTGGGAGTATCGAATTTCCATATGGCTTCCAAAGCTGACAAAGTGAGAGAGAGAGAATATATCTAGCATCTGTCTATCCTACTTTTCTGATTCTAGATGACCTTAAGCCACTGCATATTAAACAAAACCATTAAAAACCAGATAAAGACCATTTCCTAACTCTCCTGGATTTTAGTAGGGCTCTGATTTAAAAGCAAAGAGCTTGTACTGTGTTTTAGAACAACAACTGAAGTGATACCAAGTGCATGTGATGATATACGATTTTGGCTTGTCTTTCTTGGATTGAACAGTTCGATGTCTGAAATATTCAGTAGGAAAGCTGCAGGTTACATTAAAACTTTTACCAGTGAAAAGAAGCCCATTAAACTTCTTGCATTTCTCTTCACTCTTACACAGTTGTCATTTACTGGTTTGTTAATTATTTTCCCCGGCCATGGATACCTGGAGAGAGGTGGCTGCCTACAAACAATTCTTCTGTTAGGAATTTGATGTCCTTACAGAGAAGCGAATGTTGCTTTGCATTGCTGTAAAGTATGGGCGCCCAGCTGACTTTCAAGCCAAGAGTAAGACTGTTCAAGACAGATAAGTAGCTGGGTTCTGTTAGCATGGATTCAGCCCCCTCCTCCCCAACCCTGCATTTATTTATTTATTCAGTTTTTTTAGATCTTGGCTATATTACTTTATATACTTCCTCCTTCTTCCCCACAGCAACCCTGCAAAGTGAATTGGGCTGAGAATTACTGGCCCAAGTCACCCAGCTGGCTTTCATACTTAAGGTGGGACTATAAGTCTCCTGGCCCAAAGTCACCCAAATGGCTTTCATGGCTAAGGTAGGATTAGAACTCAGTATCTCCTGGGCGTTGGCCCAAAGTTACTTATTCAGTTTTAGGCCTAAGGCAGGACTAGAACTCACTGCCCCCTTGGGGAGTGGCCCAAAGCCACCTAGCTGGCTTTTATGCCCAAGGTGGGACTAAAACTCAAGGCCTCCCAATTTCTAGACCAACCCATTAACCTCGACACCAAATGGCTATTCAGCAAAATGAGCTCATGCTCAGGGCATCGAAGGAAGTGGGAGCACATCCGAGTCTCCCCCCGCCCCCAAGCTAGCCCGCCCTGAACTCTTCCACTGCCCCCCGCCCGGCTGTAATTTTCAATATTTATTTGCATTTGCATTTTCCCTTATAACAATTTTATTTAAGAAAACATTAAAAAGAGATGAAAATTTGCATGTTTCCCTATTGCCCTAGTTATAAGTAAGTAATTTGCTTAAATTGCTTACTGAGATTTGATGTTACAAACATAATATTTTTAAAGGTTTACATTTAATGTAGCTGCAGGGGCTCAATGGCCTGGAATCACATGGAATTTTTAATCCCTTATTCCCCCTTCAGCACTTGGTAAGTCCAAGTCCACGCCTGGTCAGTGAAGCAATGGAAGAGCTGAGGGGCACCATTGCTGTGCTGTGTTTAGGGCATCAGGGGGGCTTAATCGGGCCCGCCCGTTCTTCCCGCTACTTGGCTGAAATACAGACCCAGTTTCATAACGCTGCTTTTTTAGCATTTCCCCTTTGTTAATTTGATCATTTTGTTAACATACAAAGCCTTGAGAGTTTTCAAAGTGAAAAGTGGAGAGGTTCACTAGCACCTACTGTTTGGTCTCCAGCCCAGTGCTTTTCGGCCTTAGCAACTTGAAGATGTGTAGACTTCAACTCCCAGAATTCCCCCGCTAGAATGGATTGAGGAAACACTGTTTTGAGACGCCTTGCTTGGGTAGTCCAGAGTCTGGAGACCTGGTCTAAAGTAGTTCAGACCGGGGAGAAGATTGCCGTGCTCTCCCACATCCATTTTGCTTTTCTGCGTTCTGGCCTTCCTCCCCCCGGGAGTTTGGTGAAAAGATTCGAAGGAAGTCTTGCTGGTCCTCAAAAGTAGGATGATCGGCCATCTGAAAGGGGCAAGAGGAAGTAGGTCCCACTTGCTCTATTCAGACTCATTTCGGGACCAGGTAGAATCTGTTTCCTAATAATGAATTACTTTGCCCACTTTACCTGGGATTTAAAAAGCTGCGTTTCTAAACACTTTTCACCTATCTATGTTGTTTCAGCTAGAAGTATTTGATTAAAAAGGAAAAGGAAGACTTTGACTGAAACTGCTCCAGCATCTGCATCATGGATAATTTTTGTGACACGGTTTTTACCGTGTTTCTATTTTCTTCTATTTTATTATCTGCAATCAAATACTTTTTATTCTTCCAAAAGTCTAACTTTCCTTTTTGGCAAAGAGGTTATTGCTTTACTGCTGTTGAAAGAGTTTCTTGTTTTGTCCTTGATTGTTGTAAATATTGCTGACCCCAAATGCACTATTCAACAAGCAATGCTAGTGTTTCAATACAGGTAATCCTTGACTTACAACAGTCCATTTAGTGGCCATTTAACATTACAGCGGCATTGAAAAAAGAAACTTATGACCGTTTTTCACACTTACGAATGTTGCCATCATGATATTCCCGGTAACTGGAAGTAAGACTCTAAACGTTTTCATCCCTGGATAGTATGTGATATTTTGTTCTGTTTCTTCCCTCCCACTCCCCCTCGATGAAGCATTGCCAGGGATTTCTGAAAAAGAACGGGGGGCTCTGCAGTCTTTCTGTGCCAGCAAGATTAACCATCTCCATCATCAGGGGACCTCAGAGCCATTGAGAAGAAATAGCCGGAAGGAACAGAGGCCGGGGATGGTCTCACGGAGGCAGCAGGTGGCAGGGGGCAACTTGGTTGTCCCTTCTGAGCTAGTGAACAGGCTTCATCTGAAAAGTCTCCAGGAGATGATGAAAAAGGTGCTGAAATCAGGATCTTTTTTCCTTCAAAGGACTGGGAGGGTGGGGAAAAGCCAAGTGTCACTTACCATTATTCACAGACTGACAAGTATTCCTGAATTTACAGCCACTTGTTTAATGACCAAAGTTAAAACAGCACTAACAAAGGTGACTTATGACTGTTTTTCACACTTAAGATCATTGCAACTTCCCCATGGTCACATGATCAAAATTCAGATCTTGGCAACTATTGATGAGGTTGCTGTGTCCCACGATCACATGATCACCTTTTGTAACCTTCTGACAAGCAAAGTCAACAAGGAGGTCAGGTTCACTTAATAAATGTTTTACCAACTGCAATGATTCACTTATCAACTATGGCAAGAATGGTCATAATATGAGGCAAAACTCACTTAACTGTCTTGGTTTTAACAACATAAATTTTGGGCTTAATTGTGGTCATATGTCAAGGATTACTTGTATAAAGGTTTGGCTGAACTTAGTAGAGCTTTATATATCTATCTCGATATCTATCTATCTATCTATCTATCTATCTAATCTATCTATATATGTATATAACAAAATTGCAAAAATCAAATTAAAATTGAATGTTTATTGTACATGCATGTTTCATGTTATATGTATAACAAGTAAGCTCTTCTGTCAGTCAAGTTATTTTTGTTAATTGTGACATGATTTTGCATAGTACAGTTCTCATATGCAGTTAAGAATCTCTAAGTGTTTCTGTTGTTAGTTTTAGCTGAAACCATAATGAAGATTTGATGTATATTTTCACTTGCGGAAGGAAGACATCTACTAATGAGGAAGCAGAGGTTGAGAAAGGGCAATTGGCCTTGAAAAGAAAGTAAAAAATAGTCTCACCATAATTTCTCCTGCTCTTTAACTAATTAACCCTGAGGGGAAATGCTTAGTTATAGATGATGGAATGTCCTTAGAAGGTGGTTTATCCTCCTTCACAGTAGCTTCTTGTTCAAAGTGACAGGATAGAATCAATGAAATGAGCAATATGCACCTCTACCCTTCTCTCAGTCTGAAATAATGTAAGCACTACAGCTATAATGTGATACATGCTTATTCAGAAGTGAACCCTATTACATTTAAGGAAGCTTTCACCTGATAAATGCATCGAAGATGGCAACCTTAATAAAGCTTTCTGCCGGAGCTCTTCTCTTTTTAAGAAGCTGAGTTTTAAAATACTTTTTGACAGAAGGAATGAATTGCAGTATGATGATTCCAAAAGATATGGCTAAATAAATTTATAATACTGCTATCTCCTGGGGAAAAACTAATCGTTTCTTGATTTAGTTCATTTTGGAAGAAAACTTATCTGGTTTTAAAGGCTGCCTTCATCGATACACTTCTGTTCTGAGATGTTAGTCATGCTCTTGTTTTTAAGGAAGACAGTGTGGTGAATGTAGTTTGGAGTCCCAGGAGAGAAGGCTGCCTGAGAGAGGGCAAAGAAGCTTGGGATGTCTGGTAGGCAGGAAGAGGGCAAACACAGCCCCGTCTCAGCAGTTCACAGAATCCTTCTATAGTTATGTGGATAGCTGCTTTAGTCTGGCAAGATTCTGTCTATAGGCAAATGACAATAAAGAAACTAGTCAGAAGTAACTCGAGATGTTTTTTGTTTTCGGTAACTGACAAATATTTTTAAAAATTCTGTCTCCCTTTGCCTTTAAGTTAGCTGAAAATGAAATGCACCAGCCTTCACAATGCCCCTTTTGCACAAAGAAAAGAGCAGAGTTTGCAAAAGTTGAATTTCTCCGTCGAAAGAGAACCATATTGGACAATATTTTGCTTCAAGAGAAACTGGAAGACTATATGTACACCAAAGTAAGCAAAAAGCAGAATATATGTACCAAAGGTAGATGTGTTGTATTGTGCTGTGCTATGCCATGCTATGCTACGTACTACATGAGCCATAGTAGTGCAGTAGTTAGAATGCAGTGTTGCAGGTTAATTCTGCTTACTGCCGACTGCCAACAATTTGGCAGTTCGATTTTCACCGACTCAAGTTGACTCAGCCTTCCATCCTTCAGAGGTTGGTAAAATGAGAGCCCAGATTGGGGGCAGGGGGGGCAATAGGCTGACTCTGTAAACTGCTTAGAGAGGGCCGTAAAGCACTGTGAAGCAGTATATTGCTAATTGCTATATTGCTATTGCTATCTGCATATCTCCAAATTGCTACTAACATGTTAAAAGGATTCGGAATTGGATTAGATATACTGTAGAGATATGCTGCTTTGATTTGGATTAATGTTGAATCTGTTCATATCAGCCTCATTTCTTTCTGGATTCTGTTGAATCTAATTTGCTTGGCCTCTAGTCTTTCCTTGTATTCTTTCAACATTTCTATCTAAGAAAAAAAATAATGTAATCTTGGAAAGCTCTCTCGGTAGCCATCCACGCTGTGTCTAAATGTTTTCAGATGTTTTTCTGACAAAAAGAGTTCATGAAATTTGTGTATCTGATTTTTTTAAACCTTAGGAATTAAAGTTTGGAATCAAAAGGTCCATAATACAGGTAGTCCCCAATTAACAACAGTTTATTTAGTGACCTTTGAAGTTACAATGGCACTGAAAAAAGTGACTTATGACCGTTTTTCACGTTTATGACTGTTGCAACATCCCCATGGTCATGGGATTTACATTTAGATGCTTAACAGCTGACTCACATTTATAACAGTTGCAGTGTCCTGGAATCATGTGATCCCCTTTTGCAATCTTCTGAAAAGCAAAGTGAACAGGGAAGCCTGATTCACTTAACAACTGTGGCAAGAAAAGTCATAAAATGGGAAAACTCACTTAACAAATTTCATCATAAATTTGGGGCTCAATTGGGGTCGTAAGTTGAGGACTACTTGTATTTGCGTGAAATCAAGTCCGTAGCAATGAATGCAGTTATTTCGCAATGCATTTTTTCTTCTGACTGGTTGTCAGTTTTGCGTAATGGGTGATCCAGTTGGTTAAGCCAACGTTTCTCAACCCTGGCAACTTGAAGATGGGCAGACTTCAACTCCCAGAATTCTCTAGCCAGCCAGGCTCTACGTCCATGTTCTGTATTCTATCTCATTATTCATGATCCTTTAATAACAGTCAGAGCTAAATTCTTACGCATGCATTTATAAATGACTGGGAGTTTAATGGATTCTACCAACTTAAATTTTAGCACAATTTAATATTATTTGTATGTTGCCTTCATCTACAGTCTGATGTGTTTTTATATAAATATAAAACTAAACCATGTTAAAATTGCAATGGCTTGCTTCTATGTACGGTCTTTAAGCATCCAAAATATCTCAGCATTGTTAGCAACCCCAAATTTCTAGAGGCCTCCAGATTGTTGAGTTTCAGTTTTTGTAACACATACACACCCCAAGCTCGGAGTTGAAATCTAATATATTTGAGGAATTACTGTAGAGACACCTTCATTATTGTGATTGAGGGTTGAAGTTAGGAGCAGATCGCTTCCCCAGTGTCATTTTTTATTATAATGTAAGTGGAATACAAGATAGACATGTCCTAAATGAAAACCACCTCCCTTTTTTTCTGTATCCTAGCAACTAGAAGAGTGATGTCACTGACTTTTACTCTGCCAACTAATTTGTTAACAATACCGTGTTTCTTCAAAAATAAGACTCTATCTTATTTTATTTATTTTTGCCACCAAAAAAAGCACCAGGTCTTATTTTGGGGGGAAGTCATCCACTGACTAACCTCACCTGTGCGCGATGCCCCCGGCCTCCTTTTCACTGCCAGAGGCCTTCAGGAACTTCCTCTTCTGCGGCTGGAAAGACTTTCCCGAAGGCCTCTGCAGTCAACAACAGAGCTCCAGATCGATCCAGAGCTTTGTTACCAGCTACAGAGGCCTTCAGGAAAGCCTTGCCGGCTGCAGAAGAAATGGGCTGGTAAGGCAGGTGTCGGGGTGGGTGAGGCCTGGCTACAACCGTATGAAGGTAAGTAGGAGGGCAGCTCCATGCCCCCCCACCATAGCTTATTTTTTACCCTTGCACTCTGGAGTTGTTGGGGGTCTTAATTAGGGCTTACTTTGGGGGTAGGGGTTATGTTGGGCACATGTGTAAAAATCAAGCTAGGACTTAACTTTCAGGGTCGGTCGTATTTTCAGGAAAACAGGGTAGTTGTTAGCCAGTTTTGTGTAGTGGTTAATGTGCTGGCCAAGAAACCAGGAGAATATGAATTCTAGTCTCATCTTAGGCATGAAAAGTGGCTGGTGACCTTGGACCAAGTACCAGGAGATCCTGTGCTGTCGTAGGCATGAAAGCCAGCTAGGTGACTTTCAACCAATCACCGGGTGACCATGAGTTTTAGTCCCATAAAAGCTGACTGGTTGATTTTGGGTCAATCATCAGAAGACTGAAAATTCCAGTCTCACCTTAGGCATGAATGCCAGCTGGATGACTCTGTCCAATTACTCTCAGCCAACTCACCTCACAGGACTGTTGTTGCGGGGTAAATAGGAGGAGGAAAGAGTACATGTTCTCCCACATGAGTCACTTATACAGGTAACAAAGGTGGTACAAATATCAAATAAATAAACTAATGTATTAACAGTTGTAATGGCAAGTAGTCTGAATTGGAAGTCTCTCACCGTATTTTTCTCTTCTTTTAGGATTCTCTCACACTCATTGGAGAAATACATAAAAATCTTCCTAAGCTTTCCGAAGATCCCAGCAATATATGGCAGGAACTGAATAAAAGAGGTTGCCAAGAATAGCTTTTGCTTGTGGGGATATTGGAGCACACAAAGTTAGAATCTCTATAGGCTGAGCAGTGACAGCATTAAGAATAATGACAATTTGGATTCCAGAGACAATGTTTACCCTTTGTCTCAGGAAGAGCAGAGCTGTATGTGATTATTGAACTAAATAATAATATATTTTCAATTAACATAAAAAATTTTTTTACTGTGGGGATTTGTCATAAATATCAACCTTTTTTTGAGTAAGATTCTTTTTGGGATTTGGACACGAGCTTGCAAAGAAACTGCAGAAGTTGTAAAATTGAATATATTTTTTCATCGTGCTGAAAACCTTGACAAATCTGAAGCGAAGTTAGGCCATCACTGTGACGATTCCAAAGAAGAAGCTGCAGTGTTTCTTTAGAAATGGAAATATACGTATGGATATTGAAGCAGAGAAGAGAATAAAATACCTAATGCAACCCAACTGAAATGCCTGAGTGCTTCTGAAAGCTATGGACTTGGGGGAAGTAGATTATATGGTGATGATTGTTGCTGGGTACGATTGCTGAAAATTTGAAGGCTCAGATTTGTTCCAGTATGAGGAAAGAGATGAAAGCTGAACGTTAAATAGGCATAGTTTAAGTTAACAAAACCAGACAGGCCTCTAAAAGTCCTGTGGTGAAACATGACCCCATTCTTTCTACAGCCCTCATCCTTTCATCCAAACATGTGTCCTTTGGCCCCACAAAAGTGCTCACACTTTGCGTGACTGCAGTTATAGTGACCCTGTTTCTTGCCCTGCTTGGAACTTTTGGGAACTTCAACCTAGTAAGTCCTGGTCTTCAGAGTCCCAATTAAAATTATGAGCCTTTGAAGGTTCAAAGCTCCAATCCAATTCCAGTCGTATTATGGCATGGGAGAAAAGGACCAGGGGCTTTCTGGAAGGATCTCCATTGATAAAGGACTGGGCAGTAGGTGATGGAATGATGAGACCCAGGAAGCTGATGATGACCAGAGGAAACCACGTTAAGTGAGATCAAGGTGCAGAATTTAAGGGTTACCTTGGCCTAGGGGACTTCTGCTGCAATGCAATTTAATGCAAATTTATGATATGTATTAAACAGTGTCATATACTTGAGTGCATCACAATTATCTCCATGGAAAAATAAAATTTGATAGCATTTTTGCAAAGTCTTCACAGGTCAGTGAGACTTTTGTGGGAACCAAGGGTGGCCTTGGGTGCTCCAGTTGGGTTTTCCTTGGCTCGATCGAGAAATTACTTGAATCAGGATGAGGAAGTTCTGAAAGAGAAGTTCGTAAAAGAACCACTGCTTACCCTATTTGGTGTTGGGTTGGTTGTCCCTGTAATACCCAATTGAAACCTGCTTTCTTTCAGCATGATACAGCTAGTCCTTGACTTACGACCACAATTGAGCCCCCAATTTCAAGTTGCTAAGTAAGTCAGTTGTTAAATGTATTTTGCCCCATTTTATGACCTTCCTTGCCTTTTAAGCTGTTAAATGAATTACTGCAGTTGTTAAGTTAGTTACACGGTTGTTGCGAATCTGGCTTCCTCATTGACACCGCTTGTCAGGAGGTCACAAAAGGACACAGCAACTGTCAAATATTTGCTGAGTGTCTGGATTTTGATCCTGTGATCATGGGGATGCTGCCATGGTTATAAGCATGAAAAATGGTCATAAGTCACTTTTGTAACTTTGAATAGACACTAAATGAACTGTTGTAAGTTGAGGACTACCTGCAATTTCTTTGAATTTCCTGGGAAATTCTGTGGTTTATTGAAAGCTCTCAGTGATATGATCCTTCCAAGAATAGCTGCCTATTCTTCCATTTATGGTCCTTCTTGGTCTTTCGGGAGAAGGGGCATATTCTGGAGGGCAAAGACCCTGGGAACCCTTTGCCCCTTGCATTTCCCGTGAGACGGTCATTTTCCAGGTCCACCAAAGAGGCTAACGAAACAACTCAGAAAGATCTCTCGCAAAAAAGACATGAAAGTTCACAGCTTCTTTGATTTATTAAATAATAAAGTTATATTGTTTTGTTCCTGCATAGAATCATCCGGATGACCCATAAATGCATTTTTCAAAACCTCTCTAGCAATCAAACAGAGGCTCTTAAGGCTCTTCCATGATTTCCTCTTTGTGGCACTCTTAAGAACCGGGCTCTTCTGTCCACGAGCTCTTTCAATTCCTTCAAGCAGTTTTTTCACTTTTGTTTCTCGACCCTCCCTCCCCCAAACTGGAAACATCTTCCCCACTCTGGAAGAAAAGGTGCAAAGTCTTCTCACAGTTTCACAAACTTATTGAAAAATGTGCATTACATTGGCAAATGGCAATTGCACAAGCAAGCTATATACTTTAGCAGGATGGTTGCAGATTTATATATGCATGCTACCTACTTAAAACCATAAAAAACAGATAGTCATTTTTATGATATATCTCACATTCTGGTTCAAAAGGATTACTTTTAGTATGCTATCTATCAAATTATTGTCCTTAGTATGACGTCAGTAAGCCATGAAAATAGAAACATGCTATTATAAATAAGCTCAGTTAAAAGGAATTGTAAACATGGTAGGCAAGAAAAGAAGAATATAAAAGAAATTAATCGATTAATCATAAGGGCTTCAGTTGATTATATTTGCATGTGAACCAGAGCACTGGCCTCCTTGGGCGTTCTCTCCGCTGCCCCGAACGCAAGGCCATTGTTCTTGCCAAGGTCATGTCTCCCTTGCAGGTGCTTTTTCAGTTTTCATATTAAAATAGTGTTGTTGTTTTTTTAAAAAAATCCAGCCCTACTTAACTGAGGGCACCATTTTTAAAAGGTTTTACATATCATCTAACTAATTAATGGGCTCAATGGGGTATCCATCCATCAGATGTGGTCTTTACCTGCCATACTGATACCCTTGCTCTACCAGCATAGCCAAAGGTGATACCTGTTTCTTTTACATCAGATCATTTTCATAGCTAGATCTCTCTGTCTATCATCTGTAAATCTCTCTCTCTCTCTCCATCATCATCTGTCTATCTCTCTATATCTGCCTGCCTGCCTGTCTATCTATCTATATCATCTATCTTATTATCAATCTATCTCCATATCTTTTTGATGGTTTTTCTTACTTTTGGATGACAGATTCTGGTGGCCCCTTAATAACAACTACCTTTGAATTTCTGTTTCAAAAATGGTTTTCTGTGTGCACCATATTTATAAATATATTGGCCATTTGAAATACAGGTCCCAAATCCCTTTGTACTATTTGTGTGTATTGTTACCTTTTTCTTTGTATTCAACCATGGGATGTCAAAAAGAAGCTTATTAATGCTCCTCTTGAACACTCTGGTGCCATTATTACAATCATAGATTTTGTACTAGATTTCTACCACAGGTTGGGTTCTCTGATTCTTTTTCCATAGTTCTTACAAACGTAGGGAAACAAAACAAAACAAAAAAAAAGAAAGGTTTTTATATTAGAGTACAAATTTCATTCTCATGTAGAGGCACCCCCGCCGAATGATGGAAGAATAACTATTTTTCACCCTGTAGTATTTCCCTAAGAGAGATATTTTACCTCACCTTTATCTTACCATCTGCAGTGATATCTGTAACTGTAACAAATAAAAGTTGTTCCTATTGTTTTAAAAGTGAATTTCCATCAATTGAACTGAAACTTGCATGAGGAAGTGTTTGTGGTGGGTATTTTATGGGATGGAAATACCACTGCCTTTGATCAGGCTGCCTTCTACTGTTTTGAAAAATTAGGACTTTCTTTGAAGTTGTTACACCAGAGGATTTATATGGATTTCAGAGTTGCGCTGCCCTTTTTTCAACAGCTCAGATTTAAGCTCTCTGATACCACTGGAAAATCTGGATAAAAGGAAAGAGGTTACTTTCAAGTTGGCTTTTCCAGAGTAGCCCTACACAAACAGTAGAGTGATGCTATTGTATGTTTGAATATTGCTTCCTGGAGATTGTGCTAGTAAAGGTAGCTTTACAATCCAGTCATAGTATGGTCTTAAATAGAGAATGAAAAAGTAGGAAAAATCTCAATTAATGATGAGTCCATATTAGGAGAGCAATATGCTATATTATTGAATCAATAATGTCCACAGCTATCTTCTAAGGTCTTATCTTCAGCCGTTCTTATCAATGCAGAAATATAATAGTTAACTTAGGTTGATGTCTTTGCTTTGAGTTTTGTTCCCTCTTGTTAAACAAGTCTTGATGTGATTCGGTGTCCACTGTTTTCATAGTCCTTCTGATACTCTTCATGAGCTTTCTGAAGTCTTTTGCTCCTCAGCTTCCATTTATGAAAGCAGTAGGTGGCCAGGGACATAGAGACCAGGCAGAAGAGGAGGATCAGCACCACAAGCAATGCCACGGCTGACGAAAGAGATTCCTCTGTCTTTTGGGCTTCCGCTTCTTGCGTGGCATTCAAAAAGGTCTCACGCACCTTGGCTGTTAGAAAACTGGGAACCGAAGTGTCTCTAAACTTGGGCCTCATTGGAGTGTTTAGGAGGGCTAACGTTTTAGGCAGAGACGTTTTCAGGGGAAGTGTGAAGAGAACACAGCTTGCTTCTAGTTGTGTCCATGAAGTTATATGGTCCACGTGATACGTTTAACAGCTGGCAGTGAAAGGCTTATCTCTTCAGGCTCTTTGGTCGGAACAGCAATGGAAGACTGATGATCACTTTATTTATGAGTTTGTTTCACTCTGAGTTTCGTAATCAATCCTCATTCCAGAAGCTATTGCAAAGACCCCTTTTTGAGGTCCATTCAAAAATGGCTGATGCAATGAAATCCAAAAATGTATTCATTCCTAGCTTAGGCTGGTGTGTGCTGTATTCACTTGCTTCTGCTTTTCTCTTCTAAATGGTAACCACTTTTTCATCCCAAGTCTCACAATGTGAAGAGTAAGAATTATCCAGATAGTTTGTGACTCTGGAAAAGTGATCTGGATAAAACAACAAAAACATCAAACAGGTTAGTCTATGATAACAGAACAAAGCGGCTACTTGTCTGCTTCATTTAGTCTATACATTTAGTCTATACATTTCAATCAGAAAGAGATTGGAAAGTTTCCTCTGAATATAAACTTCAATCCATGAAATGAACATGTCATTCCTTAATATTACTTGCTAGGGGAAAGTTTCAGTTGGCTGGGCTGGGCTTTAAGTTTATAAATCCAGAATCGACTTCGGAAGCACAAAGATTTAGACGTCAAAAACAAGGAACCGCCTGCAGCAACTTTGCATCAATTAAATCAATTTCCTTGAGGGGAAACAGGTCGTTCAGAAATGTGAAATGAATGAATGAATTAATCCAAATAAAAAAGAGGGAAATAAAAGGGGGATATTTATTTAATACCTGCTCACTAACCTTTTTCCTGCTGCTGTTATATTTGAGGACTCCCTGGTGCTCTCTGAGCTTGGTTGTTTTCTTGCAGATCTTATATTACCAAACTAGGTAACATCATCAGTGCTAGGATTGACTAGCTGACTAGCACTGATGTTACTTAGTTTGGGTAATGAAATATCTGCAAAAAAAGAAACCAAGCTGAGAGAGCACCAAAGACACCTTGTTTCAACTCTGAGCTACAAATATTCTCCTTTATTGATATTGTTGCATTGTTCCCAGGGTTATTATTTCCAAGGAGATTCTCTTCAAACTTGGGTGGCTAATAGAAAGACATCATGACATGATGTTTGTTATGACATCATCTCCTACCGCTTAGTCCTCCTTCTAGGACACCTATCCTGGAGCTTGATTCACACAAGAGTGCTGTGCTTGGTTTTAACTGAGCATTTACTTACTTACTTACTTACTTACTTACTTACTTACTTACATACTTACTTACATACTTACTAGATTTGTATTGCCACCTATTTGCCATGGTGACTCAAGGCAGCTTACAACATATAAAACCACAATTTAAAAGCAATAAAACCCATAAAATCAAATACATTAATATAGTAAAATCCCCCCCCCCAGTGACAGCAGATTACACAAACCATTTAATGGACTCCATCCCACTCTGGGTTCCCCAGGTCCGCTGGCAGAACCAGGTCCTCAAGCATGATGTTTGAACTGACCTAATATAGCCATATATACCATTATGCTTGGTTCAACAAATTGTGAGGCCCCTTTTACAGGAGAAAGTAGGTGCTGCTTAGGACTCTTCCAAATAAGTATAATAGCCAAAAAAGGTTGGGAACTTTTCTTTTGTCTTAAACCAAACTCATGTTTGTTTATCCCTTTAGTGTAGTCAATGAATCCCTCCACTTGCTGTATGTTATCTCCTTTTGTAGAACCACAAGCCTCTGCAAACGGTGTTACTTAATTTTAATTTTTGATTAAAAGAGAAGGGGGGAAACTATTAGATACATCAGTAATCATATTAACTTTAATTAATGTACTGTTAACTAGAATTATGTTGAAAGTAGCTTTAGATTTAATTTTAACCCAGTTGTGACTCTTGGTGTGAAAAAGGTTGCACATCATGGACCTGTTGGCAGAATTGTTTTGCCGTGCAAAAAGTCTTGTGTGAAGGCACACAAAACCACCCGTTTCTTGATTTTACTTCTAAAGCTCCTTAATTGCTTTGCAGAAAGCTGCAATGAAGCTGTTGAAACAACTAATTAGAAGGATTTGCAGTACTTAATCCTTTACGCTCATTACACCAGATACAGTATCAAAAGTGTTGCTTCATTCTCAAGGTTTATCTGTGCCATTGAGGTCTGTGTTGCTTGTGCTATTTCTTTCCATCAAAATGCTCTTCTTTCCATTTCTCCAATGGAGAGAATGCCTGAATCAACTTCCAAAGGAAAGGACTTGCCTTTTTTCTGCCTCCCATTTGCCAAAATCTGCATACTTATTCTTGCTAATGAATTTCCTATTTGCCTACATGCCTATTTTGGTAATCCACACAGTAACCCCTGGATGTGTTATAAAGCTGCTGATTTTTAAGATTAAGTTGAGGGAGAAGGGAGGAACATCAAAACGGGAAAATGAGGTGATTTAATATTACTGTATTTTCTATCCCCTTTTCATCATGTTTTTAAACAAATATAAGAGGAAAATAGAAAAAAATATAAAACATCAGATTTGGAAAATGCTTGGAAGAAGAGGAATAGCAATGACAATAGCAATAGCACTTAGATATATATAGATATATACAGTTGTGCTCAATAGGTTTACATACCCTGGCAGAATTTATGATTTCTTGGCCATTTTTCAGATAATATGAATAACAAAAACTTTTCTTTCACTCATGGTTAGTGGTTGGCTGAAGCCATTTATTATCAATCAACTGTGTTTAATCTTTTTAAATCATAATGACAACAGAAACTACCCAAATGACCCGGATCAAACGTTTACATATCCTGGTGATTTTGGCCTGATAACATGCACACAAGTTGGCACAAAGGGGTTTGAATAGCTATGAAAGGTAACCATCCTCACCTGTGATCTGTTTGCTTGTAATTAGTGTTTGTATATGTATAAAAGGTCAATGAGTTCCTGCACTCCTGACAGACCCTTGCATCTTTCATCCAGTGCTGCACTGAGGTTTCTGGCTTCTGAGTTATAGGGAAAGCAAAATAATTGTCAATAATTATCTGCAGGAAAAGGTAGTTGAACTGTATAAAGCAGGAAAGGGATATAAAAAGATATCCAAGGAATTGAGAATGCCAATTAGCAGTGTTCAAACACTACTCAGGAAGTGGAAAATGAGGGGTTCTGTTGAAACCAAACCACAGTCAGGTAGACCAACTAAAATTTCAGCCACAACTGCCAGGAAAATTGTTCTGGATGCAAAGAAAAGCCCACAAATAACTTCAGGTGAAATCCAGGACTCTCTGAAAACGTGTGTGGCTGTTTCAAGATGCACAATAAGGAGGCACTGGAAGAAAGATGGGCTGCATAGTCGTCGCCAGAAGAAAGCCATTACTACGCAAATGCCACAAATTATCCTGCTTACAATACCCCAAACAGCACAGAGACAAGCCTCAAATCTTCTGGCACAAAGTCATTTGGAGTGATGAGACCAAAATTGAGCTTTTTGGCCACAACCATAAATGCTACATTTGGAGAGGAGTCAACAAGTCCTATATGATGAAAAGTACACCATTCCTACTGTGAAACTCGGAGGTGGATCACTGATGTTTTGGGGATGTATGAGCTACAAAGGCACAGGAAATTTGGTCAGAGTTGATGGCAAGATGAATGCAGTAATCAAAAGATACTGGAGGAAAATTTGCATTCGTTAGTCTGGAAGCTGTGCCTGGGACGTACTTGGACATTCCAACATGACAATGATCCTAAACACAAGGCCAAGTTGACCTGTCAGAATAAAGTGAAGGTTCTGGAGTGGCCAACTCAGTCTCCTGACCTCAATATCATTGAGCCGCTCTGGGGAGATCTCAAACGTGCAGTTCATGCAAGACAGCCCAAGATTTTGCCAGGAAGAATGGGCAGCTTTACCATCTGAGAAGATAAAGACCCTATCCACACATACCACAAAAGACTTCAAGCTGTCATTGATGTTAAAGGGGGCAATACACCGTATTAAGAACTGGGGTATGTAAACTTGTGATCAGGGTCATTTGGGTAGTTTATGTTGTCATGATTTTAAAAGAGTAAACACAGTTGATAATAAATGTTATGCCAACTGCTAACCATGAGTGAAAGAAAAGTTTTTGTGTTCATATTCTCTGAAAAATAGCAAGAAATCATAAATTCTGCCAGAAATCATAAACTTATGAGCGCAAGTATATAAGTTTATACATAATTCACTAAATATAATTATATATAGTGCTTTACAGCCCTCTCTAAGTGGTTTACAGAGTCAGCCTCTTGCCCCCAACAATCTGTGTCCTCATTTTACCCACCTTGGCAGGATGGAAGGCTGAGTCAATCTTAAGCCGGTCAGGATTGAACTCCTGGCAGTGAACTGAATTAGCCTGCAATACTGCACTCGAACCACTGCACCACCATGGCTCCTACCACTGTGCCACCCTGACACCACAGAGTAGCCTAGTGCTGGGAAGGCATCAGTGTGAAAGTGAACAGCAAAGGTGATTAGGAATCTAGAGGCTAAATCAAAGAACAAATGGTTGAGGGAACTAGGTAGGTCTAGCCTACCGAAGAGAAGGATGGAGAGTGGACATGATAGCTGTCTTGAGGGACTGTCACAAAGAAGATGGGATCAGCCTAATTTTCAAAGCACCTGAGGGCAAGGCAAGAAGTAATGGATGGAAGCTGATCAAAGAGAGATCCAACCTGGAATTAAGGAGAAGTTCCTGAGAGGGAGAGCTCACTTCCTTGGGTTGTGGGCATTCCATCACTGGAGGTTTTCAAAAAAAGGCTGAAGAACCATTTCATCGGGATGGTATAAGGACTCCTGCCTTGACCACTGCAGTGCATTAGATAGAAGACCTCCATGGTTGCTTCCAGCCCTGTGATTCTTATGTTTTATGCAAGACCTTATGTATGTTTCAAACAGAACTTCCTAATCAGAACAGGCTCCTTGCTTGAGGAGATCTTGGAAAAGAAAAAAAATATAGAATATTTCTTTTATAGAAATATAAAAGAAAAGAGGCCAGGCTCCATCCATATGGAAGGAGGCATCCCTTGAAATACTCCAAGACATAGAATTTGACCCCAAAACAGACTGCCCCTTTTTCTGTTTTCTTTTGTCCTCACCAGTTTTACTAATCATTGGTGTACTTAAACAGCCTTAGAGCCTTTGGTAGAATGTCCTAATTTATTCATTTATTTATCAAATTTATAGGCTGTCAACCTCATTGGTGAGCAATTCTGGGTGGCTTAAAACTTTAAGTAGCAGCAAAATAGCACACTTAAACATTAGAAAAAACATCAAAAGTTATGAAAAGCCAGGTAAGAAATGTAATGCATCTTATGGGATGGTGTCACAAGGTGCAAACAAACCCAATTGCTTAGAGTTGTCCACTTTGAAAGATGGAGACTAGACTGCCCTCAACCTCTGATGGAGCCCACTTAACATTGCTAATCTACCAGCAAATTTGCCAGTCTCACAGATGTCTTTTTTGTAATTGGCATTACTAGTGGGTAGGAGGTGTTTAGCACGAAAGACCCAATGCTAAAAAGCCATGTTGGGAGTGGGTGGGTGGTCCTACCCATCTGTTGATACTTCCTTGAGGAAACTACACCAGGAGTATCCAGTCTTAGGAATTTTAAGAACCGTGGACTTCAACTCCCAGAATTCTCCAGTCAGCATGGATGACTAGGGAATTCTGAGAATTGAAGTCAACAAGTCTTAAAGTTGCCAAGATTGGACAGCCTTGTTTTACACATGAAGCCCACAGGAAAATACACATTTGAATTAAGAAGGCTCTCATAATAGGGTGCCCTTTGCCTAAAGTAGCTTCTGATGCCCACTCCATCAAAACCTCCCTCTCGATGTTGCCTTGCCCATTCTGGAGAAGTTTAAATCCTGGAATAACCAAAAGACCTAAATTGTGGACTGGGGACCAAAATTCTCTTTCGGATAGCCTCAGGTTAAGAAAAACAGATTCCACATTTCACAGGCAGGTGTTTTTCTTGATGCTGGTGATCAAGTAGCAGGTTTTATTTTATGGTTTTTCAGGGATCTGAAAGAAATCTCTGGCTAGGTTATAATTATACACTTTTTAATCATACTTGTAAATTGGCTTAGCTGTTGGATATCACATTAATTGTATGTACGCTTCATTCGTGTGCTTTGGGCTTTCTTTAGTTTTATGTTTAGTTCATTAGTTTAATTAGTTGCACCTAGTGGTTATAACAATAAACATCAGTCACTCGATGTAGATAAATAAAATCAGGAACAAAAGGAGGGAAAATAACAGAGCAAGAAGAAAAAACGGGGAGACAAAGATAAGAAAAAGTCTCCAGACAACATGAATGATCAATGAGGTACGTATTGTAGTGAAGGATTTAGAGAGGGAAATATTTGCTTTCTCATCCTGATTGTTAGAAAGTGAATATTAAAAGGAAGATATTTAATGCCATCTTTAAATACCAGATAAATCCACAACAAATTTGTTTCCATCTCTTCCTGTGCAGGCTGATGTAAAAATGACACTTCTCCATGGTATTTAGGAAACGTTTTCCCGATTACCTAACTTCCTTTTAATTGCAAGAGGACAAATATTCAAAGATACATTTGCAGGTTCTTTGCACCCATCTGTATTTTCAGGTGTTTTGGGATCTGCCTGCTGCTTCCATTGTATTCAGTTGCTGCAGCTTTCCATAAAAGGTTCATCATTGTGATTACTGTTAATAACAACCATGAACAGAATCCGGTTCGCTAAATTAACTGAGCATCTAAAGAAGTGTTCCCATTAAAATTGGTGGGAAAAGCTGCAGATGAACTGTGCATAGTCAGTAAGAAACAATGGGGTGGGGAAGAAAGGCTGGTCTCTTTGCAATGTTGGGTTTTGTGCAATATACCAGTAGTAGGTTTTGTGTGGTGTCGGAGGCTGAACCGAACTTGCAAAGCTTACGAGGAGATCACATTTGGTTAGTAGAGATTACGCACAAGGGTAAGCCCAAATAGTTTATACCAAGGATGATCATATTTGATTCAATTTTAGGCTTAATTATCATCAATCAGTTATATGTTTATTCTTCATTTAATAATTCCTCATTGTTTTGGCATTTAGGTAGAATGTGAAAAATACTTGGTTTTCTGTAATGCAGTAATGATGAAGTCTTTTTTCTTTTGAAAAATGAAATATCCCAGAAAACACTCAACAGATTTTGTAAAAAAAAGGAACAAAGTGAACATCGGCATTTTTCTTGAACTTCGCCTATAGAGCAATATTCCCCAAGCTGGGTCCTTCAGAGACGTTGTGATTACAGCTGTCAACAATTTTTCAGTCAACTTGGCTAATTAATTTGTAGTGCCAACTAATATGTGGATTGCTAAATTTGGGGAGTAAATTATTAACCACAAACAATATTAGTTATGTTATTTGGTGCTTTACTTATCTTTCCATTTCTCAATTCATTTTCGTTTTTAATTTTCTAGGGCAATGTTTCTCAACCTTCCTAATATTAAGACCTGTGGACTTCAACTCCCAGAATTCCCTAGCCAGCACAGAGATACTGTTCTAGGATGTTGTTCCTTCTTATCTATCTGATTCAATCTGAAACAAACACAGATTTTTTTTTCCAGCAACTCCCCAGAGGTCTAAAAAGATAAGACAGATGATAAATAATGATGACACGATTAAAACTTCTTTCCTCCTGTATCTTTTTTGCGCTATTCAAAGATGCAAAGTATTTGTTATTCACTGGTAAGCTAACAATTCTAGTTTAAGCTAAGTCCAAATATTCCCATTTAAAAGAGCTATAAATAATTCCAAATCTTGATGGAAATATAAGTACAGTATCCTCAAAATTTTCCAAGTCATTTGAAAAACACCAGACTGCACTTTATGTTGACAATAGAAGCATTTTACTACTCAGATTCAACAACTTGTCAGAGAAGATTTTAAAATGCATGATAACTGCACATTCATTCCTCATAATATACTCTAAATGCTATGGGAGAAGCCTGCAATGTTTGATCAGTGTATATAATGCAAAACTATATTAATTAACAAAATATCTTTTATTCTGCTAGTAAAACAACCCAATGCTTAGCTTTCCTAATTTTTGATTCTACTAAATAAAATACCTATCTGTTCTCCGTCAAAATACATTGAATGTAAAATGTTACTTGCTATCTCCAATTCTTTCCAAACTGTTCATAATTTCAGTGCCCTGCATTCTGAAATTCCAAACTGTTTTTCAATCCCTTGTCAATCATGTTTTTAAGAATCCTTTTTCAGACTGATGGAATTAAGCTAGGCATTCAATTACCAATTATCATATTAAACAAGAGGAAAACCTTCTATGCACCAATTCCACCCACGCTTTTTACAATTTTGTAAACAACAAACTAAAAGACTCAAGGTCCATCCCACCCCTGATAGGACCTAATGGTAAAGATTACAATGGTGACACCATCAAAGCCAACCTCTTTAACACATTCTTTGGCTCACTATTTGTAAACAGCAATGGATCAAGCCCAGTATTTCCTAGTCGAACCACAGACAACTACAATGATCTAATACATATCGATTTTACAGGAGACACTGTTGAAAAAGCACTGTGCAATCTAAAACCATATCTATCTATTGGACCAGATGGAATATGTGTCTACTTCTTTAAAAAGCTATCCACTGCCAAAGCTGAACCTCCAAGCATAATCTTTGACAAATCTTAAAGGACCAGCTCCCTGCCAAAACTATGGTCACAAGCCACGGTCATCCCCATCTTCAAAAAGGGAGCCTAGTTGAAAATTACAGACCAATCTCTTTATGCTGCATCACCTGTAAAGTCATGGAATCAATTATTAACCAATCCATCATCCTCCACTTAGAGACAAACAACTTACTCTCCAATAAATAATTTGGTTTCAGGAAAAAAACTATCATTTAATCTGCAACTCTTTACACTGCAAAAACATATGGACTACACAACTCGATCAGGGCAAAGCAATAGATGCAATCTACATAGACTTCTGTAAAGCCTTTGATTCAGTGGTACATGACAAACTACTAAAACTAAAATCTTATAGTATCTCTGGACAACTGCATAACTGGATAGAAGCATTCCTGTCAAACAGATAACAAATGGTCAAAATTGGGAGTGCCCTATCAAATTCTGTACCTGTCAACAGTGGTGTCCCCCAAGGCAGTGTTCTAGGACCAACTCTCTTCATACACTACATAAATGAACTCTGTGATCATATCAAGAGCAACTGCATTCTCTTCACTGATGATACAAAGCTGTTCAACACCACAGACAACACTGCTACCCTTCAGAAAGATCCTGACTATGTATCAAAATGGTCAAACAAATAGCAACTTCAAATCTCAACAAATAAATGCTCTGTCTTACATATTGGCAAAAAAAATCAGAAAATAAAATACAAGCTGAATTGTCAAGACTTGTTGATGATCCAAGGACCTTGGAATACTCATCTCTAATGATCTAAGTGCTAGAGCCCACTGTAACCACATAGCCAAAAAGGCATTAAGAGTTGTTAACCCAATCCTACATAGCTTTTTCTCTGGTAATATCACACTACTAACTAGAGCATACAAAACATTTGCTAGACTAATACTCGAATACAGCTCATCACTGGAACCCACATTATGTATCTGCAATTAGCACAGTTGAGAAAGTCGAGAAATATTTCACAAGAAGAGTTCTCTACTCCTCTACTCATTGTAGAATACCTTATGCCACCAGACTTGAAATTCTAGACCTAGAAAACCTTGAATTATGCCGTCTTCAGTTCAATCTAAGTATAGTATATAAAATCATACATTGCAATGTCCTACCTGTCAATGAATACTTCAGCTTCAGCCATAACAACCCAAGAGCAAACAATAGATATAAACTCAAGGTTAATCGCACCAAACTTGACTGCAGGAAATATGACTTCAGCAACAGAGTGGTCAATGTCTGGAATACTCTACCTGACTCTGTGGTTTCTTCCCCAAACCCCAAAAACTTTAACCTTAGACTTTCTACTATTGACCTCACCCCTTTCCTAAGAGGTCTGTGCATAAGTGTACCAACGTGCCTACCGTCCCTGTCCTACTGTTTCTTTTTCTTATATGTACCCATTTTATGTATTCATAACTATGTATATACTTATACCTATTATCTTGTAAGCGATTGACAAATCAAATAAATAAAAATAAATAAAAATAAATTCAACAAACTAAACTGTTCACCCAACAAGATCAATAGACAGATCAATTGAGTCAAACTGATTCCTGGAGAGGATCTGTTAAAAAGATAGACTACAAAAGCAACAACAGCATCTATAGTTTGCAGCTCAAATTATTCAAGCAAATATTCATTAGCTCCAATGCAACCTGGTCAAAGACACTTCTGTTTTTGAGGTCCCGGGTGACCAAATTCATAGATGCATACAGACAACTGCTGAGCTGAACCTAACCCACCCAAACTGAAACAGATTCTTACAAGCAACAACAGAGCAATAATACTCACATGGGAACCAGATCCTGCAACAGATCCAGATGCATCTTTTGCCCCATGTCTACATCCGCAGAATCATCATGGGACCTCAGCAACTTTACACAAAAAGTTAGAGATGACTTCACAAGTTCTTTCTCTAAGGGGTTGCATGCCATCATTGGCCAACGATACCCTTCCAGATGTTATGTTGGACAAACAGACTGACTTTGCCCCAAAGAATTAATGGACATTTGAAGTTTGTCCTCAGGACTCAAAGTGAGACAAAGCAATATGAGAGGATTCTGATCTTCCAAGGGCCTCCATTACAGATCTCAAGGTGGCTGTTTTGGCACAAAGAAATATTAACAACTCCATTGAGTAAGAGAGAACAAAATTTATATGTATGAAAAGATTTCAAGCCATTTCAGAAGTTCTCAATGAGCACAATGAGTCCTTAATGCATTGCAATTGCTAGTTGATAAAGACACTGGCATAGTTGCATTGGCATAAACATCCTGTTATTGTGTGCCAGTCTGCTCAACCAGGATCTCAAGCCAACATTATTAATGAGATACGATGAACTTTAAAAAATTGACTGCCCTATGCAATTCAATTCAGGGCCTGAAAATGGACTTCTGTAGAACTAGGTCTTCTGCTTATAGTCCAACACATTACTTTGGCACTCATCCTTTCTCACACCACTCAGTAATCCCATGCAACAGAATTTAGAAATATATACAGTGTTTTTCAATCTCAACAACTTTAAGATGTGTGGACTTCACCTTCCAGAATTCCCCAGCCAGCCAGAAAACTGATCTACATTTCTTAGTATCCATGGTATTGGCTGGTTTTTCTGTAAGTTCTATTTTAGTGATATCTCAACAGTTAGTTACATGGTCCCCAACCTTTCTAAGCATATTGATCAAGAAAAGAGGTTATTTGGCCCTCATCTATAGCAGAAGCTGCTTCTCTCCTCTGCTTTAATGCAGGGGTCGCCAACCTTTTGGACCACAGGGACCACCAAACTCATAATTTTAAATCCCAGGGACCACTTACCAGTTCTGCAGGCATGGCCTAATTTGTGGCTTTAGTGGTCATGTGATTGGCTGGGCATGGCTTGTATGTAATATTATAAATATTTTTATAAATATTGATTTTTTTATAAAAAAAGAGGAACTTTTACCCAAAATCAGGCAAAGCAGGCAGGCGGATTGAGTTGCTCACAGAATCACAGATTCATCCAGAGATCTATCTATCTGTCATTGGCTAGCTCAGTCTGTCACATAAAATTTGCTACCAAGCAAACTCACAAAATTAACTTGCAATACACCATGCATGTAAATATTGAATTTTTTATAAAATTCAAGAGCAACTTTTACCTAAAATAGGCAAAGCAGGCAGGCAGATTGAGTTGCTCACAGAACCATTCAGTGATCTATCTATCTGTCATCGGCTAGCTCAGTCTCTCAAATTTGCTTGCTCTGAGTCTGCACTGAATAATAGAACCTTCAGTCCTAAGGGAGGTTCGGCTGTGCTAAAAAGAGCCGAAGATCTAAAGACTAGCTAGAAAGCAAGAAATCCAACCATTTCCTGCTTCCTAGCTAATCTAAATCTCCCGGCACAGCAGAACAGATGATAGCTGGAAAAAGGAAAAATAGCAATTTTGCAGGCAAGTTTGCCGGGTAAGGAGTGAGTGGGCGGGGAGGGTTCTCACGGGCCATGTGGGCGGCTCAGCCTTGTGTTTCTGCACAGCCTGGATTAATTGCTTTGGGGAGGCGGTGCTCGGGTGAGATTTCTCTGCGGCTCACCAAAATTTGGTGACTGCTGCTTTATGGTGTGATGACCAGGGACAATCAGGATTAGTGAAAATGAACACTGTATTCAGGTTCCTAAATTTCAGGAATACTGAAAGCCCTTCTCCATCTTGTCTCTCAGCTGCATTAGCTTCAGCCATAGAAAAAAATTGGGATATCCAATTGTGAATATTTAGCATACCTTAGAGCTCCTCCAAGAAGCTGAGAATATTCTGAAAACTTGGAGACATTAATGCCAGCTCTGGAAGAAGCATATTTTCTTGCAGTAGGTAGTGTGATTCACCTCCAAGTACATGAATAAAGTGAAAATGGCTTGGGTCATCTGGTTTTCAGTTTGAGAATAGAAGGGGAATTACAACAAAATCTTGCAGTCTGGGAACCTCTTGTGGTTCAGCTTCCAAACATCAGCACCTGTGCAGTTTTGAAGGATACAGATCATTGCATCCAAAAGAAATTGCATAGGCATATTTACACATCATCACAGGGGAAAAAAGTTTATAAAGTAATGCCAAGATACATTAGCACCCTCAATTCTTCTTTTTTTTTGATGTGCATCTTTTATTCCTCTACTTAAAACAATTCAAGTAGTGACTGTTTGATGTTACAATGGCATTGAAAAAAATTGACATTACCATTTTCACAATTACAACTGCAGCATTCCTAAAGTCATCTGATCAAGATTCAGGTGCTTGGCAAATGGTTCATATTTATGGTGGTTTTCAGTGTCCCAGGATCATGTGATAGTATTTTGTGACCTTCTGACAAGCAAAGTGAACAGGGAAGGCAGATTCTTAATAACTGCACTGATTCCCATAACAACTGTGGCAAGAAAGATTTTAAAATGGGGCAAAACTCACTTAATACTTGCCTTGCTTAGCAACAGAAATTTTGTAGTGATTTGTGGTCGTAAGTTGAGAACTATCTGTGTATCATTTTCTGCCTCCTTCTGGAAACCTTGTTATTGCTTGAATTCATGGATAGATTAGGTCCTTCTTGAAGAATGTTGAAGCCTGTAGCCTGTACATTTGTGCTATGGAATTGGGCACATTGACCAGATTGGCAGATGGGAAGCCACGGTTATCTTAAATAATGTTGAATAATGTTGAATAAGTTACAACTGGCTGGTTTCATGCCAACCATGGTTTATAAAAGGCATAGGCTGCCATAAAACTAACCCCAAAGCAGACAAACCACATTGTATTTTATCATGAGGTACGAATCTATCTTTTCTATTTGTAAAGAAGACAGAAAGAGCAACGGGCAATACACTTATGTGCAGTTGGGGATAGAATTGTATAAAGCTCAAGGCCAATTTTAAAAAAAAGTAGACACAAGAATGAAATAAATAAATGGTTTAACAGTACATTAATATGTCCCTTTTCAACTTATCCCTTTATTTACCCTTCCTTCCTTCCTTCCTTCCTTCCTGCCTGCCTGCCTGCCTGCCTGCCTGCCTGCCTGCCTGCCTGCCTGCCAGTTAGCAATTCTCAGAGACTACCTGGAAAAGTCCCTGCAGTTTTGCTAAGAATTTTCAGAAGTGTTTGTCATTTCTTTCTTCCTAGGGCTGAGAGAAAATGACTGGCCCAAGGTCACCCACCTGGCATTGTACCCAATCTGGGACTAGAATTCCAACCCTCCTGGTTTCTAGCTTTGCAAGCTCAGTTAAGAGAAGCAGACTGAAGTCTCATGTAGAACTTCCACCACTTGGCAGAGATAATTGTACATAAGATGGGTCCAGTATCTTACAAGCTATTTTGTAATTATTTTTTTCTTCTGAGTCTTGTGTAAGAATGCTTTTAAATGAGAGCATCAGTTACTTATGCAGTCTCAGTGATGAATACTCTTATGTATGTAAGAGATCAAGTACAAAGTTGATAAAAAAAAATCAAGGACTTCTCTTCAGGGTAAGTCAAGGCATAGCCACCCTATTATATTGATTGACAGCCCAGAATATGACCTCTGGACATATTTATAGTCTTTCTGTCTTAACTTTTCATTTTCTTGCACATATATTACATAGTTGCTTTACTGGCCCCAGTATATGGACCTCTTACTGCAAATACGGGCATTGGGTACAGATTTGCAAATGTACAATTGCTGCACGGAGACAGGTTTTCTTCCAACCTTTTCTGACATTGCCTCATGGAGTGAACACAAATGTGGTTAGCTGTGGAGCAGTGGCGCACAGGACTGAAGAGTCACTAGCAGAATAACAGAATACCAGAATTGGAAGGGACCTTGGAGGTCTTCTAGTCTGACCCCCTGTGACAAGAGACCCTATACCATTCTACACAAATGGCTGTCCAATCTCTTCTTAAAGACCTCCAGTGATGGAGCACCTACAACTTCTGGAGACAAGCCGTTGCAGTGGTTAATTGTCCTCACTGTTAGGAAATTTCTCCTTAGTTCTAGGGTGCTTCTCTCCTCGGTTAGTTTCCACCCATTGTTTCTTGTCTTGCCCTCTGGTGCTTTGGAAAATGTTGGCCTCCCTCTACCCTGTGACAACTCCACAAATACTGGAAGACTGCCGCCATGTCACCCCCAGTCCTTCTTTTCGCTAGACCTTCTTTGCACTATCCAATTCCTGCAACCGTTCTTCACATGTTTTAGCCTCACACCCTAATCATCTTTGTTGCCCTTTTCTGTAGTCTTTCCATAGAAGATCCTGGGCTCTCCAGTGATCCATTGTAGGAAGAGATTGAAACATTGCAATATCCAGGTGGCCAGGGGATATTTTAAGAGCAAAGAAAATCAAATCCCAAACTGTTAAAGGAATATTTGTAGCTCAGGGCTGAAATGAAGGGTCCTTGGTGCTCTCTGAGGTTGTTTGTGTTCTTGCAAATGTTTCATGACCCAACTAGGTGCCACCATAGGTGCTCATGTGATGATATTAGCACTGATGATGGTGCCTAATCTGGATAAAGCAACATCTGCAAGAAAATAACCCAGCTCAGAAAGCACCAAGGACTTCTCAAATCCCAGACTGCTCAACTGCTCCATTGGGCAATAGTAAAAAAGCAAGTTTTGTTTGTAAAGTGTAAGTATCTTCCGAGCAATTATCTTGATTAAATGTAATCTGAAATAAAGAGAATTGTGTGATACGTTCCCTCTCACCCCACCTCCAAAACAACTGCTGACTTGCACATATTCCAGTCCATAGGTACATACGTAAAAGAAATCCTTACAGGAAGCACAATTTCCTATTGTGAAGGTCAGAGAATAAGGCAGCTGCATCATACACATCTTAAGCTTTTATTGCAGTTCATCCTTTGTGCCTTTTTAAATTCATAGATAAAAACACAAAAGTCGTAGGCTTTCTCTGCTCAGTGCATGTAGTGGATCTTTAATGCTTTGCTACTAAGCTACATGGTTTGGCTGTCACATTGCTCTGTCAGTAATAAATTATTATAAATTAATTTCCTTAAACATTAACTCTCCGTGTGTGTGTATGTGTGTATCTTTGCACTGCTTCTTAATTTAGGTAGCATATGACAATGCCCCACCCCCTTGGAGAAGAATATCTCCTGAATGTCTTCTTTAATGAGAGATATGCTGAAATTATTTTTTTTTTTTTTAAAGCAGTGAATGTGTGTGTGTTTTTCAGACATTATTTACCCTAGGGCACAAACAGAATCAATATCATATTGCAACAGATTAAAAAGACACATGTATGTAGAAACGTGTGTGTGTGTGTGTGTGTGTGTGTGTGTGTGTATGCATAAGATATGCTTGAATATTTCTGTGTTCCAAAATCTTGGAACTGGAAAGTCTAATGAAATAGAATAAATCGCACAATCCTTTGAAGAATTCTGAAGAGGCTAGACGTGCTTTTGTTCTCTTGCTTTGGAAGAGCTCTGATGGAGCACCATCTTATTTGACCTCTTTGGAGGGGGGTGGGGGAATGGATCAGAAAGGGAAGTAAAGCTTTGGGGGGATGGGAAATTTGTTTTTCCTTTCTGATGTGAATCTTATATAGAAAGCAGGCTAGAAAATGGTGCAAGAGAAGTGTGAAGATCACAGGAAGGTAGTTGTGGTTCTGTTCACAAGTGTGTACAGATGCCCACTTTATTGTAGCTTGAATGCACTCTGAACTGAATGCACAAGTACCACCAGTGTCTGCCTGTGATACGTGGTTACCGCCAAGGTGCCTCTCCAATATTCTTTGCTCCCCAGAGGTTTGCACTCTCTTACTTTAGAAAACTCATTGCACCATTTCGACTGAATCTCTGGTTGTCCAATTTCATCCCGGGCTCCAATGCAAACATTGTGAGCATAACGGTTCAGTTTCCAGATGAGTCAGTTCAGCTAAGGACCTGTTATATTGAGCAGAAGATCAGGATATCCTGCAAAGATCGTGTGCTTATTGCAATATTGATGATTGAATATGGACCGCATCTGCATTTTATGATTGTGTTTCCTTTTATCTGTTTTACCCTGCAATTAGGCTCTGTTTTTTGCTTTTCTTTGTTATGGTTGTGAGACTAATCAATTAATACATTACTACTATCATTACTACTGTATTACCTCTGCACCATTCAGCTAAGAAACCTTCTCTTCGTCCCTTCCCAATTGCCCTGTGAAGCAACGAGCTTCTCCTCGCAACCTGGATGTAAGATTGGTCTTGCTTTTCAGCCAACATAAAACACGGGCTATTTGAGGAGGGATGACACAATGATTTGCCTGTTAAGCCTACTCACTTTTATTGGGTTGACACCATTGCTCATTCTTAAAACCATCTTTTGCAAACACAACGGTTGACTTTGCTTAACATGGGGTGCGCAGGCATTCACACGGTGGCTCAGTTGAAGGCATGGATGGATTTGCACCGAATCAAAAACTACCCAACTGCATTTTAGCCTAGCCTAGTTTGGGCATGATGATGGTGAAGAAGAAGAAGAAGAAGAAGGAGAAGGAAGAAGAAGAAGAAGAAGAAGAAGAAGAAGAAGAAGAAGAAGAAGAAGAAGAAGAAGAAGAAGAAGAAGAAGAAGAAGAAGAAGAAGAAGAAGAAGAAGAAGAAGAAGAAGAAATAATTAGCTCGCACCATTCCCATTCCCATCAAACCCGGAAGACAGAAAAGGGCGGGGATGAGCCCTGTTATCACACCGTGGCCGGGGCTTTGTGTGTCTCTGTGTGTGTCATCTTAACTAAGTCTTCCTTGGATATCAGTGCTGCTGTAACCATTTTTGCCCCAGTCAAGGAAGGCGGTGGGGATTTAGAGGAAAGCCGACCGATTTCTCCCGCGGTGCAAAAATCCAGGTTTTCTTTTAAAAGGGGGGGAGAAAGGCGAGCCCTGTCCAGGTGCTGAATCGCTTCGGCTTCCTTGGCTCCGTGGGAAAAGCCTTCGGACAAAGGGCACGTTTCGCGGGGGAGGGAGGGGTGGGGTAGTTTGGGCTCACCTCGCCCCTCCCAGCCCCCTCCCTGCCCCATCTCGGTTCTCCTAACGTTTCCTTTCTGCAGGGCATTAACTCGGAGCACGAATTGTCGGGGTGGGGCGGGAGAGAGGGAGGACCGCACGTGCTTGGCTTACCTTTCCTCCCCCGGGGCGAAGGGACGCGCGTCCCTGCGCGCGCCACCCGCTTTCAGAGCCGCGGCCTCGAAGCTGCCCGGCCCCTTCCTTTCATTCATGCCCTCCTGCTCCCCCCCGACCCCGACCCCCCCGCCCCTCCGCCCCAGACCGCCGAAGGGTCCGTTTTCAAGCCCAGTGCGGCGCTTACCTGGCTTGGGCTGGGTCCTTTGCGGAGGTCGCGGCTCCCCCTGGGCGGGCTTCCGAGGCGCGTCCCCCTTGCGGTCTCTCCCCCCCCTCCCAAATTCTCCCCCCTCCCCACCCGGCTTTGCCTTTGCCTCCTGAATCTCGGCCCCGGGACAGATTTTCCTCGCGGAGAGCAGAAGGTGTGCGGGGAACTGGAGAGATTCGCCGGCTTCCCCGGGCGCTGAGCGGAGCGGAGAAGCAGCACCCGCCGCCGAGGCGCCCCAGCGCGCGTCTCCGCCCCAGCAGCAGCAGCGGCGGCGCTGTGAGAGCCCAGCCAAATCCTTCAACTTTATTTACGGAGAGATTGGGGGGGGGTGGGGGTAGCTTCATCAAAGGGGGAGGGGCCTGGGAATGGAGGGTGGGGGTGGGGGTGGGGTGGGAAAGCAGACGCGCACACCTCTACGCACATCGTCGCTTTAGCCCCGGTCTCCCATTGCGGGAGAGGCTCGCATCTTGCAAGAGGAGAGGAGGAGGAGGAGGAAGGGGGAAAGAGACTGAAGCTGGTTCTGGCTTCCTCTTTCTTTGGAACGGCCGCCCTTTTCATCCAGAACTCCTTTAGGCTTTCAGTTTGAAACGAGAGGCGCATCCCAAGGGAAGGTAGTGCTGCAGAGACGTCAGTTTTGGGGCTGGGGGAGCGGGGGTGGGGTGGGTGGAGACTGCCACAGAAGAATGGTTAGGGCTGTATTTTTCAAGGCCAACGAGAAGGAAATCGATCTTTTGTGAAAGGCTGGGGGAAATATCCACATTCCAGAGTAGTATTTCTGAACCTTGACAACTTGGCAAGATGCATGGACTTCAATTCCCAGAATTCCCCAGCCAAGAGAAACACTGTTCCAGGCTGTACTGGAGAAGAACGCAGGATCAGGACTGGTTAATACTTTCGTGAAAGACCACCATGGAAATGTAGCCCTGCAGAGAAGACCGAGAAGATTTGGGGTGGGGTGCTGGAAAAAGAGAATGACCGTGAATGAAGGCAAATATATGTCCCAGGATAAGGTTGCAAGATCCAATCTGAGTTGGTCACTGGGACCAGAAATTTATTCTTATATCTAGCACGAGCCCAAAAGCCTGGAAGAATAAACCTAATGACCGACTCAGATTGGATCCTGCAGAATGATTAATGTTTATTGTGATCTAAAAAAGCCTGTCTGAACCTAATTATGAAGACTGCTGCAGATTTATTTAGCTAACTTTGACTGTTTTTGGAATAGCTAAGCAGGGTTTGAACTAGTAGGCACTTTGATTAGAGGTTTCCAAGAAGTTTTAGGAAGGGAAATTGAACAAGGAAAGCTTTCTTGGAAAAGGCAAGGAAAAAACACAACCAAATGGCCAAGAATAAAGCCACATCTGTGTCCACAAAATCTGACAAAAGCAAGTTTCCTTCAAGGACACCTTAACTTGAGTAGAAACGTTGTGAGTCATTCTGGCTGAGGAGAGGGAAAGCGGGGGCAAAATTTGTTCCAAATGACATTAGTAAAAAAAAAACAACCCAGCTACTTAAAAACCCTCCTCTTTTCATCTGCTTGACAGATATTAGCAATAATCCTTGACTTACAACAGCTCATTTAGCAACCATTCAAAGTTACAATGGCACTAAAAAGTGATTTACGACTGTTTTCACACTTAACAACTATTGCAGAATCCTACTGGTCATTCAAGCACTTGGCAATTGACTCATATTTACGACAGTCACAGCATGCTAGAATTATGTGGTCAACCTTCTGCCAATCAAAGTCCATGGGGAAGCAGATTCACTTAACAACCGTATTATTAATTTAATGAATGCAGTGATTCACTTCATAACTGTGGCAAGAAAGTTCGTGAAATTGGGCAAAAACCCCAATAAATGTTTCACATAACAGTAGAAATTGTGATTGTAAGTCGAGGACTACCCGTATTTATCAGCCTTACTCTTTATTTCGGCCTGCACTGGAGGTACTACAGTTCCTATTATCCCTAGCCAGGATGCCCAAACACAGGAAAGAACTGTAATCTAATAGATTTATAGAATGTTGGCTTGGGAGAAAACTCCTTCTCCCCGCCAACCCCAATGCTTATTTATAGTTCGAAGAATGATTTTCGCTACAAGGAGTTGTATCACCAGAGTTCATTAAGAAATGGAATTGGATCCTTTGGGCATTGAATAACCAAAGTTTGCATGATTAAAGTAAGATGCATTTCATTTCCCCTTCAGACGAATCATGCTTGGGGGGGTCTTCCTTGTCTTAATGTCTTATTGTTCTTAGGATGCCAACCCAATTGGAATTCTATAACTTGCTGGAATGATTGGGGCCATTCTGTTCTTGAATGTATTATGCCAACATGCCCTCTCACTTATCTCTCAAGAAAAGAAATAAACCCTACTCTGACAGATCAGATGAAAGAGGCAAAGATGGCCAGAAGCAAAAATAAAAAATAACAAACTGCTTGCTGCACTGAATGAGAGAGAAAAAAGGAAAGGTGGAAATAAGACATAATGTAGCCAATTGTTTGGGGAAATCTGCCTGGGTTTTGCTGTGATCCTTTCCTCAGGCCGAGGAAGCGGAAGGCTGAAGCAGCCGGTGGATATAATGTGGACATAATAAATTAGCTTCTTACGTTCTGAACCAAGTAGATTTTTCAAAAAAATATCCTACCTTAAGGTGGCAAACGTACTTAGATCTTATTCCTCTTATTTTCTTCACAATAACAACCTATGAGGTGGCTGGGCTGAAAGATTGACTGGTCCAAGGTCACCCTGCCAGCTGTCCTGCCTAAAGTGTAACTAGAATTCACAATCTCCTGGTGATCAGGCTAGATAACAGACAGTAGATTAACAGAGTTGGAAGGGACCTTGTAGGTCACCTAGTCCGGGGTCGCCAACCTTTTGGACCTAAGGGACCACCAAACTCATAATTTTAAATCCCATGGATCACTAATATGAATTTTGACTGATGGTGGCTTGCTGACGTTGGTGGGAAAGTCGGTCCCATATTCCAGAGCTGCAGTAGTCACAGGACTGGCCCTTTTGTCATCCTGCAGACTTTTTTTTTGGGGGGGGGATTTTCCCAAGGTCTCTGCTGCTTCTGCCGAGACCCTAGGAAAATCCCCCCAAAAGTCTGCAGGAAAATTCCCCATCCTGTTTTCCTACCAATCAATCGCTCTTTATTTGGGATCTCAGGATACTGTCTCCAGCTCTGTTCTCGGGGGAGAGACGGAGAGAGAGAGAGACTGTTGGCTTCCTGCAAGGGAAGCAGCAAAAGTCTTTCTTTCTCTCCCCCAAACTCTGCCAGAAATGAGTCTTTGTGAGACTTGTTGTGCCAGCACAGCCTCTTGGAGCAGGAGGCCTTGCAGGGTCCCCAAGACTCATTTCTGGCAGAGTTTGGGGGAGAGAAAGAAAGACTTTTGCTGCTTTCCTTGCGTGCAGCCAAAAGCAGAAAAAGAAAGAAGCGGAAAGAAGCAGCCAGTAGCCAGGCAAGGCGAGTGGGGCAAGTTCCCCCCACCAACCTTTTCTCCCTCCCCTCACTACCTCGTGTTGTGCGCAGTGCAAGCGATGCAAGCCTCGTGCTCCAGATGGCCATGTGGGCAGTGCAGCCTTGTGTTCCCACGCAGCCTGGATTGTTTTGGGGGGGACATTTCTCTGCAGACCACCAAAATTTTCTTGTAGACTGCAAGATTGCTCAGCTTGTCACTCGTGCCTCCATTCAAAATCCAAGAAAGAACCCCCTCAACTCCATTGTTGTAGAAAAAATGTACTTTTACTGAGTTTGAAGTGATAGCAATGAAAGCAAGCAAGATCTGAGGCAAATAGGCATGGAAATTACATATTGAAAGTTATCCCAAGTTCCCTCCCCCAAGGGTCCAGACTGGACATCCACTCTGTGCTTATGTTGTGGTTCGCTGGCAGCAGGTAAAAAGAGCGAGGACTCAGAGGAGGGGCCTGCGTGGGATGCAGGGGTGGGGCCAGGACCACCAGGGAGTGGAGTGCTGTCTTTGGAGATGGTGGAGGCTGGCAGCAGCGATGAAGAGGCCCCCCAGGAGCCTGTGTCCAGTGCACATGCACACAGGGCTGCTCAAAGGAAAGAGCAGCTGCAGCAGCATGGGCGACTCGGGAGTAAGGCTGGAAGGTAATGGCCCCTCCCTGAGAAGATAAAAGCCAGCTGAGAAACCGGAGTTCTTTGCAGCAGGCAAAAAAGTTTTACACTCAACATTAGGAACATTTGAGTTGGTGTTTGGAGACTCTTTGTGTTGGAGTTATTGCTTAGTAATGTTATCTCTTGTTCTTGGCAGCCTTGCAAAACCTTGCCAAGGCTCTATCTTATCAGAGCTAATTGGTTTGAAGCAGCCTTTTACCCAGGAAGGAACAGGGATTTGAAAAGAAACATTAAAAGGTCGCGGTAGTACTTTTGTCTCATGTTTGCTTCCGTGGAACCAGGTTTGGGTCAGAAGAGCTTATAGTGTCGTGGGGTACATCTTCAGGTGGATATTCCCTCGTCTGATATCCCAAGATGATTGACCTTGGGTCAGCAGTCCATGCAGCTGCGCAGGAAGCAGGAAAGCATTCCCTCCTTTTTAGTTCACACAGAAACCATCTTCACTCTCCAGCAAACTTCCCCTCCCAAATACCAAATTTCCTCTCCCTCCATTTCTATGACAGCCAATAAGAAGCAAGCAGTAGGAAATGTCAAGAAAACATCATGGAAGCTGACAGCTAGTCTTCTTCTATGGTATGTTTTTGAACTGAGATTCCTAAAGTATTTTTAAGCATATCCTGGATTTGTATCTATTCCATATTATTAATAAAGCATGTCTAACAAAATGATTGTTAAAGTTCATATTAACTTTAACTTCATCATACTATGCATCCAAACCTCAGGCTTTGATCTTTTAACTGTAAAGGTTTTTTTGTTTCTTCGCAATACTCATTCTTTCATCCAGACCAAACAAGCAGTGAAATACAATTTCAAATCTGGTAAACCCAATCCTCTTTTCTTTGCATCTTATAACACTTCATATTCAACTTGTGTTTTTTCCCCTTGTCATATAAATTCCACACCTATCCTAGCACTTCTACCCTATGGAGCTGAGCGATTGTTTTGCTGGAAGGGATGAGCTTCTATGGATGTGTAGCACAGACAGTGAAAAAAGAATCTGGCTTGGGAAAAGGTAGGAGGTAGTGTCCAGGTGTGTTTGCAGGATACGGCCAATAGCACTAGCACTTTAACCACTTCATAGTGCTTTACACCCCTCCCTCTCCAAGTGGTCTACAGAGTCAGCATATTGCCCCAGCAATCTGGTTCTTCATTTTACCAACTTCAGAAAGATGGAAAGCTGAGTCAACCTTAAGCCAGTCAGGATTGAAATCCTGGCAGTGGGCAGACTTAGTCTTCAATACTGCATTCTAACCATTCTGCCACAGAGGCTCTGTAGGAAGAAAAAGGGGAAGGGAGGGACAGAGGGACAGAGGGAGAGAGGAAGGAAGGAAGGAAGGAAGGAAGGAAGGAAGGAAGGAAGGAAGGAAGGAAGGAAGCGGGAAAAGCAGGGTGGCAACTTAGATACAGGCATGGAAATGTTTTACAAGTAAATTATGTATGCTAGAGTTGGCTTCATACAGGTCATGCCAATATGTCACTCCTAATAAATTATGTGAAGTTTTTGAAGTTTGGCTCAAGGCTCATGATTTAATGAGAGCGATCGCTGGAATCCTGACAGTGGGAAGGTAGCAATAGCAATAGCACTAGACTCATATACTGCTTCATAGTGGTTTACAGCCCTCTCTACGTGTTTTAAAGAGTCAGTATCTTGCCCCCAACAATCTGGGTCCTCATTTTACTGACCTAGGAAGGATGGAAAGCTGAGTCAAGCTTGAGCCAATCAGAATCAAACTCCCGACAGTCAGCAGAATTAGCCTGCAATACTGCATTCTTACCACTGTGCCACCAGGACTTCAACAAAATCAAGAGAGTGACTGTGGTGGTGCATTGCACATGAAAACATGTATCACTTTGATTGCAACATCATGGTTGTCCTCTTGGCTTTAGTGACCAAATCTTGTAAACACCCCTGGACAGGAGCAGTGAATTCCTCTATCTTCCAATGACACCCATGCTCCTACCTAGACAAATTGAAATGCTGAATAAGGACAAGGTATAGCCCATTGCAAACTGCTCAGTGTCACAATGTTTGAGTCAGGTGGCCGTATCAATTCCATAGCATAACTGAAAAAGCTCCCCTGGGTCAAAGTGCCTTGTTAAGGCTAATTTCATCTATCTCTCACAGCTGTATCAGAGATCTAAATGGCTCTAGACATGTCCTTTTCAGCAATGACCCTCTTTTCTGAAGAAAGTAGATAGCAGACATGGTTTGCTATTGTTTTAATTAAGTTTTTGAAGTTACTTCTGGACAACTTTATCCTCTGCCTTTCTTAATTGAATTGAGGCATAAATTATCATTTGGGTTGCTATTCACAGTTGATGATCGCTAGATAGATAGATAGATGATAGATAGATAGATAGATAGATAGATAGATAGATAGATAGATAGATAGATAGATAGATAGATAAGAGTTGCTTGAGACCGAGTCTATAAACCTAACTTGAGATGACATGAGAATTTATCTACTGGATTTATCAATACACTTCTTTATCTCTATCTATTCATCTCCACCTCCACCTCTATATTGTTTTTCAACCTTATGATTGATGAAGAAAAGTGTAACTTTTAAAGCAAGGCATGAACATTTTGGGAACAACGAAGTCTGTGCCCCCTGAACCAGGAATGTCTAATCAAATGAAAAGAAGGACGGGGGGTGGGTGGGTGCAACAGGAGAACAGTGTTCCAATATCTCAGGGGCTGCCCCAAAGAAGAGCGGGACAATGTAGTCTCCAAAGCACCAGAAGGTAAGGCAAGTAACAACGGATGGAAACGAATCAAGAAGAAAAGCAACCGAGAACTAAGGAGAAATCTCCCAACAGTGAGAGTAAGTAATCAGTGGAACAGCTTGAGCTTCAGAAGTCGTGAGTTTTAAAAAGAGACTGGACGGCCATTTGTCTGGAATGGTACGGGGTCTCCTGCTTGGGCAGGGGATGGACTAGAAGGTCCCTTCCAGCTCTATTTTATATTCATTTCCCTTGCCAGTATGGTTTTATTCTTGGTGTAAAAATCTGTAGTAGCTCTGGCTTATAGGAGTTGAGTGCAGCTCTCAACCAGGAATTAAATGTGATGTCATCCTGGCCAGTCTTCATTTTCAAAACAGTCGGCCACAAAAAAGGAAGAAAAAGCCACTTTCCTCCAAGAGCCAAACTATTTGCGGTGATAGTGACATATTTAAAGAAATCCAATGTTGTCCTCTGCTTTTAGGAGTCAAAGCAGCCACAAGGTTTAATATAGAAAATGCTTAATGTCTTTTTCCCTGATTCTTTCAGAGTTTTTAACCCACCCTTCCCAACCTCTCTCTGGCATATCTGGAGCCTTATTGAGTTACAGTTTCTGCCATATGACTTTTATTACACCCTCGTGCACCTTCACCTCTCCCAAGAAAGACATACTCTTCAGTCGAAATGTAGGGTAATCAAACTCTATTTGACCACTAGATGGGGGGAAGAGGTATGTCGATGTATCTCTTTGGATGCCATCTAGTGCAGAGGTCACCAATTGTTTGGATCTCAGGGACCACTAAACTCATAATTTTAAATCCCGTGAACCACAAAGATGAGTTTTGACTGACGGTGGCTTGCTGACATTGGTGGGAAAGTCAGTCCCATATTCCAGAGCTTCTGTAGTCACAGGACTGGCCACAGGACTGGTCATCCCGGAGCAGCTGCTCCTCCTCCCGGGTGCACCAGCCTGCCATGGACTGGAGGAGCTGCTCCAGGATGACCAAGGGGCCAGTCCTGTGACTACTGCAGTTCTGGAATACGGGACCGACTTTTCCACCAACGTCAGCAAGCCACCCCGGGGTGGATTTCCCTCCCCCGCTGGTGGCTCTACTCAAGGTAAGGTTTGCATTCAGCTGAAGGGTGGGAGCCAGCAGGTGGGCGGGCCATGTGGGTGGTGCAGCCTTGTGTTCCCACTCAGCCTGGATTAATTGCTTTGGGGGGAGTTTTCCCTGCGGACCACCAAAATTTTCTTGTGGACCACCAGTGGTCCCCAGCCCACTGGTCAGCGACCATTGATCTAGTGAATACCTGTATTGCACTATGCAATGAGCTTTATTTTATTTTCATTTATTTGCATGCTATGTTTATGCTGGAATAAGATATGTTTATCCCAGTATAAATTATATTGCACTGTTCTAATCGGTAAGTGACTTGTTACTTTTTGCCTTAGTTGTGTTGCCTTAATTATGTTACATTCAGTTCAGTTCATCTGGCTTATAAATCATGATCTGTACATTATTTGGAATATTTAACAAAGCACGGTTAAAATAAACCCTGACATAGTGCTACTTGCAAACCAGTCATTATCATTAAGACTCATTGAGGTTCAGTAAGTGAATTTATTTGGAATTTTTAGCATGGATGCCTTCATTGCTTTGAATTGTAAACTGCTTTTCTTCCTTGGAAGATCTGATAGTATACATATCTGATGTTAGGTGCTGTGATGACCCAGGGGGTGGCACAAAGGCAACACAGTCACATAAGTAAGAAGAGTCGCTTTAGTACCTCCAACATTCACAGTTTCCTTCTGCACTCAAGATGGCACCAACAATGGCTGCCTCGGTGAAATGCTCTCTAATTGTACAATTAGCACCAAGGCTGTGTGCTTTCTCCACTTCTCTTCTCCCTATATACCAATGACTGCATCTCAAATGATCCATCTGTTAAAATACTGAAGTTTGCAGATGACACAACAGTGATTGGTCTCGTTCGAGACAACGATGAATCTGCATACAGACAGGAGGTTGTACAACTTGCATTGCGGCAGCAATGAATCATGATTCCATAGCTGACAGGTGTCCCCCCCTTGAAAAGTTCATCTCCTATAAGAAAATAAGAAACAAAACACAACCAAGAGTTAATGCGATGTCCTTAACCCCCTCTCCCCACTCCAAGAGGACCCTTTGGTTTGTTGGGGAATTCCTCATGGAATTGGTTAACCAATCTGTCTGCATGTACACCCCAACTTTTTACCCAAGTAGCTTCCAATACAAGGAAACCCTTCCACAATACCAAGTATTGTAATCATCCTCGATGTAATTTTGAATCGAGAATTTTGTTGATTTCATAATGTGTCTCACCCTGTACAATTAAAGGTATACGGGGAGTGATTGGTATTGGTCTTATCATTGATGTAACAGCTGGTTTTAATAAGCTACTATGGAACACTAGGTGAATTTTTCCTAATAGCCGGGGAAGACTTAATTGGACTGTGACTGGATAGATTATTTTTGAAATTGGGAATGGACCTAAGAATTTAGGTCCCAACTTCTTACTAGGAAGTTTAATCGAAGATATTTGGTTGACAAATATACTTTGTCTCCTACTTTAAACGGTGGCTGGAGGGATCTATGTTTGTCCATCTGCTTTTTGTAATCGTTAGCAGCTTCAATCAAAGCTTTTTTCATATCATCCCAACCTTTTTTTAATGAGTTCATCCATTCTGTTACAAACATGGATGCAGGGGGTTCTCTAGGTAATTCTGGCATAGGGACAAATTCCATGCCAGTGTTGATTTGGAATGAAGTCAACCCTGTGCTGCTATGTACTGCATTATTATAAGCAACCTCTGCAAATGGTAATAACTCCATCCAGTTTTCCTGTTGATAATTTACATAGCATCTAATGTATTGTTCCACCATGGCGTTAGCCCTCTCTGCTGCTCCGTTGCATGCCAGATGGAACACTGAGGGATGACCCAATAGACTTTAAAAACTCCCTCCAGAACTTAGTGATAAACTGTACCCCTCTGTCTGATATTATTCTATGTGGTACTCTGTATAGATATGCTTCACAAACAGTTTTGCAAGCTTTTTTTGCAGATGGAAGTCCTTTACAAGCTGTAAAGTGGGCCTGCTTAGAGAATAAGTCAATAACAGTCCAAACGATTGTATTCCCTCCACTCTCAGGTAATTCAATGATAAAGTCCATTGCAATTTCTTCCCACGGTTGTGTTGGCTCAGCTCCTTGTTGGAGGAGGCCAGGGCTTTCCCCAATTCTGTGTTTCATCGTGGCACAAATTGAGCAGCTTTTCACATAGTCCTCCACATCAGGTTTCATTTTTGGCCACCAGAACTGTCTTCTGACTAAATGTAGGGTTTTTAAGAATCCAAAGTGTCCTCCCAATCGTGAGTCGTGGCTACGCTTTAGTACCATTAGCCTTAGATTTGCGAGTACATAAAGTTTACTCCCCTTCCAAGCCAGTCCCTCATTCATTGTCAATTCAGTTTGATGCTTCAGGAACCAGGGATCGGTCAACAGGGCTACTTTCAACTCAGTTGTCAGTTTGTCTTCCAGGCATCTGGGGTTGCAGTTGGGTTGGCTTTGAGTGGTTACTTGGCCTGCCGATTGAGCTTCTGATATCATAGTCTGCACTATTTCCTCCCAGCGACTGTCAAATTTGGGTTTCCTTGACAGGGCGTCCGCCAATATGTTTTCCTCTCTGGGGATATATTGTATTTCATGTTGAAGTTGAACCACTTGAAATATTGAGCCCAGCGGACTTGTTTTGGTGATAGCTTCCCAGGCGTCTTTAAAGCCTCGAGGTTTTTGTGATTAGTCCAGACCTCAAATGGCTCTTTCACCCCTTCTAGGAAATGCCTCCAAGTCAACAAAGCCCATCGTACTGCAAATGCTTCCTTCTCCCATCTTTGCTCTGTATCTGTAAGCTTTTTGGACACATAAGCTCAAGGCATCAGTTGGTTCTGAGAGTCTTTTTGGAGAAGAATGGCCACGACTGCCACATCACTGCATCAGCTTGGACTATGAAAGGTCTGGTTGGGTCTGAGTGCTGGAGAATGGGCTCAGCTGCAAAGAGGCATTTTAAGGTTTCAAAAGCTTTCTGACAGTCCATGGTCCAAGCAAGGGGTTGACTGGGCTTGAGGTTGGTGGGGGAAGGCCCCATTTTTAATAACTCTGTCAAAGGGAGGGCAACCTCAGCAAAAGAAGGAATGAATTGTCTATAGAAATTGGCAAAACCCAAAAAGCTCTGAAGGTGCTTTCGCATTTTGGGGGGTTGCCAGTCCAGCATGGCTTTCATTTTACCAGGGGGTAAATCCTTGGAACTACTATAAAACATATGACTTCACGGTGAGCACCCATTTCCAGTTTGATTAACTCTGTCATTTGGGTGGCTGGGATCCCCCCAATTAATGTCCCATCCACTTGCTCAAATCTGATTGGACGTTTAAGGGGTTTTGTCTTTATTCCCAATTGTTCAATGACGGGGAGCCCAATAAGGCATCTAGAGCATCCGGTATCTATGACAGCTTCTAACTCCCCTGTTTCCCCTGTGTCAGGCACTACTAACTTCACTTTGACAGTACAAGGTGTGATGGGTGCGCTCACCATAGGGTCGTCTTTGTTAGTAGCTTCTCTGGGGACGGTGTGTTGGGTTGGAAGTTTGTTGCTCCCTTCTACATGGAGAGGACATTCTTGCAAAGTGGCCAGTATTGGGAGGCTTCCCTAGAATTTTTCGACCCCTGGTGGCTGTATTAGACCTTGGCTGTGGAGCTTGTGGAACAGGTGCAGGGGCCAGACAGCCGGCTGCTCTATGGCCATTCTGGCCACAACGATAACATTTTATCATTCTGGTGAGTCAGGTGGGAGCAGCTTCAGCAGGTCTGGTCTGCAGTTGTCTGTCCACAGCTCTCCTAGGAGGGCCTTCGGATAGGGGTCTTTTTTGTTGATTGATGTCATGGTCTAATTTGAGGGCGGTTGTATACCATGCTTGCAATGTCTCGGGAATCCCCCCTAATACTGCAGGCCTATTTTACTTCTGGGTCAATGGCATTTTTAAAATAGTGCAAGACGATTTTTTCAGGCCAGGCCAGGAGGTGGCTTGCTATCCTTCTAAAGTCCCATAAAAAGTCTGATAAGGGTCGCTTGCCCTGTTTCATTTCCATTAATTTGTCCTCATTTTCTGCCACTCTGTCTGGATTTTCAAATCAGAATCTCAACAAATGAATAAAAGCATAGATATCCTGCAGCTCTGGGGCCTGTTCGTAGTGCAGTTGGGCCACCCAGTCAGAAGCATCCCCCTCATTCATTCCATCTGTTATTACAGTAACCAGATCTTGTTCTGTTGCATATTGGCCTCCTAGTTGGTCTATCTGAGACCAGGTTCGAGTGAGGAAATAAGCGAAATGTTCATGGTGTCTGTCAAAAGTGGCCTTGAACTGTGGCCTTGAACTGCATCTGGTCCGGTCTGGGGGGTGGTATCACCCTGGCAACCGCAGGCTGAGCTGGAATGAAAGGGGCCTGATGAGGCATTTATCCACTTGGGAAGGGTCTTCTGAGGCCTGGCTGGGTTGGGGCTCTCTGGAAGAAGGGCCTCTGCAGGGTTGCTCCGAGTGGGGGCTGATCAGGAGCTTGCCAGGAAGAGGCCGGTTGTTGCCTTATTCCCTGCATGAGGAAAGGGGGTGGTGGCTGCCTCCTGCTGCCTGTGCAGATCCCTTTGTTGGGAAGGGGTCGCTGATTCTCTCTGTGAGGCCAGGGCACTGCTGGCGCTGGCATCCACTGGTACTGGACCCACCCTTGACCAGGATAAAATCCCCACCCTGGAGGGATACTTTCTGCAGGGGGTAAATTTCCTTCTGAGTGTCGTGGGGGGGAGGACTTGGAGATGAAACATACCTGTTGTAGTCTGCGTCTCTCATCTCTCCCTTGAAATGCGATCCTGCTGGCCTGGGCTGTTATCCTGGCCATCTCCAACTGACACCACTCTTTCCTCCTTAACTTGGGAAAACTTTACACCTTAAGTTGCTGGAATGGCTCTGATAATCCTGCTAATGATCGACTTCGAGACGTAATCCTCTGGCCCTCTGATGTTATTGGAGCTCCACCCCTCCAATCTGCCTCCTTTGCAGTACGTAAAGGGCTTGAGGAAAAGATTTCCCCAGGCAGCTTTTTCTCCAGTCTCGTCTGACAACTTCCCCATGAGTCTGCTCCTTCAGGCCAGGCTCCTAAATCTCGTCTCTCTTCCACATGCCTCAAGGCCTGCATCATCTCCTCCAAAGCGGGGCTGGGGGATTCAAATTCCAGTGCCCTCCCCCAAGACCCTTCTGTCTCACCCCCAGTATTGACCGGTTCTTCGGACTGCTCCGCTCCTGGAATAAAACCTGGGGTTCAGCAACCCCTGCTAGCTCCTTCTTGGGAGTGCTGAAAGTTGTTAGAGTTTTGGAATATTGTCAGCGAAAATCCATTCCTGTCAGTAACTCCAAGACAACCATAATCTCAAAATACTTTTATTAGAACAGAACCTGGCACATTCTGTGGAATTCCAAAACTAAAAGTTTCCCCCGGACTTCCCACACTGTCCCAACCTACAAACCATCCCCTTTTTTCTCATCATCACATCACATGAACCAATCCCAAAGTAAGTTCTAATTCTTTCTGCGCCATACTCTTCAACCTTGAACTATCAAAAGTATTATATTTTGTCTACTAAGAGCTACTCAATTAACATCACCCCCTCCCACTTTCTCCAGCTATGTGGCAGCAATTAACCAATTAACCAATCCATCATCTTCCACTTAGAGACAAACAACAAACAACCTACTCTCCAATAAACAATTTGGTTTAAAAAAAAACTATCCTGTAATCTGCAACTCTTACACTGCAAAAACATATGGACTACACAACTTGATCAGGGCAAAACAATAGATGCAATCTACATAGACTTCTGTAAAGCCTTTGATTCAGTGGTACATGACAAACTACTCCTAAAAATAAAATCCTATGGTATCTCTGGACAACTGCATAACTGGATAGAAGCATTCCTGTCAAACAGACAACAAATGGTCCAAATTGGGAGCGTCCTATCTAATTCTGTACCTGTCAATAGTGGTGTCCCCCAAGGCAGTGTTCTAGGACCAACTCTCTTCATACTCTACATAAATGACCTCTGTGATCATATTAAGAGCAACTGCGTTCTTTTCGCTGATGATGTAAAGCTGTTCAATACCACAGACAATACTGCTACCCTTCAAAAAGATCTTGACTGTGTATCAGAATGGTCAAACAAATGGCAACTTCAAATCTCAACAAATAAATGCTCTGTCTTACATATTGGCAAAAAAAAATCCGAAAATAAAATACAAGCTGAATAGTCAAGATCTTGTTGATGATCCAAGCTCTGTAAAGGACCTTGGAATACTCATCTCTAATGATCTAAGTGCTAGAGCCCACTGCAACTACATAGCCAAAAAGGCATTAAGAGTTGTTAACCTAATCTTACGTAGCTTTTTCTCTGGTAATATCACACTACTAACTAGAGCATACAAAACATTTGCTAGACCAATACTCGAATACAGCTCATCAGTCTGGAACCCACATCACGTATCTGATATTAGCACAATTGAGAAAGTCCAGAAATATTTCACAAGAAGAGTTCTTCACTCCTCTACTCGTTGTAGAATACCTTATGCCACCAGACTTGAAATTCTAGAACTAGAAAACCTTGAATTACGCCGTCTTCGGTCTGATTTAAGCATGGTATATAAAATCATACATTGCAATGTCCTACCTGTCAATGAATACTTCAGCTTCAACCATAACAACACAAGAGCACACAACAGATACAAACTCAAGGTTAACCGCACCAAGCTTGATTGCAGGAAATACGACTTCAGCAACAGAGTGGTCAATGTCTGGAATACTCTACCCGACTCTATAGTTTCTTCGCCAAACCCCAAAAACTTTAACCTTAGACTGTCTACTATTGACCTCACCCCTTTCCTAAGAGGTCTGTAGGGGGCGTGCATAAGCGCACCAACGTGCCTACCGTCCCTGTCCTATTGTTTCTTTTATTTTTCTTTTATTTTTCTTATATGTACCCATTTTATGTATTCATAACTATGTATACACTTATACTTATTATCTTGTAAACAATTGACAAATAAAATAAATAAATAAATAAATAAATAAAATGAATCATGATTCCATAGCTAACAATGATCTTTCTGTGCCAACTCAGAAAGCTCAACCTGCCCAAGGAGCTGCTGATACAGTTCTACAGAGGAATTATTGGGTCTGTCATCTGCACCTCTATAACTGTCTGGTTTGGTTCTGCAACCCAATAGGACAGACACAGACTTCAGGGGATAATTAGCACTGAAGAAAAAACAATTACTACCAACCTCTCTTCCATTGAGGATCTGTATACTGCACGTGTCAAAAAGAGGGCTGTGAAAGTATCTACATACCCCTCACATCCCGGACATAAACTGTTTCAACTCCTTCTCTCAAAACAATGCTAAAGAACACTGCCCACCAGAACAACTAGACACGAGAACATTTTTTTCTCAAATGCCATCACTCCTCTAAACAAATAATTCCCTCAACACTGTCCAACTATTTACAAAGTCTGCACTACTATTACTATTAAATCTTCTTATCACTGCTTATCACCCATCCCCTCCCACTTGTGACTGTATGAGTGTAACTTTGTCGCTTTATATTGACTGTTTCCTAGTATGATTTGATTGCTTATTGTACCCCATGACTATTATTATGTGTTGTACCTTATGATTCTTGACAAATGTATCTTTTCTTTTATGTATACTGAGAGAATTTGCACCAAGACAAATTCCTTGTATGTCCAATCACATTTGGCCAATAAAGAATTCTAATTCTAATTCTAAAATACCCGAGAATACTTTTTGCACCCATCCAATGCAATTGTATTGGTGCAGCAGTAAAGCAACTCAAAATGCTTACTGCACAAGCTATGTCTGGTCTGGACCACTGTGACAGTTATAACAGGCTCCCTATTGCTGACTGATATGTCTCCTGATCACAGGCTTCACTTTCATCCTCACCCAAACTGTTATGAAAATCTGTACTCATAGGTGTTGGAGTAGTATTACAATCTTTCATGTTATATCTCTCCAACAACTGTTCAATTTACCTTTGTTGACTGAGAATATAACCACTTTTCTCAGTTCTTTGTATTTCCACACCGAGATATTTTTTTATTTCTCCCAAACTCTTTAATTCAAATTTCTTCTCCAACTTATTAGCAAATTCTATCTGTGATACATCTTTGCAATGAAGCAAAGATCATCCACAAATGCTAATAGTTGACAATCCCCATCTTGTAACTTTCCAGTGTATATGCAACCATCAGCCTTGCAATTCTTGAACCCAAGACCTTTTAATGCCTTATCTGGACGTATATTCCAATTCCTGGCTGATTCCTGCTTCAGCTCATAAATGGCCTTGTTCAATTTATGCACCATGTTAGGCCTTTTACTTCCATACCCTGGTGCTTCAACCCTGTAAATTTCTTCCTCTAATTCTGCATTGAGGAATGCAGTGTTGATGTCAAAATGCCAGATTTTATGGCCATGTGCCACTGCCAACACTAGTGCCAGCCTGATGCTTTCACTCTTTAGAGTTGGCGCAAATACCTCATCATAGTGCACATTTTTTTGTCTGTGAAAATCCTTGTGCCACTAACTATGCTTTATATTGTATCTCATTGTTGGGCAGCCCTTTCTTCTTGTATATCCACTTGCACCCTACAGCTTTGCTACCCTGTGGCAAAGTCATATAGACGTGAACACTTCATGTTCTCCCATGGATTTCATTTCCTTGTCCATGGCTTCTTTCTACTTGTTCAATTTTAGGTAATGCCAATACTTCCTTATAGTTCCTTGGCTCAAACCATACATTACACACTTTAATTTTACTAGCAGAATATACCATTTTTACATTCAAGTCCAGAAAACACACCGATGACTGATTCAGCAGGATCATTAACTTCTTTATAAATATAGTAAGATGAGTAAACTTTACAATATCATTTGTAGATTCTTTCAACATAACATAAGCAAAAAACACAAGCAGCAGCTCAAAGGGCTCAGAACAGAACTGCTTCAGTTTCAATTTTCAGCAAAGCACATGGAGCCAAACTACACCCAAGCTGTCACTTCCCATTGGCTGGTCTGTTGTCTTGCTTACTCACTTGCTGACTTTGTTAACCATGTCTCTGCCAACCTTAGAGAGGTACATTCTAGATCCTAGGACCGTGATGGAGAACCTATGGCACATGTGCCAGAAGTGGCACGCAGAGCCATCTCTCCAGGCAAGGCAGCCATCGCCCATTACTCTTCCAGGTTCCAGCGTGTCAGCCAGCTGGACTTCACATATGAATGTGCACCAAAAACCAGAAGAGCAGCTGCCCAGTGTGCATGTGTGTGCTGGGAAGGTGATCTTCCAGTTCCCAGTGCGCACATGCGCACTGGCCACCTGGTCTTTCGGTTTCTGGAATACATGTGTGTGCGAAGACTCGTTGGCCAATGTGCATGCGTGCCAGAAATCAGAGTATCATCAGAGCTGCCAGCCAGGTGCCCCAGACCGTGGACACACATTGCTGAATGTGAAGCCCACTCAGGTGGGGAGGAAGGGAAGCCCCATCCTGCCTGTCCTGGCTGGCAGCTCTGCTCCTCTTGCTCCTCCGGGTTCTGGCGTGCTGGCCAGCTCAGACATGGGGCAATTGACTGCCCAGCTAGCAAATGCTGCCCTGCCTACTACTCCTGCCGCTGCCAGGTGCCAAGAGGGCAGCAGTGGTTCACATGTGCAGCCCCGCCTCCCAGAACAGCAGCAATGGCAGCCACAACAGGGTGAAAGGCAGGAGCAAGAACCGCTGCTGCTGGGGTCGAGGGGGTGGCGGTGGTTCAAACATGCAGCCCTGCTGCCCCAGAAGAGCAGCAGCAGCAGGCATAGGGCGAAAGGCAGGAGCGAGAACCGCTGCTGCTGGGCTGAGGGCATGGTGGTGGTTCACCCCAGAAGAGCCGTGGTGGCAGGCCGTGGCGAAAGGCAGGAGCGAGAATCCCCACTGCCAGGGCCAAGGGGGAGTTGGCAGTTCTCGCCCCTCTCTTTTGCCCTTTTGTGGCTGCCACTGCTGCTCTTCTGGGGCAGCAAGGCTGTGGAAAGCTGACTCCACGTGGGAGGATCACCAGTTTGGCACTGGGGTAAGAGGTGTGCTGGCTAGGAAGCAGCTGTGCTCCTTTGGCAGAAGTGGTGGTGGTGGTGGTGGGTTTCTGCTGGCTTGTTCTTGGTGGCAGGTTGGAGAGGAGCCACCGTTGGGGTGAAGCTCTCCCACCTGCTCGCCCCCAAACCCAATCCCTGGGAACGCCAATGCCCCTTCCCTCCGAGGCCGGGAAGGTACTCCGGTGTTCCAGCAGGGGGAGCCGGCATTCTCTCCCCGTCCAGGGCTGTGGAACCAGGTTGTCGGTGGAGAGATCCTGCCATCCTGATGGGGAGGCACGAAGACCCCTGAAAGATCCTTGACTTAGGACCACAGTTGAGCCCCAAATTTCTGTTGCTAAGTGAGAAATTTGTTAAGTGAGTTTGGTCCCATTGTATGACTTTTCTTGTTAAGTGAATCACTGCAGTGGTTAAATTAGTAACATGGTTATTAAATGAATCTGGCTTCCCCATTGACTGTGCTCGTCAGAAGGTCACAAAATGGGATCATGTGACCCCAGGACATTGCAACTTTCATAAATATGAGCCAAGCGCCTGAATTTTGATCACATGAGGATACTGCAATGGTCATAAGTCACTTTTTCAGCGCTAGCATAACTTTGAATGATCACTAAGTGAACTGTTGTCCGTCAAGGTCTCCCTGTATGCATTCAGAAGTGCATTCAAATTAAGTGGGATTCTTTTACAGCTTCACCTTCTTGGAGGTATTTGGCAAGAAGACTTTTCCTGCCCATACAATTGCAGCACATTTCTTTCTCTCTTCTTAGCCACAGCTTGCCTGAGCATCTTTTGGTATCTTTTGGTATGAAATCCGGGCTTTTGTCGCCCTGCATTAGACAAACTGTCACTTTTGATCAGGCTGCCTGGTCTCCAACCCAAAGTAATTGAGCACAGCAGGGTAGCTAGAATGAAACTGAAATGTGAGAATGCTCTTTGCTCTCTCATGCTGAAAAAGTCCTGAGAGGAATGATGATGACATCTGTGGAAACATCGGGGCCCAACCATCCCCTCTTGATTGGAACCTGACATTGGTCCAATCAGTTCAAAGATGATTCAGAAAAATTTCTAATCAGGAGGAATATCTTGATTTGGCAAATCAAATTGAGCTGTTGAATTGGATTTACCTGTTTATCCAATTATCAGCTATCTAGATTGCTGAAATAATCCTACGGGCATCTGAGCCCATAGGAAGAATGGGAGTGTGGAAAATGTCTCAGAAGAGACCTGCCCTCGTGTCTTCCGCTGCAAAAGGGAGCGGGGAGAAGTCCACTTTCAGACTTGGGACATATACGGGAGAATAGCAATAGCACTTAGATTTTTTTGCCACTTCACAGGGCTTCACCCCACTCTCTGAGCGGTTTACAATGTCAGCATCTTGCCCCCCAACAACCTGAATCCTCATTTTACTGACCTCGGAAGGATGGGAGGCCAGGGTGGGCTGCTGGGGGTTTGCAGGGGTTTGGAAGAGCCCCTAGCTAAGATTCTGTGCAGTTCAGAGAACCCCCAAACACCACTCCTGGCTGGCCTCTCCCACTCCTCCCCTCCCCACCCAGGGGTTCCCCACATTTTGGATGCAGATAAGTTCAGGGCATGCACAGAGGCTTCGAGGGGGCAAAAAAATGGATCTCCTGGAAATTTGGGAAGGCAGAAATGGGCCCATTTCCAGCTTCCAGAGAGCCTCCAGAACCCAGGGAGGCCATTTTCGCCCTCCTGGAAGCTCAAGAAAAGCCCCCGGAGCCCAGGGAGGGCAAAAATGCCCCCCCTGCCCCCGCTGTGGTGCAGGAGGCTGACTAGGCTACATCCACCATGGTCACACCCATCCAGCCACTGGGCAGAGAACCCTTTGCTAAAATTTTTGAAGCCCATCCCTGACGGAAGGATGAGTCATCCTTGAGCTGGTCAGGATTGAACTCCAGACTCTGTGCAGAGTTAGCCTGAAGTGCTGACAGTTGCATCACCAGCAGAGGTGGGATTCAGCAGGTTCTGACCAGCAGGTTCAGGAGAACCGGTAGCGGAAATTTTGAATAGTTCGGAGAACCGGCCAATCCCGCCTCTGACTGGAGATTTTACAGTCTCCTTCCCCTGCCATGCCCACCAAGCCACGCCCACAGAACCAGTATTAAAAATGTTTGAATCTCACCACTGATCACCAGGTCTCCAGTCTCTATGTACCCAACTTTGACCTTCTGAAGGAAAGACTAGATAGAAATCTAATACTGGTGCATACAATTGGTTTATGATATCTTCAGTGCCTCTTTTTGGATTGAAGAAAAGTTCTCTAAAGAAGCAGTAACCATTGTGTGATCGATGCCACCGAAGTTACTTTTTTACATGTTCATTTTCTAAGTTGTTTCAATAACGTTTTATAAATCTTAGCAATAATATGTTCATTGTTACCACATAATGAAAGTTCTAATTCATTTTTAACAAAATCAAATCCATAGCGCTTTTTATCCACTTTAAACCTTTCTGTAAGCCCTATTTCAGAAATCCGGAAACTCAGTCAACAAACACATTTACTCACAGGTTTGGTGAAAAGTAGTTTATTGTAGATTGTTTCTTTCCAGTGGGCAAACCACAGCAATCCCGAGCAAAGCCAGCGCTGAGAGTGAACGCCTCCCAGTGCCTTTTATGCCCCATCCCCTTCCCATTCCCAAACTAGCATCCGCCTAACTAATTAACCCCACGTGCTGCCGCCCTGCAATCCTAATTGCATCTATATCTGATGCCCAGAACACACCTAACCTCGAAGTGCTGACTCATAAGCCAAAGAAAAGGAAACCACAATAAGATGAGTCGTTCCCCCGATCGCTGGAATGCAATACAATCCTTACGCCCTGCAATTAAAGATAGTTCGTCAGGAACTTGCAATGGATCCACCTCGTTACACGCTGTAACTGGAACAGCCAACAGTCCCGGGTTGTTTCAGCCAGGGGAACAGCTAGTCAGGTAGGAGGCACAGATTCGGAGACTCATCTCCCGCTCCCTATTAGGTGGCTGGCAATGTGTCGGGGACAATCCGTGAAGCCTGACACTTTCATTCAATTGCTGATAAATAAACCAATGGCAAGCATAACCTTCTGGTTCAAGTTTTTCCAGAATTGAAAGATAAAATTTTACCATATGTCAACCAATCTGGCTTTGCCACCATTTCTTTTCTAAAAAGACAGCACTTCAGAGGGTTAACGGCATTGCCCAGAAGATCGTTGGTTGCCCTCTCCCCTCTTTGGAAGAGCTTTATAGCTCCCGCTGCCTTAAGAAAGTTCAAAACATCCTCAAAGATCCATCTCATCCTGGGAACCCTTTTTTTGAACTATTACCATCTGGCAGACGGTACAGGAGAATAAAAACAAGGACAAATGGGTTGAAAAACAGCTTCTATCCCAGGGCAGGAGCTCTTTTGAGTTCTACTGTATATTAGTGCAATATCAGGGGCTTTCAATTCAATGCATAGAATGTGAAAGAGGTGTGTCTGTGTTTATTTTCATTGTTATAATGTACATTGAAGATGGTATTTAATTTCATTGTACAAGGTGCAATCACAATAAAGTAAACTAAACTAAAAAAGCTCTCTGTGACAGCATCCAGAGAGGTCTTTGCAGAGAGTCTTGTTTCATATTTATTCCAAACTCTTAGTATGGCACATCTAACAAAATGGTTATTAAAATCAACATTTACTTTTGCCATACCATAAGTAGCTGTTGTGACTAGGAGGTTTGAGCTGCTATGTCAGAAGACACAGGCTCGAGTGATGCGGAAGATTTGGCATTGGGATTTGAGTGTGCTTTGATAGGAGATACAGACGTGAGCCAAGAGGAAGCTAGGGCATTGGGGTTTGAACCTGCTTTGCTGGAAGTTTCGGAATCCTCATCCTCTCCAGAACCTTCCTCATTAGTTATACCTCAGGTGTCACAGATAAGCAGGAGAACGTGCCGGAGTCCTTGGATGAAGATCAACCGAAGAATGTTGGTTTGATGAAAGGAACAGACGTAAGCAGAAACGTCAAGCACAAACTGGAAGGAGACGTCGAATCAGGGACTGAGGAAAGAGACTGACACGTCCCTCAGGGAATATAAGGAGGCGTGTTAGCTTTGAATCCCTGTTTGGGTCAAACTTGTTAATTTGCGTCTGCAGTTTGGACAAAGTATTCTGTTTGCCGTTCGTCTCTGATTTATAGTTCTGTCCGTTATCAGAATTTGCAGACAGCTTCTGGGAAATCTGCCAACGACGAATTCAGCCAAAGGAAAGTTAACTCTGTTGTTCCTGATATTGTCTGTTCGTGTTTTTTCCTTTGGACATTTAGACTCTCACCTCGTGGCCACAGGTGAGACAGAACAAGTAGCCATGCCATCCAAACCTTAATTCATGTCCCTCTAATTCAAGTAACCTCTTATTTTGTAAATTCACCCATTCTTTTGCCCGGGTCAAACAGCATGCATCAAAATACCATTTCATTTCTGGTAGGCCCAACCCCTCTTTTTCCTTGGCATCTTGCAATAGCTTATATCTAATTCTTGATTTTTTTTTTTCTCTTGCCGTATAAACTTAGAAATATCCTTCTGCCATTGTTTAAATGGGTTATCAGTTGTAAATATTGGTAATCCCTGAAATAAAAAAAGCATCTTTGGTAAAATATTAATCTTAATTACAGAGATTCTTCCCAGTAATGATAAAGGCAATTTATCCCATCTTTGTAAATCTTATTTAATATCCCTTCAAAGAGGAACATAGTTATTTTCAAATAGTTTTATGTTTGTATTTGTCAACTTAACTCCTAAGTATTTCACCTTTTTCTCAACCCTAAAACCCAACTTTTTATTCAATATATCACTATTCTGAGAAGATATATTCTTAGTCAACATTGTTTTCCGTTTGTTCTGCTATTCTAGCAGAAAGACTAAAGAAAAATTTACACGTATATGTACATGAAGACTATGCAGGCTTTCTGCCGAAAAGACAGCTAAGTGATAACATGAGAACTGACTTAAATATTATTGAATATTTACAATATCATAATGAGAAACAGGCTGCTTTAATTTTTTAAGATGCAGAGAAGGCCTTTGACAACCTGAACTGGGGCTTCATGTTTAAAGTGCTGGAAGAAATGGATTTTGGAGTGAATTTTATTCCAGGACTTAAAGCGATTTATATGACACAAAGGCAAAAATGGTCATAAATTGTAACTTAACTAATTCATGTAAAATTCAAAAAGATACAAGACAAGGATGCCCCTTGTTCCCACTGCTGTTTATTTGGTTTTGGAAGTCTTAAATAGAGATATTAGACACGATGAGGGGGTATAAGTGTTGAGAAAAAAGATTACAAATTATTTATATGTTATAAATTGAGAGCTTTACTGATGATTTAGTTATATTTTTACAAGATTCAAAAAATAATATAGAACACCTGATGAGGAAACTGAAATGAGTTTGGGGCTTTGGCAGGTTTCAAAATAAACAAACAGGGTGGGATTCAATTTTTTTAACAACCTGTTCTATGGGCGTGGCTTAGTTCGTGGATGTGGCTTGGTGGTCATGTGACTGGGTGGGCATGGCCAACTCATCACTCACGTCAAGGAGCGCTTCTCCTCGCCTGGCCTCTTATGACAGTGGGGATGCTGCAATGGTTATAAATGTGAAAAATGGTCATAAGTCACTTTTTTCAGTGCCATTGTAACTTTGAATGGTCACTAAATGAACTCTTGTAAGTTAAGGATTACCTGTACAAAAATACAAAAGCTTCTTTGCTTGCAAAAAGCTGCCCTAAATACCAATCATTAGATTAAAAATACCTGCAAGCTGGAGTTACAAATCAGGCAGGGTGCCAGAGCACCTTGAGGAATGAAAATAGTTAAAATGCAGTGATAACTATCAAGCAGCCATCTCTTGATCATAAAGTGAAACTCTTTAGCAGAGAGGTCATTTAAGTAATCCAGAAAGAGCACACCCAGGAGAAGCAATCCTTAGATCCATCCACACCACTTAAAGATACCAGCTGGTCTCACTCATCTCACAAGATATCCTAAGGAAATCACCCAGATTTAAGGAAAGGTCACATGCCCCCCAGAAAGGCAGCTTGCATCCTGCCTCTTGGAAGTACACCCCAAAAGGACAATGCCAGATACCATTAAAGCAGTGAATGAAGACCCCCTCCGCAGACAGAAAAATAAACTATGAGGCAGGAAAAAATTCAAACACAATACAAATAATTAAATCACAAGAGTACCTGTTGCTTGTTAAACCAATTACCAGAACAAATAGACACAGGAACTAGCAGATTTCTCAAACCAGTTTCTTTTCAGGAACAGAGATTAATCTTTTTCCTTCCAAGCTGTGGTGGTCTGGCACTTATTTATTAAGAAAGAAATCAAAAGTACAGAATCAATAACAAATGACCTCAACCGAATGAGAATATGCAGCTGTGGAAAGTCCCATGAGAATATACACGCACGAAAGGTCCCATGGGAATGGCTCGGCTGTGCACCATGAACTTTCACCTATATTCCTGGTCCTTCTAAGCTTTGCAGATCAAAACAGGATGAAACACCCATTGCAAAGGCAAATACTGCCCCCACCAGGAGTGTTTGCAAACCCTAGATCTATGCAAAATAGCTGTACAAAGGATTTACAGAAAATGATGAATATATTACCACATTCCCTCCTTTTTTATTTATTCAAAGATGGGGGTGTTTTAGTGGCATAATACACAGTTCCCTCGCGACTTGGTCCCATTCGCTGAAAGGCTGAGGTACACATTTGAAATAGATTAGGAATACATTGAATACAGCAACATAACATAATAAGTATAACAACAATTATCACAACTAATTGAAGCAATAAACGTAACCATGAGCTGTCAGGAAGCCAATCCCATAGCAAAGCCCAAAGTGACTTATTGAAGCCATCTTTTCCTGCTTCGTGTTCAGCTATACGGTCTTCCATATCGTGGACAGTTCTTGTAATGTTAGGCTCATAATTATGTATAAAACACAACAATGTGAATGAATTAAGGCACAAACTCCTCCTTTGGCAGCTAACATTATGTCTAGAGCATATCGATTTTGTAAAGTAACTTGGCGAATTTCAGACACTTCTTCATTCAACATCTTAATGCTTCTAATAGTATTATTAAACATAGCAACAGTAAAATTATTTAAAATATGAATATCTCTATAGTTCATAGCTATTCCCAAAGGTGGGAAAGAGAGTCTGTATAAGGTAACATAGGCAACTCCAATTGACACCGATATTGTCCATAGTCTGAAACAGAAACATTAAACAGGATCAGAGTTGTTGCACAGGCTGAAGATATAATATCCTTATCAGGTCCCGAGTAAAGAATGTCTTGATCTTTATGCCAGGACCAATATGCTGGAAAAATCAAAGGATGCCGCTGTTTGCAGATCAATTTAGTCCGATTTCCTCAAAGGAACCTGCTGCATACAAGTTGGTAACCTCAGATAAGCAGTCATCTTTTCCCAGCCTTCTGGCCGCGCCTGGACTGCGGCATCAAGAGAATCAGGAACCACAGAGTGCGGAATCAGGAACCACAGAAATGCCATCCTGCTCCTCCGAAACCTCCTTCACTGGCACCTGCGAAGCGCCTGCGAATGATCAGGCCGAATGCACCGACCAGGAACCCAACGAATTTGACCAAGATGTTCGACTGCTGCATAACCACGTCCTCACGTAATCAGCTCAGCGGGAACCCATGCCGGATCCGGAAGGAATGCTGCACCAACACCGAGACCTCACTGCATCTGTAGAAGGAGAAGAAAAATGCCTGCTGGCCGCACTTTCGCAGAGGTTACCAGACAAATTTAAAAAATTTAAAGTATATAAAGCTAGATTCAAATGATCTTGAATTGCCGGAAGCCCCAGGAGCTTCCCTCCTTTTTTATTTAATTTAGCTAACATGTTCTTGAGCGTGCCATTATGACGCTCCACAATAGCCTGTCCTGTGGAATTGTATGGAATCCCAAATTTATGTTCCACGGACCACTGTTTGCAAAACTGATCAAAGACTGTGCTCCGATAAGCTGCACCATTGTCTGTTTTTAAAGTTTGAGGCATACCAGCAACTGAAAATGTCTTAATGCAATGATTAATGACATGTTTAACCGCCTCACCCCTTTGAGGGATAGCCATTAGAAATCCTGAATAAGTATCCACAGTCACATGTATATACTTCCAGGGTGCAAATGGTGGATATTGAGTAACATCCATTTGCCAAATCATTGAAGGTTTCAACCCCCTGGGGTTGACTCCCATAGGGATAGCCGTGCCCTTCTTTGAACAAGTTGGACATTGTTGAATTATGGCAGCAGCTTCTGCAGCAGTAAGTTTGAATTGGTGTGCCAACGCTTTAGCGTTTTGATGAAAATAACTATGGCTGTCCCATGGCTGAACAGTGAGAACTGAAGTTACAGCACTGTCAGCTTTGGCATTACCTTGTGATAAAATTCCAGGCAAATTACTATGACTACGAATATGAGCAACAAAACACACATTCACACGCTGCTCCAAACATCCTTGCAACAACAAAAGCAATCTTAAAATATTAGGTGATATTCCAGGAGACAAATAAGAACCTGCTACAAAGGGTAACAAATTATATACATACAAAGAATCCACTATTAGATTAAAATCCTGATTTTCAAAATTTTGAAAAGCCAAAACTACAGCAGCAAGTTCTGCCTGCTGGGCAGACTTCTGCTCTGATGTCACTTTTGTATGCCAAATTCCAGATTTATCTTTCCAAACACAAGCACCAAAACTTTCCTCCATCAGTAAAGACTGTAGGAGCATCTGATATAGGCTGATTTAGGTCACACCCTGTCCCATTGATCTCTTGTTTTGCTGACTGACCCCCTCCAGGAGCCTGACATTGCGCTTTAAAATGTCCAGGCTTCCCACAATTGAAACAAGTTCCCTTTTTAGCATTTCCTGCCTGCAGAGCCAGAGCTAAAGTCTCCATGTTAAAAGACTGACTCCCAACCTTCCTACATGCATTAATCAAATCTGCGATTTCTCGCTCTCCACTTGCCACAAGTGGATTCAAAATCTTTCTGCAATCTGCGTTAGCTTGTTCTACTGCTAACTTCAAAAGCAATTCGTTCCTAGCGAATTGATTATCAATTTGTCTTTCAATAGCCACTTTCAATCTGCTAATGAAATTTTCATAGGGTTCATTGTTCCCTTGTTTGATGTTAGTAAAGGTCTTCTCACCACCTTCGCCGTCAGGAGAGCCCCATGGCTTGAAAAATTAACTGTGGGAGAAGAGCGAACCCCTCCTCAGGCATTCCATCTCTCTGTTGTTCTACTGTTGTAAAATTACCAGCTCCGTAAAGCTGATCTGGGGTAACATTTGCTGTTCCCTCTGAACTGCCAGCTGTACTCCATTTCTGATCTAACACCAAATATTGAGCTGGAGTTAAAATCATATTCAATAGAGCTCTCCAGTTAGCCGGAATCATTTTATTTCCATAACCAACTGCTTCTAACAATGCCTGAGCATATGGCGATCTAACACCATATTCTTTTGCTGCTTGCTTAACTTCCTTTAAAATCCTGAGAGGTAAAGGCTTCCACACCCGCTGCGGATTTAACGCAGCGTCCACACCAATTTCTACTGGATTAAGTTGAATCTCTACTCCAAATTCCACCAAATCATCTCCTGATAATTCCCCTCTATTTTTTGCTTCTTGGATAGCTGCAGTAACTGCATCTACTTGAACTCTTAAAGGTAAACTCTTATCTTCTGACAAAGTATTTTCAGCGCCTGACAGTCCTCTGGATTTATCTGGAGTGCCGTCGGCGGCAATAAACGTACCGCATGGTAAGGCGGCAAACCTTCTTCGGGGTGCTAGGAGGCGGTTGTTCATGAGTAGCTAACGCATCCATAACCACCATCCAGGTTAACAAAATTGAAGAAGGGCACGAGGTTCTTCGTGCAAAAATTTCCCTATTTTTTCCAGGACTCTACTTTAATACTACCTCCCTCTGGATATGACTGAATATGTTTCCAAACATACTGTAATAAGTCCTCAATTTCTTTCTTTCCTACGGCATGTCCTCTACTATGAACTCCAAAACCAAAACTATTCCCTATGATCCCTCTCAATTCCCTGATGTGCCCTTTCTGAGCCTTGAGAGATCTCCCCCATACTCACGAAAGAATCTATCTCCGTCCAGCGAAGAAGATGAGGGCCCAGTCGGCGTCCATGACGATGAGTATAGGATGCGGAAGCGTATAGCCTTTCAAGCTATCACGTCCGGAGCGTATAGCTCTTCCAAACTATCACGTCGGGTCACCACTTGTGGTGGTCTGGCACTGAAATGAGGCGCAGGGAAGCGTCTGAGCAAATGCCAGCCCGAGTAAACTCAGGTAGCAGTATTTATTAAGAAAGAAATCAAAAGTACAGAATCAATAACAAATGACCTCAACCGAATGAGAATATGCAGCTGTGGAAAGTCCCATGAGAATATACAGGCACGAAAGGTCCCATGGGAATGGCTCGGCTGTGCACCATGAACTTTCACCTATATTCCTGGTCCTTCTAAGCTTTGCAGATCAAAACAGGATGAAACACCCATTGCAAAGGCAAATACTGCCCCCACCAGGAGTGTTTGCAAACCCTAGATCTATGCAAAATAGCTGTACAAAGGATTTACAGAAAATGATGAATATATTACCACACAAGCAAAGCTGAATAGGGAAAATTATCCCATTAATAAACACAGGATTAAAAGTTACCAAGCACAGAATTAAACTTCACCAAAAACCAGTTTTAGACCAAAACTCAGAAAGGGTATGTAAATTCATGTTTGAATGTCAATCTTTCTAGCTAGCCAAGAAGAAGTATTTCCAGGAGAATATTTCCTCCGAACAGCAGTGAAGCTTAAAACAACCCTTCTCCTTTAAGAAAAAAACCCTCCTTCAGAGACAGTAAGTCTAGGCTGTCTGCCAAGAATGTAATAAGGGTGGAAAAAAACAAAAGGAGATTTCTTCCAACTACCAGTTCTCCAAACTGCTTAGAAAGTTAACAAGGGGTTCCATAGAACCAATCAGAACTGGTAGAATCCCACCCCTAGTTCTCAACTTTTTCCTCAGGTAAAGGTTCCCCTTGCACATGTGTGCTAGTTGTTTTGGCTCTAGGAGGTGGTGCTCATCTCCATTATAAAGCCAAAGAGCCAGCGCTGTCTGAAGACGTCTCCGTTGTCAGGTGGCTGGCATGACTAAATGCTAAAGGCGCACGGAACGCTGTTACCTTCCCTCCAAAGGGGTCCCTATTTTTCTACTTGCATTTTTTACATGCTTTCGAACTGCTAGGTTGGCAGAAGCTTTGACAAGTAATAGGAGCTCACTCCGTTACGCGGCGCTAGGGATTTGAACTGCTGAACTGCTGACCTTTCTGATCGACAAGCTCAATGTCTTAGCCACTGAGCCACCGCATCCCAATATTTTTTTTCTTCACCATGGATCTCCTTTAAATACCTTTTATGGCCATGAACTATGGCCACGAGCTGCCAAGACTTAAGATTTAAATCATAATATTTATTCAAGTACCCTCTGTGACAATTGAGAACCACTGATGCAGGGTTTTAGTCAGTGGTGGGATTCAAATTCTTTTACTACCGGTTCTGTGGGGGTGGCTTGGTGGGGGTGGCAGGAGAAGTATACTGTAAAATCTCCACTCAGAGGTGGTATTTGCCGGTTCTCCAAACTACTCAAAATTTCTGCTACCGGTTCTCCAGAACTGGTCAGAACCTGCTGAATGCCACCTCTGGTTTTAGTCAGAGCCCATTTGGAATACTGTATTGGAGACCTCACTTAAAAAGGATATTGATAAGAGTGAGTCCAGACATGGGCAATAAAAATAGTGCAAAGTTTGTGGAATAAAACATACAAGGAGAGATTGGAGGAACTGAATATCTACAGCCTCGGGAAAAGAAGGGAAATGGCAGGCATGATTGAAATCTTTAAATATATTAAAAGTGTGAATAAGGTTCTAGAAGGCAGTATTTTCAATATTAAGCAAAAATCAAAAACATAGGGCCATCACCTCAAACTGACAGGAATGAGGTTCAGATGTTCATGTTAAGTATTACTTCACAAGAGAGAGTAATGGAAGTTTGGGACCAAGTTCCACCAGAGAAAGTGTGTCAATAATCATTAACTGAGTTCATCATCTGACAAAAATTTAAAAAGTGTTTTTAAAAAAACCCTCAAAGGACAGTCTAGGTCCGTGATGTTGAACCTATGGCACGCATGCCACAGGTGGCACGCAGAGCCATTTGTGCTGGCACGCCAGCCGCAGGCAAACTTACCTCACTGCACATGCGTGTGCCTCACAGCTGATTTTCAGCTGGTTTGAGGCCTTTTTTGGCCTCCCAGGCTTGAGGAAAGCCTCTGCAGCCTGGAAAATAGGATGGTTTCATCACTTCCTGTAATTCTGGAAATACTGAAAGTGACAAACAGGCCTATTTTTCAGGCTGCAGAGGATTTCCTCAAGCCTGGGAGGCCGAAAAATCAGCTGGGAGGTGCAATACAGGTAAGAGGGCGGGGATTGTGTGCGCATGCACGGGGGCGTGGGGGGGCACAGCATTTCCTTCTGGGTGCTGGCACGCGTGCACGTGTGCGCAAGAGCACACACAATTTTTGGCATAGGAGCTCCAAAAGGCTAGCCACCACTGGTCTAGGTCTTTGTCTGCCATCTGTTTTCTATGTTCCTATGTTTGCCATCCAGCTGGTGGTGGGAAAAATGAGAGACAACCGAAAAGACCAGAAAAGCCCTCCCTTCTGTTTAAGGAGAACCAATACTTGTCACGGTAGAAACATTCTGCATGATTCTGCTGGCACCGGAAAAACTAATATTGCTTTCTCACTAAGCAAGCTTCTTCTGATTTCTGCAAGGCTATGAGAAGCTGATTCATTTACTGAGCAGTCACACGTTGCCTGTCTTCATAATTAGCCTCTGTGTTAAGTAACAGTACACCAGTTGTTCTAAAGTTAACAAGGACACAATGAAATCTTGCAAGAAATATCGAGTTGAATCAGGATTTTTTTAAAGGCTTCATTCTCTTTCCAACACTGGACTGGCAAGTTTAAAAAGAGCGACAAACTGATTGCGTGGGGAATTCTTAAAAGACTAAAATTAAGCCTTAATAGATTGAGTCAGACAACAGAACAAAATTCTTGCTGAAAAAATCTCTCTCTCCCTCCCTCCCTCACTCACACACATGCATCTATATATATCACATCTATATGAGTAAAACATGTTGGTGGATCAAAGGTAGGAAGGAAAATTTATTTAAAATATGAAGTCTTACAGCAATGAGTTTCCACATATGTGACTTTGCTACCTAAACATCTCGGTTCATGTTTGCAGTCTGGGTGACTCAGAAGTAATTAAATCTCAAGACCTGATTATACAACTGCTTCATAAGCAGCTGATACTCTCTTGTGAGCTTCTGAAAGCATCTGCTGTCAACTGAACGATAGAAAATGCTAAAGCAAGTGAACTGGACCCAGTTTTGGAGTTCAACTTGTATTGTTTGATTAGCACTTTTGGGCTGGAATATTGTTGAAAAGTAATAAAGAAAGTAAGGAGTCAGGTGTATTGATTCTACCTGTCCTTGATGGCCCTCAGCATTTCAAATATACATTGTAGATAAGCCTGGCACTCTGAGAATTTGGCCATCAACAGGCACATAGACACAAAACAACATCTACATACAATTCAAAAGAGACAATCAACAAGCCAAAAAAGGAATTCAAAGACCAAAACACCTCCCTACCAGCAACCAACACCCTTTTCCAGTTTCTTCTGCGTAAATGATTTCTATTTTTTTTATAAAATCATTTCTCCTGAGATCGGGGGTGTGGGGGGAAGAAAATCAACGTTCCAGAAGCGAGAATAAACAGCCAAAGGGACTTTTGCAATGTGCCTGTGCCTGTGATGAATGGGCGACATTATCTCAATGCTAATAAATGATGAGCTAGGAATGGATTCATTTTTCTTCATTCCTCAGCAACCTGTAGTTGGGGACTGATGTTAAATCTAATCGAAGACAAACAACAAACCAAAGGTGAAGGTGCTTGTTCTCTTTGTACCATCTCAATATAATTGAATGATTCACATTTGTGATTAAGCCATCTCTAGGGAGTGACCCATCCGACGATTTTGAGGCTATGCAGCCTGCCAAGGGAGGGAAAGATTCTTTTGCCATCCTGGTTCTAATGATACACTACTTTCAGTTCAAAGATCATATGGAGTCCTCAACGTATGACCAAAATTAAACTCCAATTTCTGCTGCTAAGCAAGACAGTTGTTAAGTGAGTTTTGCCCCATTTTACAACCTTTCTTGCCACAGTTGTTAAGTGAATCACTGCAGTTGCTAAGTTAGTAACATGGTTGTTAAGTGAATTAGGCTTCCCCATTGACTTTGCTTGTCAGAGGGTCGCAAAAGAGGATCAAATGATCCCTGGACACTGCAACTATCATAAATATGAACCAATTGCCAAGTGTCCGAAGTTTGATCACCCATTTGGATGCATGTTGTTATATATGTGAAAAACACTCATAAGTCACTTTTTTCCTTGCCACCCTTCAAAGGGTCACTAAATGAATTGTTGTAAATTAAGGACTAGCAATACTCAACAGGAAGAACCTGGAAACTCGCGCTCTCTGAAAAGTGCCAGTGGGTGATATCAATTTCCAAGCCAAAATGGATTTAAATTTAATTTGCATTTAAATGTGCTTATGATTAAGTGAATTAGACTGTAGGTGTGATTAATGGTGAAGTTGCCTTTATATCTGCATGAAGCTAATTCAAATTTTTGATTAATGTGTGATTCTATCAATTGATATCTATTATTTTCTTAGCAGAGGGATACTGTATGAAATTCAAGACTTGTTCTAAATTCCTTTGAAGACTACATAGTCCTACTTCAAAGGTTGACAAGCATCTGTTGGAAAACATTTTTTTTCTTTTAATTAAGAAATAAAAGCACTGCTTTTTATATTAAAGTGGTGGTGCCTGAACTAGTCTAAATGGTTGATTCAGTTTGAATGGTCGAATTGTTTTGATTTCAAAATGGTGTCCTTGTTTGAAAAACTGCAATATTTGTCAAAATGAATTGATAGAATGAAAAGGATTAGCCCTCAATTCTGCCCTCAAAACCAGGCCATTTTCCAGGCTCTTTTCTGGGCTGTTTTCTGGCCATTTTCAGACCATTTTTCATGCCCCAAAACAGCCCCAAAATGCCCCCAAAACAGGCCATGTGCTGGTCTTCAGTTTTCCAGTGCTCTGGCACGCACCCATGCACGTGCATGCATATGCATTCTGCTTTGGGCAGATTCACCATCACAGCTGTACACCAAAAAGTTGTCCAGTCTCTTGTTAAGAGATTCCAGTGTTGGAGCATCCACAACTTCCAAAGACAACCCATTCCACTGATTAACTGTTCTGTCACGAAATCTTAATTCTAGGTCGCTTTTTCCTTGGTCAGTTTCCATGCACTGCTCCTTGTTCTGCATTCAGGTGCTTCGGAGAATCCTTGTGGCGGCCCCTCAAATATTGGAACACTTTCTGTGATCTGTGTCTCTTCTCATGGGGTAAAAGAGGCTTTCAGTCTTTTCTTACTGAAGTCAGGCATTTGGTAACATCAAAAGTGTTTTGCAAGTTGGAGTGGTTTTTTAGCACTGTTTTATCAATCTGCATTAATAATGAGCAAGAAATACACTCACTTTGCTCCATTAGGAATTAAATAGAACAAAACTGAATAATTGAGCTTCCTAAAATAGGTTGAACTTCATGAAGAAGACCCAATTTTTTGGAAAAATGGATGAAAATCTGCTGTTATAATTGAAAACAGTTAATTCTTTTTTTAAAAAAAGTTTGAGGTAAAACTTTTGTGCCTTTTTCTGTGCTTTTCTGGCACACATTTTCATCAGCAGATAATTATTACAAACCATTTCTTCTACTATAATACCATATATATGTATATGTGTGTATGTGTGTGTGTGTACACACACATACACACACACACACATACATATAGACATATACATATATATTTACATCTATTTACATGAGTGATATGGTGACCTAAAGGTAAAGCGCTTGCTTCCAACTTAAAAAGGTTGAGAGTTCAATAGGTAGTGGCAATTATTGATGTTAATGTGTGCTGCATCAATAATCCAAAATTAAATAAATCTACATTCAAATGCAAACAAGATCACTGGTTGCCTTCTGCCCTCCCTGGAAGACTTACTCAGGTCCCGCTGCCAAAGCAGAATCAAGGCCATCATAGAAGACCCCTCACACTCTGGCAATTATCTTTTTGACCTGCTGCCATCTGGATGGCGCTTTAGGTCAATAAAATCCCACACCACTAGACTAACAAACAGTTTCTTTCCCTGGGCCATCCGAACCGCAAATAAATACAAGTCACTACCTTATTAAGATGTGAAAAGATGTGAAATCTCAATACCCCATTCAGATGTATAATAACATATTACAGTACAATCCATCTCTTGTGTATTACACTCGGCAAAGTGTCACAGTCAGTGTTGGATGTATATTTTGTGTATATTCATAGATATTGTACTGTCTAATTGCAAATGGAGACGCAGGTACTCTATTTTTCTTATTTTCATCTCAAAGTGCTCTGGTTTTATTGTATTGTGAACAGTTGCTGGGGTGCATCCACAGTTTCGTTGTACTTGTACAATGACAATAAAGTTCTCCTTCTTCTTCTAGACAAAGGGAAAATTTGAACTTCAAACTGTACATTTATAACCTCTGCTGAATTAATTTCCTCTTCATAGTTTTGCATATGTAAATTATTGCTAATGTTTTATTTCTAAACTACATGCCTCCACTGTACACTAATACAACATTGGTGCAGATTTTCCTTCCTTCCTTCCTTCCTTCCTTCCTTCCTTCCTTCCTTCCTTCCTTCCTTCCTTCCTTCCTTCCTTCCTTCCTTCCTTCCTTCCTTCCTTCCTTCCTTCTTTCCGGTGTTGTCATTCTTGTTGCTTGCTTCTTCTTTATTTATTTTATATATTTATTTATTTGATTTGTCAATTGCTTACAAGATAATAGGTATAAGTATAAACATAGTTATGAATATATTAAATGGATACATATAAGAAAAATAAAAAGAATCAATAGAACAGGGACAGTAGGCACAGTGTGCTTATGCACACCCCCTACAGACCTCTTAGGAAAGGGGTGGGGTCAATAGTAGACAGTCTAAGGTTACATTTTTTGGGGTTTGGGGAAGAAACCACAGAGTCAGGTAGACTATTCCAGACATTGACCACTCTGTTGATGAGGTCACATTTCCTGCAATCAAGTTTGGTGCAGTTAACCTTGAGTTTGTATCTATTGTGTGCTCTTGTATTGGTATGATTGAAGCTGAAGTATTCATTGACAGGTAGGACATTGCAATATATAATTTTATGTATTATACTTAGATTGGACTGAAGGCAGCGTAGTTCTAGTTTCTCTAGGTCTAGAATTTCAAGTCTGGTGGCATAAGGTATTCTGCAATGCGTAGAGGAGTGGAGAACTCTTCTTGTGAAATATTTCTGGACTTTCTCAACTGTGCTAATATCAGATACGTAATGTGGGTTCCAGACTGATGAACTGTATTCGAGTATTGGTCTAGCAAATGTTTTGTATGCTCTAGTTAGTAGTGTGATATTACCAGAGAAAAAGCTATGTGGGATTGGGTTAACAACTCTTAATGCCTTTTTGGCTATGTAGGTACAGTGAGCACCTAGCACTTAGATCATTAGAGATGAGTACTCCAAGATCCTTGACAGAGTTTGGTTCATCAACAAGGTCTTGACTATTCAGCTTGTATTTTATTTTCTGATTTTTTTTTGCCAATATGTAAGACAGAGCATTTATTTGTTGAGATTTGAAGTTGCCATTTGATTGACCATTCCGACATATAGTTGAGGTCTTTTTCGAGGGTAGCAGTATTGTCAGTGGTGTTGAATAGCTTTACATCATCAGCGAAAAGAATGCAGTTGCTCTTAATATGATCACAGAAGTCATTTATGTAGAGTATGAAGAGAGTTGGTCCTAGAACACTGCCTTGAGGGACACCACTGTTGACAGGTACAGAATTTGATAGGATGCTCCCAATTTTGACCATTTGTTGTCTGTTTGACAGGAATGCTTCTATTCAGTTATGCAGTTGTCCAGAGATACCATAAGATTTTAGCTTTATGAGTAGTTTGTCATGTACCACTGAATCAAAGGCTTTATAGAAGTCTATGTAGATTGCATCTATTGCTTTGCCCTGATCGAGTTGTGTAGTTCATATGTTTTTGCAGTGTAAGAGTTGCAGATTACATGATAGTTTTTTCCTGAAACCAAATTGTTTATTGGAGAGTATGTTGTTTGTCTCTACATGGAGGATAATGGATTGGTTAATAATTGATTCCATGACCTTACAGGTGGTGCAGCATAAGGAGATTGGTCTGTAATTTTCAACTAGGCTGGGATCTCCCTTTTTGAAGATGGGGATGACCATGGCTTGTGACCATAGTTTTGGCAGGGAGCTGGTCCTGAAAGATTTTTCAAAGATTATGCTTAGAGGTTCAGCTATGGCAGTGGATAGCTTTTTTAAGAAGTAGGCACATATTCCATCTGGTCCAATAGACAGAGATGGTTTTAGATTGTGTAGTGCTTTTTCAACATTGTCTTCTGTAAAATCGATATGTACAAGAATTGGATATTAAACCTTAAGAAAAAGCTGAGCCTACAGATATTATATAAATAAGAACTGTCATTTCTTTGTACAAGGAGGAGACAGACAATGCTCATTCAAGCTCATCTTATAAATTGCTCATAAACTTATGTGCCTCACTAGAATCAATCTGGTATAATATCATGCCAGCCTTACTTACTGGACAACTCTCCAGTTTGTGCTGAATGCACAGATTGTGTTATGCCTCACAGACGCATGAATATTTCTCCTGAATTGTACTCAAGTGACATCATTTGCAATATTTGAGCTTTGGGTCAGCTGTAAATTCTACCTCAGAGAGCGGCCTTGGATGAAATCCTCAAAAGGACCCCAAAAGTGGTTCCAATAGTGACAATGTTATTACAAGTAAGTGATTATAAATACAATCACTTGGTCTGGATAATTTTAAAATTAGTTGAGTTGAAATTTATATGTAAGTGGAATAAAAATATTTATTTTTTGCTCTTCTCTCTTCCTTTATTCTAGGATCTCCTACTCTAAGACAGAAGCCTTCTGACAGAAGATCATTTTCCCAGCAGAGCCGCCAGCCAGGTACTCCAGACCACGGACGCATGTCAGTGCCATGGGCTGGAGGGCTGAGGCCCTGCAAGAAGCCCACTCAGGTGGGGAGAAAGGGTAACCCCAGCCCACCCATCCTGGCCAGCAGCTCTGCTCCCCTTACTCTTCCAAGTTCTGGCACACTGGCCAGCTCATGCATGGGGCAGTTGGCTTCCCAGCCAGGAAATGCTGCTCTGCCTGCTGCTCCTGCCACCACTGGGGCCGAGAGGGTGCCAGAGGTCCACATGCACAGCTCCCCTGCCCCAGAAGAGCAGCAGCAGCCACAACAGGATGAAAGGCAGGAGCGAGAACCACTGCTGCCGGGTCTGAGGGGGCAGCGGTGGTTCACATGCGCATCCCCACTGCCTCAGAAGAGCAGCAGCAGTGGCAGGCAGAGGGCAAAAGGCAGGAGCTGTTCTGACCTAGGCTTCCTTAGAAAGCATAAAACACAATCTTAGTCCCAGCAAAACCTCTTTTACTTCCACGGCTGTGAATTACGTTCATTCACAGTCTGCAAGGCTTCCCTAACTGTCTTTCAGGGGAATGTTTATAAACACCCACCTTATCACAATTGGAATGCTGCCAGAGAACTAATTTCCAAATGCAGGGCAAGGCCAAACTTGACACTGTCGAACAGAATTTTTCAAAGCTTGAATTGACCAGATGAACTAATTGCTTCCTGCAAAAGCTCTCATCCCATTCGCTCCTCTTTTATGTCCTATGGGAGGAGCCAATCATCTCCAAGGTGTAGCCTTACTCTTGAGTCAACCCTGCTTTCTCAATTGTTCTTGTCTTCTGGTAGCCCTGCGTATGCACAGGCCGGGAACTGGTTCCAGAAACTTCCCAGCCTCACTGCTGTCTGAGTCTGAAGGCAGCTGATGACTGCCAGCCTGCCCTGGCCCCATCACTGCCTCTAATGCAGAGCCCTTGTCCAAGCCTTCCTCAGTCTCCAATCTGGCCCAGGTTCTTCCCCAACCTTCTCACTACTGTCTGACTCTGCTGCCAGCTCCGTCAGCTGCTAGTTGGGCCACAATAGGAGCGAGAATCGCTGCTGCTGGGGCCAAGAGGGCAGCAGCAGTTCTTGCTCCTGTTTCTCACCCTGTTGTGGCTGCCGCTGCTGCAGGACTATCCAGGACTGCACAAGAGCTGACTCCACATGGGAGGACTGTCCAGCACACTGGGGTAAGAGGCATGCTGGCTGGGAAGCAGTGGTGTGGGTTTCTGCTGCTTGTTCTAGGTGGTGGGTTGGAGAGGGGCGCTTCATCCCAGCCAGAGTTGGGCAAAGTTCTCCCACCTGCTACCACTCCAACCCAAGCCCCAGGAACACTGACGCCCCTTCCCTTTGAGTCTGGGAAGGGGCTCTGGCTTTCCAGTGGAGGGAGGCGGCATTCTCCACCCAACTTTCTCTTCCTGTCCAGCGCTGTGAAACTGGGTTGTCTGTGGGGATGTCCTACCATCCCGACAGGGACCAGGGGGGCAGGCAAGGGGGTGCGAGGACCCCCGAAAGGCTTGGTAGAGCCGGCACATGTGCACTGGCCAGCTGTTTTCACCCGTGCATGCACACCAGAAACTGGAAGACCAGGTGCACCAGAAACAGAATCACTCCTCCCACTCCCGACACCTGTTGCAGTGCTACCTGACTTCTGTGGCCACGAGTGCCAGATCTGCATAGTTTATTGCGCTAGTACTGCCACTTGCAGCAGGAGGTGTGGTGCATCATGCCATTGCATGTCCGAGTGGCGGCACTGGTGTGATGGGCAACAGCATGACAGGTGTTGGGGCATGGGAGGCCTTGCTATGGCGGTCCTAAGGTGCGGGGCATGTGAGGCAGCTCCACCCTCATCCTAGCTTGATTTTTATGGCTGTGGCTTGCCCCACCTGATACAACCAGATGGTGGGTGGGGCTTAACTAGGTTTTATTTTTTGGCGAGGGCTTATATTAGGTACAGGTGTGGAAAATCAGGCTAGGGCTTGTTTTCAGGGTAGATTATATTTTTGGGGAAACACGGTATGTTCTCAACCAGGAACCAACCACATTAGATGCAGCAATGGAAAGGTCTAAACACTTCAAGGAAAAGAAGGGATCTAGCACAAACTTATCCCCTTACTCTAAAAGTTTAGTGGTTGAAGACTTCTTACAGTCATCTTTAAGTCAGAACCCCAATATTCCCAATGCTCTGTTTGAATAGCACCCCCCCTCTGTGTGTCTGTCTGTGTGTGTGAGTGTGAGGGATATTTGCCACACACATGGAGTACATCAATGTTATGTTCATATTTAAAAGCAAGAAATGAGTTCCCAAGGGGTCTATTATAAAGCTGTGATTTAGCAGCATCATTTGTGAGAAGCCTGTGAGCAGATAGTTTAGTCAAGCTTCAGTTTGATGGTGATTTCACGGATGATCTGCATGGAGATTTATTCCAGAACCGACACAGCTCAAAGTTCACTCGTTGTGTCTCCTGCTCGCTGGCATTGGACCCATCACCTTATTGTTAATTTGTGAAACAGTGCATTCTCTCTGGCTTTGAGTAGTGAGGGCTCTGCTATGCATCACCGGCACCACCTGCATCCAGTGGCTTTTGCAGACCTTACAACCTCTTGCTTCTGCCCGTAATATTCAGACTGAATCACCATGGAGACCAGAGTAAAGTGGCAAATAAATATACCTGGGGGAAAGGGCGGGTTCACATGGCAGAATTAAGAAATATGCAGTAAAATAAAGAGAAGTCAGGAGCAGGGGGCGGGTGGGGGGATAAATTCCTAACACCAGCTAGTTAGGGTGGAGATCAGTAACAATTCATTCAATTTGCCAATGTTGCACAGAAAAAATATCATGTATTTTCCCCATCTCACGCTAACTCAGTTTAAGAATGTAGTCTAAATATATATTCAGGTTAAGAATTGCTAATGTAGTCTACCATTTTGTGGGTCTATCTACATCTACATACTATTAAAACACTTGTTGGTCTTTAAATTGAGTCAACAATTGAGTTAACACAGGGCAACAATTTTCGGACCAAGATACCTCAAATGGCCTGATTTACAGAATGTGTCCAAAATCTAGGATATATGATTTCTGAGGGAATGAATTTGGAAAAATTGTGACTATTTCAGTGCTACTGACTGTTGCTGCTAAGGTCACACATTCATTGTCAATGTTCCATGGCTGTTTCCCAGCCAGTCTCACAATCCCTCATTCTCTCCCCCCACCCAGTGGCAGCCACCTTCTGGGAAGGGAAGGAGGGAGGGAGACAGGGAGGAATCAATGGGAAAACTGGCAGGAAATCTGACGTCTCCTGATCCCGTTGATTTTGCCTACCTGTGCTCTTTCAGTAAGGAAATGTCTTTGGAAATGAAGCCCCAACAGCCCAGGCATTATCTAATGCCCTTCTAAATTAAGCTGGATAATGACCAACTTGTTCCTGGGACCCGCCATTGCATCCAGGCTTCTCATCCCCATTCTACAGCTTATGATGTAGAAAATGGTTCTCAACATTTTCTTTGCCACAGATCCCCTTTAAATACCTCTTATGGCCATGGACTATGGCTACAGACCACCAAGACTTAACTCAAGGTTTAAAGCACTAGACTGCCTCAAATATTCACAGACCCCTGTGTCAACATCATGACTCCCCCAAAGGTCTGCCGACCACAGGTTGAGAACCACTGGCTTAAGCGTGGGTGGTTTTCAGTTTTCCTGAAGTGTTTCTTCTACTGTCTCTCAGCAGGAGCCTTGATATATGCACAATGTCTATCATTTTGGAGGACACTGGGCTGAGGATGCAACATTGGAAGGTGTTTAGCCACTGCTGCTTTTGTGGGTACATTCTTTCCCTCTGCACTGCACAATATTTCATTCATTCATTAATTCATTCATTCATGCATACAATCTATCATATTTCTGGATGGCTAACAAACCAATTCACAGCATTAAAAAAAATCAGATATAAAAACACCAAAGCATCACAATACAAACACATTGGGGTCTTCTAAAATCCCTTCCATTCCTCACCATTTAGTCAGAACTGAAGAAGCTTCTTGGATGACAAATGAAATGTCTTCACGGAAAAAGGAGGGATGAAAGGATCCGGGAAAGGAGAAAGTAAGTAGGCAACTTTCTTTCTTTTTTCAACTTTGTAACCACTTGGCTTTAGTAAATGTATTCCTTTCACCACAAATACAGTCAAAGGCTGGTCTTTTCTAAATGACCAAGTTGAAAAAAGCCCAACAGACAGGGGTCTTTTTAATAATTTGACTCACCACTCTTGCAGCTCTGGTCCTCCAATTCTGTGGCTCTTCCGTAGTTCACAAGTATCGAAACAAATTTTATGATCCCTAACCCAGGCATATCGTCTAGGGATACAGCTTGGATCTGATAAAAATGACTGCTCAGAAATTCCTTGGCTTCAGCCTCTCATTAAAGATGAACAATCACGATTTTTTTCAGAAGTAAGAGAGTCCGAATCCATTTCTTCTCTGGAAGTGAGGGACATCGTTGTGGCACAGTTCCCAAACCTGTGAGGATCAAGATTGCTGGAAAGTAACGAAATATTTATGCCGATCTAAAGAATAAATTGGAGCTTATGGTCCAAGTTCTTGGCAGGTTCACACCAAAAAGCTAACTGTGCCTGAAAATATGACAGAGATTAATAGCGGTGAGGGCAGATTAACAGAGCCAAGAAAAGCAGCAACTATAGATAACCCTCAATTTACAACCTCAAAGGAGCCCAACATTTCCGTTGCTAATTGAGACAATTTGTTAAGTGAGTTTTGCCCCATTTTACGACCTCTCTTGCCACAATTTTTAAACGAATCACTGCAGTTGTTCAGTTCGTAACACAGTTGTTAAGTCCATCTGGCTTCCTCATTGACTTTGCTTATTAGAAAGCCGCAAACAGTGATCACATGACCCTGGAATGCTGCAACAGTCAAAATATGAGTAGTTGCCAAGCATCTAAATTTTGATCACATGTTCATTGGGATTCTGCAACAGTTGTAAGTGTGAAAAAATGGCTATAAGTCACTCTTTGCAGTGTCATTGTAACTTTGAATGGTCATACTGGTTTCGGGGTAATGCTGGTTTGGGATCCAAGAGCAAAAAGCAAAACAGAAGAAACAAACACAAACTATTTTGATTTTTAACATTGAAATACATCAACCTCAAAAGCTTCCATGTTATTCCACAGCTACCTAGAGGCCATCTCCCAGGGCCACCCATCCTTCTGAATCATAGTTGAAGTACATTAATGTTTTCTACAATAATGCTAACAATAATGTCTATAATAATAATAACACCTCCAATCTATCACTCCCATGCTGCCTCCTATGAGGTGAGGACAAGAATCCGAAAGAACATAGATGGTGGTGATTTTGACCCCATTAGTGTCACAGTGTACTGACAGAGTTACTTCTGGTATGGAGATAGGACTGGGCTTGTAACTCTGCAGATTAAGTGTATTATGACCGAGGGCCAGAGGGATGCCATGGTAAGCACAGCAGTCAAAATTCAAGAATATTTGAATTCAAACCACTACGTGGTGCATGAAATGTCAAGGCAATTTAATGTTCAATGTGTGTTGATTACAAGAATTTCATGGTGTGAAATATGGATATAATATATCATTAGCTCACAGCCAAGTTTTTAATCTCTCTTTCATCAATGTGAATAATTACTTTAAGGACAACAATGTGACACAGATGTCCAGTTCTCCAAAAATGGGGACATTAACCAGGACTAGTCTGTGCCCCTAAATTTCTCTGCAGAGGTTGATATTTTTTTTATTCTCCAAGCAAGTGGGATGTTCCCTTCAGAAAGAAATCTAAAAACAGAATCCTTTCCCACAAGGTCATTGAAAGACCAGGTGGCAAAGAAATCAAGATGGCAGCTCCAACTGTGTGATTGAAGCCCCACCCCCTTTAAACATGCATCGGGCCTGCAGTGCAGGTGGGCAAAGGATGGCATTCTCATGCTTGCCTTCTTGACTACTCGACCCCTCCTCCTGTTCTCCCATGTACCTCAGTCCCCTTGCAAGACAACTGTAAAGAAAAAAATCCTAATGGGGATGCCATGCAGGTCTTAGTAAGTGGAATACAACTCTAATACACTCACTTTGAGTCTAAAGATTTATACCTCTTTTTCCCCAGGATGGCATGCAATACATAGTGTTCCCAATACAGATGAAGCAAATTTAACACGTTAAAATATCTAACATAAATAAGGAAATAAATAAATAGAACAAAATAAAAGAGAGAGAGAAAAGAAAATTAATAATAATTACCCTGATGTGGTTGTGGGGCTCGCGTGCTCTGAGGAAGATGAGAGCTATGCCAGAAGTTCAGCCATACTGGTCAGGTTTCCTCAGAGGAACCAGATGAGGAGCTGTCCCATTCCCAACATGGGGAGATGTGATTCGTAGAAATCCATACTGGGTGGGTCATCATTTGGATCAGCAAAGACTCTGCTAGATGTTGGAGTTCCTGGACATCTAGTGACAAATGGGCTACAGGACTCAAGCCTGTTGGCTGAGCAATCAGGGCCAGCAACTGAAGGACTAGTGGAAGAAATGTTTTCACTGATTACAAATATACAATGACTGAAAACAAAGTAATAATGTAATAAAAATATTACCAGAAGTAGTAAGTGCCTGGGATGCAGCCCCCAAACATCTGGCACTGACAAAGTCACCACCAGTCAATTGCAAAAGACAGCTTTGCTTGGAATAGCTTAAATCCTGTAATAGTACCTGTTTGTGAAGCAAGTTTCCACATTGGTCCGCATAAGAAGCGGGAGATAGAGTGGCCGTAGATTGGCTGTTGCGTCTGACAGCGTGCTATAAAAGGAGCGCTGTCAGACGGAATCAGCTGTCACCTGTCAGCCACTCTGTGAGCTCGTGGTTTGACTTTTAAACCCTTTTTAGTGTTTTAATAAAAGGGTTATCCTATTTACTTGGTTGTCTCCATTAATTCCACACCTGTTTAACAGTACCTTTAATATTATTAAACAACAACACCTGCCTATTCCAGATCCTTGGGAAGGACTCAAAAGGTGAATAAATTTTCCAAACCCGGTCTAAACATTTGGTGACTGTGTGATGAACCATAAAAATTGGCTTCTAACTCTCCTGTTGTTTTTTTTACACACATTTGCTAATTTGCAATATTTGTAGGCATCCAGGTCAACTGACAGATTCCATCCCTGCTCATATGCAAATATTTTATTCTTGCTGATTGAATCAGCAAGAGAATGGAAGCTGTATCTCCTTTTGCTGTCACTGGCCTCTAGGGATGGCCATAATTGAATCGAGTGGGTGTAGGAGAGAGCGTTATTTCCACGCAAGTCTCTATCGTCTGTGACATTTTTAACTGCGAAAATGCCATAAGGGCAAGGGAGTTTTGGGTAGGGGAAAGAAATCTTGGAAATAGGCAGAACAGTGCCATTCTTATTTATAGAATAGAATAGAATAGAATAGAATAGAATAGAATAGAATAGAATAGAATAATTTTATTGTCACTTTAAATGTACACTCAGCATACATTAAAATGAGATTTAATTGCGTACTCAAAGGGTAACCACCTCCAATATACACTACATAAACATGAGGAAAAAAATGCATGGATGGCATACAGGTACTCCTTGACTTACATCAGTTGATTTAGTGACAATTCAACGTTATAAAGGTACTGAAAGAAGTGACTTATGACCATTTTTCACATTTATGTCCGTTGCAACATCCCCATACCCACATGATCAATATTTGGGCACTTGTCAACTGGCTTGTATTTATGACAGTTGCCGTGTCCTGGGATCATGTGATCCCCTTTTACGACCTTCTGACAAGCAAAGTCCATGGAAGAAGCTATGTGGTTAACAACTGCAGTGATTCGCTTAACAACCGTGGCAAGAAAGAAATGGGGCAAAAACCTTTCAACAACTGTCTTTCGAAGTAGCAGAAATTTTTGGGCTCAATTTTAGTTATAAGTCAAGGACTAACCTGCATTGGTTGATCATTTTTCCTAGAGTTTAATTCAGTCCTTCTATGCACTTTCCCGCCCCCCCCCCACTTCTAAGGAGAGAGGAGTGAAAAGCAGCAAAACCATAGAAGAACTTGGAAAGGGGAAGCAATCCTTTTCCTATTGTTTGATTGCAAAGGACGTCCAAGGTCTCTCCCCTCCCGCAATCCAACAGCCAGCTTTTGGCTTGAATGTGGTCACTTCTGACAGAATAACAATAACAGGTGGCCAGCAACAAAAGAGAAGGTGTGAGCACTGGCATGAATGGCTGGGATTCTGAAGCTTCCCCAGGTAGGTTTCCTTGTGAGTTAATTGCAAGTGAAAGTGAGGGGGCCTGGGAGAACAAGAGAACACCGAGGTGTAAAAACAACACGTGGATCCAGAACGCACTGAAACCAAACTGTTTAGATGGGATTTTGAGCAGGTGACTAAATAATGTAATTTAATATTTCCAGGACCTAATTCCAAGCAAAAACCCCTAGAAAACAAGTCAAATAATGAAGTAAAGAGAGTTGGGGAGGAAGACAAACAGAAACACCAAAAAGGAGACATAGGAAGCACACCCAGCGTCAGACATAAAGATCTCAAGTGCCTATATACAAATGCACAAAGTCTGGAGGAAAAAACAGGATGAACTTGAACTACTAATAGATGAAGGTAGATATGATAGTTGGAATAACAGAAACCTGCTGGGATGAAACCAGTGGTGGGATTCAAATAATTTAACAAGCAGTTCTCCGCCCTAAAGGTTTCTTCCAACAACCAGTTCGCCAAACTGCTCAGAAAGTTAACAACCGGTTCTTCCGAACTGGTGCAAACTCACTGAATCCCACCATTGGATGAAACCCATGACTGGAACATATTGATAGAAGGATACAAACTGTAAAAAAAAACTAGACCCCATAAAAGAGGAGGTGGAGTTGCACTGTATGTAAAGGACCACTATATTGCTACAGAAATGCATGAAACCAAAGACGAAAATGTCCTAGAAGGCACATGGGTCAATATAAAAGAAAAAAAAGAATGACATAGCCATAGGTGTATATTATAGGCCACCCAACCAAGCAGAAAACATAGATGGACTTTTTGCCAACCAACTAATAAATATATGAAGGAAACACAGTACAATAGTAATGGGGGACTTCAATTACCCTGATATCAATTGGAAAACTAATTCTGCACCGTGAGAAATCAAGTAGGTTCTTAACCACCCTAGCTGACAACTTTCTTGTCCAAAAGGTAGAGGAGGGAACTAGAGGACAGCCATACTGGACTTAATACTTACAGAGAAGAAATAATAAAGGGAGTTGAAACTGCAGGAACCTTGGGGAAGAGTGCTACTTTCAACATAACACAAAAATAAGCAATATAACATAATGACACCAGAGTCTTAGATTTTAAAAGAACTGATTTTAATAAACTCAGAAAGAACTTGGGAAAGATTCCTTGGATGAAAATCCAACAGAGGAAAACAACTCAAGAATCTTGGGAAACTCTGAAAAGTACGATCAAGGAAGGAAGGAAGGAAGGAAGGAAGGAAGGAAGGAAGGAAGGGAGGGAGGGAGTGAGGGAAGGAAGGAAGGAAGGAAGGAAGGAAGGAAGGAAGGAAGGAAGGAAGGAAGGAAGGAAGGAAGGAAGGAAGGAAGGAAGGAAGGAAGATTCAGAAAACACTGCCTACATACAACTCTGATATAGTCATATTAACACTGCAGCACCAACCCTGCCCTTCTCATGGCTGGCCATAACCACTGAAAAACTGTCTCTCTCCCACCCCACAATCATGGATTGGTGCCAGTGCCCCAGCCCTGCCTGATGTGTATGTGACTGATTCCAGAAATCAAACAAAATCATGCAATAATCAAATGGAAGGGACCTTGGAGCTCTTATAATCCAAACTTCTGCTTAGTGAGGGAATCCACCATATCAAGTCATGATTTTGCACACTGCATTAACCCTGTCACTGTGAGTTAGTGGTGCTATGCAACAGAAACAGAGGAATCAACAGAAGCACACCAATCACCGGACTGTAATTGCCAATATAAAATAGCTGCAACCGTTGCTTGATGCTACTTCAGTGGGGCTTCACAGCTGGTGGACCCTCCACTGATGGTATTTTCAGTTGAGAAAGACTTTCTATAAACTGCCCCTCCCCAGATATCTCATTTGCCCTCCTGTGCTCTCATCCCTGAATGTCAGGTGAGTGTAAGGCTCTCTGTTGCAGCCCCATTTTGCATTTCCAAAGTAATTGGATTGTCAGCCCTATCTTTGTCTTCATTAAATTACAAGACAAGCATGAATGAGCAGGAGATTTAAGTTTGCCAGACTGACCAGTCTTGCAAGAGGAATTAACTAATTCATTGCAGCTTCACATATTATTGTGTGGTTTCTTCTCAGCTGCTCTACAGTGGAAAAGGAGAACAGTAAATCACAGATTGCTGAGCAAAGAAATTCTCTGATAGTTGTTTGTATCAGCTCTCCTTCAATGTCATGAATGAGAGGTTGCACTCAAAATTTCTTTCTAAGGACTGCAGAATCTGAACAAGGCATGTGAGTGAAGTGCAATACTCAGGCACACTTAAAAGTAAGGTGGCCAAGGAGAGTGTGTGAAGGGATTGTTTCTCTGTGCACAATCCCTTCTCAGAGTATCTGCAGCTTTATTGGTGTTCCTCAGTTCTACTCAATTCCAACAACAAAGTCAATATCCTTTTCCTTTCCTTCTTTCCGTTCCTTCTTTCATTTCATTTCCCCTCCTCTCCCTTCCTCTTCTTCCTCTCTCCTCTCCCTTCCCACCCCTTCTCTTCCCTCAGTACTATTGTCAAGGGAATTCTGCTTATGAACATTTATTTATTTAGCTTATTGCAAACTCATGGACTTATAGTGGTTCAAATGTTAACATCCAGTCCACCCAGCCATTCAAGGTCAAAAGGGCCCAGCAGAGATTATACTACCCAAGGCTTCTCAGGAAACAACCACTGAATGGAAAACTGCTGGTGACCTTCTACCGCTGCACCACAGAGAGCATTTTAACTTACTGCACCTCTGTATGGTTTGCCAATTGCCCAGGGGCAGATAGGAAAGCACTCCAAAGGGTTAATGTCATTGTCCAGAGGATCAATTGGTTGCCCTCTCCCCTCTTTGGAAGAGCTTTATAACTCCCGCTGCCTTAAGAGAATTCAAAACATTCTCAAAGATCCATCTCATCCTGGGAACCCTTTTTTTGAACTATTATCAGTACAGGATAATAAAAACAAGAACAAATAGGCTGAAAAAGAGCAGGGTAATAACTCCCAGAGTAGAAACTATATTTAATTCTACTGGATCGTGCAATATTAATGCAATATCGGGTTTTCAATTCAATTGTATAGAATGTGAAGGATGTGTGTTATGTTTTATTTTTATAGATATACACTGAAGATGGCATTTAATTTCATTGTATGAGGTGCAATGACAATAAAGTAAACTAAACTAAACTAATGAATTCTTAATGAACATTTGGAGAAAAGACCCAAAATATTCAGAGATTACGGAATTGATTAAATATATTTAGCTAATTGATGCTTGGAGGTTAATTATACCATAACTTGAAGATTATGCATGTTACTCAGTTAATCTGACACAGAATAAAAGACTCATGTAATTCAGTTGGATTCATAGATCAATAAACTTCTCAAAGCCAAATCTGACCACTTAATGATTTAAAAATAGGTTAACTCCCTTAATTGCTGCCAATTTTGATTAAAGATACAGTAGATTTTTCAAAGAATGAAAAAAATATGTTCAGGTTAATAATTGGCTTGGAACTGAACTTAGAATTATATTTATATAGGGTGTCATGGAAACTGCTCAGAGGGCATTTATGACAAATTATCTTTTTAAAAAATTAATACTCAAAAATATATATAACTTCAAAGATGAGAAAATATGAACGTTGGGAATGTTATCATTTGTTCAACATTAAATATAAATCATAAAAATGTATAAGCCCTTTTCAAAATGAATATATTAAAATGAATTTGTGGGAATGTGTGTATACAATTTTGGAACTTCCCCATTAAAAGTATTTTTAAATCAAATTTAATTTAGAATGATTTTCAATCAGAAATAAACTAATATTATTTATTTATTTATTTGATTTGTCAATTGCTTACAAGATAATAGGTATTAGAATAAACATGAGTATGAATACAGGAAATAGATATGAATGAATGGGGACAATAGGACAGGGACGGTAGGCACGATGGTTGCACTTATACACGCCCCTTACTAACAAAGTCAACTGAATGCAAAATGCTTTTTATTGGCCATGATTATAAAGAAATTATAAAGAAATAATACATGCTAATTAGTAAAATTTAATTTAGTTTTGATTTAAATATGAAACATAAAACAACCCACCTCAAAGGATGCTGTTATGGGGAAAATAGGAGGAAGAAGAATTATGTTGGTTGAGTTAGTTATAAAGTAATGAAGTCAGTATAAAGAATCTAATTATCACTGAACTACTATTCTCCCAATCCATGAGACTTATATTTGATATGCAGCTATTATAGCAATATTTTTCGTATTAGCTTTTCTACTTCTCAGAGATTCTTAAGATGATATAAGACAATAAGATAAGGTATAAGATGAGATAATCTTTATTATCAATTTTTACTTGAGCATCCTGGCCCACATTAAAAATGAAATTCTGTTGCCTGATTTCAAAGAAAGTATATATCTACCCATACACATAACACACATATACATATGCTATATACATTACACACACACGCACACACACATTCTTGTGGCTCCTCTAATTGCTCCCAGTCCAACCTGCTGTGGAGAAACCTAATCTATTTCAATTTTATTTAATAGTATGATAATATAATCAATGTTTTATAAAACTTGTTCCTACTGGTATATATCAGCAGTCTTTGATGGTAATATATAATTTTAATATGCTTTCTGTTAAATGTTTTTGAAGAAATTGGGCAAAATCACACAACAAGTTTTCATGATATGTTTAACTTCGATTCATTTTCCATTTTTTTCTAAGGCCTTGTTTCCTAATGGAAATGACTTGGTTTTGATCATTAGCCTTTTCATTTCTTGTATAAAAACATGTATCTTTCATTTGATCAGTAGGGTTTCTTTAGATGTAAAATTGCTTTAGGGATAAAATTATCACAAGAGAGACCTTCAAAGTATTTGGTAATGAAGGAGAAATTCTGTCTAATCTGATCACCTATTATTTCTAATAAATTTCTTTCGTACAACTGTTAGACAAGAATGTTAAATATGGATGTTTAAATTGTGTGTGTCTCCTTAAATCATGTAAGAATAAAAGTGTGCACACACTTACACACAGCTACAGGAACATGTAGGAGTGCAAATATAGCATGTCTGAAACTCTTTAAAGCACAAACAGGACAACTAGCTACATAAGCTTCTGTGTCTTTTTTCAAAGATGGCCACCAAAATTGCCATTTGACCAAATGTAAGGTTTTCACAAAGCCAAAATGTCCAGCAACTTTCGAATCGTGGGCTTGCTTTAAGATGGGCCCTCTTAGGCTAGCTGGGACATATAATTTGGTCCCTACCCATGCTAAACCATCTCAAACGGTACAGTCATTTGAGTGGTTTAAGAACCAATCATCCAATTTTAAAGCTTCTTTTAACTGCACAGTTATATCATTTGACAGATTAACATCCTCTTTTCCCTGGGCTCTGGTGACCATTGGGGCAGCCAGTTGCCTTGTAGGAACAATAGGATGGATCGTTTCTGGGTGGACACTGTTATATTGGGGCAACCTAGATAAAGCATCCGCCATAAAATTCTTTTCCCCTGGGAGGTACTTCAATGAAAAATTAAACTGCTTAAAGTATTGCGCCCAACGAATTTGCTTAGGAGACAATTTTTGAGGAGTTTCTAGGGCCTCTAGGTTTTTATGATCTGTCCATACCTCAAAGGGGTGTTTTGCCCCTTCGAGAAAATGCCTCCAAGTTAATAATGCCCATCAGACAGCAAACACTTCTTTTCCCCAAATAGCCCATTTTCTTTCAGTCTCAGTTAGTTTTGAGAGGTGTAAACACAGGGTTGTAAAGTTCCACTCTCATTTGATTGAAGTAGCACCGCTCCCACCGCCATGTCACTTGCATCGGCCTGGGTCACAAAAAGGGAATCCATCTCTGGATGCTTTAGCACTGGTTCAGCTGCAAAGAGTCATTTTAGCTTCTCAAAAGCCGCCTGTCACTCCATGGACCATTCCAACAGTCAACTGGGCACCCCTTTTGGGTCCAGCTTAGTATGGCAATCTGCAGCCTGGTGACCTTCCCTTTCACATTGGAAGCATGCTGTGGTTTTGGGTTTCACAGCCAACCCCCTCCTTTTGAGCTTTAGGAGCCTCTCGGGGGAGAGGGCTTTCTCCAGTTGGGACCACCCCTGCCTCTTTTTCTGGTCAGATCGATCTCCACATCCACACCCAACACGTACCAGAGTTTCAGGTCTCTAGGATCTCTTCTGGAGGTACAGCTTTGATAAACATCTTCATTCAACCCATCCTTGAAAGCCTCTGTCAGAGCTTCTTGAGACCACCCTCAGATATGGCACACCAGCTCTCTAAATTCCTGGAGGTATTCAGCCACAGATCTTCGCCCCTGATTTATGGTTTTCATCCTAATCCTATCCTGGCGTTCAGATCGGGTGCGCAAGGCTTCCATAAACAGATCAAAGTTCATCAATCGAGGGGCATTATCATTATGTAGGGTGACCATCCACTTTGCTGTGGTCCCCTCTAACGCTCTGGTCATACATCTCACTTTAGCTGCCTCTGAGGCAAAATCCTCACCATATTCCTCCATATGGGCTCGGAAGAATCCTAACTCCTTGGGATCTCCTCCATATTTTACTTCCAGTGGAGGAACTTTTGGAATTTGGTGCCTCCATGGTGCTGCTCCCACCCCCCCCCAGGGGGAGCTTGGGTGACAGCAGCCACTTGAGCTGGCCTGGGATGAACTATGGGAATTGCCGGGAATGCAATTACTTCTACCTCCCTCCTCTCCTCCCCCCAGGCTCTTCACGGGTCAGCAATTCATACCTTTCTCCAGGTTTTCACCCCTCTGTGGCCTCACTAAACAGATGGAAAGCTTGGGTCAGCAGAAGGTCTTTTCTATTTTCCTCCTGCCACACAGTTTCTCCCTGGCACTGTCTGGCAGTCGTCACCCCAGGAGGGGTTTCTTCTGGCAATTTCCATCTGACTCCCAAAGACCATTTGGGTTAGACCACTGGTTTCTCTTCGATCTGCAGCCCCACCAGCAGCTTGGCCTCCTCTTGAGTGTCGAGAAGCTGCGAGGTTGTAGTTCCAGCAGCCCCCAGATCTTCTTGGTCACTGGATGCGTTAGACATTTTTTCAGACCCCCTCGGAAGATAAAAGAATAGATCTCTGGGTGGGCTAGTAAAAACAGAGATCTCGTATAATGTCAGGTGAAGCTCCATTCCAAATTCAAGAAGGAAAACCTTAGACTCCATTGTTTTAGAGAAAAGGACTTTTACTGAAAATTGAAGTGGAAGCATCAGAAGAATACAAGATCTGAGGCAACAAGTGCGAAAAACGCATATAGAAAGTTATCCCATGTTCCCACCCCCAATAGTTCAAACTGGCCATCCAATCTGAGATGTGTATACTGTCATGTGGGGCATCTTCAGGTGTTGTTTCAGACATCTGGTATGTCAAGATGGTTGACCTTGACCTAGACAGATAAGAGGCTACATCTGCGCAGTAAGTAAGTAAGCATAGTCAAGAAAACATCCCAATTTTTACATTTTACAACTTAAACCTCCAGCATCCTTTCCCCCACAAAGCTCAATTATTCTTCCCTCCCCCCATTTCTATGGCAGCCAGAAAGACAAGCAGAAGAAGGATTGTTGGAGGCTGACAATATGAAAATAAGAGCAAACTCCACTCCCTTCTAGTACTGATGATGTTACCTAGTTTGGTAATGAAACACCTTTAAAAAAACTAATCAAGCTCAGAGAGCACCAAGGACCCCACAGTTCAACCCTGAGCTACAAATATTATTGTCAACTCATAAAACATTTTGTATACACGTTTTATAGTTGACAACAGAAAGAAGGGGGGAGTTTCAAAGAGCAGGCAGCAGTGTGGAATCGAAAGTACATTCCATTCATATCTTCTTCATAGACGGATTAGATGGCTGAAACTTCTGCCATGAAAAAATCTAATTGAAGAGCATGATTGATGACTCTGGGCTATGGACGTGTTTCATTGGATGATACACCCAGAGGGGTGGCGGAGGGGGGGGGAAGCAGGATCAAGGGTGACAGTGAATTACATATCTCAGAGTTGGCTATGCCCAGGTTAGTGCTGGACGTAGAATGTTACCTTCAAATAAATCCTCTTTAGTTTTGGGAGTGTGGCTCGAGGCTCAGGATTTAATTGGAGTTAACTGCCGGAATCCTGACAGTTATCTTCTATCTATACTTTTTGATTAGAGGGACTCGGACCCAGCCTCATAGGAGATGGCTCCCAGTGGATTTCATTCTAAATTTTGGTATGATTTCTGTAAATAAGGAATGTAGAATTATAATGGCTGAGCATTTGATCCTTCATACATCAAAACAAAAAGTATACAAAGCTAAGGGATACACAAATAAAAACCAGATTTGAAAAAAAAAAGGCTCAGGAAAGAAAAAGAGTGAAAGTGTAAGAAAGAAAGAGGAAAAGAAGGAAAACCAAAAAAGAATGACTTCCAAGTTTCTTTGGTACAGATATAAGTAATATATATATCAAACTCTTACTCTAAGATTAACATTTGTCTAATCATCAAAGCCTTCATTAAATTTTAATTTGTTTCTCACAAAAAGTCCAGTAATGGTTCTTATAGCTTTAATCACTATTTGTTAAGGAAACCACAATACATAAAACAGGAATGGAAAATCCTAAGCTCTAGTGTAGACCCATGTTTCTCAACTTTGGCAATTTTAAGGTGCATGGATTTCAATTCCCAGAATTTTCAAGGCAGCATGAAGTTCTCCAATCTTAAATTGCCAAGACTAAAAATGCTGATCTACAGGTAGGGATTTTTCCATCCTCTTTTACTGGTTCTTACTTATTATGAGCAATCATAATGCGATATCCTAACTTCTACCCCATCCCACAGCAATGATAGTGCAAAAGCCTCACTTCCACCTCCATCCAGAGCAAAACTGAAGTTGGGAAGATCTTACTGAACATTTTTTAAACTGGTAGTCACATTGTCTTCTTTTGCTGCCCTGCATGCAGGAGAATAGAGCTGGAAAGCAGGTTAGTGAGAGAATGGGGTTTGCTCTGGAATGGGGTGGAAGTGAAGCTTTTGCATTATCATTGCTCTGGGATGAGGTGGATCAATATAAAAGAAAAAAAAGAATGATTTTGCCATAGGTCACCCAATCAAGCAGAAAAAATAGATGTCCTTTTTGCTAACCAACTAACAAATATATGTAGGAAATACACTACAATAGTAATGTGGGACTTCAATTATCCTGATATCAATTGGAAAACTAATTCTGCACCAGGTGAGAAATCAAACAGGTTCATGACCAACCTAGCTGACAACTTTGTTGTCCAAAAGGTAGAGGAGGGAACTAGAGGGACAGCCATACTGGACTTAATACTTACAAACAGAGAAGAAGGAGTTGAAATTGAGGGAATCTTGGGTGAGAGTGACCATGTCATGCTAGAATTCAACATAATACGAACATAAGCAATAGAACATAATGACACCGGAGTCTTAGATTTTAATAAACTTGGAGAAAATTTGGGAAAGATTCCATAGATGAAAATCCTATGGGGAAAACAACTCTAGAATCTTGGGAAACTCTGAAAAGTACAATCATAAAAGCCTACCATTAAGAAAGAAAAACAAAAACTCCAAGAAGAAACCAGCATGGCTGCACAAAGATCTCTCTGGCAAATTGAAAGACAAAAAGGAAAAGTACAAAAAATGGACAGAGGGACACACAACTGAGGCAGATTATCAGCAGATAGCCAGAATCTGCAAAGACGAAGTCAGGATAGCAAAGGCTCAGAACAAACAAAGACTTGCAACAAAAGTCAAAGATAATAAGAAAAGTTTCTTCCAACATATAAATAACAAGAAAAAAATCAAGGAAGCAGTCAGTCCAAGAGAGAAAATGGCAAGGAAGTAATAGGCAACAGAGAGCTGCTTAATTCATTCTTTGCATTGGTCCTCACAGAAAAAGAAACTATAGCCCAACCTACCAAAAACATAACTGTAAAAGACAGACTAGAAATAAAAGTTAATATAAGCAAAAAAAAAAAAGTAAGAGAATACCTGTCTGATCTTGATGAACACAACTCACCAGGAAATGACGGATTGTATCCCAGAGTTCTAAAGGAGCTGGCAGAGGCCATCTCAGAACCACTGCACCATTTTTCAAAAATCCTGGAGCATTAGGGAACTACCAGAGGATTGGAAAAGAGCTGATGAGGTTCCCATCTTCAAAAAATAAAAAAAAAGGTGGGGGGGAAACAGACACAGGAAACTACATGCCATTCAGCCTAACATCAATACCTGGGAAGATACTGAAAATAAAAAACCTGATCTGCCAACATCTAGAAACAAGTAAAACAATAACTAGCAGTCAGCACGAGTTTGTTAAAAACAGATCATTCCAAACAAATCTTATTTCATTCTTCAATATAGTGACCGAATTAGTAGAACAGCGAAATACTGTGGACATAATATACACAGACTTCAGCAAGGCATTCGCAAAGCAGACCACAACCCACTTCTTTGTAAGCTGGAAAAAAGTGGGATAGATAGCATCCCCACCAGATGGATTCGTAACTGGCTGACAAACCATACTCAATGAGTAAGTCCTTAATGGATCTATGTCTACATGGAAGGAAGGAAGCAGTTGGTGCCACAAGGTTCTGTGTTAGGCCCAATACTCTTCAATATATTCATAAACAACTTAGAAGAAGGAATTGAAGGGGAACTCACCAAATGATGATACTAAATTGGCAGGAATTGCTAATCCCTAGAACAGGGGTCGCCAACCTTATTGGACCTCAGGGACCACCAAACTCATAACTTTAGATCCTAGGGACCACTAACCGGTTCTGTGGGCATGGCCTAATTTGTGGGTAGGGCTTCGTGGTCATGTGACTGGCTGGGCATGGCTTGTATGTAAATATTATAAATATTTATGTAAATATTGATTTTTTTATAAAAAAAGAGGAACTTTTACCCAAAATCAGGCAAAGCAGGCAGGCGGATTGAGTTGCTCACAGAATCACAGATTCATTCAGAGATCTATCTATCTGTCATTGTCATAGCTCAGTCTGTCACATAAAATTTGCTTGCAAGCAAACTCACAAAATTAACTCACAACACACCATGCATGTAAATATTGAATTTTTATTTTTAAAAAGAGCAACTTTTACCCAAATCAGGCAAAGCAGGCAGGCAGATTGAGTTGCTCACAGAATCATTCAGTGACCTATCTATCTGTCCTCGGCTAGCTCAGTCTCTCAAATTTGCTTGCTGTGAGTCTGCACTGAATTTGCTTGCAAGCAAAACTTCAGTCCTAAGGGAGGTTCGGCTGTGCTGAGCCGAAGATCTAAAGACTAGCTAGAAAACAAGAAATCCAACCATTTCCTGCTTCCTAGCTAATCTAAATCTCCCAGCATAGCAGAACAGCTGATGGTCGGAAAAAGGAAAAATAGCAATTTAGCAGACAAGTTTGCCGGGTAAGGAGTGAGTGGGCGGGAGGGTTCCAGTGGGCCATGTGGGCGGTGCAGCCTTGTGTTCTCTGCGAAGCCTGGATTAATTGCTTTGGAGTGGGGTGCTCTGGGGGTGAGATTTCTCTGCAGCCCACCAAAATTGTGAGAGGGACCTTGGAGTCTTAGTGGACAACCAACTAAATATGAGCCAGCAGTCTGTAGCGGCAGCCAAAAAAGCCAATGCAATCCTAAATTGCATTAACAGAGGGATACAATCAAGATCAAGGGAGGTACTACTACCACTCTATAAAGCCTTAGTAACACCACGCCTAGAATACTGCATCCAGTTTTGGTCATCACACCAGTGGTGGGATTCAATTTTTTTTATTACCAGTTCTGTAGGTGTGACTTGGTGGGCATGGCAGGGGAAGGATACTGTAATACCAGTTCAGAGGTGGTATTTGCTGGTTCTCCAAACTACTCAAAATTTCCGCTACCAGTCCTCCAGAACTGGTCAGAACCTGTTGAATACTACCTCTGCACCATACTCTAAAAAGATGTTGAGATTCTAGAAAAAGTGCAGAGAAGAGCAACCAAGATGATTAGGGGACTGGAGACTAAAACATATGAAGAACAGTTACAGGAACTGGGCTTGGCTAGTCAAGTGAAGAGAAAGACCAGGAGAGAGATGATAGCAGTCTTCCAATATCTGAGGGGCTGCCACAATGAGGAAGGGGTCAAGCTATTCTCCAAAGTGCCTGTAGGCCAGACAAGGAATAATGGATGGAAACTGAACAAGGAGAGATTTAACCTGGAAATAAGGAGAAACTTTCTGACAGTGAGAACAGTCAACCAATGGAACAGCTTCCTTTGGAAGTTGTGAGAGCTTCATCACTTGAGACTTTCAAGAAGAGATTGGACTGCCATTTGTCAGAAATTGTGTAGGGTCTCCTACTTGGGCAGGGGGGTTGGACTAGATGACCCACAAGGTCCCTTCCAACACTGTTAATCCGTTAAAGAATTGAATAGGCCAGCTAGCTCAGCTAAGTTCATCAAGGTGATGTCTACTGTTTCCCAGGCGAATAGAACGTTATCAAACCTGTTATTCTCACATGTCATCTGCACCATTTTTTAATTTAAAAAACCCAATCCCTTGTCTTTGGGCCAATTGCTCCCTTGCTGTTTTTCTGTCTTGCAAGAGAGTTTGGTAAGGAAAGAGCAAATGGAGATAGAACTTCTTGGATAAGGTTTACAAGAAAGATGAGGAAAAAGACAATGATGTCACCTAAGTTCTCTTTTGAAAAACTTTTGAACAAATCCTTCTTTTCCTAAATCAAGATGGGTAGCTATTTTGTATCCTCCACTGGCTGCAATGACAGATTTCAGCACAGATTTTCTGATTATTTTTCCCCTCTGTCATTTCAGTTGTATCTCTGGCACTTAGAGCAGGCCACCTGTATCTCTCTCTGATGCAGGATGTTAGTTCCTCCAAGCTGCCTTCATCTCATCCTCATTATCTGCTGGGGTGCTAAGGTTCCTGCTCCTTCTATTCTATTGGCCTCCCTGCTGCTCACCGTTAAAATAAGAGTGAGAAGAAAAGGAAGAAGAGACGATGGTCATTGGTATTGTCTTCCTTATCATAAAATGCCCCAGGGTCAGCCCCTTCCTTCAAACTAGTTTAGACTTTAGAAGCTTTCTGAGACTATTTGGGACTTGTTTCCTTGTACTGATGGCTACATAAACAAGATAAATTCAAGAAAAATCTTTTATTTTGGGGTGACTTCAGGATTCAGCCAGCCAGAAGTCCCATCAGAGCTGATTTCAGTTCAGCAAAACCTGCCAGCATCCCATCCTGCAAAATCCACCTGTGCACTCCAGATAGAATTGTGGATGTAGAGAGAGCAGATGCTTTTAAGGAGCGAGCTAATTTGAAGAAGCAAATGGGATACAGAGGAACCGGTCACCCCTCCTCCCCCAGATCTCTCTCCAAATAGGTTAATTAGCCAACTGCTTAGCTCAGGCCAATTTCTAAAGGCTTTGAGTTTTCAAAAGAATGAAATGAAGGAAGAAAGTGCTAGGTAAGGACACCTTTCATCTCAGCAGTGGCTTTCGTAATGCACGGTGTGAGTCATGCAAGAAAAATGGAATGAGAGTGGAGCAGAGATACTGTATGAGATGGTGTCAGGAATTACCAGTAGTCCTCAGCTTATAGCCATTCATTTAGTAACTGTTCAAATTTATGACATTGCTGAAAAAAGTGACTTACAATTGGTCCTCTCACTTATTATTGTTAGCAATAGCACTTAGATTTATAAACCACTTCACAGTGCTTTACCGTCCTCTTTGAGTGGTTTACAATATTTTGCATCTTGCCCCCAACAATCTGGGTCCTCATTTTACCAATCCCAGAAGGGTGGAAGAGTCGAGTCAACCTTAAGTTGGTCAGGATCGAACTGCTGGCAGTCGGCAGAGTTAGCCTGCAGTGCTGCATTCTAACTACTGTGCCACCAAAGGCTCCTGGCTATTGCAGTTTTTGTGGTGACATGGTCAAAATTTGGGCCCTTGGCAACCTGCATGGATTTATGATAGTTTGAGCATCCTACAGTCACTTGATCATTGTTTGTAACCCAGCCAGCTTCCAACAAGCAGAGTCAGTGAGAGAAACCTGATTTGCTTAGCAGTCACATGCTTCACTTAAGAGCCACATGGATTCACTTGACAACAATGACAAAAGGTCATAATATTGGATGTGGCTTACTTAACAACTGTTTTGCTTAGTAATTGAAGTTCTTGTCCTCACTGTGGTTGTAAGTCAAGGACTATCTGTATTACAATGACTTAGTATGAGGCATGGATTTTTCTGAACTAGATTAATATGTGCATTTTCATATAGTAATGAGAAGGGTCAAATGCCCTTGTCCTTGAGAAGATCTTTTTCCTAAAAAAAAGGTACTTAACTTTTTACCCTTCAAGACAGTCCCAAAAGATTCTTGTTCCACCATGTATCTGGGCCTTTGGACTGCCTTCGTAATGAACGTAGGGTACATTATTGCTTTAACTTATTTTAAAATACCTTGAGGTTTAGTGGAGTGCAAATCTTGCCTGTAAATCTTGGTGTAATTGCAATAAATGTGTATTTAGAAAGAGTTTGATTCACAGGGAATCGAATCAAATGAAATCAAAACATTACTGGTGTCATTTGAGCAGAAATCTGATATGATAAATAAAACTAATAGAGTGTATTGTAACTTGTGTGTGTAAACAAAACCACATCTGAAGATAACCATTCCATCCCTTGACTGTGATTTCCTCAGAATATATCCGTGTTGCTAAGCAGCAAAATTTTGCCATAAATAAGTAACATTAAGATTTTGGTCAGCTGTAAGGTAGCTTCTTCCATAAAATTCTCTAGCACGACTAGGAAGGTGATTTTGAAATGGTTGAAGCAGTCACAACCCTGAAATTGGAACAGAAAACACAATTTAGAAAAAAAAATATGCCCCCTGAAATCAATCATATTGGATCCATCTGAGCATTGCTGCTATGATCCTAAATGTTCTTTCTTAGGAAACTTTTCTGTAGGATGGGTGGATGAAGCCTGAAACATCCCCAGGAAAAGAATTCATGGATTTTTCAAACAAGGCTCTGTGCTCATTGATCAGGACAGGTGAAGAATTGCCTTTGGAAAAATATTCAAGTTGGAGAAATAGCAGGTGATGGAGAACTTACATTTCTCTGCATAGATTCCTTTGGATGTTCCTGAACTCATTCACAAGAAATGTGGTTCCCCCGCCCTTGCCCATAGGTTAACATAGTTAGCAATAAATAGTATGCCAGCATTGACCTTATTGTCAGAGTACAAAATGTGTATGAGATTGGCTAATAACTTTGTTGATTGGACACAGTACCCACCAAAGTCTTTCAAAAGTCTACAAGGATTTGATCAGATCCCCTAAATCAGGGGTGTGCAGGTTTGGCAACTTTAAGACCTGTGGACTTCAATTCCCAGGATTCCCCAGACAGCATAACTGGCAAGGGAATTCTGGGAATTGAAAAGTCACCAAGTCTTGGAGAGCAGAGCTGGCGTTACAGCGGTACGACATATGATCTTGATCCTCCAAGATCGCCGTCGATATCTCTGCTGCTGCACGGTCCCAACAGACCTAAACCATCCTGTAGAGACGGTGATTGATAAGGGCACATCCTGCTGATCCCAGGCACATCACAAAGTCCCTGGTCGATCCAGGAAAATCCCCTTTTGCCGGTGGTGGAGAGGCAGCCATTCAAGCTGCTAAAGCTGGGACAGCTCCGGAACGGAAGAGATTGAAAGAAAGTGTGTCAGTTTGGTGAGATGAACTTATTGTTTCTTGAAGAGAAAGACCCTGAAAGACCTAAAGTGGAATTAAAAGTGAAGAGAAAAGAGTTTAACCTGCAAGATTAAGCTAGCTAAAGTGAAAGGTTTTTTCCCCCTTTTTATTGGAACTTTGAATCTGACAAAGCTTCTTAATTTTAAACTGGACTGGTCTTTTTTAAATTTCCTATTCTTGTTTTTATTTTTTTAACAATTCTCTTGAAAGTTTGTTTTGATTAAGACTCTTCTTTCTGGTTTGAGATTTACTTCTTTTTAAAAGAGAAGATTTTTCTTTTTTTTTTTTTATGTTCCTGGCTTTGTATATATGAGGGGGAAGTTAAAGTGAAGGAAAATAAGTAGCACTGCCATTTAGAGGCTGCGATATATTGTTTTCTTTTTTCTTTTACTTGTTTATGTATTTGTGTTATACTCAAGGATTCTGAACTTTGCACTGGAAAAGATAGTGGGATGAGCATGGCAGATTGTTTATGCAGGTGCTCATCTGTGAAATTATAGATAGCTGGAGTCTGGAGTTGAAATTGAAAGAAAGAAGATTGAAGTGACCTTGAAAACACTGGAACTGAATACTTTGAGCTGATTTATTAAAGACCCTTGGATATTTAGCGGCAGAGGTTTGCTTTACATTAGAATTGTTTGTTACTTTTTACCTTCTTTTCTACTTCCCCTCTAGTTGGGTTTTTTAATTTGGATTTCAACCTTTCAACCCAGGAACTAGAATGTAAATTTTTTATTTTGCTCTCTTTTTTTCTTTTCATTAAGAGAAATACATAGACTATTATTTTTTATTTTTCCTTTCCCCTACCCTCTTTTTCTCCAAAAGAAAAATCTTTTTTGTCCCTTTTCCCATCTCTCTCTCTCTCTCTCTCTCTTGCATATTATTGCAACTAATTGGATTAAGGTATACAAGTGCCTGGAGATTTTTTTACCTTTTTTGGGGAGTGGCAATTGCCTGCCTTCACTTTTTTTCTTTTTTCTTTTTTATCTCTCTTTCTTTATAGATAAGTACCATAAGATGAGCAGAAAGACAACAGCCCCAGCTTCCTCAATACCAACCTCTTCACCATCTGGAGGACAGCGATCTATACAGACAATGTTACAACAGGAGAAAGAGAAGGAAGTGACATTGCAGATGATTATGCAAGGAATTCAGAAGATTGAAAAGAGAATAGAGAATATTGAGCAAAGGACTGAAAAGACAGATGAGAAAGTAGGAAATATTCAACAGATGATGAAATATGAAGACAGATTCAAAAAATTGAAGAAGAAGATATACAATGTTCTGTCTCACCTGTGGCCACGAGGTGAAAGTCTAAATGTCCAAAGGAAAAAACATGAACAGACAATATCAGGAACAACAGAGTTAACTTTCCTTTGGCTGAATTCGTCGTTGGCAGATTTCCCAGAAGCTGTCTGCAAATTCTGATAACGAGCAGAACTATAAATCAGAGACAAACGGCAAACAGAATACTTTGTCTAAACTGCAGAAGCAAATTAACAAGTTTGACCCAAACAGGGATTCAAAGCTAACATGCCTCCTTATATTCCCTGAGGGGTGTGTCAGTCTCTTTCCTCAGTCCCTGATTCGACGTCTCCTTCCAGTTTGTGCTTGACGTTTCTGCTTACGTCTGTTCCTTGCATCAAACCAACATTCTTCGGTTTGATCTTCATCCAAGGACTCCGGCACGTTCTCCTGCTTATCTGCCGACACCTGAGGTATAACTAATGAGGAAGGTCCTGGAGAGGATGAGGATTCCAAAACTTCCAGCAAAGCAGGTTCAAACCCCAATGCCCTATCTTCTTCTTCCTCTTGGCTCACGTCTGTATCTCCTATCAAAGCACACTCAAATCCCAATGCCAAATCTTCCACATCACTCAAGCCTGTGTCTTCTGACATAGCAGGCTCAAACCTCCTAGTCACAACACAAAGAGATAAGAAAATTGGAGATATTGATACTCAATTGAGTGATGTTGAGAAGGGCAGGAATGAACCATTAGGATGGGAAATTGATAGATGAGAATTTTATCCGAGATTTCAAAATGTGGAAGAAGGAAAAGGTGAAAACCTTGTTGAAATAATGATAGAAATACTGGCAGAAGTGTTAGAGATAACCAAAGAGAAGATGATGGATGGGATGGATGAAGTGTTCCATGTCTATACAAGATATGCAGTGAGAAACAGGTTACCAAGAGAAGTCCACATCAGATTTACTAAGAAGATTATCAAAACACAGATACTGCAGGTGGCAAGAGAGAAAACATTAAAGTATAAAGACAAAGAAATTGTGGTGCTGAAACAGGTACCAAGAAGAGTAAGAGAGATGAGAAGAGAATATCTATTTTTGACTAAAGAGTTACTTAAAACAGGAATAAACTACAGATGGTTGATGCCAGAAGGCCTCTTGTTCACTTGGCAGGAACAAAGACACAGAATTGACACAGTCAAAAAAACTGAGCTATTCTACTTAGAATATTTTAGAGGAAAGGAGGAAGAAGCAAGAAAAGAAGAGTCACTAATTGAATTTCAAGAGGAGCATATAGCAATAATTGAAAAAGAAAAAGAAGAAGGTGCAGTAGGTGGTGTACCCAGAGAGCAACGAGAATTAAGATCTATTAGAGCAATAAAACCCCCTTATAAAGCTTAACATGGATGAAAGAAAATTGATTATGATTAACATAAATGGACTTAATTTGGCTACTAAAAGAAAGAAAGTATTTCATAAATTAGAGAAATTAAAATTTGATATACTTTGTTTACAAGAAGTACATATTAAAAAGCAACATGAATATATATTGAAACAAAAAAATCTAGGGAAATTATTTCACATCGTTGACACAATCTAAAAAAAGAGGCGTGGTCTTATATATTAGAGATACAATTTTGGCAGAACTAATTTATACAGATGATGATGGAAGGATTTTGATGGTGGAAATAATGGACAAAAATGTTAAAACACTTTTAATTGCAATCTATGCTCCAAATAATAACCAAGAAGAATTCTACAGGAAATTACATTTGAAAATAACTGAATTGGACTATGTTAATATTTGTATGATGGGAGACCTTAATGGAATAATTAATGATTGGTTGGATTATAAAATACAGAAATCAACAAAGAAAGCTAGAAAGATATTACCAAAATCTTTCTTTTGAATGATAGAAGTATTAAACTTAAAAGATGCATGGAGAGAGAGAAATGTGGAAAGCAAGAAATATACTTTTTACTCAAACAGACATGCATCATGGTCTAGATATGGATATCATCAGAATTACTTACCAACATACGAGAAATTGAAATAGAAACAAGCACTTGGGCAGACCACAACCCAATGACAGTTATCTGGAAAGGACATAAGAGGAGCTCTAGATGGACTTTAAATAATACGATACTAAAAGAAAAAGACTTTAAACAGAAAATAGAAAAAGAACTGGTTTTCTTTTTTAAATAAAATAGAAAAGAGGATACATCTTTACAGAATCTCTGCGACATGATGAAAGCCTACATGAGATTTGATAATAGACTATACAAGGAAAAGAAATATAAAGCAGAAAAAGACTTTTAAATCATTGGAAGATGACTATAAAAGACTGGAAAAAAGAATTACAAAAGTCCCTGCAAAAAAGACATTAAAAATAAAATGGATATAATTAAACATAAAATGGGACTAATGGAAAAAGAGAAATTAGCACAAAAAATTAAAAATGCTAAACAGAATTACTTTGAAGATGCAAACAAACCAGTCAGATGGCTAGCCTATAAATTGAGAAAGGAAAGAGAATCAAGAAGGATTAGTCAATTAATAAATGAAGAAGGACATGTTTGCTATGGAAATGAGAAGAAAAAAATTATACAAGATTACTATGGAAAACTGTATTTTCAAGAGAATATTCAAGAAGGAAAAGTTAAGCAATATTTACAGAAAGCGAATTTGCTTCAGATATCCAAAGATATTGAAACAATGCTAGAAGGGATCATAACAATGATGGAATTAGCAGAAGCTTTTAAAAAACAGAATGTTGGAAAAACACCAGGTCCAGATGGATTGCCAGCGGAATTTTACAAGACCTTTCAGGAAATATCGAATCTTCACCTATTAGAAGATATGAATGAAGTTATGTTAAAGAAAAGAATACCCAAAACATGGTCAGAAGCATATATTACACTTATACCAAAGGAGGATACAGACCTGCAGCAAGTTAAAAATTATAGACCTACATCCCTACTAAATTCAGATTATAAAATCTTTGTTTCAATTTTGGCAGAAAGACTGAAAAGATATTTAAATAATTTTATCCATGTTGAACAAAATGGATTCCTGCCAAAGAGACAAATTAAAGACAATGTGAGAATAATTCTGGACACTTTGGAATACCATGAGGCACATCCAGAAAAGCAAATGGCCCTGATGCACAAAAAGCCTTTGACAATGTGAGTTGGTGATTCATCTTGCTGGAATCGATACAAATGGGCTTTAGTAAAAAATGTATCGAAGCTGTTGAAACGATATACTATGAACAAACTGCAAAGGTAAATGAAGAATTAACAGAATCTATAGATATAAGAAAAGGGACAAGACAAGGTTACCCACTGTTGCCTCTGCTGTTTGTGTTAACATTGGAAGTTTTGAATAGGAATATTACAGAAGAAAAAGAAATAAATGGAATGAAAATCAAAAAGAAAGATAGAAGAATATGGAAAAGTAGAAGGTTTGAAAATAAAGATAAAACAAAGATATTAACAAAGAATATGTTAGCAAGACGAAAGAAAGAGTTGGAAGAAGTTTTAGAAATACAGGTCATAAATAAGGTTAAGTATTTAGGGATATACATTACACCAAGATGTAGCACACTGAAAGAGGACAATTATCTTAAACTCAAATAGCAGATTGCGACAGATTTGACAAAATGGGAAAATTTACAACTATCATTGATTGGGAGAATATCTAAAATTAAGATGAATATATTGCCTAGAATTTTATATCTATTCCAGACAATTCCAATCTGACTAGGGAAAAGTTTTTTTTAAGTTTTAAATAGAATTGTGCTGAAATTTATTTGGCAGGGTAAGAAAGCAAGAATAAAACTTAAACTGTTACAGGATGCAAGAATAAGAGGAGGGTTTGCCTTGCCCAATTGGGAGTTATATTAGCAGGGACAAATTTGATGTGGGTAAAGGAATGGATAACATTAAGGAACAGTAGACTATTGACTTTAGAAGGGCATGACTTGCTGCTAGGATGGCATGCTTTCCCCTGGTATAAGGGAACTAAAATAAAGGGGTATTTTAAAAGACATTACATTCAAGAGGCACTGTTTTTGAACTGGGAGAAGACAGAAAGACAATATTACTTAAAAATTTCATTATGGATATCTACCATTGAAGCCTTTTCCTATCCAGTAATATATAAAAAGGAACAAACAGTTAGATATGATGAGATATTGAATGCAAAGGGTGAACTTAAATCTATGCAAGCGTTGGAAGAACAAGGTGTAAAAATGAATTGGTTTTCATATTTGCAAATACAATCTAGATTTGATAAAGATTTCAAAACAGAAGGTATTTATGATAAGTTGACTGATTTAGATAAAATTTTGATGGGTACTGATGAAAAGGTAATTAAAAAACTGTATGGACATTTTATTAGAATTTAAATTGAGAGAAGAACAAGTTAAAGTAACGATGATTGCTTGGGGGAAAATTTTTGGATATGGGAGTGATTTAGAGAAATGGCAAAAATTGTGGTCTCAAAATTATAAAATGACAATGTCAACTGCATATAAAGAAAATTTGTATGATGTTTTACAGGTGGCATCTACTCATGACGAGAATCGTGAGAATGTTTAAGAACAAATCGGATACATGTTGGAAATGTCATCAGATACCTGGTTCATATTACCATATGTGATGGACATGCTTGGACGCAAAAAGATATTGGACTAAAATCCACACATGGTTGGAAAAAATGATAAAACAACACATAGACTTTAAACCAGAGATCTTTTTATTGGGAATTATACCAGAAATATACAATAAAGAGCTGAAATATTTGATTGTAAATGTTTTAACAGTGGCTAGAATTGTATTTGCTAAGAATTGGAAAAATGAAAAAATGCCTATGTAGGAGGAAGTTATTAAGAAAATTATGGACTGTGCTGAAATGAGTAAATTGACATTTGAAATTAGAGAACAAGAAACAATTTTATATGATAGGGGATTTGTTTTATCAATGGTTGGACAAAAAGACATGGTAATGTAATGGATTAAATAATTTTGTAATAGAAGTTTAATAGATTGATATAAAATATAATATAGACATATATAACCATTGGATGAAAGTATAATATAAATTTTAAAACAAAATTTGGAATATCTCGTATAAAATGATGGAATAAATAGTTTAGTAATGGATGATTAATAACTGATAAACATATAAGCATATGTTAGTTTGACTGTGAAAATTTATATAAACTGTGAGTAAAATGTCACCTCAGAATGTCTCAGCCAATCAGACACTTGTAATATTGTGATCCCTTGACCCAGAATTTTTTTTTGTGAGAAGCAATTCAGTCCAACAACCCACGCAATTTCCTCAGGTCTGTTACTGAATTCAGCAAGACTTACTGCTTAGAAAATATGTGTATATTTACAGTATAAAATGAGTTCAGGGAGACAAAATTTAAAATTTACTTAAAAGTAGATAGGGAGTAAAGAAAGGATGGGAGATGGAGAAGGTTGTTCATTACTGAATGCCCTGTTAGACTGATGATGAAAAAGAAAATAAATGAAATTGCTTTCTCCCCCATCCAATGCCCTTTTAAAAATGGTGTTTTGCATTTAATATATTCACTGGCAAGCTAATGATCACAATCCAGTAACACTTTGAACTCCTGCCATTAATATAATCAGAATCCCTGCACCTAACCAGAATACAATCTAAATCAACTTTGAGAAGGAAGTAAAGGAGGAAGATATAGAGGTAGGATGGGATTAGAATTTTAATCACACAGTTAAGATTTAGCTATAGAAACAAGGTTGTCCCAAAGGTGCTTTTTTCAAAAGACAACTGGACTTTCTTTTTCCTTAAAGACATTTCAATTCTCCTCCAAGAAGCTTCTTCAGTTCTCACTCTTCAGTCAGAACAGTCAGAACTGAAGAAGCTTCTTAGATGAGAAGCAAAATGCCTTCAAGGAAAAGCAAAGTCCAATTGTCTTTTGAAAAAGCACCTTTGGGACAACCATGACTTGGATGATTGAGAATCTCCAAAGACTTATAGAAAAAAGGGTTATAAATAAAAGCATCTTAAAAGCTTGGAGGAAAAAGCTGGGATAGAGCTTCTCCCTTATCCAACAGAGTGTGAGTTGGAAAGTATGTAGATGGCGGCATCTGCTTCAATTGCTCTTGTATCTTCTTGCTCCTGTCTCCAACCTCAGAAGAAAATAATGGAGAAGCAAATGAGAGCAAATGAGAAGAGTGAAAAGGGCCACTTCCACGAGGAAATACATGGGCTGTGTGCAAAAGGACCCAGATATGACCCCTGTACATATCTGTTAAGTTTGAGCAATGAGAGGCTGAACCAGAGCATGAGTGCAACAATACTTTATTTTACAATAAAGGGCTGACCGTGCTTGCCACGCCTGGAACTGGCTCGCAGCAATCAGCGACTGGTTGGACCCCGCAGCCTGCTTTTATAGCTGGCTGCTGGAGAGAACCAACCAATGGGAATGGGGGAATAACGCCCACACAAAGTGAGTGGACCTGAGTGAGAACTCCTAGAGTTCTCAGGACATAACACCCCTTCCCCCCAGATGCGAACATGCATAGTCCTTGAGGTAGACGGGGTTTGTGTTGGCGCCGGACGGCGCAGCTCGGGAACATTGTCTGTCTGTTCGGTATCAGTCTGTGACGGTTGAGCCGGCATAGTGTCGCCAACGCTCCCTCCGGACTGGGCATCCTCGGGAACCACCGGGTTGGTTACTGGGGTCGAGCTCTCGTGGGTTGGATCAGGCTGGTCAACTCTCTGGGCGCTGTTGTCCGAGTTTGGGTTGACCGGAACGACCGCTGGTGCAGACTGGTGTTGGGTGCGATGTGGCTGGGCGGCGGATGAGGTGGTTCCCCTTCGACTGGAGACTCTGGATTCTTGTTGGCAAGGGTGCTGAGGCGCCTTCTAAGCTGGTCTATGTGTCTCCTCCAGACGCGACCATCCTCCAGCCTGACCCTATACGATCTCGGCCCGGTGACGGCGATGACCTCGCCTGGAATCCAAAGTGGGTCCCCAGCGAAATTCCTTGCGAATACTGGCTCCTGTAACATAAAATGTCTAACCCCGAAGTAGAAGCGAGGGAGAGTCAGGGCAGTATTGTGGGTGCAGTCTGTCCAATACAGTCCTCAGGCGCCGGCCCATCAGAAGTTCCGCTGGGGACTTATTGGTGACTGCACAGGGGTTGAGTGCTGGCTCATCAGGAACCGTGCGAGTTTGTGGTGCCAGTCATCCCTGCCAAACCTAGCGAGGGCCTCTTTGGTGGTCCTGACGGCCCTTTCAGCCAACCCATTACTGGCAGGGTGAAATGGGGCTGTGAAAATGTGGCGAATGCCCAGGTTGGCAGCAAAACGGCTGAATTCTACTGATGCGAACTGTGGGCCATTATCGGAGACAATGGAGTCGGGTAGTCCATGTGTAACTAACAGGCGCGTTAACACGTTGGTGATTGCTAGTGTGGTGGTCGTGGATAGCTGTGCCACGTCTATCCATTTGGAATAAGCGTCCACGACCACTAGGAACATCTTTCCATGCACGGGCCGGCCAGATCGATATGGATTCTAGACCAAGGGCGCTGGCGCTCTCCCATCTGGTAGGGGTGGAGTCTCTTGAGGGTGTTCCACGAGATTATTGAGAGCGCTGACCCTGTGTCAACCTCCATGTGGCACGGTTTACCTTCTAGGGAAACGGAGAGAGAAATTTTACTAACAGTGTGGCAAGTCGCCTGGCAAGGCGGTGCGTGCGACAGTTTAATACTTGCCTCTGTGGTCCCGAGTGCGAGGACGGGGTCTGTGTGCAGCGCTTTGGGGGCTTGGCAGACTCTCGCGATGTGCCCCTCTTATGGCAGTTGTTGCAAGTGGCTCCTTTAAACTTGCAGGTGGCCCTTTGATGCGATCCCCACAGGCTAGGCACAGTGTGATGTGCTTGGGTGGACCGGTGTATTCTTGTTTGGCCCCTACCTGCGACCGTCTGTCGTTGGCGAGGTGGTGGACGTCGTTTTCATCGTTGTGGGTTTCCTCCGCTTCCACCTCTTCGGAATGGACTGGGAACGATGCCAGCTTGGCACTTGGGCCCTGAATTTCGGTGGCTGAGTTCGTTGCTAGCTCGGCTGCTAGGGCCTCCTCGACCACTTGCGCGAGGTTGAGGTCTTTTTTTGCTAGCAGGCGCCTCTGTAGGTTGAGATCCTTGACCCCACAAACTAATTGATCGAGGAGCATGTCCTCCAGGTATGTTCCAAACCCGCAGTGCAGGGCTGCTGTTCTGAGGGCGGCCATATATTGATTGATGGTCTCCTTACTTGATTGCTTCCTCATACGGAACGTGAACCTCCTGGCGATTTGTGAAGGCCTGGGAGCGTAGTGGTTAGTGAGGATCTCAAGCAACTCGGACCACGGAACGTTTTTCAATTCTCTCAGCGCCACGAGTGCTGCGGCGGTATCGTAAACGGTGGCTCCGCAGTAGATTAGGAAATAGGATTTTTTTCCGGTGCTCTCCCGCATCCGCCAGGCCGACCGCATCGATGTAATGATTGAAGCGGTTCTTATACGATTCCCACTTCTCTTCGTCTGGTTTAAACGCCGGGAATACTGGGTTGGAACTCATGGTGCTGGAACGGCTGGGCTACCTGCGGAAAAATCTCTCTGGGACAACGGGCGCTCGTGAGTTACTAGTGATATCAGCTCTGGAGAGGTTTTTTGCTACCCTCTCTTTCTCTCTCTGGGTTACCACGTTGGCTGTTAGCCGTTGGAGGTGTCTTGATTCGCGCCAAAAGTGGGCGTTAGTGACTTCCTACAGCGCTGTGCTGTGTCTCCTACTGGCTCGAAATTCAAATGACACCCGTTTGAATTTCGCGCCAAATACAGGCGGCTGCGGCTCGCAGCGCTTCACTTTCCCTGTAGCGGGGCTAACAAGCGGCTACAGACGCTTCTAACTTTTTGAACCAGACCGCTTTCTCTGGCTGCGGATCAGCGTTTGCTCTTTTTGATCGCTCGTTTTGTTGGCTGACCGCTCTCTCTGGCTGCGGATCAGCGTTTCCCTTATCGCCAGCCGATCGCTCTCTCTGGGCTGCGGATCGGTGGCTAGTGACTCAGCGGTTGCATGGTGCTTCTGGTAGCCATCCCACCCTCGTCGCCAGTGTTAAGTTTGAGCAATGAGAGGCTGAACCAGAGCATGAGTGCAACAATACTTTATTTTACAATAAAGGGCTGACCGTGCTTGCCACGCCTGGAACTGGCTCGCAGCAATCAGCGACTGGTTGGACCCCGCAGCCTGCTTTTATAGCTGGCTGCTGGAGAGAACCAACCAATGGGAATGGGGGAATAACGCCCACACAAAGTGAGTGGACCTGAGTGAGAACTCCTAGAGTTCTCAGGACATAACAATATCCCTACAGTATAGAATACTGTATATAGAGCTCAAGTTCAAATGGTGGGGTTCCCGGTGTTCTCTGAGCTTGGTTATTTTCATGCAGACAGTTTGTTACCATGCAAGGTATCAGCATCAGTGCATGAGAGAGTAAAGCTGGATAATTGTTGATAGAGGGTATCCTGCCATCTTGGCATATGATTTCTTTCTTAATGGTCCTTGACTGAGGTATGGTTTCTTCCTTGATGAACTATCTGGTAGTTTTTCTTCTTTATCTGTTGCTAGGGAGGATGTGATTTGGGCTCTTTGTTTCCTTCCTTTTAGTTGCAATTTCTTATTACCAGATAATCTATGAGCTGTTGGGTCATCCTTTCCTAACTGAGAAAGATAACATACCTGTTGCGAGCAGAATGGACATTATGTTTTCCTGAGTCATATTGTATTGCTTTGCTTTCACCCCTTCTTTTCAGCATAATTATATGGACCATTTTTCTTATCCCAATGCTGGGTGGTCCTGCCATCATCTCAGCTGGGTATAGATACACTTGATTGTGGGGACACTGCAACAGCCAGAACATTGTAAAAAAAACAACTTCACAGGAGTAATGGTTCCATGATTTTAAAAATATTAATGTCAACTCATAAAACATTTTCAATGCCTGTTTTATAGTTGCCAACAGAAAGGGTGGGAGAAAGAATTTGAAAGAGCAATGCAACAGTTTGGAATTGAAAGTGCATTCCATTCATATCTTGCAAAGATTATAACTAACCGACTGGAGTTTCCACCATGCAAATCTCTAATTGGAGAACATGATTGATTACTCTTGGCTATGGACATGTTTCATTGGAGAATATGAATTATGATACACCTAGAGGGGTGGGGGAAAACCAGGGTTAAGGGTGACAGTGAATTACATGTCTCAGAATTGGCTACACATAGGTCATACCGTCATGTTAGCTCCTAATAAATCTCTCGTAAGTTTTGAAGCTTGGCTTGAAGCTCATGATTTAATTAGGGACACTGCTGGAATCCTGACAATTATTTAATTTAGCAGATTTGAGGTAGCTTGATTCAAACATTGTTGTAGTATAATGCATTAGGAGTGGGGTGACTTCCATTTTCCTGATGGCTTCCCCATTTTATTCTATTCTAATCTGATTGACAGAAAACAGAACTTTAGTAGTTTACAGTGGATATAAAAAGTCTACACATTTCCTATAAAAGTATCATTTTTAGATGTAAAAAATTCAGACCAAGGTAAATCACTTCAGAATTATTTTCACTTTTAATGTATATTAAATAAATATAAGCTGTACAATTCAAATGAAAAAACAAACTGAAAACTCTTAGGGGGGAAAATAACAATAAAAATATACAATAATGTAGACTTTTATATCTACTGCTGATGACTCTTATCTCTCTGTGCCTACTGATGGCTGATTAGTCAGAATACCAAGCTTCCAGAAACTCCCTAGTAATTTTTAGATTTGGTTTGATTTAAAATGTCAGTAATATCCCAATAGAAATAGTGGTTGGATTTGTTTATGTATTGAGAGACTAAGGAATTGGCATCACCTCTCTGCCATACCTACTGGCTGTCACAATCCTTAATTGTTGACTCCTTTGATTATTTGGTCTTTAGGTTGGCTTAGAATGTTCTGCAGCAATTTTGTTGCTTTGTGTGCTACTGTGATACCAAAAGGAATTTTACTAGTCTCAGATATCTTTTTTATTATTGGAAGAGTGATCCTTTTCAAGGGCTGTGATGTTTGTATTGTGATAAGTTATGCATCTATGCACTTTTTACATGAAGTTGTGTGAGATTTGTTGTATTGGACAAAATTGTATATGTAGTCTATTTCCTCTTTTTGGACTTCTGGTTTATTATAATGTGTTTATGTGATTAATGTGCTCATAAACATCATTTTGTGGGAACTTTGGGTTGTTGATTTGCCAGAAATACCACTTAATGTGGATTGTTTCTCAATAAACCTAGGTTTGCAGTCTACCATTGTTTCCTCTGCAGATCACAATATCCAGGTAGGGTAGATTATTGTTGTTTTCTTCTTTGTGTATTTATTTTGTTAAAGGTGTTGTTGATTACCCATGTATCTTCTCTATTCTCTACTACAAAGGATGAAATTATACCTTCTTATAAATATTTTAAGTGTCATAGGTATTTAAGGCAAGAATAGATGCGTATAGTAGGAAAATAGAACAAGTTAAACTAAAGTCAAGGCTCAAAAAATTGAAGGAAGCCTTTGAATTTTTTTGTGGTTGAGTAGAGCCTCCTAACATCCAAATGATCCTATGAGAAGATGGAAATAAAGTTAAACCATGGAGCCCTTAGTACAGGATCCTGGGCAGCTGCTATATAGAGTCAATGAATTCAGGACTAGGTTCAATAACCAAGGACAGCAACCCTAATATATTGTAAACCACCAACTGTCTTTTATCATAAGCTGCCTTGCGACACAAAAGGAAAGTTGGGTGGCTATATGAATTGAGCAAACGCATAAATAAATAAATCTTCTATTCAGTCCCTTCGCATTTGGATTTATAACTATACCATTTTCCCTACCATTATCTTTTAAAAATCATTATAAAGAGGGTTTGGACAACCAGCACAGTGGGTTAAAGGTGAAGATTCTCGCCTCCCACTCGAAAGGTTGAGAATTCAATTCTAGGCAGTGAGAGATATTTCTCTATCAGGGCACAAAGAGAAAATATCTGCTGTGAACGCTGCATAATCAATAGGAAGGGCATCCAGCTCAGCCTTCTTTGTGCAATTATTCAGATAAGTGACTGATAGAGCTAATGGTTTAATCCAGAGGTGCAAAACATCTGGCCTAGAAGGAATGGTGGTTGCAAATATCTCTTTGTAGTCTCAGATTCCCCTTGAATAGATACAGACTGTGCACAAATTTTGGAGTTGGGATTTTCTAAAGAGTGGGTGCTTTAAGCCTTGCAGAATAACAGAATAACAGAGTTGGAAGGAAGCTTGGAAGTCTTCTAGTCCAACTCCCTGCTGAAGCGGGAGACAATTTACCATTCCAATCAAATGGCTCTTCAATCTCTTCTTTAAAATCTCCAGTGATGGAGCATCCACAATTCCAGGCGTTAAGGTTGAAGTCCACCCATACTGACCAGGAAACAATTCTGGTTTCTTAAGCTGCAGAAGAAATGTATGTGAACTGAAAACAGACAATATGGGGAGGATTTAATGCTCTGTCAAGTTGCTTAATCATATCAGCTTCAGTTCTGTAAGAAAAGCCAACATTCATTTATTTATTTATTTGATTTGTCAATCCCTTACAAGATAACAAGTATAAGTATAAACACAGTGTCAGCTCTGAGATTCAGCTGCCAAGAATGTTAAGGAATGAAAGCGGGTGGAGGAGTTGGAAAGTTCAAGGTTTTTTCCTCTGTCACATTAAAAAATTCTAGCTGCAGTTAATTGGGTCTCGTGATTAATGAAGTATAAGAAGTGGGAGGAGAGAAGGTGGATTTTGTGAAATGGGCTGAAAATGACTTTCAGTTTGGGAAATTCCATAGACATACCAGAGATGTTCTAAAAAATCAATTGGAGATTATACTTGTCTCAGAGTGATTGATTACCATGGACAATTTCTGGATGCCTAACACATAGTTATGAATACATGAGATGGATACGTATAAAAAAATAAAAAGAAACAATAGGACAGGGATGGTAGGCACAATTGGTGCGCTTATGCACACCCCCTACAGAGCCCTTAGGAAAGGGTGAGGTCAACAGTAGGCAATCTAAGGTTAAAGTTTTTGGGGTTTGGGGAAGAAACCACAGAAAAACATCTCACAGTTGCTTCTGAAATCCCTGTTTAAAAAGCAAGATGCAAAATCTTATGTTGATGTTTTGTGAGGTTGTAGGAAATAAAAACTAGAGATAGTGTCCTTTGCTTTCCTCACTCTGCCCCACAACCCCAAAAGTGGTGAAAGCTTCTTCCAGATAGGATTGGCCTCCCTTGTACAAGTACAAGTAGTCCTTGACTTATAACCACAATTGAGTTCAAAATTGTGAAATGTTTGTTAAGTGAGTTTTGCCCCATTTTACTTCCTTTCTTGTCACAGTTGCTGTGTGAATCATTGCAATTGTTAAGTTGGTAACATGGCCGTTAAGTGAATTTGGCTTCCCCAATAGCTTTGCTTGTCAGAAGGTTGCAAAAATTGATCACATGTTCCTGGGACACTGCAACCATCACAAAGTTGCCAAGCATCTGAATTTTGATCACATGACCAAGGGGGTGCTGCAATGGTCATAAGTGTGAAAAATAACTTATGGTAAGTGCTGTTGTAACTTGGATGCTCACTAAATGAACTGTTATAAGTCAAGGACTACCTGTATTGTCTTGTATTTTCCCTGGGCATCATTCTGTCTCTACCAAAATTCAATTCTTGAAGCCACTTGATTGTCAGAAACTTTAGTTCCAGCTGCAAAAAATCTTTTGTGAAGCATCTAATGAGCCTCTCACTGTGACCCTCATTTGAGCCCCAGCGTTCTTTCCGACACTTGGACAGTGGAGATGGGAGATCAGAGAACATCCTTGATGACAGGAGAGCTGAGGGAGGAACGAAGAATGACATGTCCCTCTCTTTGCCAGCAGTCTTGAGTTCCCTAACAAGTTTTTTTTTCTTCCTTCCCTTCTTTCATCTGTACAAACTGTTCTAGATGGGTTTGACTTTCTCTTGATCATTTTTGGATAATATTCTGGTTTCTTTTGCTCTTTGACACAGCTTTCCAAGAAGCTTCCTCTGCTCCTGGCAAGCTCTGCTTTACGAGCCATTTCCTTTTGCTGCTTCAAGGAAACACAAAGAATTTTGTGTTACAATGAATGCTGCAGGAAATTATAAAAAGAAAGAATCAGCTTGCATTGTCAAAAACATGTAAAAAAACAATAATCATCTCCCATTTGGCAGGTCCAGACAGTGGATTCTGTCCCAAAAAGAAAATCCATCACTGATATTAATTACTGTGATCACTACAGTAACAGTTTTATGGACATTGTTAAAAAGTTATTTGTGCCATTGTACCAACACTGGACACTCTGGTATTAACATTGGACTCTGCAGAGCCAGCAATGACCTCCAGCACTCCATTTGCAGTCTCCAGAAGTTCAATCCTCATGGAGGCATTTCTATAATACTTTGGAACTACAAAATATAAAATGGTTTTAAATGCTTTTAAATTAATAATAAGTTGTACTCTGTCCAGAATTTTGATGAGGCATGTGTGTGTGTGTGTGTGGGAGAGAGAGAGAGAGAGAGAGAGAGAGAGAAAGCATGCTCCTGATGAGGTAGCGGATGGTCTCCTGAGGGATTTCCTCCCACACCTGGACTAAAGCATCCCCCAACTCCTGGACAGTCTGTGGTGCAATGTGGAGTTGGTGGATGGAGAGAGACATGATGCTCAATTGGATTCAGGTCGGGGGAACGGGCAGGCCAGTCCATAGCATCAATGCCTTCGTCTTGCAGGAATTGCTGACACACTCCAGCCACATGAGGTCTAGCATTGTCTTGCATTAGGAGGAACCCAGGGGCAACCGCACCAGCATATGGTCTCACATGGGGTCTGAGGATCTCATCTTGGTACCTAATGGCAGTCAGGCTACCTCTGGTGAGCACATGGAAGGCTGTTCGTCCCCCTAAAGAAATGCCACCCCACCCATTACTGACTCACTGTCAAACCGGTCAGGCTGGAGGATGTTGCAGGCAGCAGAACGTTCTCCACGGTGTCTCCAGACCCTGTCATGTCTGTCACATGTGCTCAGTGTGAACCTGCTTTCATCTGTGAAGAGCACAGGGCGCCAGTGGTGAATTTGCCAATCTTGGTGTTCTCTGGCAAATGCCAAAGGTCCTGCATGGTGTTGGGCTGTAAGCACAACCCCCACCTGTGGACGTCAGGTCCTCATACCACCCTCATGGAGTCTGTTTCTGACCGTTTGAGCAGCCACATGCACATTGTGGCCTGCTGGAGGTCATTTGCAGGGCTCTGGCAGTGCTCCTCCTGTCTCTCCTTGCACAAAGGTGGAGGTAATGGTCCTGATGCTGGGTTGTTGCCCTCCTATGGCCTTTTCCACGTCTCCTGATGTACTGGCCTGTCTCCTGGTAGCGCCTCCATGCTCTGGACACTACATTGACAGACACAGCAAACCTTCTTGCCACAGCTCACACTGATGTGCCATCCTGGATGAGCTGCACTCCCTGAGCCACTTGTGCGGGTTGTAGACTCCGTCTCATGCTACCACTAGAGTGAAAGCACCGTCAGCATTCAAAAGTGACCAAACCATCAGCCAGAAAGCATCGGACCTGAGAAGTGGTCTGTGGTCACCACCTGCAGAACCACTCTTTTATTGGGGATGTCTTGCTAACTGCCTATGCTGTCCACCTGTTGTCTATTCCATTTGCACAACAGCATGTGAAATTGATTGTCAATCAGTGTTGCTACCTAAGTGGACAGTTTGATTTCACAGAAGTGTGATTGACTTGGAGTTCCATTGTGTTGTTTAAGTGTTCCCTTTATTTTTTTGAGCAGTGTATATCCTTAAATTATTTCATCTCTACGGTTCTATTGTACTTATATAATCTTATATACAGGATCAGAAGTTTTGGTCCTGCCTGCTCAGGGACTATGAAGGGGCCCTTGATACCTTGAAGTTTTGCATTCCTCTGGATCTTCTGATATCATCTACGTGAGATGTTTATGCTTCTCTCTGCCTGCTGGACTTCAGTCGATGTCATTCTTTTTTCATTAGCCTCCAGCTTACCCAAAACCTTTTGAAAAGAAGACTGATTCCAATCTTGATGGCGTGAAGAAATTAAAAATAAAAGGTCACTCTGCCAGTAAGCCTAAGGGTTTAAGATTGTGTCAGAAACATCCAGCTGGATTGCCAACTAATTCAGGTTATGACTTTGTTGTACAGTATTTTCTTCTCTGGAGGAGAATATAATAATATTGAAAATAATATTTGAAAGCTAGAAAAAGCCATCTCCTGGTGCACAAGGGCTCTCCTGCTAAGATAATGCTAACAATAAACTGTTCATTGTGTCCACAATCCCTTGCCCTAATTACAATGTTCTACATCTGCAGCAGAATAATAACAATATTCTGCCTGTGTTGGAGAATATTTTTATGTGCAAAGAAGAAACATACCAAGGTGGGGCAAAAGCGGTGGCAACATTGCTCTGGAAATCTCACAGCTTACATTCACAAATACCCAGACATAAATGGAGAAGTGGCTGTAGGAGATGATCAGGCTGAGCCTGAGGGAGGGGTCAAGTATGTCATCAGTCTCCACCTGCTAGAAACCCAGCAAATTCAGTTTAACCCTAAGCTAGAATACTCTCTTCCATTACATTATTTTCAGCACTGATTTTTCACAACGTTGACCTCAGATAAAGGTAAAAATAGGTGCATTGACCTTATAATTTGAGTTCATCAAATTCAGACTTCTGTTAAACAGGTCCCTCCAAAATCAAGGACTGCTTAGTTCCTCAGTTCTAGTGAAGTCAATAAATGCTGGTGTAACTGTGCTTGCCTGTTGCTTGCCTACTACAGTCCACTATACAATAGTGGCAACGAAGGTGGGATCCTGCAGAGAAGAGAGCTGCTACTAACCAAGAGTCTGAATCATTGGGAGTCAGACTGGGTAAGTAACTCTGGTGGGACCACACTCCCTTTCCTGTCTGCCAGTAGGACACACTGGAGCCCAGCTCTAACTACAGGAGACAGGCATCTCAGCCTTCCATCCTTCTGAGGCGGGTAAAATGAGGACCCAAATTGTTGGGGGCAATATGCTGACTCTGTAAACCGCTTAGAGAGGGCCAGAAAGCACTATAAAGCGGTATATAAGTCTAAGTGCTATTGCTATTAACCAGCACCACAGGGGCCTTCTCAAAATGGCTAAACTGAGAGGGTACTCAATGAGTTCAATGTTACTCACCCAGAACAGTGGAGCTCATACATCTCCCGAGCAGACAGCTATCTCTGGGATAACCAGGTCACGGATGACAGCCTGAAGGAGGCAACCCTGCTGTGTGTGTCTGTGGACAGGCCACGTTTGATATTGCTGAAAACTTGATAGCACCGGCAATTGTAGAAACATTGGCCCACGCAGACCTCAAGGAAAAATTAAGGGAACATTTTTAGCCTAAACTCTCAATCGTTGCCCGGCGCTCTACATTCAATCAACGAGAACAGAGAGCCAGGGAATCTGCAGCAGAGTTTGTGACAGCCCTTTGCCAAGCTTCGTGCCAGTGCAAGTTTAGATTAGTTATGGTCCATTGATGTTGTTTATATTTTAATCAACAAGAGTTTAAATTTAGCCCTGCCCAGTTTGTGAGTCAAGTGGATTTTAATTCAAGGGACCCCGCTTGAAAGTATTGTGAATCCTGGCTTTATCAATATATATTTTCTACCAAATATGCATTTTCTGATGATGTTTTATTTCACCTTCAGGGGAATGTAAAAGCAGCTACAGATAACTGAGAAGAGCTGTTGAGGTTTCAAAATCCCTTTCAGAGCGGATTGTGTAATCTCAGCGTTGTATAGAAATACTTCTGAACTGAATCAGTTTTCAGATGAGAGAGAGAGAGAGAGAGATTCCGTATATGTAAAATGCATAGTCCTCGAATCCCACCTAGTGTTGAAAAGTATGGACTACACCCTATGTAAACAGTTTCTTAAATCAGTAGGATTATCTAACTATCTATCTACCTTTATCATCATCTCTGTCAACTATCTATCATCTATCTATCATCATCTATCAATCTATCATCATCATCCCTATCATCTATCTATCTATTCAATTTCTATAGCTGCCCAACTCAACCAAGTGACTCTCAGGAGCTAGATGTCATTTATTGTACCACTTAGTGATTTATAGTGTGTTGACTATGGCTTTTGATATTCATGTTTAACTTAGAGCTTAAAAGCAATTGTACACCTTAACAGCAATTTTTAATTTTTTAAAAAGATGTAATATATACTGTATCTCAATACATTTTGGCCATTGGGGTTTGAAGACAGAATAAGGGACTTTGGGATTGTGCCAGGAATGAATCAGCCCCCGTTGAGCATACCTGAAAAAATATTCTTCTGTTCTCTTATTTGCATAATGCTAACGAGGAACAGAGAGGGATGGCTCAGTGGCTAAGAGGCTGAGTTTGTTGATCAGAAAGGTCGGCCGTTCTGCGGTTGGAATCCCTAGCACCGTGTCACAGAGTGAGCTCCCATGACTTGTCCCAGCTTCTGCCAACCTAGCAGTTCAAAAGCATGTAAAAATGCAAGTATCAAAATAGGGACCCCTTTGGAGGGAAGGTAACAGCGTTCCATGCGCCTTCGGCGTTTAGTCATGCCGGCCACATGACCATGGAGACATCTTCGGACAGCGCTGGCTCTTCAGATTTGTAACAGAGATGAGCAGCGCCCCCTAGAGCCAGAAATGACTAGCATGAATGTGAACCTTTACCTGTTACCTTTAAGTAGGAACAGACTTTTATGTGCAGGAAAGGTGAGTATTTTAATTTATTGCAAAAAAGATCCAATTAGATTGGTAGCTTTTTGCCCATGGCTGCTTTTGACCTCTAATCATAAATGTTTGAAAAAAATAAATCAAAACACTGGAAAACACTGATAATGTTGGTAAATATTTTATTCATTTATTTATTTTATTGAGTTTGGTATGGCTGCCCACTTCAATAGAAAATACAGCATATTTGTTTTCATACCAAAATAAATAAATAAATCCAACATCTTGCTGTTAAATGGAGTTTTTAAAGCTGAATTTATTCTAAGGTGAGTGTATTGTTGGGGTCCGTGTGCAGTGAGTAGAAATGCAAATGCTTTTATTGTTATGGCTTTTTGTGCCAATAACAGGCACAGTTACTTTTTCTTTTAATCTAGAACATAGCATCAAAACGGACTCAATGATTTTGCTTGAATTTAGCTGGAATTTGTGGAATGTAGTGTATGATAGGTGCTAAAAGTCTAACTTGAAGGTACCCTGAAAACTGGCTTCACATTTTTAGAAAGAGCAGATGATAGATTATAGGCTGATAGGTTACATAGATTACAATTGATAGGCTAATAGGTTACAGGATGATAGATTAAAGGTTGATAGATTACAAATGTTAAATCTCCCTAAAACAGGAGCATCTGGTTTTGGATACTATCTGCATCTACAATATGCTGTGGAAACTATTAGGGAGGAAATGGCTTCTCCCTCTTTCTCTCACACATGATATCTAGACTGTGTTGCCTCTTAATACACCTCCTGGGGACCCACCTCCTCACTACATTCCATTACAGTGCCCTATGCCATGTAGGGCTTTTTAGGTAATAACTTGACTCACACCCAGAAGCACACTGACCACCAGTGGAGTTCACAGAACAGAGGTATTACACGGGCATGCCAAAGCAAGCCACCACTGCTTGTGCCACTGCATTCTGGACCAACCAAAGCTTCTGGGTGGTCTTCAAGAGCAGTCCCAGGTATAACACATTGCAACAGTCAACTCATGAGGTCACAAGGCTATGAGTGGCTATCTGGGATGATTGACCAGGAAGGGGTGCAACTAGTGAACCAAATGTCCAAAAGCTGTCTTGGTATCAGGTCCCAAACCAAGAATGACACGGGGTGATTCTTCCCAAGCTGAGTTCAGACTGAGGACTCTACTATCTGCATGTACAATATACTGTGTGAACTATTGGGGAGTGGCTGTCTTCACCCTCTTTCTCTCACACAGAATATCTGGGCTGAGTGCCTCTTATTCCTGTGCACTCTTCCCTCCAGGGAATCCACCACCTCAGTCATCACAGGATGATCAAAAAAGTTAAATTGATGATGATGGAAATGAAACTCCACCTGTCTTTTTTAATCTACATCATACAGGTGTCAAGCTTGAATCTGGTTAGATGGTGGATTGGGTTATATCTGGGTTATTCATATGAATTCAGTTTGACACACTTGGGAGCTGAAAGGGGGTAGAGCTGAGGTGGATGGAATTCCAGCTAAAGCAACATAGCTGGACGATGAGTCAGTTGCGTTCCCATGGCTGCCTGGCCAGAGGAAGGAGGAGCGAAGTTGCCAGGCAACCGTTCCACATCCCAGTTCGACAATGTTTTGGGAAATTGAGAAAATTCTAGTTATAGTGATGTGGAAAGCCGGGAAACTTTCAGTACTGCCTTTCTACTAGTTAGTGCCAAGATGGTGTATATCAATAAACATTCTGGCATTTCCTCCGCCATACACACCCAAGTGAAATACAAATGACATCCATACTATTTATACATTGCTAATCTTATACAGTTATTTCTGACCGACATATTCATTCTAATACATATGTAACATCTCATTCTGGGTCTACTTAATCTAGTTATTTTGCGTTCCAACTCCCACCTCTTGATTCCAGCCATTGGTAATACCTATTCCATGTATCGTAGTATTCTGTCTCCCCTTTGCTTTTTAATTCTAATGTTAATCTGTCCAATCCTGTGCAAACTAATATTTTCTTTATTATCTCTTTTTCTGAGGGGATGTTTTCACTTTTCCATTGCTGGGCATATACCATTCTGGCAATCAGGATGTGTAATATTTGATATACTAACCCTTTTCTATAACCATCTGTTATAATTCCTAATAGAAACAGTTCTGGTTTGAATTCTATGTTATCCAACTGTTTTTTCTAACCACATCTGGATTTGTCATCAAAATTTCCTTGCTTTTTTACACATCCACCACATGTGGTACGTATCCAGGGGTTGGATTCAAATTTCTTAACAACAGGTCCTGTGGGTGTGGCCTAATTTGTAGGTGTGGCTTGGTGGTCATGAGATTGGGTGGGTGTGGCTTGCTGGGTGGGCACAGCTTGCTGGGTGGGCGTGGCTTGGTCATGTGACTGGGTGGGCATGGCTTGGTGGTCACATGACTGGGTGGGTGTGGCCAACTCTAAGTCATTTGCATGGATGTTGCCTGTATGGGCCAGGAAGAAAGAAAGATCCAAGCTCTGTGCAATTGGGGGGGGGGGGGGGGAGAGGGAGTTTGGGTTTTTTAAAAGAGCCCAGAGGAGGGAAAAAGATAAAGTTGTGCCAAAGAAATCCCAGGGCGGGGCCGAGGAAAGAAAAGGAATCCCTGCTCTGAAAAGGGAGTATCCTCCCAAGAAAACAAAGGAGTCAAAACCTTATTTATGCATACTTTAAAAAAAATTAATTTAACAGACATTAAAAAGCAATTTCAGTTTCACTTTCCCAGGTTCAAGTCTCTTTGCTTAAAATATGTGATATGTTAACATATTTATACCCCTCTATGTTTTTAAGCACTAGAAATTCTCTATTTAACTAGATTTAAGAAAAGCACTTATGTTAAGTTAGTGGCAATTTTCTATATCTCACAGGCAACGAATTAGTGTGGAACTACTTTATAACTATCAGACATAAACTTTTGGTCTTTTTTTATTCCATTTGACACATTCTTCATTCTTAGATTCCGAAGTGGTTTTTCTTTTCAGAAATTCTCCTGTGAGTCTCACCCTCTTTGTGGACTTCATCTACTCAGACACAGATGAGCCTTTAATAGTACAAAAACCACCCAAATCATTTTAGTCTATCTAATCACTCTTTTCTGGATTATATTCAATAGCCATCAGAACCAAATCTATTCTAACCAGTGTACTGTAGTATCTTTAGTACTGCCACCACCTCTATAGCCATACATCTGCTTTCCAGAATTTTGTCATATTTCATCTTGTATTGATAAAGACTTGTCTTCTTATTACCAAAGCAGAAGATATCTAGTACAGAAAGTGTTTAAATTATTCAGGGATGCAGGGATACATAAAGAGCTAATGAAACAGAACAAGGTTATCCCAAAGCCTGGTTTGTATTTTGAACAAGTGAATCCCATAAAGGGAAGGTATCTGACTGGCTTCATATTGAGATAGTTCTTCAGATAGCTTTGAAATCATTTAAAGTTTAACATTTTAAATTGTTTTTGACAATAACTGTAAATTTTATAACACATCTAGCAATTTAATTGCTGTATTTTAGTTAAATTTCTGGAGATTCAAATGCAGCACTGCATATAACACATTGCATAGTCAGTCAATATGTAATTAAGGAATAGGTGACTCCTGCTTAATCTTCTAGCTTAGAAGTAGTTGCTACTAGGTGTAATTGTGCCATTGCATTCTTTTCCAGCACTGTCACTTGAGAATCCAAACATTATTGAAAAGTAAGAAGTATTTCCAGATCATTCAAAGGGATTATATGTTATATATTCACCTAAAATAGAGAATATCCGAATCCCTGATCAGTTCACTTCTGCTTCAGCATTTTCTTCATTAAATTTTTTAGTTTAGTTTACTTTATTGTCATTGCACCTCGTACAACAAAATCAAACACCATCTTCAGTGCACATCATGACCATGACCATGAAAAGAAACACAAACACAGAAGAATTGGAAGAATTGTGTTAAACACAGAACTAAAATCCACAAAAAGCATCCTCACATAGCCCCCCGCTATTCTAGATGAGTCAGAGCAGTGTGAAGAGTGATGGCTATAGCGTCCTCTGTAGATCTATTTCTTCCGTATGCAAACTGGTGTTTATCAAATGTATGAGGAAGACCAGAAATGATGTGCCGGCAGACCAATTTCTCAAAGCATTTCATGATGATAGGAGTGAGTGCCACTGGTCTGTAATCGTTGAGGTTATTGATAGGGTACTTCTTAGGCAGCGGAACAATGGTGGAAGCCTTCAAACAAGGTAGAATAGTGGACTGGGATAAAGACCGGTTGAAGATCCTGGTAAAAACTCCAGCCAATTGATTAACACAGTCTTTTAGCACTCGGCCAGAGATACCGTCAGGACCGGCAGCCTTTCTAGGGTCCACAGCCCTCAGAATGCTCCTCACATCCTGCTCCTCCACAATGAGGTGGGAGCTACAATTGGCTGGTGGTTGTATTTTATCTGTCTCTGATCTCCACTTCAAAGTGAGCAAAGAAATGATTCAGTTCCTCTGGCAATGAAGCATCCCCCTCAGCAGGGATGACATTGGTCGGTTGATGGTTTGTAATTTGTTGAATCACTCACAACACCTGCCTCATGTTATTGCTATAAAAATTATCCTCAATCTTCCTCTTATAATCAATCTTGGCCTTCCAAATACCTTTCTTCAAATTAGCTCTGGCAGCACTGTATCTTGCCCCATCACTTGACCTAAAGGCCTTGGTCCTGTCATGCAAGAGGAGCTGGACTTCCTTGGTCATCCAGGGTTTCTGATTGGGATAGATCCTAATATGTTTATCCACAGTGATGGTATCTGTGCAGTGTTTGATATAGCACAGAACAGTTGCAGTGTGCACCTCTAGGTCAGGGTGGTAAAAGATGTCCCAATTTGTGTTCTCAAAACAGTCCTGAAGTTGTTGAGAAGCATCTTCTGGCCAAGATTTCACTCTTTATTACAGGCAGAGCCCATCTCCTAAGAGGGATGTACGCTGGTGCTAAAAGCAGTGACATATGGTCTGATTGTCCCAAATGTGGTAATTGTATAACCTTATAGCCATGTTTGATGTTGTTATATTGTGCTGTCCCAGCCAGTCTATAGGAATTGGATAGTTACTTAGGAATTATGAGCTGTCCCCTTAAGGGAATGCAACATGGTAAATGTAGTTAAGGGTATCCTGGGAAATGTAGTTCATGTCACGTGACCACATCTGTAATCCTGATTGATCACTAGTTTGACCCTCGAGGGGTTGGGGGAAGTTTCCCTCATTCTTAGGAGTGGGGCCTAATCCCCCCATGCCTGACCACTGGAGGGGAATCCCCTCAATCACAGATGACAAAAACCGGAGCGAAAATACAATGGTTGCCACCCCCAGGCAACCCTCAGATCCCTAGAGAATACCAGGACCTAGCAGAGGCATTCAGTGAGGAGGAAGCAAACATATTGTAACCCCATTGTCCTTTGGACTGCACCATCTTTTGTGAAGGCAAGGACAATGTCCACAATCAACAATAAGGTTAACTATTTATTAATGTAGTAACAGGTTGCTGCAGTAGCCGCTAAACTGTTTGGATCAGCTGACAGTAGCAGGCAACGGCTGACATCGTCTGACAGTTCCCTTTTATATCGTTCACTGTCAGACAGCTCAGCCAATAGGAACAGCTCCCACTCAAAATTTGCCAAACGTAACACTCCTCCCCACCAGTCAAGCGCATGCGTAGTCATTCAGGTGGGCAGGGCATTGCCTAGCTTGGCCCAGGCGAGGAAGGATCACTTGCAGGACTTGCATTCACCGGTGGGGGGAATGGTTGGACCCTTCTCCATGGCCAGCTCAGATTCAGGCAGGGAAATGGTAGGTTCTAATGGTAGGTTAGCCTCTCATGACGGCTTGTTGATTGTTGTTTCGTACCTCGGCATGTTGGCCTCTTCGAGTTCACTTTGTCATGTGTTGGCCTGCTTGCTATCTGATGGGTCATCTGGGGCCTCGACCCAATGCCCTCTTACATGGTCTATATGTCGACGTCATACTCAGCCCTCCGACAAACTTATTTTATAAGATTTCAGGCCTTTGACTGCCAATATCTTACCTGGTAGCCACAAAGGATTAACCAAGAAATTCTGGGCGTATACTAAATCCCCAACCTGGAAAACCCTCATTCCTTTGAATGAATCTAATGGAATGGTTGGGGCATAACTGGGGTGGAGTCTGTCCATGTTATTCCTCAGCTTCCACCCCATTAACAACTCTGCTGGGGAATTATTTGTAACTGTACTGGGGGTAATATGCTGCATCAGCAAATATTTTGCTAGTTTAGAATGCCAGTCTTCGCCCTCTAACCACCGTAGCACTTCCTTGGCTGCCCTCACTGCACTCTCTGCCTGGCCATTTGAAGCCAGGTGATAAGAAGTGATGAGCATGTGCCTTATGTCCTGGCTCACCAAGAACAGCTCAAAATTTGCCACAGTAAATTGTGGACCATTGTCCGACATCAGGATGTCCGGGAATCCATGGGTTGCACAAAGGCGATCTAAAGCCTTGATAACCATATCAGATGTGGTAGTATGCATGAGGGTCAGCTCCACCCACTTAGAATAAGAGTCCACTAGAACAAGGAAAGTGCGGCCCTGGAAAGGTCCTGCAAGGTCGATATGGACCCTCGCCCATGGAGACTTAGCTGACTCCCATTCACCAGGGTCAACAGCGGGTGAGGAAGCTCTAGAGACTTGGCATGCCTTACAAGTTCTAACACTTGTGGTGATGTCAGAGTCTATGCCTGGCCACCAGGCTAAAGCTTTCATGCAGGCCATCCTGGATGGCCCTCGTGCAAACTATTCAATATTCTAGGTCTCAGGTGGCTGGGGACTACCACTCTGCATCCCCATAGCAGAGCAATTGTTGATCATCAATCAATAGTACCCCCGTGGAAGGCACAGGATCGCTTAAGACATCTGCATGTCCAAGGTGTTTCCCAGCCCTGTACAACAAAGTGTAGGAATAGGCAGCAAGGAATAATGTCCAGTGGGTCATTCTTGGTGACAAAACAGGGGGACTCTGACAATCACCAGACAGGATACCAAGTAGAGTTTGTAGTCCATTACTAACTGGAACTGGTGGCCATACAGGAATTCATGGAATAGAATTCTTTATTGGCCAAGTGTGATTGGACACACAAGAAATTTGTTTTGGTGCAGAAAAAAATGCATTCGTCAAGAATCACAGGGTATTTTATTTAATTCTTCAAAGTAATCTTTACCAAGCCTAATTGGTATGGTTTGGAACAAATATAAAATTCTGGGTAAAATATTCATCTTGATTGTTGAAATTCTACCTATCAATGACAATTGTAGGTTTTCCCATTTCTTCAAATCAGATGCTATCTGTTGTTTAAGTTTAATATAGTTATTCTCTTTCAATGTAGTGCATCTTGACGTCAAATGTATCCCCAAATATTTAACCTTATTCGTAACTTGAATTTTCAGTAAATCTGCCAGTTCATCTCTTTGTTTTAGTAACATATTCTTTGTCAAGATCTTTGTTTTATCTTTGTTTATTTTCAAACCCGCCATCTCACCATACATCTCTATCTTTTCCAATAGTTTTAAAGCTGTTCCTAGAGGATCTTCCAAAATAAAAACCAAATCATCCGTGAAGGCTTGCAATTTAAATTCCTCCTTCTTAATTTTCATTCCTTTTATATTTGGATCCTCTCTAATGTTTCTATTCAACACTTCCAAAGTCAATACAAATAACAAAGGCGATAATGGGCATCCTTGTCTTGTGCCTTTTCTTATATTAATATAGTCTGTAAAATCTCCCTTTTGCCGTTTGTTTATCATATATGGCTTCTATTGCTTGAATAAATTTTCTAGCAAAGCCCATCTGTTCCAATAACAAAAACATGAATATCCAGTTCACATTATCAAATGCCTTTTGGGCATCTAAAAATATCAAAGCTATTTGTTTTTCAGGATGCGCCTCGTAATATTCCAAAGTGTCCAGAATTACCCTCATATTATCCCTAATTTGTCTCTTTGGCAGGAATCCATTCTGGTCAGGATGAATAAAGTTATTTAGGTATCTTTTGAGCCTTTCTGCCAAGATGAAAGCAAAAATTTTATAGTCTGCATTCAGTAAAGAAATAGGTCTATAATTCTTAATTTGTGATAGATCGGCCCCTTCTTTTGGAATAAGTGTGATATAAGCTTCTGACCATGTTTTGGGTATTTTCTTATTTAACATGGCTTCATTCATAACTTCTAGCAATGGAGTGCTCAAGGATTCTTGTAATGTTTTATAAAATTCTGCCAGGAGCCCGTCTGGGCCTGGTGCCTATTAAATGCTTCCGTTAGTTCCATCATTGTTATAGTACTTTCTAACATTTTTTCAGTCTCTTCAGATATCTTAGGTAGGTTAGCATTTTGTAGATAAAGTTTAATTCTTTCCTCATCAAAATCCTCCTGCTTATATAATTGTCCATAAAAGTCTCGGATAATTGTCTTTTCCTCCTTATTACCATAACACATTTGGCCTTGATCATCTATTAACTGTACTATTTTCCTAGATTCTTTCTCCTTTCTCAATTTGTATGCTAGCCATCTACCTGGTTTGTTTGCATCTTCAAAATAGTTCTATTTAGCACTTCTAATTTTTTGTGCCAATTCTTCTTTCTCTGCCTGACCCATCTTATGTTTAATATCCATTTTGAATTTAATATCTTTTTTCTGTGGCATATTCTGCAATTCTTTTTCCAGCTTTTTATAATCATCTTCTAAAGCTTTAATAGTTTGCCTCTTCCTAATATTCTTTTTCTTTGTATAGTCCATTATTAATCCTCTCGCATATGCCTTCATTGTATCCCAAACATTCTGCACTGAAGTATCTTCTTTTTTATTTTCACTGAAAAAAAAGCCAATTCTTTGCCCATCCATTGTGTAAAATCTTTTTCCTTTAAAATAGTATTGTTTAATGTTCATCTAGATCTTCTTCTTTGTCCTTTCCATTTAATTGTCATTGGGTTATGGTCTGCCCATATACCCGTTTCAATATTTATTTCTTGAATATTAGATATTAATTCTGATGAAGTCCAAATCATATCTATTCTGGACCATGATAAATGTCTATTTGAATAAAAAGTATATTGTTGGGTTTTACCATTTCTTTCTCTCCATATATCTTTTAAGTTTCATTCATCTATCATTTTAAAAAAGGATTTAGGGAGAGTCTTTCTATTTTGTTTTGATGCTGTCGCTGTATAGTCCAGTTTATTATCTACAATTCCATTGAAATCTCCCATCATAATTATACTGACATAGTCCAGTCCAATTGATTTCATATGTAACTTTTTATAAAATTCTTCTTGTTTATCATTCGGAGCATAAATTGCAACCAGCAGTGTTTTTATATTGTTATCCGCTATTTCAACCATTAATACTCTTCCATCTTCATCAGTAGAAATCAATTTTGCTGCAATAGTTTCTTTAATGTACAGGACCACTCCTCTTTTCTTACAGTTAGTCAAGGAGGTAAAAATTTTCCCCAGTTTTGGTCGTACCAATAATCGTTGATGTGGTTTTTTAATATGTACTTCTTGTAGGCAAATTATATCAAATTTTAACTTCTCTAATTTATGAAAGATTTTTCTTCTTTTAATAGCTGAGTTCAATCCATTTATATTCATAGAAATCAATTTTTTTTCCTCCATGGTTATGTTTTATATTTAGGTCTAACAGTTCTCATAGATCTTACTTCACGTTGTTCTTTGGTCTCCACTTGTCCACCTACCGCACTTTCTTCTTTTCCCGTTCCCATCTAGTCTTCTTGAGGTTCAGTTGAGATGGTCTCTTTTTCTGTCTCTATTTCTCTTCTTCCAAAAAATTCATTGTAGAATGTTTCTGCTTTCTCAATTGAGTCGATTCTGTGTCTCTGTTCTTGCCATATAAACATTAATCCTTCTGGAATCAACCATGTATAATTCACCTCTTTTTCCAATAACTTTTTGGTCAAAAATTGATATTCTCTTCTCATCTCTCTCACTCTTCTGGGCACTTGTTTTAAAACCACAATCTCTTTGTCTTTGTATTTCAACACCTTATCTCTTGCGACTTGCAATATTTGTGTTTTAATAGTCTTTTTAGTAAATCTGACATGAACCTCTCTTGGTAGCTTATTCTTCATCGCATATCTTGTGAAGACACGGTATATCCCATCTACTCCGTCCATCATCTTTTCCTCTGTTATCTCCAAAGCTCCAGCCAAAATTTCTATCATTACAGCCGCCAAATCTTGTCCTTTTTCTTCCTCTATATTTTGAAATCTGGGATAAAATTCTGACGTATCCATCTCCCACTTCAACATCCCAGTTATATCTTGTTTAACCGTTGTTAATTTGCTAACGCTATTTCCAATTGTCTCATCTCTTTGTTTGTCTTTCTCCTCAATTTTTTGGAGTCTCTCCTCATGTTTCTCCATCATTTGTTGAAAATTTTCAATTTTTTCATCAGTCTTCGCAATATTCGTTTTGATTTCTTGTATTCCTTGTATAATTGTCATTAGGTCCATTTGTACTTTATCTTGCTTCGCCATTATTGATAGCTGTCCTCCAGTTGATGGAGAAGCAGGAGCAGAAGTTGAACTGCCAGAAGGTAAAGTTTTCTTACTCATTTGAGTAACTCAGAATCTTTAAGCTCCTTTAATCCAGTTAATAAGGTAGCCAATTATAATCCAATTGGGAAGAAGAAAAACATAAAAAAGAAAAGCCAATAAAAAATAAAGAGTCCAGAATTAAAAAGGGAAGGAAAAAAAGAAGATTAAAAAGAAAAAGGAGGAGATTCTTCAAGTTCTTCTAAACCTTAATCCTATTGTGGGATAGTCAATTGTAATTCAAAAATAAAAATTTAGAATAGTAAATAAGAAAAAAGAAAAAAGGAGTAAAACCCAGTAATATTAAAAAGCAATAATAAAAAAGCAATAATAAAAAAAAGAAGAAAAAAGGAATTCTTCAGGTTCTTCACACCTTAATCCAAATATAAGATCTCAAAAAATAAAGATAAAAAAAATAACCATAGAAGTAAATGAAAAATGGAAATAGAAAAGGCAAAAATCCCAATGAGCAAAAAGAAAAAAGAAAAGTATTCTGAGGCTTTCCCTTTAAGGGGAAAAATAAAAATAAAGTCAAACAAGAATATGTATGTATGTATGTATGTATGTATGTATGTATGTATGGCATTCGGCTTTGCTCGGGTATTTTCCCACGTCATAGTAGCTGTACTTTTAAAGTTGTAGCGACATTTCAGCAGAATCTCATCTGCCATCATCAGGCTTCTCAGAGTGAGAAGAGACAGAAGACAGAAGCCTGAAGATGATGAATGAGACTTCATCGAAACGTTGCCTAGATACTGCCAATCTTACGTGGGAGAAAACCCGAATAACCAAAGATCCACATACAAATACCCGCGAGAACCTCAGAAAATATATATATATATATATATATATATATATACATACTTACATACATACATACATACATACACACACACACACACACACACACACACACACACACACATACATACATACATACATACATACATACAAATTACAGGATACTGTGGGGTTGAAGAGGAGGGATGGAACAGCTAAGAAAAAATAAAAAGGAAAGCACACTGCATCTTATTTAGTTATCCAAGGCTCTTATTATGGCTTCTCCACAGATTCCAAAGCCAAGCTTCAAGTAATCAATCGTCTCCTTTAAAAATGCAACCTTAGGGAACTACCTATTTCTGAGTCTGACAGTGAAAATCTATATTGACTACAATGGTCCTCCCTCTTTGGCAGCCCTGTTGTTGAGGGTTATAGAGGGGATATAAAGCCCAGGTGATCTGGAAGAGGAGTCTGATTTATTTTCAGCACAGAGGAAGTAACTAGTGGAAACTTTTCAAAGAGTGATCCAACCTGGAAGTAAGGAACAATTTTTTGACAGTGAGAACAATCAAGCAATGGAACAGCCTGACTCCTGGAATTGTGAGTATTCTGTCACTGGAAGTTTTAAGAGATTGGACAACCATTTGTCCAAGATAGTATAAGGCTCTTGCCTTGAGCAAGAGGACCCCCAAAGTGCCTTTCAGCCCTATGATTCTATGTCCTATGTAAAACACAACAAGAATTAGACCATGAGTAATCGCCATCTGTATTTTAAAGTGCTTTTCTTGATATGATTAGAAATCTACAATGAATTATTCCTAGAGTTGGAGGTTTGCAATAGAGAGGTTGTTATGCCCAATAGTCTTTTATTTTTTAACCACTGTGTTTTTAAAAACAAATTTGCAGCAGACTGAAGGCAGTTGTGCTTCACTGAATTAAAGCAGTATAAAATTGCCATTGGTGTTTCTGCATTAACTACATTAAGTGCAATTGAGTTCAAGAGGGGAGGAATTCATTTATGATCAATTTTCTGCTGATCTGTAGCTGAAAAGAGGACATATTGGTTTGACAGCTGGTATTAATTCTGTTCCCTTTTTTGTCATGTTCTTTTTGATGTAAAGCCCTACAAAGCCAACACAGTCTAGGCTGCATTAATAGAGGGGGGAAACAAGTTCATGCTAAGTGTTAGTACCACTTTATAATGCCTGGGTACAACTACACTTGGAATATTGCATCCAGTTTTGAATGCCACGGTATGAAAAGGACGTGGAGACTCTAGAAAAATGCAGAGAAGAGCAACAAAGGTGACTAAGGGACTGGAGGCTAAAACGTACGAAGAATGGTTGCAGGGATTGAATATGTTTAGTTTAATGAAAAAAAGGTCCTGCTTTGCCAGTCTTCTCAAGAAAGCAAAACTCTTCAAACAAAAGCCATTTCAAAAGGAAACTTTTATTGGAAGATTGCGATAGTAAGAGATGCAAGCAGGAACTAAGCTTTCCCACTCAAAACATTAGATTAAAGTATTGCAGTGAGAGCCCCTCCCAAAGTCCAGTCCATCATCCAGCAATCCCGAGGTGTAAAGATGTTATGAGAAACTCAGGCCGAGAAGGTAAGCCGGTTCCCAAGGCAATGCTGCCGCTCTTCTCCAGAAATGCGCTAAGGCTGATGGCTTAAGGCACATTCCTTTCCCCACTCCTCCCAAGGTCCCAAATGTTACAGCAAGGCAAAGCGAGGAATAGAAACAGAAACCCCATATAGAGATCCCCACCAAGCCTCCCCACTCCACCAGAATGACAGTCTCTCTATAGAAATCTATGGGACCTGACAGATTAAGGGTGACATGATAGTAGCATTTCAACAGCTGAAGGGCTACCTATTAATTAATTAATTAATTAATTAAATCAAAAGCTGACAGTACAATAGAAATAAGAATAAACATAAATTTAAATGCAAGAAATAGGAACTAGTAATTAGGGACAAAGGAACAGGGAGGGTAGCCACGTTTGTGCGCTTATGCATGCCCCTTACAGACCTCTTAGGAAAGGGGTTAATAGAGGTTAGTTTGAGGGTAAAGGAGTTGGGGTTTGAGCAGGTGACAACAGAACCAGGTAGTGAGTTCCAGACATTGACCACTCTGTTGCTGAAATCGTACTTTCTGCAATCAAGTTTGGAGTGGTTTACATTGAGTTTGTATCTGTTGTATGTTCTTTTATTGTTGTGGTGGAAGCTGAAGAGGTCATTGACTGGTAGGACATTGTAGCAGATAATTTTGTGTGCTACGCTTAAGTCTAACCATAGGCAGTGTAGTTCAAGGTTGTCCAAGCCCAAAATCTCAAGCCTGGTGATATAGGGCATTCTGTTGTGAGCAGAGGAGTATAGTACTCTTCTCGTGAAATACTTCTGGATTTGTTCGATTGTATTAATGTCCAATATGCAGTGTGGATTCCAGACTGAAGAACTCTATTTGAGTATTGGTCTAGCAAAAGTTTTGTATGCTCTAGTTAGCAATTTGATATTTCCGGAGGAGAAGCTTTGTAAGATTAGATTTACAACTCTTAATGCCTTTTTGGCAATGCTGTTACAGTGAGCTCTGGCGCTTAGGTCATTTGATATGAGAACTCCAAGGTCCTTGACAGATTGAGGATCATCAAATGAGGCCTAGCTTGAATTTGGTATACTGATTATTTTTTTTTAGCAATGTGTAGGACAGAACATTTTTTGAATGAGATTTGGAGTTGCCAATTGTTTGACCATTCATACATATAATCAAGGTCGCTCTAAAGGACAGTAGACAATGATCGCATGGGCAAGGAATGTAGGAAACAATATTAATTTGGAAGATTGGGAAAAAAATTGTAATCAAAATTACAAAATAACAAAATCAGTGATCTATAAAGAAAATCAATATAAAATGTGTTACCAGTGGTATCTGTCACCCTCAAGGTTAGCTAACATTTACCCAAACATGAGTCTGATGTGTTGGAAATGTAAGCAAACGAGGGGCACCTTCTTCCACACTTGGTCGCTCTGCCCAAAAAGTAAAAAATATTGGGGAAAAATTAGACTGTGGATAAAAGAAATTACAAGTATTCAATTCGAATTTAAACCTGAAGTATTTTTGCTGGGAATGTTAAAAGGGGACTATGCAAATGAAATGAAATATTTAATTCTCCATATAATCACAGCGGCAAGAATTGCATTGGCACAATGTTGGAAGGGCAAACAAATGCCAACAAATAATTTGATTACTTAGAAAATACTTGACTGTACTAAAATGGACCTACTCACACAAAAACTTAGGAATAAGGAAGACTCGAGATATATTACAGCTTGGGATAAATAGTATTAGTGGATTAAAGAGAAAAAACCAGGAAATTAAAAGATATGGTTTTGATGAATGGAGTGGTTAAATTAAAAATGTTTATCAAATTAAGAAACGAATAGTAGTAAAATTATTACCAATAAAAAAAATCACACCATCTTTAGTTGATCAGAAACATGTGTTTTATATGTTTATCTATTATGTATTTGTATATATAGATTTTGTCTGCAACGTAAAGTTGTATTTGATGTATTGTATGTAGTGTTTTTTTAAATTTTTAATAAAGTTTTTCTTTAAAAAAAATAAAGGACAGTAGCATTGTTGGTGGTGTTAAATAGTTCTACGTCTTCTGTAAAGAGAACGCAGTTATAAGGTGACCGCAAAGGTCATTTATACAGAGCATAAAGAGCGTGGGTCCTAGGATGCTGCCTTGGGGGACACCGCTGTTAACTGGACCAGGGTTTGATATAGTGCTCCCTATTTTTACTATTTGCTGCCTGTTCGACATCTTTGACATGATAGCAGCATTTCAATAGCTGAGGGGCTACCTATTCTCCAAACCACCTGAAAGCAAGACAAGACGCAATGGATGGAAACTAATCAAACAGAGATCCAACTAAGAAGAAATGTCCTGATAGTGAAAACAATTAAACAGTGAAACAACTTGCCTCCAGAAGTTGTGGATGCTCCAACACTGGAGATTTTTAAGAAGAGATTGGACAACTATTTGAACTGATATGGGATCTCCTGCTTGAGCAGGGGGTTGGACTAGGAGACCCCCAAAGTCCCTTCCAACTCTGTTATTCTGTTGAGTAAGAATTACAGGTTTCAATAAGATGTTTAATGCTAATCTTAGGATACATACTTAGTCATGGAACCTTTCACCCAGCCTTGAGTGAGATAATTAAGGTGGAATCTCTTTGACTCATCCGAAATGTTTCTGCCTGATTTCATTTCACTTGGACAATTGCCATCTGTGAAACAAATACACGACTGGGTCACCCTCATCTTTGCTCTCATCCTTTCCTTTCCCACCCTCCTCTTCATTACTTACAAATACAGTAACACAATATTAATAGCAACAGATTTAAATAAATTGTTTTGGTGACATATAAGGATGTGTTGGAATCTGAAGAAAAAAAATCCAACCCCACAGACTCCTAGAATGAAGTTTTCTTTTTATTGAATTATCTTCCATAAATCAAGAATCTTGTTCACACAATGCAACCAGTTAGCTTTCAACAACTTTGATGTCTTCTCCATATGTGGACTTTCTGTCAAGTTCCCAAAATGAAAAAAGACATGATGAATAACTTCATAGCAGTTTCCTTTCATGTTCTTCACCTCTTCACCTCCATTAATTATGACAAATCCAAAGTATTGGTGTTCTCTACAGCCCAGAAATTGTATAAATGGGCTATCAATGGTAATGCCCTTAAGCAGGTTTTCCATTTTAAGTATTTAGATATTCAATTTCAGAACACCGGTGATTGGACTAGACATCGAACCTAGGTGCTGAATTCATCCTCCTGTAGTCACCAGCAGATTTAAACATTTTTTTATACCCAAGGAGGCCAGTTTATTCCTTCTGCTCTGCATATTTACAAAGCCAAAACCTTGGCTCAAAATCTTTACGAAATTCCCATATGGATACGGGGCTTCAAGGATTGTATTGAAAGAACCCAGGCTGTCTTTCTTAGAAAACTTCTGGGTCTTCCTCCTTGTGTTGGTTTTGCTCCGATGTACCTGGAACTGGGTACTCGATCAATCAAATGTATGGCGTGGATTAACACCTTTAAATGGTGGTGCTTTCGGGTCCTCTTTCTGGCAGTTCCTGGTAGCTACCTCTCCCTGATGTTTGCTGACTCTCATATTTCTCATTGGGGGAGGGAGCTGATGAAGAAATTATACCTGCTAGGTTTTATGGGGGATGCCCTGGGGGATTATGGCCTTAAGGATGCCCAAGTTAGGGAAGTCCAATGGCTTGTGGACATTGACTTGCCATATCTACGAGCCAGAGCTAACAAACTTGCTCCCCTCTGATCTTCAGTCAATTTAATAATTACGGACTGAGGATGGCTTCCTATTTTTACACTCTAACCATTCCCAAGTATAGAAGAGCTTTCTCCCTAGCTTGCTTTAACGTCTTGCCCTCAGCACTACTGGAGGGGTGATTTAAGAGGCTCCCGATTAACGAGCGGCTATGCCCCTCTGACAGAGCGGAGGTTGAAACTGTGGAGCATGTCCTTTTATATTGCCCTATGCTTAACGCAGGCAGATCTAAGTTACTGCCTCTCCTTGAAACAGACCCTTCTAGAAGCCTCCATTCTTGAAACTTGCCAGGCTTAAGGGATCACAGTGGTCTCCATTCGTAGGCAGCTCCGGTTACCGGTTGTCACGGTGTTCCCAGAGGTGGGGGACACCAGTCCCTGGTTGTGTCGGCGGGGTCTGCCAAAGGGTTGGTTCCTTGGGTCTTGCGCCGCTCCGGATTTCAGCCTGTGTGGCCTCAGCTGCAGCCACGTCTGCCTCCAAAAGGGAACAGCGAGTTTCACAGACTTCCCCTGCAAGGATCCAGTAGCCCCTTCACCTGTCTCTGGCTCTTCCTCCATTTTCCCTGAGTCTTTATGCTCACAGTACTTTTGGGGAGTGTCTCAGGGCTCAGGACCCCAGGCAGCGGCACTGTTTTTGTGAAAACTGCTGTGATTTTCTTTTTAGGGGAGTCAACGTTCCAACCAACTCTCTATCCTAATTCAGCACTCAGAGACAAAGTCAATCCAAGTCAGAATTTATTAGAGAAATCGTATTGGCGCATCTGGGGAAAACCCAAATCAGAATTCCCATGTTTCCCCCTGCTACACTAAAAGTCGCACCCAGCCCCTTACTGATGACCCGCAAGCCACACTCTCCAATCCACCTCTACTCTCAACTCCTGCCTAGTCCAGTCACCCCCCTCCAAACTCCAGCGACTCAACCTTGAGCTCTGGCGAAAGAATGTTGTTGTGGCTATCCTCCCTTCTCACTTCACTGTCATTCCCACAGTTACCCATCCTCCCTTGTGGCAGTCCCAGATCTGATTCACGATGGACCCGGGCTGACAGTAGCATCCCCAAGACCATGTGATCACAGTTTAGATGCCTGGCAACTGGTTCATATTTTCATAGTTGCAGTGTCCTGGTGTCATGTGATCCCCTTTTGTGTCCATCACCTATCATTTAAGAACTGTGTTCCTAACTTAACAATTGTGGCAAGAAAAGTTGTAAAATTTGGCAAAATTCACTGAACAAATTTTTCACTTACCAGCAGAAACTTTAAGCTCAATAACAGTTGTAAATTGAGATTTCTTGCCATTTTTAGGAAGGCACCAACAAAAATATGCAATTGCTAAAGTGGTACTGAGATCTTTTTTAAAAAATGGGAAGAACTATAATTTCCTTCCTTCAAATCATGCCCCTGCCCCAAAAGATCCACTGAATTTCCAGATCTAGCCTGGCACAAACTGAATGTAAGATTAAAGTTCTACCAAACCATTTTTTTGAATTGAACCAAGTATTTCATTTTGAACAACAAGAGTAAATTGACCTTATCTATGCCATTTAGAGTTTGACCATTTATTGCCTTTTCTATTTTCCTTTTCTTCCAGGGATTCAAGTAGGCCTTTTCTGGGTGTCATCCTTTATTATCTTCTAATTATTTTCATATGTTATTGGGCAACTGAAAATCATGGTTCTAACTTTAGCATTGTTTTATTAATTATATTTTGGTAGAATCACACTTTTATAGAAAAGGGTCCATCAATGAGCAAGAGCAACTGAAATTGATAAGTAAAAGGTGGGTTTTTAATACAGTGCCTTTTAAATAGGTTACACTGACATCAGTAATAAAAACAACTTCACTTGTGATTTTATAAAAAAGCACATCACTCAAGAGAATTGTGCTCTACTCCAAATTAATTTTATTCAAGTCTGACTGTCAGATCAGTGTATCTGCCATTCTTCAATGGAAGAAGAGAGGGGGGGAGTTGGTACAAGTAATCCTTTTTGATGTAACCTGAATATCTTAAGTCTTGTATTGAATCTGTACAACTTGCAGATGATATACAACTGGGAGACTGGAGCCAGATGTCTGGAAACTTGTCACCTCTTGGAGAGATAGCAAGAGGAGAAGGGACCATAAAAATTCCAGCTCTGAAAGAAACTTCTTGGGAAACTTTTCTAAGATACGTCCCCAGAAAGGGTGGGGGGGATTAACCTGTTGTCTCTTTGTTTGACTAAATCCACATCTGAATAAGGGGAGAGGTTCTAACCCCCTTTATCTATTACTGTATGCCTGGAAGGATCTTAGATTCTGCTTTGCCTAGTACATGGATCACTTCCTTTCAATAAATAATTCCTTTTGAAGTACCTAGCTTTCAGAAGTTCATTCTTATCGGTTGAAAGGGAAAAGTCTGGTGCTTACACTGACACAAACAAAATAGGAAGACAGATGGTAATTCCTTGTCTACTCAACAGGATCAGAAACCTTTAGTCACAGAGTTCGAGTCGTATTTTAACAACATTAAATATGACATTATGGCACACATGGAAAACAGACCAATATCTATAAACCTACTTTTAGATTGTGCTTAGTTTATGTAAAATTCATGTGATTGAACTTTAAGACCATGTTTCTAGAGAGTATTAACAATCATTGATATAATCCCCTTTTACGAATTGTCTTCTTGTTGGAATTTAATGTGCTCCATAAATATTACCTTTTCCCCAATGTTAAACTAGAGATATCATTTAGGGCTACTCTTCAATTGATATTGACCCTATCATATCCATATGCTCTTGTTGACTTCAACAAGAAACATGATTTGAAAAATGATTTTTAAAAAATACTTAACCAAATGCATAATACAAGCAATCCTCGACTTACAACAGTTCATTTAGTGACTGTTCAAACTTACACCACTGAAAAAGTGAGTTATGTTTTTCATACTTATGACCGTTGCAGCTTCCCCAGTCACACGATCAAAATTCAAATGCTTGGCAACTGACTCATATTTATGACAGTTGCACTATCCCAGGGACCTGTGATCACCTTTTGTGCCTGACAAGCAAAGTCAATGGGGAAGCCAGAATTACTCAACAACTGTGCCACTAATTTAACAACTGCAGTGATTCACTTGAGAACTGTGGCAGGAAAGATTGTAAAATGGAGCAAAATTCACTTAACAAATGTCTCGTTTAGCAACAAAAATGTTGGGCTCTATTGTGATCCTAAGTCGAGGATTACCTGTATTTTCTGAACTCCTAAGCGAACATTTTCATATACCTAGCTGAATGATTTGTTAAAAACTATAAAGAAAAATAGTATGACCCTGTAGAAAAACAAAAATTGCATTTCAATTGTAATTGTAAGGTTCAGTTGTGAGCTTCAGAATTGAATTGTAATTTTTTGGTTTTCTACAGGATCATACTTTTTCCCCTTTTTCCCTTTTTTAAAAAAAAGGGTTTTTCAAATAATTTTTGTTTCCTGAGCAGATAACTAAAAGGGGCAACAAAATTTCAGCCTAGGTGTTTCTGAGGAAATTACTGAGGTAATTATTTTGACCTCCATAGCTGGAAAGAAGCATCTTCTAAAGAATGTTCAGGTATTTGAAAGAATCAGATGACTTAACCTTTTTTTCATTTAAGGTGCTAAAATGAATGAGATAAAATTTAAGCAATACAGATCCATGCCTACAAACTTCAGTCACAAGTGGAGGTCCAAACCACCACAATACAAGTACCGTTGAAGCATCCCCATGATCGTGTGATCAAAATTCAGATGTTTGGCAAGGGGTTCATACTTATGACCATTGCTGTGCCCCAAGGTCATGTGATCATTTTTTGCAATCTCCTGATAAGGAATGAGGAAACCAGGTTCATTTAAGTATCAGCTGCAACTTATTCAACTGCAGTGATTCACTTAACAACTGTGGCAAGACAGGTTGTAAAATGAAGCAAGTCAAGGATACCTTTTCAAGTTAGAAGCTCCAGTGCACAGCAACAGCTCCTTGGCTAGGCCTTCATTTTACTCCTAAGATCTCAGGTTGGACACGCAGACCCTTCCTTGTTCCTGTGGTGGTGGGGATGTCTTAGTATTTGTCCCTCATGGTTGCAAGAACCGCTTGCATTTGGATATCCTTGCCCAGTTCGTAAAAGGCTATTGAAGTGCTCTAAAAAGAACACGAGGGCACAGTAGTTAGAATGCAGCGTTGCAGGCTAACTGCCCACTGCAAAGAGTTCGATCCTGATGGGGCTCAAGGTTAATTCAGCCTTCCATCCTTCTGAGGTCGGTAAAATGAGGACCCAGCTGTTAGGAGCAATATGCTGACATTAGCAGTATGTAAGTCTAAGTGCTATTACTGTTGATGCACAATGCAATCAAGGGGCCGTCTCTTAAAGAGCCTGACACTAACTAGCCTGGCCCAAATTCACCCTTGGGCCTCCCTCCTCCTAGTCCAGCATCCCCACCATATATTCTACAGGCTGCCTCCTTCTTTAATCCTGACCTCCAACAACTGGGGGGACCCACTTGATCAGCTCAGGCAGAGAAGCCAACTTCAAGAGAGTTCCCATTTGTTCCAGTATGGGGGAAAACCTGCCAGACTGTACCTAGCCCAGGTATTCCTGCAAAGCAATTGGCTACTGTGTGGAGAAGGTCCCTGCAGAGATTCAGGGTGGGCAATAGCATCTCTTCCACCTTCAGACCCAAGGATAGGCAAAGGGTTGATGTGCCATTTCACTGGGCAATACTGATGTTTTAAGCTTCCACTCAATCTTAAGAACTCTTCTAATCATACATCAATCAAGAGAAGCAATGTCTCTGAGGGGATGATCCAGAGGACAGCTACCTTCTCTGGGCCATCCATCTGAGGTGCTTCACTTTGATGACCTGCATTGGGAGGGTGGGATCTGATAGCCTCTAGAGAACCTTCTGAATCTAGAACATGAGTCTCCAACCTTGGCAACTTTAAGACTGAAGAATTCTGGGAGTTGAAGTCTACAAGTCTACAAGTTGCCAAGGCTGGAGACTCCTGCTCCAGAGGATCCTGGCTTACTTGTTATGCATATGGATTTCCTTCAATCTGAAAGAGAACACACTTCTTCAAGTTATTATTTATTTAATGTATGATGAGAACTTGACAGAAGAGAGGTAAACATATACATACAATGTATGTAATTATATACAAAACTTCTATGGGGTATGGCAGGGGTGTCATAACTGGATATCCAATTATGTCCTTGCTTCATGCAGATCTTCTAGGGAACCAGAGAATGCATGTTGTGGGCAATCTTGCACAATATGTTTAATAGTTTGTGTATCAATACCACCACTGCACTCTTTCCATCCCCACTAATACAGGGCAGAGGCCCTTCTTCCTGTATCACGCCCAATTCTGTTCAATTCCAACCAGACAAAGTAAGACAGGTCTAAACAAGGTGGTTCAATAGAGGGATCATTAAGGGCCAGGCAACAGTAGGTACCTTGGACCCTTCCTCTCTTTGGGAATTCTTGGGGTTAAACAGGTAGATGTTAAGTGAAAAACTGTTTTCCAAGCTGGCCTACAGGGTTTCAATCTCGTGATGGGCTGTACACTGTCCTGGTGAATAGGCAGGGCCTTCTTGTTCAGTATCCTTGACCAAAGCCTAAAGAGAGCTTGTTGTCTTCTAATGATGGTTGGTGTGATATTGCTAAGTGCTGGTAACCAGTGCACAGTGGTGAGATGCAACGTGGCAGAGATGAAACCCATTGTCTGGCAGAGTTGGAAATTGAGTGTTCGGGTGTGGATGCTGTTAAGCTACACACTGGCACAACAGTCAACTGTGGAATACACCAAAGCCAAGGCTCTTGTTTGTAGGGTGTTAGCATCAGCACACAAGATATTCCACCCAATCTATTCAGTAAAATGTCGCCACTTTTCAATTTTGCAGCTGTTTTTTTCCAGGTGTTGCCAAATCGCTTAGTCATCTGTCCAGTGTTATCCCTAGGTACTTCACATAGTTATTGCAGTTCCAGAACTTCACTGAAGGCTGCTAATTTGCGTACCTATTGCTGAGGTGGTATGTGTCTGCTTCTGTTTTTGTTAGGCTTGGTTGGGGGTGCCATTTTATAAAAACAACCATCCAATTTCTGAAGATCTTGAGAAGGGATGTCCTCTGCATCACTGAAATGGGTTCCTTGGACTGTGAGATTGATATCACTGGGATAAATAAATTTCCAAGAATGTTTCCAGCAGGACATGGATCTTCAAGTTAAAACATGCAGGGGATAGCACTGATATTGTGGCAAGTCCATTATTCAACTTATGGTATCTACTTCTACTGAAGTCTGTGAAAATTTAAAATAACCTCTTATTCAACATCTTGTCAAAGCAATGGTGTTATGACAAAGTACAGGTAGTCCTCAAGTTACAACCACAATTAATCCCAAAATTTATGTTGTTAAGTGAGACATTTGTTAAGTGAATTTTTCCCCATTTTACAACTTTTCTTGCCACAGTTGTTAAGTGAATCACTGCAGTTGATAAATTAGTAACCTGGTTGTTAAGTGAATCTGGCTTCCCCATTGACTTTGTTTGTCAGAAGATCACATGATCCTGTGACACAGAAAAGATCATAAATATGAACCAGTTGCCAAGCAACTGAATTTTAGTCACATGATCATTGGTATGCTCCAAAGGTTGTAACTATGAAAAATCACATTTTTCAGTGCTGTTGTAACTTTGAACAGTCATTAAAAGAATTATTGTAAGTTGAGGTTGAGGTTGTAAGTTTGAGGAAAAGTCCTTCTCTCCAGATAGTATTGTAGGCTGTCGAAAGGTCAAGAAAATCAGAGGCCTTTTTCATTTTCCTTTGGGATCTGTCTTCCGGATAAGGAATTAGTGCAAGGACCTGATTGATGCAACCGCATTGGGACGAAATCCAGCTTGTTCTACCTGGATTTACAGATTCTACTGCTATGGCTATTCTGTTTAGCATAGGTCTTTCTAAAAGTTTGTAGGTGACAGAGAGAAGAGCAATGGTCTGTAACTTTGGGGAAGATTTGGATCCTTCCCTGGTTCAAAACTGAAACAATTTTGATCTTCTTGTATATAGGAGGAAGCCATGCTGAGTATAGCAGGGAACTAAAAAAGGGAGCAAGCCAACATTTAATTGATGATCCACAGTTCTTCAGTAGTTCTGGGTAACGGTAAAGGTTTCCCCCGTCGTGTCTGCTTCTAGGGGGTGATGCTCATCTGTTTCTTAGCCGAGGAAGCCAGCATTGTTTGCAGACACTTCCTTGGTCGTGTGACCAGTATGGCTATATGTGTTGTGGTTTGCCGGCAGCAGGTGCGGACGCCTGAGGTCTCGGAGAGCGAGGACTCAGATGAGGGGCCTGCGTGGGATGCAGGGATGGGGCCAGGACCATCAGGGAGTGGAGTGCTGACTTTGGAGATTGTGGAGGCTGGCAGCAGTGAGAAAGAGGACCCCGAGGAGCCTGTGCCCAGTGTGCATGCATGCGGGGCTGCTTAAAGGAAAGAGCAGCTGCAGCAGCACGGGTGACTCAGGAGTAAGCCTGCAAGATAATGGTCCCTCCCATAAGAAATAAAAGCCAGCTGAGAAACCAGAGTTCTTTGCAGGAAGCAAAGAAGTTTTTGCACTCAAGCCTTGTGGACATTCTGAATATCTTGGTTGGTGTTTGGAGACCCTTTGTGTTTGAAATCTTTCTTAGTAACTTTATCTAGTGTTCTTGGCAGCCTCGCACCACCTTGGCAAGGCTCGTTCTTATCAGAGATAATTAATTTGAAACAGCCTTTTAACTGTGAAGGAACAGAATTTGTAAAGAATCATTAAAAGGTTTTTCTGTTACCTCTGTTTCATGTTTGTTTCCTTGGAACAAGGTTTGGGTCAGAACAATATGCCAAAGGTGCACAAAACACTGTTACTTTCCCATCAAAGTGGAATCTATTTATGGACTTGCACTTGCATGCTTTTGAAGTTCTGGATGGGCAGGAGCTGGAGCAAGGAATGGGAGCTCACCCCATCACGAGGTGCTTGGGTCTCAAACCCAGGCTGTAAACTTAGCTTCGTTAACCGTTGAGCTATCGCAGCCTCTTTAGTTATACCAAAGCACAAAACTAAGTAAACATTACACATCCTGACATCTGTATGAAAAGACTCTTCAGCATTGGAGACTGAATGGAAAAGTAGAGTCTCAGTACAAAAATATTGTCCTGATAAAAAAATAAACAGGTCATGGAAACAATGGGCCTTTGATCAGTTGAATAAAAAGGGGGCTTGAGGTCCAATTGCTACTTGAGCATGTGCTGTTAAAGAGGAGACAAGCCACCCATTGTGTTCTCTGCACAAATGTCCTTTGCCATCCGGATGGCATAGCCCCTGTGGGTGTGCAAGGTCCAAAGGTTGCACCGTTTGCTCTTCATGTCTCCACCAAAAGCAGCCCCTTCCCAGATTTGCTGAAAACCAGCATCACTCAACCGACTGCACATGGGTGCTGACACGTTAAACAGAACAACAGCTTAAGTCACACTCAGGTTTCACATGCCAACAAACGTAGATCATCTGGACGGGTCTACCACAAAAGGAGAAAAAGGTCTTCCGGTTTGGGGCGGGGGTGGCTGGGCAAGACGGTTCTGTGACGTTTTCATTCATCTTGCTTCCTCTTGGGTTTCTTAGGATTACGTGACCGGCTTTTGGCTTTGCAGAGAGGACAGATGGGGGCGTTCCGGTGGATCTGTTGGTGGCAGGAGAGACAAGCCTAGGGAGAAGAACAAAGTTGATCTGTTAGGATTGGGAAGGTAGGAGAGACGGTGACCCTCTTGGCCTGGACTGGTCTTTCCCAACAGGACTATAGGAACCAGAATTCCTAGACAGGACTCTCCAAACTTGGCAACTTTAAGACTTGTAGACTTCAAGTCCCAGAATTCCCCAGCCACCACAGTTGGCTGAGGAATTCTAGGACAAAGTCCACAAGCCTTAAAGTTACCAAGTTTAGAGACCCTGTCAGTGGGATGCAGTGATGCTCAGCTTGGGAAGATTGACCCAGACTGAGGTCATACAAATCACCGGGTGATGGTTTGCTTAAGCAGAATTTACAGACCAAACCATTAATGTGGAGTCCTTGGTGCTCTCTGAGCTTGTTTGGTTGTATACATTTCATTACCCAACTAGGTAACATCATCAGTGAGAGTGGGATTTGCTTTTTTATACAGTAGTTTGCCCTGCCCACATTGGTGGGGGTGTTTTTTCCTTGGAAATTCCTTGGTTAGGGTAGTACTTAATTAAAGAACTATCTAATTTAGGGAATTGGTTGATTAGGAAACTTTAACTGTGGAGTCTGGTTGCAGAAGTTTCATTACCCAACTAGGTAACATCATCAGTGCTAATGAGGGTGAGGTTTGCTCCATGCATAGCAGCACAATTGTTTGAGTTCAGGCCACATATTCTTTATTGATGGCCTTTGAGTAAAGAGAGAACGATGGAGCCTACAGGGGAAATTTCCCATCCCAGTTTATACTGCATTCATTTTAGTGGAATTTGTTTGAATGATCTAAAATATTTCTTCCCAGATTGTTCACCACCTGGACTGAATTGCTGTTTATAAGATAAGCTGGCTCGCCTTCTGTCTTTTGATCATATATAGCTCTCTTCGCTTCCCCTCCCCTCTCTCTCCTCCCTTCTCTGGACTACATCTCCCCACAATCTGTCTACGAAAAACGTTCCTGTATCACGGTTCCTGAATTCAGAGGTACGACCATTAGGAAAACTATGACAAATACAAGATCACAGAGAATAGGAAAGAAACACAGAACATTCATGATCCAAGAGGGAGAAACTCATTGTCTATTGCTCCACTGTCTGCTGCTCCAGAGTTCTGGACCAAGTCTTAGAACCTGAAGTTTCCTGAAGGAAAGTAAAAGGTTGCTCTAGCTGAAATGGCTGGTTGCAGTCTCAGATCTGGGGGTGCCTCTCACCATGTCTAGTTTTAGTTGTTAAACTGAATCATCTATACTGGTGTTTTTTCAACGGAGGCTACTGAGTGGTGGGACTCAAATTTTTTAACAACCGGGTCTGTGGGCGTGGCTAGGTGGACGTGGCCATGTGAATGGATGGGCGTGGCTTCTTTTTTTTGACAGCACCCCTCTCCCCCAAGTTTTTTTTTTGTGTCTCCTGGGCCCCAGGGAAGCCTCAGGGGGGGCAGCTTTGCTCCCAGAAGGCTTCCCTGGGGCCCAGGAAGGCAAAAAATAGAGCCCGGTGCTGTGCCTCCCCGCTCTGTCTTGGGCCTCAGGGAAGCCTCCTGGGTGAAGCAGTAAGATAGCAAGGGGGATCCTTGCACAGCTGATCATCGGAACAGCTGATGGTTGAGAGAGGGAAAAAGAGAAATACCTGAAGGAGTGACTGGGAGGGGGAGAATGCAGTCAGCGATGTCGGGCGTGCACGCGATGTTGCACATGCGCAATAAGGACTGACTGGGAGGGGAGGGGCGGGCGGAGAGGGGCGGGGCCAAACCAGGGGCACGATTTGCCGGTTGTCCGAACTGCACAGAATCGTAACAACCAGTTCTATAGTCCTGGTCCGAACCGGGAGAATCCCACCTCTGGGGCTAGTCAAAGTAGTATGGACCATGCTAGCCAGAGAATTCTGGAAGTTGAAGTCCAGAAATCCTCAAGTGGCCAAGACTGAAAAACAGTGATCTGTACACAAAAACTTTTAACTACTGAATTTGTTCCTATTTACCTTCATAGGAGGTGGCTGTTGTCTGAAAGTGGCTGTCTGCCTTGTATCCTGTTTCCGGGCCACCTGCAGCTGTTGAGCAGCCGCTGCCGCTGCAGCCAAGGATTCCGGGATTGGAGGTTCCTGGGGCTCCGTCTGCCATTCGGCTTTCTGCTTTTCAAAGTAACTAGACAGATCATAAAGCCAAAAACAAAAAAACAAAAAACAACAAAAAAAACCCCAATTAGGTCTTGAAAGATTCAGAAACCAAACGGTTCTTTCATTTCACTTTTGTTTTTGGAGAGCAAATGGTATAAGCTATCTCCAGGATATTCTAGTTTTCTCCCTGGAGCATCCTGCCTCCCTCTGTGAAATATGGAGGAAAGATGGGGGGTTGGGGGTATAATTACAGAAGTTGATGTGAATCACCCACAACAGCTAAATCCATTTCTTGGTCTCAATAAAGGAGAATCTTTTAGCTCAGGGTTGAAATGAGGGGTCCTTAGTGCTCTCTGAGCTTGGTTGTTTTCTTGCAGATATTTCATTACCCAAGTAGGTAACACTGTCAGTTGGAGAAGGATGATGATGACTGAGGGGTCCTTGGCTGCTTTTCTTGCAGACCCAGATAATATCATCGGTGTGCTACAGTCCAGCATTGATTTTACCTCGTTTGGTAATGAAACCTCTGCAAGAGAAGCACCAAGGAGCTCTCATTTCAACAATGAGCTACAAGCACTCTTCTTTATCGGTACTCCCAATAGACTCTTTCATGCATCCATGGTCCTCTTCACCTTCCCCTCTGTACTTCTACTAGACCTAGAAATGGACTTTAGAACATTATGGTCAGTGTCTTCGCAACTTACTCAAGAGAAAGTTTTTCTTCCTCTTCGCACAAATCAGGCAATCTTTGCAAACCCAAAGTCATTCTCAGAGCATCCACATGTTCTTTGAGAGGCTTGTATTCCTCATGCAGACGTCGTGTTGATTCCAGGAGCTTGTTCAGGTCATTCTCGGACTGTTTGATTGTGTTCTCCATCTGGAAGAGAAGCAGGAAATCCAGTCTTTGAGCAGATCTCTCCCTCGTACCTTAATGGCTAGTCCCCATCCTCCAACCTGAGGTCATTGAGGGTGATCATGGTGGCCTCCCTTGGGGGTGGGATTCAAATTTTTTAACAACCGGTTCTGTGGGCGTGGCTTAATTGGTGGGTGTGGCTTGGTGGTCATGTGACTGAGTGGACATGCCTTGGTGGTCATGTTATTGGCTGGGCGTGGCCAACTCAATATCACTCACATCGAGGCATGTATCTCCTTGCCTGGCCTTTCATGATTGTGGGGATGCTGTAATAGTCGTAAGTGTGAAAAATAGTCATAGGTCACTTTTTTCAATGCCATTGAAACTTTGAATGGTCACTCCACACAAGCAAAGTACCAGCAAAGGAGGGAAAAATAACTCCAGAGAAGTTACTGAGACAGGAAGTCTAGTCCTACCAAGAAGGGTTAAGGGAGAGGCAGTTTCTGTAAGCAACACCAGAATGTTTCCTTCCTGCCTTCCTTGACAGGATTAGGCCAATAATTTCTTCTAACAACTGGTTCTCCGAACTGCTTAGAATGTTAACAACCGGTTCTAGCGAATAGGTGCGAACTGGTAGAATCCCACCCTTGGCCTCCCTCTAATGCTAGGCTTTTTTTCTCATGTAAAATGTTCCAGACAGCAGAAAAATATTGAAGAGGATATCTTATTGGGTACAGAACACAGAAAAAGGAGGATGTGGCTGAAAAACACACACACACACACACCCCGCCCAGCTTAGTGTGCTTTAGAACAGCAACCTCCAGAGTTTTCAGTCAGCTACAGTAAATTGGCAGGAAACTCTGGAAAACACAGAAGGGTCACCTTGAGAATATAGGTGTCCTCAACTTACAACAGTTCATTTAGTGGCCAAAGTCACAATGGCACTGAAAAAAGTGACTTGTGTTTCACACATACAATTGTTGCAGCATCCCCATGGTCCCATGACCCAGGAGCTGTGGTGGTACAGTGGTTAGCATGGAGTATTGCAGGCTAACCCTGCCCTCAACCAGGAGTTCAATCCTGACCAGCTCAAGGTTGACTCAGCCTTCCATCCTTCCGAGGTCACTAAAATGAGGAATTCAGAATTCAGACACTTGGCAACTGGTTCCTATTTATGACCGCTCAGTGTCCAGAGGTCACGTGATCCCCCTTTGCGATCTTCTGACAAGCAAAACCAATAGGGAAGCCAGAGGCACTTAAACTGTATTACTAACTTAAGTGCTGCAGTGATTCACCTAACAACCGTGGCAAGAAAGGTCATAAAACGGAGCAAAATTCACTCACTCAATTAACACTAGAAATTTTGGGCTAAGCTGTGGTTGTAAATTGACAACTATCTGTATAGAAATTGATAGCAGCCAGACAGGGCTTTACCTCCTCAAGCCTTTTCCTCTTTGCCCCCTCAAGGTCTCCCGTGACTGTATCTCTTCCCATCCCTCCACTTACAACATTGATGTCAGCATGGATGAGTCTCAGTTCCTCCACATGGGCCATCTTTTCTTGCAGCAAGAGATCCATCTCCTGCTTGTACTCCTTCAGGTGTCTCTCCTCGGATTCCAGAGCCTCAAATTCTGCCTTCAAGCGAGCTTTGATCTTTTCCATTTGCAGAGTTTTATTTCTGGGGGCGGGAAGTGGGGGGAGAGAAATGGAGAAGACAGAGAAGCTGGGTGACATTTTCAGGGTCGCCAGAAGGTACTTGACTGTATCTCACTGCAGACGGAGAGTCTGGCAATGAGAGAGAAAGAGAAGCTTAGCTTTACAAACCACCAGGTCTTCAGGGTGTAGTTCTGACATCAGGATGGTAATTGTGATGATGGAGTAAAGCTCTACATATTTGCAACCTACCATGTTGACTGTCTATGGAGATTCTCAGTCACCCAGGTCATGGTGGTCCCAAAGGTTCTTTTTTCCAAAAGGCAACTGGACTTTGTTGGTTTTTGTCATGCCTCCAGAGGACCATGAGCAGGAGCTGAAGCTGATGGAAATCAAGGGGGCGGCTTTGTTGGCGTTGTAGGAATGTGGGGAAGGGCAGTCCGAGGCCCCTCAGGATTGGGTCGGCTTGTCAGAGAAGCAGCCAGGTTGAATCCTGCTTCTCTCTGCTGCCTGGGAGCTGTTTCCTGATGGGAGGGGGGCTTGCAAGCTTTTTGCGGTGCTGGGAAAGACTCTCTTGCTCTCCCAGCTGGAGCAGCAAGTGAGAAAAGTAGCCGCTGACCTGGCCAGAGCCTACACAAGCCTCTCCATGTGTTCCTTGGTGGAAGGCAAGTGGTGGGAGAAAGGCGACCGGCGGTGGTGGCGGCAAAAGGCAACTGGTGGGGGGAAAGGCGACCGGCAGTGGCAGATAGGCGACTGGGCTTGTAGAGCCTCACTCACCCTGGGAGATCAGGCAGGGCTGCAGCGGAAGGCAGGCAGCAATGGCTGGCCTGGCAAGCACGCAAAAGCAGGCTACAGGCAGCGATGTTGCGCATGCATGATAAGGACTGTGTCAGAATTCCGGCAGTTACTCCAATTAAATCATGAGCCTCGAGCCACACTCTCAAAACTAAAAAAGATTTATTTGAAGTTAACATTCTACGTCTGGCATTAACCTGGGTGTAGCCAACTCTGAGATACGTAATTCACTGTCACCCTTGATCCTGCTCCCCCCCCCCTCTGGGTGTATCATCCAACGAAACACATCCATAGCCAAGAGTCATCAATCATGCTCCCCAGTTAGATTTTTTCACGGCAGAAGTTTCAGCCATCTAATCAGTCTCTGAAGAAAATATGAATGGAATATACTTTCGATTCCACACTGTTGCCTGCTCTTTGAAACTGTCCCCCTTCTTTCTGTTGTCAACTATAAAACGTGTATACAAAATGTTTTATGAGTTGACATTTGGCTCCCCTCACTTCTTGAAGGTGACCTGTACAACACACACAAAATCAATTTGATTGCAGATATGGAAGCTTATGGTCATGAAACTCCCCCAGGCTTGGTTGGATTTTCTGCATGGAACCTTGCTACAAGGCCATCGGCTTGGACGTTCCTACCCTTTACCCATGATAAGGGGTAGCCTTTCCACTTGATTAAATATTGGCGTTGTCTCCTCTACCACCTCAAATTGAGGATTCACTGCATCTCATAATGGGCTTGGCCTCCTATGATGGGATCTGGCGGGTCTCGAGATAGGGGCTTAGTGTTGATCCAACCATGGGTTTTAATAGGCTACTATGGAATAGTAGGTGTAGTTTCCCTAACAATCGGGGCAACTTCAATTGCACTGTGACTGGGTTGATGATCTTTACTATGGGGAATGGTCCCATGAACTTTGGCCCCAGTTTCTTGCTAGGGAGTCTTAACCTCAGATATTTGGTGGAGAGATAGACCTTCTCCCCCAACTGGAATTGTCATTGCGGGGCTCGGTGTCTGTCTGCCTGTCTCTTATAGGTTTGTGCCGCTTTTGCCAGTACTTTTTTGACATTCTCCCAAGTTGCTTTCGGTGTTGACATCCAATCGGTCGGGCTGACTAAAGAGAGGGGAGTCCCTTGGATACTCAGGCATTGGGACGAAGTCCATGCCGCTCACTACCTTGAAGGGGGTTAGTCCTGTGCTACTGTGAACAGCATTATTGCACCCGACCTCCATGAAAGGCAGGAGGTCCACCCAATTGGACTGCAGATAATTCACATAGCACCTCAGATACCGCTCTACCATGACATTGAATTATGTATCTCAGAGTTGTCTACCTGTCAGGATTCCAGTAGTTACTGCAATTAAATCATGAGCCTCGAGCCACACTTCCAAAACTAGAAAAGATTTATTTGAAGTTAACATTCTGTGTCCTGGGCAGGGAGCGGAGAAGCAGGCGGAGGGGGGTGGGGCCAGCCAGAGGCCCGATTTACCGGTTCTCCAAACTATGGAGAATTGTAATAACTGGTTCTATTGAACCGGTCCGAAGCAGTAGAATTCCACCCCTGCAGATGACCCTGGGACACCACAACTATCATAAATGTGAGTCAGTTGCCAAGTGTTCAAATTCTGATCATATGATTACGGGGATGCTACAATGATTGTAAGTGTGAAAAATGGACATAAATCAATGCCATTGCAATGCAATGCCATCGTAACTTTGAATGGTCACTAAATGAGCTGTTGTAAGTCACTGATTACCCGTAATAGGACTCATTTACCCGCATCTTGTGCATCTGTGCTTTGAGAGGTTTCCCCTCAGATACTGACCCAAACAGAACGCACCAAAGGTTCTCTTTCCCTTTGCAAACTGTTCACAAGATCCATGCCTACAAACTTCAGTCACAAATGGAGGGCCAAACCACAACAATACGGGTAGTCCTTGACTTACAACAGTTTATTTAGTGACTACTTCAAGTTACAATGGCACTGAAAAAAGTGACAATCTTTCACACTTTCGACCATTGCAGCATCTCCATGGGCACATTATCAAAATTCAGATGCTTGACAACTGGCTCATATTTATGGCAGTTGCAGTGTCCCGGGGTCACGTGATCACTTTTTGTGTCCTTCTGATAAGCAGTCAATGGGGAAGCCAGATTCACTTAATAGCCGTGTTGTTAATTTCACAACTGTAGTGATTCACTTAACAACTATGGCAGGAAAAGTCATAAAACGAGGCAAAACTCATTTAACAAATGTCTCTCTTACCAATAGAAATTTTGGGCTCCATTGTGGTCATATGTTGAGGACTACCTGCACAACCTCCTTATCAAGCTCCAAATGTCCCAAAGTCTCCTTCCACAATTCCAATGGTTTCTTCAACAACTTTGGAGTGGATCTGTTCCCTGCCTGTTTTCCCCAGCGGCTCTTTGCCAGGGGCGTTAAGCTCCACACCCTCCCTACTCCATTCACAAACAAGCCCCCTTATCTATGAAGATTCTCAGTCATCCAGGTCAAAGACAACTGGACTTTCTTGTTTGGCTAGAAGATGTTTCGCCTGTCATTCAAGAAGCTTCTTCCATTCTGACCGAATGGTGGAGAATGGAAGGATTTATAGCGTCACGAACGAGAAGCAAAACATTTCAAAGAAAACAAGAAAGTCCAGTTGCCTCTTGAAAAAACACTTTGGGGACCCAGCTCCCTTGATTAGCTTGAACCAGGTTAGCTCCGCATCTCTGGAAGATCTTCAAGGTTGCTTACAACCCTTTGGTTGTATGAAACCCAGCCGGGGCATTTCGCTCAATGGGTTGCGAGTCCCCCCAAAACCGGATTCTTCTGAGAAAAGAGAATTTGCAGCTGACAGTGTTTTGTGCAAAATCAGCCGGCGGTATACTGCTGGGGAAGGAGGAAGAAGAGACCCTCGGCTGGCTGGAAGAACTCCCCCGCCCCGCCCCATTGGTCCCTTTTCTTGCATCAACAGGCCCCCGTGAAAATGGGACCAAAGGGAGGGGACGAAGCGATGCATCTTTATGCAACCCCTTCTCTGCACCCCCTTACCTGATCTCTTTGATGCTTTCGAGTTTGCACATGATCTCCTGCTCATCAGCCATTCTGCTGCGCTCACAATGCAGCCGTGGAAGATGCAAAACCCCGACGGGGAAAACGGAGCAAGGAGGGAAGGGGGAGATGCCAAGACAATAGACCCCGATGCACCGCCCGCGCCGGGCTCCTGGGCGCGGACTGCAGTTGCGGAGAGCAAAACCTCTCGGGACTTGCAGTTCCAGCCCCTGTAGCCGGCCAGGCTCCCGCGGGTCGCGGGACTACATGCCCCACCATGCAAAGCGCGCAGCTCCTGCCAGCTGTCTTCCGGCAACTGTTTCTTTTCTTTTTTTCATTGCATCTGTCCTGTTTCATTTTGCATTTGTGCAGGTGAGCGTGGCAGGTCGTTACAGGAGGGAAAGAGGCTTTCCCCCAAACAATGTTAGAGGCGAAGGAGAGAGAAGAAAATTAGCATGCCGACCTCCTCTGCTTTTGCAAATGTAAATGAGCAAATATAACACAGTGTCTCTCAATCTTGGCAACATTGTAGAATTCATGAGTGGCTGGGGACTTTTGAGAGTTGAAGTCCACACATCTTGTCAAGATTCACTTAAAGGTTCTTTTCCCCAAAAACCAACTGGACTTTCTTGGTTTTTCTTTGGAAACACATCCAAGAAGCTTCTTCAGTTCTAACTGACTGGCGGGGAATGAAAGGATTTGTATTCTTTGTAGTCATCTCTGCCAACCTGAGTGCTAACAATCAGATGACTGTAAAGAATATTAATCCTCCCTTTCCCCCAGTTAGAACTGAAGAAGCTTCTTGGATGAGAAGGAAAAAGTTTTCAAAGAAAACCAAGAAAGTCCAGTTGCCTTGAACCTTTGACACAACCATGACCTGCATGCTTGAGAAACTCCACAGACATTGCCAAAATTGGGTAACGCTAATGTAACTGAAAGAATAGTCCTTTAGATTTAATGGGAAAACAATTCAAGCTATTTGTAAAATAATAAATCCATACTGAGAGCAAATCAGCGAGAACTGAGTTGCTACCAAGCACAAGGAAACTATGGAATAAGTTTTAGCTGATTTGCTTTCAGTAAGAATTTATTATTTACAGACACCCATGGAATTACTTTCTTATAAGATTTGGGGGTTCCAGTAACAGTGCTATGGTGGCGATCCTACTAAAAGGGAGATAATGAAGTTAATGCGGTAATTTGGATTTTTCACTTGGGGAAGCTGAACAATTTAAAATGCTCCCCGAGGAAAAAACAACTCTGGGATCTTTATTTTATGTAATAAAATGGGAGAAGGTTGTGATTGAATAGATGACATAAAGGAATCCTTCATGTTCATAGGGTTGTGGTTTGATTTTGGCGGTAGTTCACCCCCCTTTTCCAAGTATGGCAATAACCTGCAATGTTGACTGCTCAGTGTAATATAATTCAACATCAGATTACAAATTCCATACTCCAAGCTAGCATGGTCAAACTGTGCTATTCAAGAATGGTACAATCTATCATCCAGGACGCTGCAGAATCTTAAGAGTAGTCCGATCCCTTGGGGAAAAAAAAGACTGTTACTAAGTTGATAGACCAAGCCATTGCAGAATTTTTGACACCAATGAATGGACAGAAAAAAGCTTTCTGTCACCCAATGATTAACTGATGGGCAAATAACCATCTCCAGAATGACAGGGAAAGTGCCATTAATGTCAGTTTGCGAGACTCCCTGGTTTCTGTCGTGGGTTAAGCAGAAATTGAATGAGTTTCAAGCTGTATGTTTGGAGAACTGCAAAAAGGTTGGGTAGAATATGTGCAAGCTGTGAGTGGCAGAAGGAGATGAATTATGTTTACTTTCTGCAATAGCAATAGTTTTTCATCAGTACAGGTAGTCCTCAACTTATGACCACAACTGAGCCCAAAATTTCTCTTGCCAAGCAAAATGGGAATTTTTGGCCCCGTTTTACAATCTTTCTTGTTACAGTTGTTAAGTGAATCACCACAGTTGTTGAGTTAGTAATGTGGTTATTAAGTGATAACCATCCACTTTGCTTGTCAGAAGGCCGCAAAAGGGGATCACATGACCCCGGGAGACTGTGACTGTCATAAATACAAGGCGGTTGCTAAGCATTTGAATTTTGAACACGTGATCACAGGGATGCTGTTATGGTAGCATGAAAAACGGTAATGTCACTGTTTTCAGTGCTGATGTAACTTCAAATGATCACTAAATGAATGGTTGTTAAGTCGAGGACTCTCTGTATTTTTGAGAAAATAAAAAACCATCATGGGGAATAAGATTTATTAGTATATATGTTGTGGTTTCAATTTCTGCTTTTCAGTGGTGAATGGATGAAGGAGAATCAGATGCTGTTGGCTTGAATGTTCTTTAAACTGATCTTGACACCACCACTTTAATTCGTCAATCCCAGTAAGATAGTTAGTCTGTTGTTTTTCTAAAGACCAACCATTTGCAACATAAATAATCCAAACAGTTCTTTGCTGGAATACAGCAAAATATAGATAAGGGATTTCTGGCCACAGAGGAAGCAAGTGCTGCCTCAAATCCCATCATGTCATCAATTCAATGATGCAAAACATCATATGTGCAGTGAAGACATTTATTTATTTTTATTTATTTGATTTGATTTGTCAATCGCTTACAAGATAATAGGTATAAGTATATACATAGTTATGAATACTTGAAATGGGTACATATAAAAAAAATAAAAAACAATAGGACAGGGTAGACATGGTGCTTGAGAAGTCTTTGTGGTTTCTACCTCACCTATTCAAACATACACGTTACAAAACAATGCAAAGTATTAAAGAACTGACTCTCATGAAGGCAGTTCACAAAACATCCAATTCAATTTATGGTTTCAGGGGCAATCAGTGCAAACCAAGATACGAATATTGTGAACTGATATTGCCATGATATCCCCTTAATATAGCGTTCTATAGTTTTTCCCCCCTTCCATACAATAGGGTTTGATTCTTAGAGATGGCTTGGAAAAGTCCCTGCATATTTTTTATCAAGGTTTTTCAGAAGGGGTTTGCCATTGTCTCCTTCTTAGGGCTGAGAGAGAGTGACTAGCTAAGGTCACAACACTGGTCTTGTGCCTAAGGTAGGACTAGAATTCACAGTCTCCTGGTTTCTAGCCTAGTGCCTTAAACACTATACCAAACTGATTCTCTGTAGCAGATTACATGCAATCAATAAATTTACCTCATTTTTCTAGTAATAGGAATCTTTTCTCTGTTCTCTTCATTATTATTATCTTTTGTTCTTTTGCCTCATCTAATGGCAGTGTTGGTATTTATTTCCCAGGGTTTTCTTTTAATTGTTCAAGAGCTGTCCCATCTGTGCAGTTTGTAAAATATAACAAGACGTACACAACAAGTTTAAAGTAGTCCGTGATTAATCTTGAATGAATTATTCGTGGCTGCTGATTAATCTGTTTTGAATCTGCTTCCCTGGCAATTTTCAGTCACATAAAACATTTGAATAGATAACTCTATTGTATAAAAATGCGCAGGATAATAAATGGATCATTAATCTTGATGTGTGGCTGGTTGTTAGGTTCTGTTGCGTAGCATAGGGGCTCCCTCAGAGGTGGTATTCAGCAGGTTCTGACCAGTTCGGGAGAACCGGTAGCGGAAATTTTGAGTAGTTCGGAGAACCGGCAAATCCCACCTCTGACTGGAGATTTTACAGTATCCTTCCCCTGCCACGCCCACCAAGCCACGGCCACAGAACCGGTAGTAAACAAGTGTGAATCCCACCACTGGGCTCCCTTCTCTTATGAGGCTGAGATTCAATCTTCAATGTGGTGATTCTCACATTTGACCGTTTGCGGACCTGCTTTACCAGATTTCCAGTGTATTTTGTATTTCAGATCATTTGTGCGTTTATAATAATAAACAAATGTAAAACAAAAAGGCAAATGTACCAAACCTTTGTTTGGTTAGTGACTAACCCCTCCCCACCCATGCACACCCACCCAGCCACACCACAGCAGCCAGGGGGTCAAGAGAAGGAGGAGGAGGGTCGCCTGAAGAGAAGCCTCTGCCACGGCTGATCGTTTCTCAGCCAGCTCAGATTTCTTGCTCACACAAACACACACGCACACGCACACAAACACGCACACAGACAGAGTCATAGAGGGGGGTGGGGAGACCAGCTGACGGGCGAGTGCTTTCTCTGAGCCTGACCCCCGGGGGTGGGAGGGCAAGGTTTGGCGGGGCCAGCCCCCTTCTTCTGCTGCCCTGAGCTTCTTAAAGCCGTGGCTGGGCACTGTGGGCCTGTTGCAATTTCTGACATCCCCTCCTCCCGGATCCCATTCCCACCCTGCCAGCCCTCGTATTAGTGAGGCTGGCATCGGTTGTGAGGCATGCCCAGCACCAACAAGGGCCGGAAAGTACGCCCAGCACCAACAAGCAGCAAGAGTGAGGCGCCGGAGAATCAATCCCAGCCACTTCTCCATCCCCCGCCATCACCATTACCTTCTCAGGCCAGGCAAGGGAGGGCAGGGGGTGGGGCCAGCCAGTGATGGGACAGGGAGCTACAGCAGAGGGTCCAAAGAGCCACATGCAGCTCCAGTGCCACGGGTTGCCAACACCCGGGTTAGTCTCTGTAATCAATACAGAGGCTCCTTGACTTATGCTCATAATGGAAACTACCTATGATGGTCATAAAGCAGGTCACCCAGGTGACCAACCTGATTTTACAACCTTTTTTTGCAGCAGTTGTAATGCACGTGCAGTGGTTATTAAGTGAATTCACCGTTCGCTATGTTTTGCTGAAAACTGAAGGTACAAATTTCAACAAAAATATAAATCTGTCATGTGGGAAGCTGCAAACAGCTTTAAATTCTGGCTGGATGCTATGACTGCAGGGGGGTTTGTTGTAACTTCAAATGGTCATAGTGACAGATTCATAAGTTGAGGACTATTATAATTAAATGTAACAGTTAAAAAGACTTGGAGAAAACCTAAGTTCAGTCACTAACAATAGAGCTCCCAATGACTTGGAGTTAGCTCAAACCAAGAGTGTTGTTTTGTTTTAATTTAATTAAATTAATTTCATCTTATTTTTATTGATTTTATTGATTTTCTATTATTGCCCAATTCAGCTAAGAGACTCTGGGTGGCTTTTATCTTAGTTTTATCCCTGAGACAAAACACCCTGAAGTGGTTTGGGTTAAGAGATAGATAAAAATGCAACATATAAAAGACATTGGAAGTTTACATATTTACAGTCCAATGGTTTACAAATACAGCATATAAAATACATGTTTGTATTAAAAAGTGTCAGTGTTATTGAGATGAATAACATGAAATAACATCAGGTGGTTTCTATAAGCCATTATTGATAAAATGTCTTGCAAAAAATCATATGGACTTTGCAATATAAAGAAATGCACAGGCCATCACCTTGTTTATGTCAACATTCCAAATGGCTGACAATGATATTTTAAAAAATCACAGAATGTTGGTTTATATGACTAGAGTGAGTAATGTTAAAGGACTCTGTATTAATCCTTTATGGATAAATTTTTACTTTTTTCATTACAATCACTTATTTCATCCCCATTCTGTATATTCTCTTTTGATTTCATTAGCACTTCATGGGTTACACTTTATCATATTTTATTGTGTTGGAAGAAATATCCTTCTGGGTTCAGTTCCAAGTAGAGAAGACAGACACTGGAAACATGGTGACTGCTTGGAAAGATGGTTTAATGGTGGACAGGATCACATGCCTTGGAGCTCCTGGGTGAAAATGGGAGAGAAGCTGAGAATCCCTTGGTTATATAACCTCTGTTGGGCGTCACCTTAGTGTTTCCTATTCCCATGCAAGAAATGTATCTCATTGGTTGTCAGACTCCCAGAGGCGGGGGGAGGAGGGTCTTAGCTAACTTTGTAGGCTTTGTCTGGACCACATGGCTTCACCTGAGTGCTGGCTGATGCAATCTTCCCAGGCCAGGTGGTGGGTAGAGGGCTTTGTTATGTAGAACACTCTGGCCAAGGCCTTAATGGCCCACCAATTTACAAAGGTGGGGGTGAGCTTCCGCTTCTAAGTTTCTACTCTTTTTAGGGGAAACTTTCTGCCTTTTTAATATTTCCTAGGATATTTCATTTTTCTAGGAGAGGGATGGGTGCTAACTTCCAACAGTTGTTATATTTCACTGCTTTTTTTAAAAAAGTTACAGAGGTGTTGGAAGAAATATCTATCTGATTCAGTTCCAAGTGGAGAGAAAGACACTGGAAATATGGAGGCTGTTTGGAAAGAGGGTTTATTGATGAACAGGACCACATAGGTTTGAGGTCCTATGCAACACAACACAGGGGTATTTATACTCTCTCTTGGGCCTTGCTTCCTGTTCCTGTGCAAGAAATTATTCTTTCGGTTGTCCAGACTCCCAGGAGGCTACGCAGGGATCATAGCTGAGGTTCTGGTTGAAGCTTGCTGGGTGATGCAATGAGGGGGTTTGGTTGTGCCATGCGGTGAGCTCTGCTGATAGATAATCCTGATATGTCATGGAGGGTCATGTCTTACTTAATCCCATCACCCTGTAGATGAAGGTCTAATTGTCTTGTAGTTGGGCTGGCCCAATCCTTCTCAATGGGCACCAGATATCTCCTGAGGGCAGGGAGCTGTAAAGAGCTGCTCTTTGTCTTTAAAAACACGTTTCTCCTTTTCCCACCCAGGGAAATGTCATATATTCTGCCTTTTTAATATTTCCTAGTGTTGGAAGAAATGTCCATCTGTGTTCAGTTCAAAGTGGGAAGAAAGGCATTGGAAACATGCAGACTCCTTGGAAGGATGGTTAATGGTGGATAGGGCCACATGGTTTGAGTTCCTGGGCATAAAATGAATACATGGGTGAGAGAGGGAGAGAGAGGTCTACCCTCCGTTGGGCTTTAAAGTTGCTTCCTGCGGCAAGAAATGTATGGATTGGTTGTCAGACTCCCCTGGGGCCACGCTGGGCTAACCTTGTAGGTTGCCAACTAGAGAGAGTTCCAGGCTTGGTTGAATCTTGTTGGGTGATGCAATGAAGGGGCTCTGGGCAATTCCTTTTATGGCTTAATGGCTTGGCTCTGACTGAGGGCTGATCCCATCACCCTGGAGCTTTGGTCTTGTGGATAGGATGGCTCAGTCTTCCTGGGTCTATTACCAAAGGTGCGGGGAGATGCTTTCCAAGAGCGCGTTTCTCCTTTTCTCATCCAGGGAGGTATAATATTCTGCCTTTTAAATATTTCCTAGAATATTTTATTTTTCTAGAAGGGTGGGGGTGCTAACTTTCTACATAGGGGGAAAAAAAATCACCGAAGAGAAAAGAAGTTTAAATTATAAGCATTTTAATGTTTAAACATTAAAAGAAACCTGAAAAGAAAAATGGAAACCGATCCTATGAAAGCAAATAAATACCTTCCCAACCATCAAGAGCATTTATCATAGTCTACCCCCGCCCCCCTTAACCAGGCTTACTTCTCCAGCACCACCATGACCCGTGTAGGGTCTCCTCACGTTCCCCAAACCCAACAACCACCCGCTCCAGCCGGAGGGCAGGAGCAGAAGCCGACTTCCCAGAGCGCATGCGCTGGTGGGGCCAGCCTCCTCCGGCCCGGCAGCCTCAGCAACTCCGTCGGGGAGGGCGGGGCCGCGCGGTTGCCTAGCGACGGCGCCCGGGCGGCCTAGTCCAGAAGCCGTCTCAAGTGGAGCCCGGCGGCGGCGGTGGTTCTTCCCGGAGCCCGGAGCCGATTCGCCTTCCGGCTGCTAAGCCTCGTGCGGCCGCCCTCATGCTGTGGATGCCGCTGGGCGGGAGCGGCCACCACGAGGCCCCCCAAACGGAGACGCCGCCGCCGCTGCTGCCGGCAGACCCAGAGCGGGCAGCTGCTTCGGCGAGGTGGACTGGTGAGGAGGAGGAGGACGGGGGACTCTGGCTGGAGGAAGCGGGTGTTGCTGTTCTTCTGAGCTCTCCTGGCCCCGGGCCGGGACACTCTACCTGGCAGAGTTCCAGGGCTTGAAAACAGCGGGGGGAAAGGCTTTTCCGGGTCTGGCTGGGATTGCTGGGGTCGCCGAGTTGTCTTCATGTTGGATGGGGCAGGTGATGGTTACCGCTTTTTTTCTTCCCCTTCAGAGAATTGAGTGGATATCCTGGTTTTCCCTCCAGGGAAAAGTGACTTATGACCATTTTTCACACAACCGTTGCAGCGTTATTTCCATGGTCCCGAGATCCAGTCAGACAGTTGACAACCCTGACTCACATTTATGAAGGTTTGGGGATTATGTGATCTCCTTTTGCGACTTTCTGGCAAGCAAGTCAATGGATAAATCAGATTCACTTAACAAACATGTACAGTAACTTAGTGATTCAGCAACTGTGGCAAGAAAGGTTGTAAAATGGTGCAAAACTCACTTAAGAAATGCCTTGCTTAGCAACTTAAATTTGGGCTCAGTTGTGGTCGTAAATCTAAGACTACGTGTATTACAGACAGACAGACAGACAGACAGAGTGAGTTAAAAAGTCACAGAGTTAGTCATAAAAGAAACGAACTTTGGGTCTGAAGTCCGGGCCTTTTCAAGGTCCGGCTAGGGACCTTTGGAAGGAGCCCAGGAAGTGGCTTTGATCTCTGGTGGGGGAACTGGCAGGAGGAAGCCCAGGGTCTCTAAATGAGACCTGGCCTTTGGTGGGTCTTTCATGGGCATTGATTGATTGCATTCATTCATCCACTGATTGCATTGATGAATTAAGATTCCATTTGCTGGTGACTGAAGCGTTTGACGCCCATATGTGGTACCAATAAAGGAGAATATTTGGAGCTCAGGTTTGAAAGGAGGGGTCCTCAGTGCTCTCTGAGATTGCTTGTTTTATTTACCCAAACTAGGCAATGGCATCAGTGCTATTAAGGAATGCAGTTTGCTATCAGTTTGCATTCTCCTTTATTGGATTGAGATCTGGCCTTTGGTGTGTCTGACTTGGTTGTGTGTATTGTGTTGACTGATTGATAGCATTGACTTGATTTATATAGCCTCCCATCTCGCAAAAGTAATGCTGAGCGGCTAACAACAATTTTAAAAAAATCATAAAAAACAAATAAAAAGCAGATTATAAAACCAGGTTAAAAAGCATAAAGTCCCATAAGCAGGTGAATTGAAAAAATATTCACAGCATTCAGGATAACAGCTGAATGGGCTTACATCTGTAGATGTTGGGCAAGGTATTTTAAAGGTCATCACTGGCAAAACTGTTAATATATCATTCGTTTTGTCTGCTGATCTTTAGAAAAGAAAAGAATCACCCAACAAGGCCCTGAAGAAAGCAAACAAATCCTTACTGGAAGAGAACAATTACTTGAAGCTGCAGCTTGAACTGGTTATGGACATGCTGACAGAGACCACAGCACGGCTACACTTAGTAGAAAAAAAGCTGGACACTACTGCTTGGCATTCAAATATGAAAAAGTCAAATAACAAGGTGCTGATGCTTTGAGCTTAATAAACAGCTTAGATATAAGACCTAAAATAATTGTATTTCTGAAGTACTGACACAATACAATCTTGCAAAAAATAAAAAATCATGGGAATCCTTGGAGCTGAAATATTGCACTACAGCTAAAATAACTAGAAGAAACGTTTGCACCTTATTATTCATGATATGGCAAGAATAGTTCTGTGTCAAGAATCCTGTGGAGTATATGACTTCTGTGGTGTATTTACCCAACTCTTTAGATATCGGTGACAGAACTGCAATATCATCTGTTTTGCAGTACAGGTAGTCCTCAACTTACAACAGTTCATTTAGTGACTATTCAAAATTACAACAGCACTGAAAAAAATGATGTTTTTCCACACTCAGCAGCATCTCCATGGTCACATGGTCACATGATCAAAATTCAGTCGCCTGGCAACTGACTTATATTTATAATGGTTGCAGTATCTTGGGGTCATCTTTTCTGACATTCTCACAAGCAAAGTAAATAGGGAAGTCAGATTCGCTTAATCGTGTTACAACAACTGCAGTGATTCGCTTAACTGTGGCAAGAAAGATTATAAAATGGGGCAAAACTTTTAACAAGTGTCTCAGCAACAGAAATTTTGGTCTCAATTAGTAGTAGTGGTCATAAGTCGAGGACTACCAGTATTAGTTTCCAGCAAGAACCATACTTAGAATAAGAGATAAAAAGGAACAACCAGAATACAACTAGTCCTCGACTTACAAAAGTTCACTTAGTGACCATGCAAAGTTACAACACTGAAAAAAAATGACTTATGACCATTTTTCATTGTTACAACTTTGAAGCATCCCCCTGATCATGGGATCAAAATTCAGATGATCGGCAAGTGGTTCATACTTACAACCGTTGATGTGTTCCAAGGTGATATGATCACCTTTTGCCACCTTTTGACAAGCAAAGTCAATGGAGAAGCCAGATTCACTTACCAACTGTGTTACTAACTTATCAACTGCAGTGATTCATTTAACAATTGTGGCAAGAAAAGTTGTAGAATGGGGCAAAACTCTCTTCACAAAAGCCTCACTTAGCAACAGAAATTTTGGGCTCAGTTGTGGTTGTAAGTTGAGGACTACATGTATTTATTTCATTTGTGCAGAGCTTACTTACCTAAGATAGCTTGCAGCCAGGATTAAAAGCTGCTAGTGTTATGGAATGACCACGATCAGTTTGTATCGCTTCAGTGGGGAATTGGACTAGATGACCTACAAAGTCCCTTCCAATTCTGTTGTTCTCTGTTAGAGCAGTGGTTAGAAAGTGCAGGGTAGTAACAACAGCAGGCAAGAACACAACAAAATATCTAGGTTTGCTGGAGAGTGCCTTTTGCAAGAAAATGTTCCCTGAATATATGTCAGATCCGTGTATCTGTCATTTATTCAGTGGAAGAAGAAAAGGGCAGGGCGAGGAGACTGATAAAGAAATCTTTTCTTGATGTAACCTGAATATATTTAATCTTATATCAAATTTGTATAACCCACACATGATACAATGGAGGAAGAGGCACAGCCAGGAGATGAGAAGATCATAAATATTCCACAGTGAGATGTGTCCTGGGAATCTCTGGAAAAAGTTCGTTCTAAAAAGTGGGTGGGGGGAAATTAGGTATGCCCTGGGAAATGTGAGAAAGATCAACAGAAGGGGTGGGGGGGAATTAACATACTGGCTTTTGTTTCACTAAATACACACCGAGATAAGAGGAGCGGTTTCTAAACTCCCTTATCCCTGTATGCCCCAGGGACCTCAGACGCTGCTTTGAACTCCTACATGAATTGTCTCATCTCAATAAAGGATTCCTTTTGATACGTTTGGTGTTCAGAAGTTCATTCTTGTTAATTGAACGGGGAAAAGTTCTGCAGCCTGACAATATGTAGCATGAGTCCTGGAAAGTTATTTCTCAGCATTGGGCATTCTTGCATAATTATTTCATGGCATCTTTGATTAGAGGCAGTAGATTCTGAAATCAGCAGCTTCTCTGACTATAAAATGGTTTGAACAGACAAAAGTGAAAATAGGTTTATCAACAAAGTATTAATTATGGTGGTTACACCACAACATTCATGATAGATTGCCTTTTCAAGATAGAATCTTTGTAAAGTAGCCTAATTACCCAGAGTTGCTGGGAGTCAGGCAGCATATAAATTTAATTATTACTCATAAAATGTGAACTATAGTATAAGACCACCACTTTTCAACCAGAAAAAAGGAATACAAGTAGTCCTCAACTTACGATCACAATTGAACTCAAAATTTCTGCTGCTAAGTAAAACATTTGCTACATGAATTTTGCCGCATTTTATGATCTTTCTAGCCACAGTTGTTGAGTGAATCACTGTAGTTATTAGTAATACGGTTGTTAAGTGAATCTGGCTTCCCCATTGACTTTGCTTATCAGAAGGTCGCAAAAATGGATCACATGTCCTCAAGACACTGCAACTGTCATAAATATGAGTCAGTTGCCAAGCATCTGAATTTTGATTACATGACCATGGGATGCTGCAACAGACAAGTGTGAAAAACAGTTGTAAGTAACTTTTTTTAGTGCTGCTATAACTTCGAACGTCACTAAATAAACTGTTGTAAATTGAGAACTTCCTGTAATTCCTGAATCTGTTTATAGTAAAAGATAAAACAGTATAACAGTAGCCAAAAGTTCACTGAGGGAGTAATACAATCAATAAAATTATCTCAGCTAATATTCATTTTAAGTAGACAATTCTTTACAACTGTAATTGAAAGCAAAAATAGTAGACTTCCCCCACTCCTTGGGAAGAGTTTTACTAAGAATTCATGTGATTAGTGGATCTTAATATTTGCCTTCAGGTTGGGCTTCTGATAAGCTTTGCAGTTGGGACAAGTTCTCATGGATGTGGATGATCACTTGATAGCGACTCAATTATTTTATTTCATAGGGACCACTGCTCTGAGAGAGGAAGGGAACCATGATTAGGCCATTCCATCTATGCCTCTAGTCTTCCCAAGACCCATGTTCCTTTGCTCTGACTTTCTGTAAGAAGTGGACATTGAATTAATGAGTTTATACCTTGGTTGTGCAGAACTGCTTTCTTCTGAAGAAATAATATTGTTTACGATGTCTTGCTTGGTCAAGAAATGATGTCTAACTTAGATAGCCAACACCTGTGGTCCTGTTCATGACCATCCTTCAAATGATATGGTAGCTTTTGTGAGATTGGATCTATACAAAATTTAAATGCTGGTGAGCTGGGTAATACCTTCCATTTGTTTTCAGTTCCCTCATCATATTGACCATCATAATCCTTTCCTGATTATTCATTTTCACTAACTGTATATTTAGTTTTGAGTAAGCTTTCATGTACAATTCAAAGATCATAATATGCACAGTACGATCACAATATGACAGAACCAGATTGTATTCTCAGTGGTGAAGCTCAGTCATGACATATCTATCTCAGAGTTTTCTCAATTTAAACTGCCTAACAGAATGTCTGTTAAGATCAAGTGGGACGAAGAAATCACAAATGCAGTCTTCTGCAGAAGGAAGAAAGGAATTAGTGGCTGAGCAGCATTTAATGTCCTAAGGCTGCTCCCTTGAAGCAAATACCACTAAAATCATAGCATTAGTTGGAGGAACTTGCTCAAATTGAAAGGAAGCTTTATCAATTTTAGTCACTGCCCATTTCAAACTCATTGTGAGAATGCTCAAGACAGTCCAACATCTGAATATCAAATGATCAAATTTAAATTATTTACTGGAAATAAAGATTCTTTGAATTCATTAGTAATTACTCTGTATTTACTACAATCTTTGCAGACTGCTAAGAAATATTTATGTTAGCGTGTAACAAACAGTGTTTCACTTTACTTGAAAATGAAAGGTTTTTATGGCATCATGAAGACTATCCCATACCTTCAGATGAATTGTATTATGAGAGAGAGACAGAGAGACAGAGAGAGAGACAGAGAGAGAGAGTCATATACAAACTTTGTGATGCGCATACTTTTTTATATGTGTTAAAAAGTTTATGTGACTGAGAATATAGTAAAATCAAAACATGTACTTGCTGTATTATATTTATTTTATTTCCAGGTGGGAAAATTCTTGCACTTTACATATAGAAAATAAGTTACAGATACATTTTAAGCAATGAACGTTGATGTAATGAGTTTAGTAAAGATAATTCATGGATACTATATAATTGCAGTTCAAAGTCATTAAAAAGAATGGAAGATTTACGGCTGAGTTCATGCAAAGTTTATTGTCACTGAAAAGAAAGTTGAGCTACAAGAGAGTGATTTGAAATGATAGAACAGGTTTTTCATAACATTTATAATTTTGGGCACTCTCTCTGCCCAAAGGTACTTTATTTTTACCAGTAGCTATACTGATCAGGATTAGTATTAACTAAAGTTTATACTTTCTATGTTGATATGCAAGCAAAGGTTAAAGTTAACCTTGACTTGTAGCTAAAATGTAACTATATCATATTGAGAGCAAACAAAGAAGATAATTTATATTATAAATTTATGATAAGGCATTGTGTTTATCTATGACTGTTACGAATGCCTTTATCAGGATATGTATGGCATTTGTTCCAGCCAAATATAATTAATAAAATTCTCATTCTGCTATATTTAAATTTCATTCCAATGACTTGTATATTAGTACTGAAAACCTGCTCCATATTATTGCACAATGGGTATTCTAAAAGATGTCTAATTGAGTTCATTTCTTAGTAAAAAAAAAAAGCTAAAATATAGTTTTATTCAATTTGAAAATGTAGTAATTGTGCTTTTGTTTGTTCTTTATAATTTTCATCTCACTTCTATTTCAAAGAATACCCCATGTAGTTGTCAGTGAGAATATATAAAACAAAGTACAAACTTATTAAAGCATTAAAGCAAACCTCTAAAAGAAATAGTTTAGCAACTGTTTTAACAGATTATTTAAGAGCCCAAAGCATAGCTATAGGGAATATATTTTATCTGCCAGTTCAAGGACATATAAAATTTGCAATTATATGGGCAAAGTTGGCAATTATTCACTTAAGAAATGTGGTGAGAAAAGTTGTAAAATGGGACAAAACCCACTCACTTAGCAACATAAATGTTGAGTCCAATTGTGGTCATAAGTTAAAGATTATTTGTAATTTTCCTTCAAAGTCTTAAACTTGCGTGGTTCATATGGAGATCAAAGAATACAGATACAAAGAAATTCCATGATATTATGCCCCCGTAAGAGCCAGCTGATCTCATGGTTTAAGTCCTGGACTAGAAGTCCAGAAACATGAGTTCTAATCCTGCCTTAGATATAAGGCCAGCTGAATGACTTTAGGCCAGTCCCTCTTTCTAAGAAAGGGCTGCTTAGATCTGGCCTGTGGGGCCGGCCTGGAAATAACAAAGGACTGGCCTATGGTGCCTCTGACAGCCAAACTGGGGTACGGGGGCCTTGCGCAGCCCCCGCCCCCCCGTGCCCTGTTTTCAGCCTGGACGGCCTCCTGCGCCATTCTGGAAGCCAAAATGGGGCAGGGGGGGGGGGGGCTCCATGTTTTGGCTGGCAGAGTGCTGCAAGGAGGCCATCCAAGCCAAAAATGTGCCACTTGAGCCCCCCCACACCCCGTGCCCTGTTTTGGTTGGCAGGGTGCTGCAGGAGGCAGCACCTTTTTAACCTTCTCTTTAGCAGGATCTGCCAACTAGAACTAGGTGCCCTCCAAGATCTAGATGGCTGTTGTTCAGAAGAGCCAAAAACATCTGGCTCTTCACCCAGGTCTTTGATGAGAGACTGAGCCCCCTCGTATTGAGGGGGCGTTGTTGAGTTTGTCATCTTTTATCTTAATCTTTTACCTGTGATTGATTTAATTGTTTTTTTTTTTTTATTGTTGTGAGCCACCCAGGGTCATTGGGAAATGGGTGGTATATCAATTTTGTAAATTATTACTAATATTAAGTCCTCCTGTAGGGCCGTGTCAGAGGTAGTAACAAAGATTAATAGACTGTTGGACAGACAGTTTTTAGAGACATCTGCAGAAATTATCAGTTCATTTTGCCTAACTCAAAACTTGACCGAAGTATTTATAGGTATGTATAATACAGAGCTGGAACTTTTTCTTTATAAGGTTCATCTGTTTGAATTCTGCATGTTGTGAACTATTTATGGATTGTTTGTTGCAAGCAGAAATTGTAATTCTAAACTACTGAGCCCATAGTCAACGGATTTGGAAAAGAATCCCACTTCTAATTTCATCAATTTGTTCACTGTGACTAGCACAGTAGAATTGATTGGCTTTATGTTCTTTCCTTTGTTTAGCTTGATTACATTTTATCTCCTTGTATTACTGTATCAATTATTCCAAACATTTGGAATCATTTCTCATTAGGGCTGCAGCCTTAGGAGAAGGTGTAAACGAAACAGCATGCATATTTCTAAGTCACATTGCTTGAGGCTGAATCCTGCATTCATTAAACAACATATTACATGGTCAGTTTTTCCAAGTAGTAGATTTTACTACAAGTGTATAAAATCATAGAAAACCTTTCTGCTATGTTGTTTTGAATAATATAGTTCAGTTGAACTGTCCAAATACCTTGATGTACCAAAGCCCTGTAGGATTATAGAAGCCAAGGCTATGTTCTCGTTGGCTTTCCAGTATAGCAATGATTTTTATTATATAAGGGAGACTAAAGATGCAGTCTCTCCGACAAGAACATTTCTCTATCTCTAATTTGAACAAAGTTGCTTCCATTTAACGAGTGACCTATTTAAGACTGCACATTATGTTTATCTTCTCCTGCGTATCCCTCTTTAAACTTTAAAATATTTTATTTTAGAATGTTTGGGTGCAATTCTATATGAAATTTTAATATACATCCAGATTGGAATGAAGAAGAATTGTGCAAAAGGATAATCATATGATTCTAGTTTATTTCAAGAGTCCTATACTAAAAGCCATTCTGGTGGTTTATTTCCCACTTGTTAAAGAACAATGTGAAGGCATCCTTAGACATTAGCATCTTTTAAGGGTACTGGTCAGTTTTATATGAAATTGTGAGCAGTGTCATAGTGAAAAAAAGGATAATGAGGCAAACAGATTTGTGGAAACGTTTATTATATTCAGCATGGAATTTCTACTCCAATATTGCGGTGTTGTGATCTGATGAAACAGCAATTTAATTTTAACTGTCAGGTCTACAAAAGGAATTGAGTTCAGTCAGTTCTCTAAGATGCAATGATTTGGAATAAAAAATGCAAGGATGTGTGCCTGATCTCTTTCTATGTGGGAAGGCTTTTTTCCTCAGTTACGTTTATGCAACCAAGTTTTACAATTCAGTTAATTGTCATGAGATAATGAAGTAGTAGCTTACTGAAGCAACAGGCCTGGTGCTGTGAGGGCATGAAATAAATATATTTTCCTTGCTTGCAGTGGGAAGATATCTACGTATTTAAATGCATCTATGTGGCAAGCTTTGTGTGAGATTCTGATGACTTTAAGCCAGGGGTGGGATTCAAATTTCTTAATGACCAGTTCTGTGGGTGTGGCTTGGTGGTCGTGTGACTGGGTGGGCATGGCTTGTATGTAAATATTATAAATATTTATATAAATATTGCTTTCTTTAATAAAGAGCAACTTTTACCCAAAAGCAGGCAAAGCAGGAGGCAGATTGAGTTGCTCAAAGAATCACAGATTATATTAGAGATCTATCTATCTGCAATCAGCTATCTGAGTCTGACACATAAAATTTTCTTGCAAGCCAACTCATAAAATTTGCTAGCAAGCAAACACACAGAATTAACTCACAACACACCATGTAAATATTGAATTTTTTACAAAAAAAAGAACAACTTTTACCCCAAAGCAGTCAGGCAGATTGAGTTGCTTAGAGAACTATCTATCTGCAATTGGCTACTTGAGTCTGCACTGAAAAGCTTCAGTCCTAAGGAAGGTTCGGCTCTGCTTTTAGATTAGCTAGAAAGCAAGAAATCCAAGGATTTCCTGCTTTCTAGCTAATCTAAATGTCCTGACAGAGCAGAACAGCTAATGGTCGGGGGGAAAAAAGGAAAAATAGCAACTTACCAAACCAGGCAAGTTGGATGGCTCGCTTGCCAGGTAAGGAGTGAGTGGGCGATTTGCCAGTTCTCCGAACTGGGGACAATCGTGTGTGCAGCATTTGGAAGAAATCATCAGCTGTGCTGCCTTGGACAGCAAAGAAGCGCTGTGCTCCGGTATGCAGCATTTGAAATGTGCCGTGCAAAGCAGCTGAGGAGGGAAAAGCAGGGGATAAAGGACAGCCTAGAGCCCGGGGGGCAGGTGGGTGTGCCAAACACCAAACTGGTTCGGTGTCAGCTACTCTTCGCAGCTACAGGTTCTATAGAACTGGGCCAAACCGGTAGCATCCCACCCCTGCTTTAAGCCTTGTCATAGCAATTATTCTAGTAAGCAGACTTTCTCTGTGAAACTGCTTCCGTGCAATTGTCTCTACCTCTTGATGCATTTTATGTAACCCTATAACAACACCTGAGTCATGCTAAAGTTATAGCCAGCATTAAGTTATATATTTTGATTGTTTTGCTGTGGAGATGGAGGAGGTAGGAGAGTAAGAAGCAGCAGCCAAGGCAGAAATCAACTAAAGCCAAGCATCTTAATAACTGCTTGAAGCTGAATCCTACTAAAGCAAAAATGTCCCATAGTTAAATAAAACTGAACAAAGTTGAATAAAAATTGCTAGGAGGAAACATTACCCTAAGAATTACCTTTCAACTATGGATGCACATAATATAAATATTTTGTGTCTGTCACAGAACGCATAACAGTACTAAATCTGAGTGAATAAGAGATGCTTTTTCTTTTTTTGAAGTAAATATAAGGTGTCACATTCTGCCTTTCTGACATGACAAGTTAAAGGTGGGAGGGGCTAGACATTTATGGATTGGTTTTCTATTGAAAGAAAACAAACTGGGCATAGGTTAGCTTCAAAATATTTGTATAATCTACAGGGTGCAAGAAACTCCAAATTATTCTGAGTTGATATGGAAATGTTATTCTTCCTTGTAAGGTTGCAACAGGTCAGGAGTGGCTAGCAGCTCTTGTCCTAGCTGCTTGGGCTGAGTCTGTCTAAAAAGGCTGATTAGCCTAGCTCCGCCCACTCTGGGTGGCCCTTCCCAGCTTTTGACTCAGTCCTCAGCCAGGACGGACGCAAGTCACTGCCTCTCCAGCCTTTGTATTTTTCAAAGGCAGCCTTACTTGTTTTCAGTACAGAAAAGAAAAAGAAAAAAAGCCTCAAAATTCAAAAACCCGCAGCTCCAACTCTCAGCTGTTTTTCAGAGCTGGCTGAGAGCTGCTCTGGCAGTCCAGAGCAGCCGGCAAGGGCCGCGGGGCTGTTTTCGGGCCTCCACGGTGAAGAGAAAGCCACAAAGACTGGGTGGCCATTTCAGCCCACACTGTCCTGAGCCACGGGGCCATTGCCGAGCCTCCGTGGCGAAGAGGGAAGCTGCTATTCGAGCGGCCACCTGAGGAGCTGCCTCTGCCCTCCAGGGAGCAGCGAAAGGCTGAGGATGCTATTTTTGGGCTCTTTGGTGAATCAGAGAGCCTCATGGCCAAAGGTAGCCATTTTGAATTGCCTCGTGGCCGAAGGTGGCCATTTTGAAGACTTCCTGGTCTGAGGTGGCCATTTTGAAAAGGCTCAGCTTGCTCCTCCAGACCACTCCAGCACCTGAGCCAACCCTAGGCCATTGGCCTCTCATCGCTGCTGGGCCAGAAGACAATGAAGGGTTTAAATTGTTTATTCCGTTGAGGGACCTGTCCCTAGCTCCAAAGTAGACCAGGGCCTCCAAGCTTCATGCCAGGCCTGGTGTATATTTAATCGTCTTATTAGGTCCCAATGGATGTGAGTCCCAGTAGGAAGTGTTAAAACCTCCTACTGAAGTTGCATAGGGCTTGAAGAAGAGTGGTTTTGGAGATAATGGATAAGCACGGTATTCCCTGGTTTAAAAATCCCTTTGTGTGTTCTCCTCCTTGCACAGGACTTCAAGTTCAAGAAAGGCCTTCTATATTCAAGATGGCGGACACCCCTAGAGGCAGCAGGGCCTCCAGAGCAGTAAAATCCCGCAGCGCAGCTCCATGTGCTTCAAGTAGTAAACAGAGAAAGCAGCCATTGCCAGCTAAGAAGGCCTCTAAGGTGGAGGAGAAGGATGCTTCCAGGCGCCAGAAGGCCCTAGCACATTGCCAAGGTACAAAAGGCCTCTAGGATCAGATCTCCAGAAAATGAAACTTCTCCAGCTTCTCATCATAGTGGGGTTGACCTTTAGGATCAGGAACCTGGACCTTCCTCCAGGACCATCGCCCAATCTTGGTCCCCTGATGCAGTTGGAGAGGAGGCCTTTCATCATCCCTCAGCTGAGGGAACTCATTATGGTGATCCTCAAGGAGGTTTCAGGGCTGCACCTTGGCAGGAGCAAGATTGCAATAGGCCACTTTTACTCCTACTTCTGCTGGCCTCAGACATGCTGAGCCTTGTGAGTCAGATGTCCTGGTTAATCTGCAGCTCTTGATTGATAGGGCTATCAAAAAGGGTATCTCTGAAGGCATTCAGTGGTTTGTCTGGCATTCCTCAGTGGCACCTGAGGGTTCGGTGAGACTGTCCTGGGATCAGGAGGCTCTACTTTCAGAAAAGGGTTCCTTGATTCAGGAACATGTTTCTCCTTCTGCTTCGGCCAATGCTCCATCTGTTGCTGCTGAGCTTTCCTTGATAGGTGAATCAGACAAGAGGGAATCTGACATGTCTGAGGATGAGGGCCTTACCCCTGAAATTCCAGTGTTCATAGGCTGATTCACATTATTCATCCCTTTGCTATTCAAAGCTAGAAACATGGCCAACCTGAGGAATATGGATGATGAGAATGCTGCTGCTCAGCCTCCCATGGAGTCGGATGTTCTCTTCAACGAACTTACTGTGAGAAAGGAGGTGGTCCCATCTCCCAGGCTCTTTCTGAAGATCATTCAGAAGCAGCTGGAGTCACTTGCTACAGGGCCCAATCCTTTGTCTTTGGACTGCAGGTTTTTCAATGTCACTCCAGAGCTCACCAAGAGCCTCCAAGTGCCCATGGTGGATGCACCTGTAGAAGCATTGGCCTCCACCTCTTCGGCTCCTTCTAATCCGGAAGATGTCCTCAAGGCCGAGGAAAAATGGATTGAACAGCCTCTCCAGAGTTCACACCAGGCAGCTGCCTGGATGGTCAAGGCATCTACAGCAGCCTTGTTCTTCACCACAACATCCCTTAAATGGTTGAAGCAGCTACAAGAGAGAATTCCTGTGGCAAACATGCAAACCCATCAGGATCTCAGTAAGATTGTAGCTGTGGCTGAATTCACAGCAATGCCATTCTTCACGGGGCCAGGTTTGCCACCAAAGCTGTCGCTTCTTCTGTTGCAGCCAGATGCATGTGTTGGTTGCGTAATTGGCAGGTGGACGGAAGGAGGAAGTGGAAGTTAGCATCTACCCTTGTGCGAGGGGACAAGCTATTTGGAGAAGCTTTAGAACCATTCCTGGTTGAAACCAAAGATAAGAGGAAGGTGCTTCCATCGCTTTACAAGAGGGCAGAGAACCAACCTGCCCCATACTTCAGGTGCCCTTCTTTCCAGGCAGAATCTGGATCTAGCTTCCATCATTCTGCCAAGGCCCCCTATCAGTGTCCTGAGCCTCCTTCAGATCGTTCAGGCAAGGGCAGTCAGCAGTTCTCGGGCAAGCAGCCCTTTCGAGGAGGAGGAAGTCGCCGGTACCATCTCCAAAACTAATTGTGCTCAGTCTTTCCCCATTGGCAATGTTTAGCTAGATTTGCTGACAAATGGGAAGAGATTACATCGGACGCCTGGGTGATAAGTACAGTAACATTGGATCTTTTGCTAGAGTTCTACTCCACTCCACGGAGGTTTTCCATCTGCCCTATTTCTAGGGATATGGTGAGAAGGGGGCTCATGGAATCAGCTATCCAGCACTTGCGGGAGCTCAGAGCCATCCAAAAGGTGCCAGAAGACCAACAGGGGAAGGGTTTTTATTCCAGACTCTTTGTCATCTCTAAGGTCTCGGGAGTGGGGGTGGAGAGCAATTCTTGATTTGAAAAGGCTCAATAAATTCACAGTTTACAGGCGTTTCAAAATGCATTCCCTCCAGACTATTCTGAGAGCTTTAGACAAGGGGACTTCCTCATTTCCATTGATTTGACGGAAGCTTATTTACATATTCCGATCTGTCACTCCCATAGAAGTTTCTTAAGGTTTTGTTATCAGGGGCAGCATTTTCAATATAGGGCTCTTCCCTTTGGGTTATCTTCCGCCCCTAGAGTTTTCACCAAAGTTTTGTCTACCCTGGCAGTGCAGAACTGGAATTTTTATAGGCTGGTTTGGATAGAGACCTTTCTCCCAACACCCTTCAGCGTCAGGTGGCAGCTATTTCTTTGGTGTTGACTTGTGGCAAGTTGGAGTCCTTAGCACAGCATCCTACAGTCCATAAATTCCTCAGAGGGGTGGCCAATCTCCACCCTCTTGTAGTACACAGGTACTCTACATGGGATTTGTCTAAGGTGTTGTAATCCCTGACTAAGGTTTTGTTTGAGCCTCTAAGATTGGCTAGTCTGCATCTTCTTAATCTGAAGGTAGCCTTCTTGGTGTCAATCACTTCATCAAGAAGAGTATCTGAGTTGGTCACGCTCTCAGTTCGCCCAGATTCAGCATTTATCCCCAAAGTCAACACCTTGTTCCACAGGTCTCAAGAACTGGTTCTTCCAGATTTTTGTCCCAAACCGGTCCATGACTTGGAAAAAGCTTGGTACACCCAAGATGTGCGCAGGGTACTGAAGATCTATATTGAAAGGACATCTGAATTCCACAGAACAAGATCCTTTTTTGTTCCTTCCAACCTTCCACATTGGGGAGAAAAGTGACCCCATCCACAGTCATCAGGTGGATCAAGTCATTTATATCCAGAGCATACTTGAGTTGTTCCCTCCCGGTACCCAGAGGCATTACGGCTCATTCCACTTGCAGTGCTGCAACAACTGCAGCCTGGGTTACGCAGGCTTCAATTGAAGAAGTCTGCAAGGCGGCCTCTTGGACATCCCTATCTCCTTTCATTTGCTACTACCGTCTGGACGCCTTTGCTTCAGTGGACGCTGCGTTTGGCAGAAGGGTTCTGCAAAGAGTTGTCACGGAGCATGGGAACCAGGAGCAAGGGAGAATGGGCGTTTTCTTACCTGGATGCCATTTCTCCTTGTAGGCAAGACAGGTCAGCCCCACCCTAATGGAACTGGTCCATACTGTGGGCCGATGGGATGGGGGAGCTGATAACGGTCCCTTATTTGTTTTTTCAGAGGCAATCCTGTCTGTCATGATGGCTTCGCTGAAAGTTGGGAGGAGCCACCCAGAGTGGGTGGAGCTAGGCTAATCAGCCTTTTTAGACAGACTCAGTCCAAGCAGCTAGGATAAGAGCAACCCACTCCTGACCTGTCTTGCCTACAAGGAGAAATGGTGTTCAGGTAAGACAATGCCCAATTTCCACAAGCCAACTTTGGAAGCTACAGTAATTCTGTCCTGTATCAAAGAATATGGTATGAGTTCCATTAATAATTTAGAGTTTCCCAAAATGAGGCAACCTGGGAGTTGGAAGAATCAATTGATCAGTTATCTGGTCAATCTTGAATCTGCAGGAAGGTCATCCCATAATTGGGAAGCTGTGAATAGTAGCCCCTCTAAGTGAGCAGACTTATCCATACTCAAATTGAACTTGGAAATTTGTTAATTAGTATGTTTTTATAAAACCAGAAGTATTATGATCACAGTATCATCTTTAATTAGCTGCTTAAGTGTTGCATTTTGCCTGAATTGAAACTGATGAATGCTCTCTGTAGAAAATGCAGCAATGTACAGGTAGTCCTTGATTTACAACAGTTCGTTTAGTGACTATTCAAAGTTACAACAGCACTGAAAAATGTGACATATCACAGTTTTTCACAGTTATGACCTTTGTAGTATCCCCATGATCATGTGATAAGTTCAGATGCTTGGCAGCTGGTTCATATTTATGACTTTTGCTGTGTCTCAAGGTCATGTGATCCCCTTGTCCAAACTCCTGATAAGCACAGTCAATGGGGAAGCCAGATTCTGTTAAGTTACTTGTCAACTGCAGTGATTCACTTAACAAGTGTGGCAAGAAAGTTTGTAAAATGGGGTAAAACTCATTTAACAGCTCTCTCACTTAACAACAAATTTTTGACCCAATTGTCACTGTAAGTTAAAGGCTACCTATAATTATGAAATCAAAGTATTGAGAACTGCACCCAGATCACATTGACTGGTTGTATCTGAGGTATGAGACATAGATATACAAATGCTTCTTGTCCCTCAAGATCTAGAGAACAGCATAGAATCAATAGGAATTTCTAAGCTACAAACCTTTAAGGAGAAATGTGTTAAATTTTTGGAAAATTTCAGAGCCCTAGGCTGAAATCTGAAATGAACTTCTGAGAAAGAAAGGTTAAAATCAGATACCAATTTTATTCTCTCTTTGACCCATCATCTAATAAAATGATTTGTTAACTCGTGTGTGGTTTATCAATAACAGAAAAGAATTCTTGCATACAACTATATATTGTTTAACGGTTTCAATCTCCATGGATTGAAATGTTTACATAAATTAGTCAGATATTATTGTAATCTCTGCTGTTGTGAATTTTTTAACTAGGAATTCCTGTACCTACCATATGAGGCTGTAACAGAGATACAAGAAATTATTTGAGCATTTAGAGAAGGAAAGAAGATAGTTTAATGGTAAGTTAAAGTCTTCTATTTCTCTTTAATGTGGATATTACTCTTCAAAATAGTAGTTGGCTTAGGTTAGTCTACAAAGCATGGAACAATAATTTAAAATATGTTTTTATTCAACTATGAATTTGACTGAAATTATGGAAATATAGGCATGGGAAAGCAGTTATTAAAAATACAAGAAAGGATTTATAAGTTGGAACGGCATTCAAGGTGTGATTCTTTGGTTTGAGGGGAAGATGTACACTGATACATATGGAGGACCTCCAAAGTCCCTTCCAAGTCTTGTTCTGTGTTCTATGTCAATTCAATTTTGTGTGTCCTGTGATTCATACATTGGAGAGTTTTCTCCCTGTTGACCACCAGGGGGCAGGTTCTATTTGAATTAATATATTAAATGCTGGCTTGGTTTCCACCAAAAAAACATTAAAAAATAGTCAGCGTCACTTTAGTTTCTTTGAGGATGCTGAGAATTGAAACTATGATCTGGTACTGATCCTTGTTCTTGAGACAGCAGGGGTGCTTTTTTTCCATTATTGGGGATGGTAAGAGTGGGAGGAATATTCTGATTGCAATTTCCTTACTTGGGCTAACAAAATGGTGACTCAAGTTACTTTGGGGGTTACTGTTGGGGAATCAGTAACAATTTCTACTAGATACTCTAATACACCTTTTGGGCACCAGGAACTGGTTCTGTGGAGAAAGGTTTTTCCGTGGACCAGAGAGGGTGTGGGTTAGGGTGATGCCTGCTTCTCCACTGTGTCAATGGGAGAATTCAGATTAGGGTAGTCTCTTGTCTCGTTGCTCTTCAGACTGAGTTGAATTCTGAGGACACGCCTCCCTGTTAACGGTCCCCAGTTTTCAACTCAGCTCGTTCGGACATCTTCCTTAGAGACTCTGAACCTCTCAAAGGACTTCCAATCCCTGGATTCTTTCGATTGACAATAACTGGAACAGAAGGGAATTTGACAGGCAGGCTGTCCAGCTCTGCCAGGAGGAAAGCCTTGTGCCTGACAGGGACTTAAGCTGTGGACCTTCAGACTGGCCAGAACAGCGACTGAGACCCTCCTGGTGCATTCTGTGGCTGTGGAAGCGGGCTGGAGTCCCTGATCAAGCGTTCGGTCACACTCCTGCTTTTAAATTGCCATGGCAGCCGTGTTTCTGCGTAAGCCTGCCTTTCGGTCTGCGACGAAGTTCAGGTCCCGCTGGCAAGCACCCTGGCTGTTGCCATGCCTGCACCTGGAGATTGAGATTCTGGGGATCTCCAAATCACCGTGACAGCTGCGCTAACGCATAAGCCTGCCTTTTGACTTGCTGCAAGGCCAGCATTCCATTTGCAAGCTACTGAAGTTACCAGGCTTGCCAAATAACCCCAGGACTGTGCCGCAGCTGTGGAGGGGCTTTTCGGAACAGTTTTCCATCTGCAAACGCCGCTGAACAGGCAGCAGAACTTTTCAAGTGTGTCTGCCCATTTACCAGAGGGAATTTGACGGACAACTGACTGTGAGTTTGGCGTTAATTTTGGCGTGAATAGGGTGGAGGCTGGTGGAGCTGTTTGTGAGGTGACCGCCTCTCAGCAACAGGGGTTCATGTCACCTTTGTCTCATAGGATTAGACATATTAAGGGATCAGCTAAGGCCAGATCAGCGGTCAAGATTAGGGTCAGAGCACTTGCTCCCAAGAAGCCCACCAGGGCTGAAGAGAAGCAAGCTAGGCGAAGGCAGAAAACCTTAGACAGGGAGTTTGAAAAGGCTAGAAAGGATTTAGAACAGGCTTGTCCAACCCGTGGCCCATGGGCCGCATGCGGCCCAGGTCGCCTCGTAATGCGGCCCAGTGCCCACCCCAACCTTCATGCCAGAGCCAGCGAGGAGGAGGAGGAGAGGCAGGCGCGAGGCGGGGCGAGGCAAGCGCCAGGCCAAGCAGCAAGAGAAAAGGCGGGCGCCGTCAGAGCGCCACCTCCTGCTGTTGCCCCCGCCTCCACCGCTTCTGCCCCCGCCGTCACTGCCGCTGCTGCCGCCGCCGCTTCTGCCCCTGCTGCCGCTTCTGCCCCCACCGCCCCCACTGCCGCTGCCCCCGCCTCTGATTCTGCCCCCGCCGCCGCCACTTCTGCCCCCGCTGCCGCTGCCGCCGCGCTGCCACCCCCCCGCTTCTTCCCCGGCACCGCTGCTGCTTCTGCTCCCGCTGCCCCGCGGCGGGGGCAGTAGCGGTGGTGGTGGCGAGGAAGAAGCGGCGGCGGGGGTGGCGGGCGGGGCAGCAGCGGTGGTGGGGGAAGAAGCGGCGGCGGCGGGGGAAGGCTTCTGCCCTCACCGCTGCTGCTGCTTCTGCCTTCCAGTCCTGCCTCATCCAGCCGGGCCATTTGCAGGAGAGGTAGGCGCGAGGCGGGTGAGCTTTCTCCCCGCCCCCCCCCCCAAAAAAAAATTTGGCCGGAAAATAAACCATGATAAAAAAAACTGTGATAAAAAAACCATAATAAAAAATAAATAATTTTAAATTAATAATTAATAATAAATAATAAAAACATCTCACTAACTTCATTTCGAAATAAATTTAATATGTTAACTATGTTTTCTATGGTTTTTTTGGATGATCAGGTATCGTTACTGTTATTTTATTTTATGTGCGGCCCAAACCAAATTTTCATCTTCTAATGTGGCCCAGGGAAGGTGAAAGGTTGGACACCCCTGATTTAGAACATCAGAGGCAGTCTGAGTTTAATATGGCTGACAACATGTTTCCTGCCATTTTTCTGATGACAGATCACAACCAGAAGAAGCTGCAGGACTCAATAGACTGCATTTAGAAGCCCGGTCACTAGGGGGCTCTAGCGAGCAATATATTCAGCAAGGCCTTCCATTGCCTTCAAACATCCCAGTATCTACTAATTCTCTGGCAGGAATGGCTTGCAGCTGCTGGAGAAGGGGAGCAGCTTATTACAAGGATTTTTCAGAGGATGAAGGAGAATCACCCCAGCCTTCAAGGGCCTATTCCATCCCAACGTATTTAAGCCTCTGCTTTTCAAGGCAAAGAGCATGGCTCATCTGAGGAAGGAGACGGTCGTCCAGGATCCCCCTCGAGATGGGTCTGATCAAGAGAACTTCATCTTTACAGAAAAAACTACTGAGGTGGATGCTGTTCCCATGCCCAAGATGTTCCTTGATGTGATAAGGAGACAGTGGGTCACTGCCAGGGATATACTCTCCCGACCCAGCAGTTCGGAGGCTACATTTTTCAACATAGACCCTGAGCTCCTAGATGCAATTCAGTTCCCAACAGTGGACACTCCAGTAGCAGTCTTGACTTCCTCATCCGTCCTGCTACCAGATGCAGAGGATGCATTGAAAACAGAGGAAAGAAGGAGGAGATGTCTCTTTGCAGAGCACATCAAGCGGACTCCTGGGCAATTAGGGCTTTCATGGTGGCATCCTTCTTCACTTGGGCCTCCTTGCGTTGGCTCAGACAGCTACAGGGAAGGATCCCAGCAGAGGATCTTTGCGTACACCAGGACCTCAACAAGATCATCGCAGCTGCTGAATTTACTGTGGACGCCACGCTAAATACCAAGTTTTCTTCACAGGCCATTGCCTCTTCAGTGACGGCCTGTTGGATGTTGTGGCTCTGCCATTGGCAGATGGACAACAAGAACAAGTGGAAGGTAGCTTTCACCCCCTTCAGGGTGGAGAAGCTATTTGGGGAGTCTCTGGAGCCATTCTTAGTGGAGACCAGAGACAAGCAGAAGATTCTTCTGTCCCTGGGCAGGCAAGATGACTACCGCATCTCTCCCGATTTTCAGAGGCCCTCCTTTCAGCAGGGGGAGGATGGGGCTAGCTTTCCCCGACTGCAAAGGCCCTTTTTCTCTAGGCCCACCTACCAGGCTTACAAACCTGCATTTGGAGCCAGTGGCTGACAGCAACCGTGGGGCAAGCAGCCCTTTTGTGGCAACAATGGCAGGTCCTTCAGACGTCCCAAGTGACATTGGGTTTCATCCTTCCATAGGGGATCATCTTGGTCTCTTCGGACATTGATAGGAGGAGACCACGACAGATACCTGGATCAAGGAAACAATAGGAACGGGGCTTTCCCTAGAGTTTCACTCCTCACCTCTGAGATTTTTCATCCGCTTCCCTGTCTCCAGAGACCTGGCAAAGGGGTGCCTTATGGAATGCCATAGGGGTGCCTCCCCTATGGAAGGATGAAACCCAATGTCACTTGGGACGTCTGAAGGACCTGCCATTGTTGCCACAAAAGGGCTGCTTGCCCCACGGTTGATTCCATAAGGCACCCCTTTGCCAGGTCTCTGGACATGGTTCCATGCTGGTCCCTGTAGTGGTTTCTGCTCCCCTATCAAAGGGCGGGCCAGGGCAACTCAGCGACGAGGGTTCAGGTGCCACCAAGGGTATTTTGCTCATTCCACTGGTGGCAGTCCCAGGTCATCGCCCGGGGTTGATTCTACAAGGAACCACAAAGACTGACGATCACAACCGATGCCAGCCTGTTTGGCTCAGGGGCCCCACCTCAAATCCAGGTGACCCGGGGTGGTGGACACAAGAGTAATTACATCACAGTGTAAACTGGCTGGAACTCAGGGTGGCCCGTTTGGCCCTCAGAAGATTCTAGCAGGAGGTTTTGGGACAGCATGTCCTCCTTACAGACAATGTGGTCACCAAGGCCCACATCAGTCAGCAGTGGGGCACTCAGTCCAGGTCCCTCATGCAGGAAGCGAACCAACTGTGCTTTGGGAAGAGAGACACCTCCTATCAAAATGGGGAGAGCACATCTTGGGAGTCTCGAATGTGCAGGCAGACTAGCTCAGCAGGGCCACAGTCAATCAGTTGGAGTGGTGCCTGCATCCCAGTCTGTTCAAGGAGCTTTTGGGGTGGTTCGGCCATCCGATTCTGGATCTCTTTGCCTCTCCATCGAACACTCAACTTCCAAGATTATTTGCGAGGTTTCCAGCACCAGGGCAGAAGGACTCAATGCACTACGCTGCCTGTGGCCCCAGGGCCTGTTGTATGCCTTTCCCCCCTTCCCCTGATTCCAGGAAGGTGCTGTCGGAGAGGGCAGGGGTTTTGCTGTTAGCTCTCCACTGGCCCAGATGACCGTGGTTTGCCGATCTGGTCAGCCTGTCAATTTCCAGGCCTTGGAGGATCCCCCCGGACAGAGTCTCCCTCAGCCAGAGTCCCATCAACCATCCAGAGCCCCAGTGGTTCCAGTTGACCATCTGGCACTTGAACGGAAACTTCTGAGACTGGAGAAGTTCTCCAGTAAGTTCATACAGACAATCCAGACAGCCAGACGACCTTCCACTACTCGGATTTATGATGCAACGTGGAAGATTTTCTGCGGTTCTGGTTCAAAGTGCCACATTGATCCCACCTCAGTGTCGGTGGCACACATGCTGGATTTTCTACAAGAGGGTTTAGACAAGGGTGTATCCCCTAATGCCTTACGACGGCAGGTGGCAGTCCTGATTTCTATGATGTTGTTCAAGGACCTGAGCTTTCTTGCCTAGGGTGTGGGCATTTCTTAGGGGTGCCATGAACTTGAAGCCTCCAGTGGTGCACCTGGGACCTACCAAAGGTATTGCAGGCTCTTACTTCTGCACCATTTGAGCCCCTGCGAGAGGCCAGCCTATGCTTACTGATGTTCAAGGTGGTTTCCTTGTGGCCATTACATCTGCCAGACAGATTTCAGAGTTGGCGACCTTATCTGTGAGAAAGGATCTTTGTGTTTTATATCCGAACAGGGTGGTTCTGTGGTTGGACCCTGCCTTTCTGCCCAAGGTGAATTCATTGTTCCATCGAACACAGGAGTTGATCTTGCCTGATTTCTGTCCAGGGCCTAAACATGCTCTGGAAAAGAAATGGCACACCTTGGATGTTAGGAGGGCCCTCTGCATTTACATCCAACGAACCGCTTCCATCAGGAAGACAGAGTCCCTGTTCGTATCCTTTCAGCTGTCAACTCTGGGTCACCTTCCACCATGGGTCCTTGGCTACAGGCATGGCTGTAGCCAAGGCCTACGAGCTTCAAGCTCTTCCAGTGCCCAAAAAGATTACAGCGCACTCTACCAGAAGGGTGGCCACAATGGCAGCTTGGGCAATGCAGGCCTCTGTGGAGGAGATTTGTTGAGCGGCGACATGGTCATCACTGTCATCATTCATATAGTATTATAGACTAGACACTTTTGACTCTGCGGAGGCAGCCTTCAGCAGGTGCATCCTGCAAGGAGTACATGTTGAGGCGGGGACTCCAGACCAGACCAATTCCTCCCCGTAGGACAGCCAGCTTTGGTATGTCCCAATCTGGATTCACCCGTCAATACAGTGGAGAAGGGCTGTTGGTCTTCCATGAGACGCCCTTTCTCAGGGAGTCGGTGGGAGAATCCAGTTCCACCCGGAGGACTGCCTGGTCTAGAGACCTGGAGGGGCTACCTTTGGAGAAGGACAACAGGATCCGCTTCAGCTTCGTTTCAACTGGGGACTGTTACAGGGAGGTGCGTCCTCAGAATTCAACTCAGTCTGAAGAGCAACGAGACAAGAGACTACCCTAATCTGAATTCTCCCGTCGACTCCCTGAGAAAGGGTGTCTCAGGTAAGACCAACCCCCATATCATGGATGGGGCTTCACTTGTTTGTGTAGCCTGTGGCTGGTATGCCACGGACTGGGAGTTGGGGATCCCTGCTCTAATAGGAATGTTAAACTATGTGCCAAGCCTTTGCCTAAATTGGGTGATGGAGTGGATGAAGATCGATAAACGGAACCAGAATCAGTATAAGATAGAGACTGAGCCGGTTTGGTTAAGGCACCAGGCGAGAAAGTGGAAGACTGTGAATTCAAGTCCCACCTTAGTCATGAAAGCCATCTGGATGACTTTGGGCCAGTCCATCTCGCAGCCTAACCCACCTCACAGGGTTGTTGTGGGGAAAATAGGAGGAAGAAGGTGTCTTGGATGTTGGATGCCTGGAGTTATTCATAAAAATAAAGGCTGAAGATAGATAGATAGATAGATAGATAGATAGATAGATAGATAGATAGATAGATAGATAGATAGATAGATAGATAGATAGATAGATAGATAGATAGATAGATAGATAGATAGATGATAGACAGACAGACAGACATTTAAAGGCAGGACTTTGATCATGCTGGCTAAGGAATTCTTGGAGTTGAAGTCCACAAGTCTTAAAGTGGTCAAGTTTGCACATCCCTGCTATAAAGCAATGGTGAGCATACTTAGTGCTGTAATCAGAGTGTAACAGTTGAAAGTCTGAGTAATCCATGGGGAAATGACACACCATGCAGCAGTGTCATGCAGTTGGGGTGGTGTTTCACAGGATGGGGGAATTTGCCCTTGTTTTTTTCTTTAGCATGTTCCTGTTTTAACTTTTTTTTGGCTACATCATGCATTTTCTAATTCAGGAAAAATGGGCTGCAAATGTTTAGCAGTGTGGCTAGAAGGGCTGGTTGTGGGAGCTGAAATTTCCCATGCTTATAGTAACGATAGCTCCACTCGTATCGACAGGAATCAATACATCTCTGATTAATTATGTAAATTATGTCCAAGCCTTTGGGTGATTTTTCTTGGACTAAGGTTTTTTTCCCTCTTGAATATTAAGTTGATGAATGCTATACAGGAGAGTGTGCCTACACTACATATCAAACAGCATATAACATTATAATGAAGTTTACAGCTAATACTTGTAACACTGTTGTTTTGACAATGTTTATAAATTTTAGGGATGTAAAAAAGAGCTTTAAATGCCTGTCTTGCTTTTGGAAGTTGTGTTGTAGGCAACTGGTAAAACATTTCTTTTTTTAATGGTCCTGGAATTTAGAAATGGTTTTGTGCACTCAAAAATGATTAGTTCAATGTTTAAGTTTCCTATAATCCCCATAACATTTTGAAAGGTAGATTCATGTTCTTGCTGTTGCTACTATCCCCGTGCCTATTGCGACCCTGAGACAGATAATGCTTTGTTGATTTCCATGTATTTGATGCTTCATGTGCCCTTGTGCCACTGAAATAATATATCTATTGGTTCCAGTGGAATATTTGGTCCTGGTCTTTGATCCCTGCAGGAAGTTAAATGAGATTCCTTGCTTCTGATGAACTTTAGGAATGTTCTTTTCATTGCTGTTGTTTGGAAGTCAATTCTTGGCTTTTGAACTCATCACGAGAAAATGCTTGTCCACGTCTCTGAATGAAGGACTTTCAAGCACCCTTTAATTTATGCTGTTCATTTGTAAATTAGATAGATTGGTGGGACCATTTCTTGAAACAGTTGCCTGAATCAGAATAGAAGAGTGTGTAGAATCACGATGATCAGCTGTTATATTTTAACTTCGTTAAAAAAAACGGGAGTGAAAAACATACTGTTTTTTAATTTTTGATTTTGTTATTTTGTGATGCCTAATTGCTGACAGGAGAGCCAGTCTGATGTGGCGGTTAAGGCATCAGACTAGAAACGTGGAAGACTGTTTCAGTCCTGTTTTAGGCTTAGAAGTCAGCTGGGTGACACTTTTGCAACCCTAACAGGACAGCGAGCAGTTGTTGTAGCCACACTCACGCTTAAGTTGAATAAATAAATAAATCATGGAAGACCTTTTTAAAAGACTTGAATAGCAACTTCATTAAGCTATGTAACCAGGACTCAGGCCATTCTAAAATGCATGTTTTCTCTGAAGTGCACTAGCAGCCCCACCAGTCAGTCGTGACTCTGCTGAAAAGCAATGTTTAGGTAAGGATGCCTGGTTGCTAAGCAACGGGCAGCAAAGGCTTAAACACTTAAAGCTGTAGTGCAAAGTTTTCACTTCAGATGATGACATCTTTGCAGATTACAAATGGGAAGCTGTTAGCACTGGATGGCTTTCTCCTTAAATTGCTTTGTGTGTATCTGTGTCTGTATGTGTGTGTGTGTTGTATTTACAATAGTATTGCTGTACTATAAGGAAGTTTAAAATTTGTGGGATCCTTGATGCTCTCTGAGCGTGGTGGTATTGTTGCAGATGTTTCATACCAAACCAGGTAATATCAATTTTAAATTTTACTACACCATTTGACAAATTAGCATTATTTATAGATTTTTCTGCTGAGATAGCATAGGAATCCAATCATAATCTCCCTTTGATTCTGACCAATCAAAGAGAAAAAGGACATCATTTGTTTTAATAGTTTTGTTTGTGGGTAATGTATTTTTTCATGACTTTCTTTCTGTTCAGAACAGGAAAGATCTTTTCAGAACTTTTAGTCAGGAGAAAGTTAATGTTTTCAGCAATCATAATGTTAATCCAATTGATAATCTCTTCCTCATGTGATAGTAACAACCTTTAATTTTTGATATTTGGATGTCAGCACTATTGATTGTGTCACCAAAATATCATAATGTTGAACAAAAGTGAGACATTAGCATATATAGGATAACTATTGACAAAACAAATGCAAAACGCACACATAACAACCTTCAAGGGGGGAAAAGTCTCTAATATGGGGAACTCCCCAGGTACTCCAATGACTAAGGAATACTGTCCCAAGGAGGACTGTGATTTCTCTCAAAATGTAAACCACCTTAGAATGATTAATGGCAATAAAAATCATATAGGATTACTTCCTCAAAATGTTTTTCACATGAAAGTACCCCTAGATCCTGGTGGTTTTTAAAGGAAAAATGACACAGCTGAATTTTCTTAATAGCTTTCAGAGTTGACAACTATTTTTTTTTTTAAAAGGAGATAGAAACTCCTGTGAGTCATAGAAGTGGGTGTGTTTCTGTGGAGAGCAGCTTTCATAACTCATCCAGTCCCTTAGCAGAGTCCAAAGAGTAAAAAACTGCTATACACACTATTTTTTTTGCCGAGAACGTATCATCTGTATTAGTGGTGTGGATGACAGGTAAGCCGCGTGCTTCCTCTAAAGAGAGTTGTGAGAATCTAGCCAGAGTGCCTTAGGAGATACATTTTTAAATTTGCTTTGTTCGCTTTGAGATTTTTTGGGGGGTATTTGTGACAATTCTTTTAGGTGCCTCTTCTTTATACTGTAAAGATAGGTGCCCATGATCTCATGAGATTTTGGGTCCATCAGTGATAGAATTTGATTAGAGTTCTGAACAAAGCAGGAAAAAAGAATTTTGGAAAAAAAGTGTATATTTTAATCTTCTGAGATTGATTTTGAAGAAAGAAATATTTCTGGAAAAAAGTGTATATATTTGTTTCTGCTATGCCTTTTAAAAGAGTTTAAGTTGTAGTTGTGAAAGTAGTTTGCAAAAAAGGAGAGGTGGGAGGATAAAATATTTAGCCCTTCATCTTTCAAAGATGTGATGGTGCCAGTTGCTTTTATTCCAATAAGTACATTGGGTCAGAAAACAAATACTATCGGAAAAGATATTCATGGGAAAAGAACAGGTAGCAGAATTAAGTGCCTCTTGTTAAGGTTGCTTTGCATTAACGAAACAAGTTTTCTTCATTTTGTTAAGTTTTAAAGAGTTGCTTGTTCTGCGTTTTAGGTTGTGCAACTTTTTATCCTTATAGCAAACAAGGGCAAACAGTTCATTAGTAAGAATTGACTACAATTGCTTATTGTAAAAAATGGCTGGGCAGATGATATGAAAATACCTATTCAGTAGATTCAAGGTTCTTATCTCTGTGATATATTTCACACTAACATTAGTTTACATAGTAATCTACACAGGTTCTCTTTTATTGCTTTTAATCTGTTTTGTTTTGTTATTTTGTGCTTTCTATATTTCCTGGAATTAGAATTGTGACTGCAAGTCTTTAGACAGAATTTTTTTATAGCCATAAATAACACAGATGCATACAGTGCTGATTGATCTGCTGGTTTTGCATTTTTCAATTACTTCCTTTTTTAGGATTCCTTTTATTTATATAGTTATTTATTTATTTATTTATTTATTTATTTAATTAATTTATATTGCCACCTATTCGCACATGGTGACTCAAGGTGGCTTACAGAATATAAAACCTCATTTAAAACAATAAAACTAATAAAAAGAATCAAATAAATTAATATAATAAAACCACCCCTCACCTACCGCCCCGGCGACAGCAGATCACATGAGCCATTTAATGGGCTCCATCCCGCTCTGGGTTCCCCAGGCCCGCTGGCAGAACCAGGCCTTCAGCGCCTTCCGGAAGAGTGCTAGAGTGGGGGCCATTCTAATTTGGGGGGGGGTGATGTTCCAGAGAGAGGGAGCCACCACGGAGAAGGCCCTTCTTCTGGATCCCACCAGGTGTATCTCCCTCAGGGATGGGACCCGCAATATTCCCTAATTAAGGAGAGAAGCAACCTACAACTAAGGAGAAGTTTCCTGACAGTGAGAGCAATTAACGGCTTGCCTCCAGAAGCTTGGGTGCTCCATCACTGGAGGTTTTGAAGAAGAGATTGGACAACCATTGTTCTATTCGTTATGTCATCTGCTCTATCTCATATTCCAAGGTTACAGTTATCTTCCTTGTTTCCTGGGTTTTATTATCTTGTTTCATAGTTGCTCATTTTCAGTCTTTCCAGTTATATCATGCAATAAGTCCTTTATCTCCCTGGAATTCCTCATCATCGTGTTGTAAATGTTTCGGAGTAACATCATAATTTCTCTTCATGTCTCCAATTCTTCCTAATGGGCCATCTTGCTTTGTTTTAAAAAGTCCAAGTAGTATTCAGTGTTCTGTCAGCAATCTGTCACCGCTCTAGAATCTTATTCTTTTTGACTTTCCAAATCCAGCAGATTACTTTATCTTAGTATTGTCTATCAGGGAATGCAATAGCTATAGTTCTTTATATCACACAGTTAGTCAATAAATTCCATTTATACAATCCAGGGGATTTTCCCATAATTCTTAGATCCATCTTTTAATTTGCTAGTTCCAATATACAAAAGTCATTCCGTTAATCCAGGTTTTAAGGGTTGATTCTCTGGTCACCACCGATAAATATAGAGCAGTAAATAATATAGCAGATCTCCAGGTGTTACTCTTTCTTATGAGGGTTCCCAGGCTGCTATCATGCCTGGGGTATAACATAGAATATATCCATTCACCAGTAGATGGTGCCTTCAGGTTGAAAATCAGTGTTAAAAATCTACTTTAAAAGTATTATTTCAAATTATTTCAAACACAATATCCAAAAGCCAGTCAAATGTCCAGCATTTTAAACTGCCTATTCTAGGACTTGCCAGTAAGGTTTAAACATCCAGTCTTTCTATATTTTAAGCTTTTAGTGATTTCCTGTCATGGTGCAGTGTTTCTCTGCCTCTTGTCAACTTATAAAACATTCCTATCCCTGTTTTAGTAGTTGCCATTTAAAAAAAAAGGGGGGGGGGGGAGGAAGGCATAGGAATGTTTTATGAGTTGACACCTGTCTTTAGTCATGGCTAGAAAACACTCCAGAGAGCCTCTTCTTCGGGATTGATTTTCTTTTAGGATAAATACTAGGTAAAATTCAAGACACTTCACCCAGCTCCAGTCACTGTTCATTCACTCCGCTCCTACACAATCTTAATTTCTTCAGGTGCCCCTGCTTTGCGGCAGCCATTTTGGTGGCTTCACCCTTGGCAAAGAGGGAAAAACCCTGGGTCCAGCTGGAGAGCCACCGCTTTCAGCAACCAGCAGGGTGCCCCTCCTTATCTGTCACCCCTACAGGGTGACTTTAGCCCCTGGGGGGCCCCTCCGACAAAGAGGATTCAGCGTGGGGATGCGCAGCCCTGCTCCCCTGCATCGATCACGCTGCGACATCAAACCGGAAGTCTAGAACTCCAGAGTGCATTTTTCTTAAACAGATTCTATCCTGTGCTTGGAAGACTTGTTTTCCTTTTTTCAAATAGCATTTGAATTTATTTTATGTTAAGTCTGTTTTTCATAAGTTAGAAATAGAGGAACCTCTGTAAAAGAAAACACAAAAATATACCAATGAATTGGGACACTCAGCATTAAAACATCCTCAAGTGGATACTTGCCCAATATTTAACAGAAAACTTCCAAGAATCAAGGGTGATTAGTTTTTGTGGGCCATGTTGGGAAACAACTCTTAATGCTGCTGCTCTGTAATTTCAAACCCAAATAGTCATGTTTTAGTTTCATTAACCTCATTAGAAATAGTGACCAGTTGCTAAATTATGTCCCATTAACTCGAATGAAATTCTAGCATGCCTGATTTTCTTTGTGATAGTATTTATAAAATCATAGGACTGAAAAGGACCTTGGAGGTCTTCTAGTCCAACCCCTTGGCCAAGATAGGAATCCTTATACCATCGCAGACAAATGGAAGTCCAATCTTTTCTTGAAAACTTCCAGTAATGGAGTACCCCTGTCTCTGAGAGGCAAGCTTTTCCATTGATTAATTGCTCTCACTGTCAGCAAATTCCTCCTTAGTTTCAAGATGGATCTCCCTCTGATCAAACTTCATCCATTGCTTCTTGTCCTGCCCTCGGGTACTTTAGAGGACAAATTGACCCACTCCTTCAGGTATTGGAAGGCTACTGTCCTGTCATCCCTAAGCCATCTCTTTGTTAGGCTAAACATAGTTCCCTTAGTTATTCATCTTTATGGTTTATCCCTTATGTTCTTCTCTGCACTCTTTCTAGGGCCTCAGTATGTCTTTTTTTGTATTGCGGTGACCAGAACTGGTCAAGGTATTCCATGTGTGGCCTCATCAGTGCAGTATACAGCAGTGCTGTACTATCATTTATTGTGACCTTGATGCTATATCCCTTTGTTGATGTAGCCTTAGGCTGCGTTGACCTTTTTGGCAGCTGTAACACATTGCTGTCTCATATTTAAGTGATGGCCTATTAGGACATCTAGATCCCTCTCATATGTACTACTGTTGGGTCAGATACTGTCTATTCTATACCTGTGCACTTGGTTTTTCCTGCCTAAATGCAGGACCTTACTTTTCTCACCATTGAACTGCATTATAATGGATAGGATGCAATACTCAAGTCTGTCAATATCCTTCTGAATCTTGAGTCAATTTTCCAAAGTGCTAGCAGTTTCCCCAGCTTAGTGACATTTGCAAATGTGATGAGTTCTCCTTCTATCCCCTCACCTGGTTCACTTATGAAGATGTTGAAGAGTACTGGCCCCAATTCAGAATCTTGAGGTACCCCACTTCATTCTTTCCTTCATGTAGAGATAGTTCCAGAACCACACACTGATCCAACTAGTAGTGATACTGTCTATTCCACATTGTTCTATCTTACCAAGAAGCAGGCTGTCATTTACTTTGTAAAATGCCTTTCTGAAATTCAAACATATTATATCCACAGATTTCCTAGATCCACTAATTTAATCACTTTATCAAAGAAGGTAATAAAGATTTGTTTGGCATGATCTGCTTTTAAAAGATTGCTGACAATCACCTTGTTCATTTCTAGATTCTCAGAAATTTGCTGCTTGATTAACTTTTCCAGGATTTTCCCAGGTATTGATGACAAGCTGATTGATATGTAGCTTCATGGGTCCACTTTCCTCCTCTCTTTTTGAAGATTGAAATCACATCAGCTCTTTTTCAGTCCTCTGACAGAACCCTCTTGCTCCAGGATCTCTGAAAATTCAACATGGCTGGCTGAGGAATTCTGGAAGTTGAAGTTCACAAAGTTCTCTATCTTCTGCGGGCTGTCTTAGATTTGCTGAACTCACTCTATGTTAGATACTTCAAAGGCAACACATGGTTGAAAAAGGCAACCCCTAAAAACAAGAAGACAGGAAAGTGGAGAACCAGCAACCCAAAGTGCACGTGGTTACACCCCCATCCTCAAAATCAAGTCTTGTTCTTTAGTCTTGTCAAGATTTCTCTCCTTTGAGCAAACTGCTAGCTTGGCTTCCACATTATAGGAAACTCAGGTAGAGGAACTACAATGAGCCAAAGCCATCACCTACTTGGCGGAATATATCTTGATGATCAGCAAAATATCAGTGGGTCAGCCTGAAAGACCTGGACTAGTGAATGTGATTAAGTTTTCTGCAAAGAGAAGGAACCATACCTTCAACCTCAATGTCAGACTTACCAATGGCCGTAACAAAGGACTACAACCAAGCAGGCAACTTTGAGTCTTCTTCTTGGTCTCTTATTGGGAAGCAATAATCATTCTCTCTGCTCATCCTTATACCAAGAATTCTTCAGAGGGTCTGCATACTAAGACCAACTAGTATCCACTAGTACCTATCATGGGATGATGCTCTAACTCAACTCCATGCTCAAAACCTTGCATGAGTCAACCTCTGCCAGGCAGGTATCCCAGATAAGGGTGCTCTCTGCCAAGATTTTTGCATCTTATGGGAGAAATTATCACAAAACAAACCCTTGCATCTAAATTGAATTTGGCTCCCACCATAGTCAGGAAATGATCCTCCATCTATCATAATTCTAAAACCGAGTTAGAATATTTGAAATATTGAAAGATTTCCTAGATTCCTTCCAGCAGACGTGCCATAGAGGTGTAAGGCCTCATTGTTCTTGATCTCCAGGTGAGTCAAGGCTTGTCTCATTAGCCTATGAGGCCCAAAACAAGCCTGCTTCACAATGAAATGTAGCACATTGCATTAGAAAGGTACACCTTCCACATCCCCAGGAGACAGGCAACCAGTAGAAATCTTTTCAGAACACTGTGCTTTCTGGACTTCTGAAAAGGGCTTCTGAAAAGGATGTGTTGAATCAGAAGAATGAAGGCACATATAGCATCTTTTGGCCATGTTGTCGGAGAATTCTAGGCTTTTTTGAATTTTGGAGGATGAGCAAGATTGCTATGTAGAATGCAGAAATGTATCAATCAAAATTCAGACTTTCTGTCTTGAATAAAAAAAGGTGTAATTGTAGTTGGAGCTGCTAATGCAATCATGAACAGTCTAAAATTATAAGTTTGGTCACGTATTGACCGAGCAAGCTTTGTTTTTAGAAGTTCAAAAACAAATCCTAGTATTTTTTGAAATACCTTTAGCAGACTCTTCACTGTTTTTCAAAAGTAAAGGATTGTTTTCATTGATTTCATAACAAATTAGACAGGAGTTCCATGTTTATAAAATACAATTAGATGCGTCTTTAGTCTTAGGTCATATTTAAGTGGTCTTTTTTGGACTCAGTCCAAATTCATGCTATTTCCAGACCACTGGCAACTCAGGTTGTTTATAAGGATATGTTCTGGAAATATCTGGGAATGTGGAAGGTTTTTCCTCACCTTATTTTTGACTTTCCCCCTTAAGTGTTTGTTCATTTTTTTTAAAATCCTCAAGGTGTTCCTCTGTTTTCTGCTGCTGAAGATCAGAGCTCCAAATTCCTCCAATTCTTGGCAATGACTTCCATAGCTAGGCATTAATGTTAATGTGTAGCAATAATTAACCTTAATAATTGGGAAAAACAAAAGAACCCCAACTTTCTCAGTTTTGGGGAAAAAGTTGATTTATGCTTTGAACTGGTGTGTGCTTACATGTCAGTAAGTCAGTTTTAATCTTTAATTGCTAGTAAAATACTTTTAATTTAATACACACACACACACACACACACACACTAAATTTCAGTGCTTGAAATGTTAAGTTTCTTGTTGATTTGTGTTAGAATGAGAATTTAGAATGCTGGTATCTTTCCTCCACCCTTAAAGTTAAAAAAAGGGGCGGAAGAGAGAGATCCATTCCTTTCTGTAACTCTCATGGAAATTCTAAGCTGAGAATTCCCCTCGATTTGCATAGCTGGGCTAGAGTGCAAGACAAAGGGCTAAACTTTACTTTTAGTTTTCGGTTTCAGAGAGCACGTGGGCTATCATAACTTTGAAGCAAGCAGACTTTACATTGCAAAATAATTCCCAGGTTGCAAAACAGATGTCAGTAAACATACTAGTTTCCCTATTTTTCTTGAGTGTGTGCGGGGGGAATACCTAGATAATTGTAACAGCAGTTATTTTCTAATGAAGTTTCCCAAGAGCTTCAGGTTGTACTATATATGGAAATTTTTGGTGAAGCCTTCTTAGTTTCTACTCAACATTTCAACCTTCCAGGATGCTGTTTAACAGACCACAAAGTGGACAGTTTGGGAAAAGTGGATTTTTAAAAACTGCTATGGGGTGAGAGGTTGCTAAACTTACATACATCAAAAGGTTTCAGGCCATCATTCAAGCTCTTGGAAAATACTATTGGTTACAGTTCTTAATTGAGGAGGGACATCATTAATTGATGACGGACATCTTACGTATAACCTGTGTTTGCGTAACAAAAACATCTTTCTGTCTCTTTCTGCCTCATTCCAGTTTAAATTCTTCCTAAGTTTAGCCCTCTATACATGTGGTGAAGCAAATTTCAGTTCATAAGAGCGGATGCCTTTCATTAACATTTGTCCTACCAGACTCCTTCTAAAGAATGTCTCTTATTTCTTGGAGACATAGGAGGGATACATAATTTATATTATTTATAAATAATTAATTTACTGGAGAAGGATGTTTCCTTTATTGGAGAAGGAAGGAAGAAAAAAAAGGCATGAAGCAGAAACAAAAAGAATAGGCGGATTCCAGTGATACTGTATACTAAGTCCTAACCTTTGACACAGTCCTATATTTGTTCTAGGAATACCTACCATTGAATTCAGTGGAATTTACCTCTGAGTCTGTGTGTAATATATGTATGAGATAGGTTTGTGGGTTTCATATATGGTTTCCTGATCTTGGGTCTATTGACCAGTCATCTGATTGGTAGGCTGCCTGTCAGACGCAAGAAACCAGGAACCAAGGTTTTTCAAATGAGTTCAAGTTTATTCCATACTAGCTCTCTACAAGAATCTGAACTACTAACAGCCAAGGCAAATTGACAGTAGGTAAGAGTCAGTGGAATTTAAGGAGGGCTGGCCTTAGATCTCTTGTGGGCACGATGGGACTACAGACCGATGACATACTTGCCCCCTCCCTCAAGAGTTGTGGGCACGATGGGACTACAGACCGATGACATACTTGCCCCCTCCCTCAAGAGTCAGCCTGATCATCTCCTACAAGTTGTAGGCTAGGGAAGGTATAACACCAAGATTAACATTAGAACAACAATCAAGAAGTAAATAATATCCCAATCAAGGAACTGCCAAACGAGCTAACAGTAAACAACCCAAATAAAGAACCTCCAGATCCATTCAACACCAACACTGACAGGGCAAGCCACTAGAATATAAATTGAGAGCAAAGCCCACTCCTCACTAGCACTGATGATGTTACCTAGCTTGGGAAAGGAAACGATCAAGCCCAGAGAGCACCAAGGACCCCTCATTTCAACCCTGAGCAACAAATATTCCCCTTTTTCAGATGGTGTTCTCTCAGAGCAGTGGAGTATACTTCTGGCAATTGATGCGTGAATTGTTGGTCAGTATGTGAAAGTTGCTCCCAGTTATGACAGTACATCTCAAAGAAAAGAGGGGTATGTGCTTGGATGCATAGCCCCTAACCCTTCTGCTGCCCACCAAATGTTGACCTTTCATATGAGCAATTTGATGCCTTTTATGTATTTTGATCTAGAACTTCCAGAATCAGTCACCAGCATTTGCACTAGCCTAGGTGGTTGAGAATTGTTTTTTAACACATTGGAAGGACATGATATTGCTTACTTCTTTGAGAACAGTGGTATGTATTAAGTCTTTCAAATGACAGGTTGAATTTCAAAAGAAGCTATATATGTCAGTTAATGTGACATGCTGGAGATTTAGTAGAGTTCATTTTCCATTTTTACTGAACGCTTTGTGAAACTGTCAATGGCAGTTTAATCAGTCTGTGGCCAGCTTTCGGAAGACCACAATTGAGCATCACTTTTTTGCCCATGTTTTTCTGGAGGTGGTGATTTAAAACATACCGAAATTTTAATCATAGACTCATAGGGCTGGAAGGGACCTTGGAGGTCTTTTAGTCCAACTCCCTACTCAAGGCAGGAATCCTTATACCATCCTGGACAAACGGTTGTCCAATCTTTTCTTTAAAATCTCCAGTGCTGGAACAACCACAATTTTGGGATGTAAGCTGTTCCATTCATTAATTGCTCTCACTGTCAAAAAGTTCCTCATTTCCAGGTCAAATCTCCCTCTAATGAGCTTCTACCTATTGCTTCTTATCCTGTCCTCAGGTGCTATGGAGAATAAATCTATCCCCACTTCTCAGTTACAAGCCTTTAATTATTAGAAGACTATTATTGGGTCTCCCTGAGCCTTCTCAGCCTTCATTAGGCTAAATATAATCTATTTTCCTTAGACATTCATTGTATGATATTGTTTCCCATATCTCCATGATGATCTACCTTATTAATGTATTTTCTGAAATAAAAATCCTATATTTCTTTGAAGGAGTTTCTCCTTTAATACTGGCTAAAGCTTTCTTGCTCTACAATTTGCTTGAGTTACTGCAAACAAGCCGACACATAGTATTTCATGTAATCATATAGTATACTTGCATGAAGGCATTACAGTATTAATAATTTTGTTTTTCTATCCCTTTTCTAATGATCTCTAACATATAATTTCCTTTTTATTTTTATCTTTTTGCAGCTGCTGAATACTGGCTGGGCAGTTTCTTGGAGCTATCCAAGAAAACAACAATCCATTTCTCTTCAGTAAGTTTCAGCTTGGACACCTTCAGCTGATACATGAAATATGGGGAGTGGGTTTGGTCCCAATAGGCTATTGTCAATGTTTAAAAATTAACTAGTTACTATAAAGGGATGGGAGAATATGCTAATTGATACTTTTCTACTATTGAATTATTGCTTCATTAGATTACTTGCTCATATCTATTTCTTGCAGTAGCCTCCAACCAAATCCTAATCTCTTCAACCAAAAATATCAGTGATTTGAACTTGGAAATGTCTGTGCTGTATACATTCAGTAAATTATGGTTCTTCTTTATGGTTATGGATATCATTGTGTTGGCTGCTGTTTAGAGATGAAAAGAGATGCATGCATGTTTGGAACAGTTTATCTGCCATAAAGCTATTCTCTGCCTATTATATGCTACTACACTCCTTAGGATGAATCCACACGTTAATGCAAATCTCTTGAAATTAATATTCCTATGTTAGCCTTAATATCTTTAGCTTTTTTCCATCCCATTGATTTCAGTGCATGAACTTAAAGGTGGGTCACATTGAACTATAGTGTGATTTGTTTGACGTCAGTTTAGTATGAATTCAAACATTGTGGTTTGTTGTTATAAACTAGTTGCATGTGAACCGTGCCAGTTACAATTTGTTCAGTAAAGGGTAACTAATGAAATCATGGTTTAGTGCCTTGATTGACAGCATAGCTGGGAGAGCACATGTGGTGCATCACATTACAACCCCTTACATTGATTTTATTGTCCCCCAATAACAAGTCCCATTCTGCTCCCATGTTGCTAAGTTTCATGTCGCCCCTTTTGAATCTGTGGATATCAGTATTCTGTGTAGTTTGTGTACAGATAGTCCCTGACTTACGACAATTAGGATTATAGTTTCCATTGCTAAGCAAACTGATTGTTGAATGAATTGCACCCAATTTTATGACAGTTTTTCCCATGATTGTTAAGTGAATCACTGCATTTGTTAGTGAATCATGTGGTCATTAAGTGAACCCAGCTTTACCCATTGAATTTGCTGGTTGGGAACTGGCTGGGAAGGTCAGAAATGGTAATCGCATGGCCTCCGAATGCTGCAGCTCTTGTATATACGTGCCGGTTGCCAAGCACCTGATTTTTGATCACATGATTGTGAGGATGCTGCAACTTTGGAAGTGTGAGGATCAGTTGTAAGCCACTGTTTTCATTTCCATTGTAACTTTGAGTAGTCACTAATTGAATGGATGTAAATCAAGGACTATCTGTATAAGTGTATGAGAAAAAATATGAGACATGAGGTTTTTATTTGAGGGAACCACTTTTAATGCTCCTTGTCTTTGTAGCATGGCATCAAATACACTGTTTAAAAACTGGTATGGCTACTAAACTTATGCACTTCTACTTTAGCATAATGTGAGGTGTGAATCTGGCCTCCATTTAACCCATTTTAGATCCCATTGTCTGATCTGTTACCGTATTGTCCCAAGCAGTATTGATTTCTCAAGCAGAGATAATGATAAATAAGGTTATAATTCTGCATTCCTCACAAATCCTTTCCGCATGAGCAATTTATCTGGATTTGAAACCTTTACTTTTCTTATTGTGGCAGATTGCTACTTGTCAGTAATTTCACTTTCCCCCTTTTATTTTTCTTTCCTCCCTGCCCAAAAGGTATGCAATTGTTTTTGTGACTCTCACAAACCAGGGCCAATTTAAGAAGCAAGCCACAATGCAGCGGTGCCCCCATTCCCAGCACTTTTGGCACTGAGAGCAATTTGAGAACAATCTGAGGGCATCTCACCAGAAGGTCAACGTGATGACGGTCTGGTCTATGGTGGAAAGGCTGAAAATGGAGAAGAGGCACTCCCAAGACAAGAGGATTGTTGAGCAAGACAGCAGGGATTGCAGCACCGAATCTGAAGAATGGACAAGCTCTGAGAGTGACGGTGAGCAGCCTTGCATCAGGAACAGCTCCAGCAACACCCTGCCCAGGGAGAAGGATGTTCCCCCTCACAAGCCTCACCGGCAGCTTTGCCGCTCTCCTTGCTTGGATCAACCCAGCTTCTCCCAGAGCAGCCTTCTTCAGGATTTAAAACTGGAAGATGGTAAAGCGAACCCGGACAAAGAATATCAAGCCAAAATTGATTTCGCTTTAAAACTGGGCTACGCGGGGGATCAGATACAAGCCGTGTTGAACAAGTTGGGGGCCGATGCTCTCATCAATGATATTTTGGCTGAACTTGTAAGACTTGGCAACAAGGCTGAGAATGAAGGGCCAGCTAGCCTTGGAAGTAGTACTGCTCCCACGAGTGGAACGGCTGCCAAGGAGGTGACCAGCCCCGAGTTGTCCCTGGAGGAGGATGTTGTGGACAGCTCTGACAACTTGAGGCCGATTGTAATTGATGGAAGTAATGTGGCAATGAGGTAGTTCATACTTTGTGCTCTTTTTATTGCACTTACGCCCCTCTTTTTTTGCATAAAAAAACCCTTGAAGGAAATCAGCATCCAGATAAATGTTCATTTCAAATGTGGATAAGAGTATACCATAGTGGATTCAAATGGCAACTTTTGCAGAATTCCTTGCATTGTATACCGGGGTACATTAGATCCAGGGAGTCCTGGATCACATTTGAACCCCAAATTTCTGTTGCTAAGTGAGACAGTTGTTAAGTGAGTTTTGCCCCATTTATAACCTTTCTTGCCACGGTTGTTCAGCAAATCACTGCAGCTGTTAAGTTAGTAACATGGTTGTTAAGTGAATCTGGCTTCCTCATTGACTTCACTTGTCAGAAGGTCACAAAAGGGGATCACATGATCCCAGGACACTGCAACTGTCATAACTACGAGTCAGTTGCCAAGCATACAAATTTTAATCACATGCCCACAGGGATATTGCAATGCTTTTATGAAAAATGGTGAAGAGCCGCAGTGGCATAGGGGTTAGAATGCAGTACTGCAGGCTATTTCTGATCACCAGCTGCCGGCAGTTTGGATCTCAAGGTTGATTCAGCTTTCCATCCTTCCAAGGTCAGTAAAATGAGGACCCAGATTGTTGGGGGCAACAGGCAGACCCTGTATAAACTGGTTAGAGAGGGCTGTAAAGCACTGTGAAGTGGTATATAAGTCTAAGTGCTATTGCTGTGTCATTTTTTCAGTGCCATTGTAACTTTGAATAATTACTAAATGAACTGTTGTAAATCAAGGACTACTTGTATCTTACAAAGACTACGTACAAGGTTTGACTGTCCATCCACTGAGAACATCCTAAAAATGCCCACAAAGTGTCCCTCTTCACTGGGGATTGGGAAGATGTGGACCACATGGGAGTCCTTTTCTATTTTATCCCTGTACTTTCTATTCCTGGAGATCTATGTGGCCCCTTCCTTCGGCCCTGTCCCATGGAACTCTTATCCCTACTTCAGCAGCCCCCAACCTTTTATGCACCTGGGACAGGCTCTGTGGAGAGAGGCTTTTCCGTGGACCAGAGTAGGCGTGGTTTCACACAATGCCTGCATCCCACACATGCACAGATGGAGCTTCACTCGTTTGTGCAGCTCGGTTTCTGATGCGCCACAGACCAGTGGTAGCCCAGGGCCCAGGAGTTGGGGACCCCTGCCCTAGTTGATTGTTGGAGGTATCCATTTTGGGAGAGACATTTAGAACTAGTGCACCTTGAACTGTTTCTTGCACAGTAGTAATCTGCCCAGAGTCTTCTGATTCAGGCATGCTATAAAAATAAATTTATTCCATTTGGATGCCGCTCGACTCCAGCTGACTCTGGGTGACTCACAGCAATAAAATAGCAAAAACAACAGATACAGACAATGAATCAAAACAGATTTTTTAAAAACCCTGCAAAATAAACACAAGGTGCCAACTCATCAACACAGAAGACCCAGAATCTCACAAACAGGGTGTTGGTGCCAGTGTCCCATCGAAGGCTTGGGTAGGTAGCCAAGTCTAGACAGCCCCATATGTCATCAGGGAGGGAACTATATGTATCTCTGTGACATCTCATCATTGTAGAATAGGGATCTCCAACCTTGGCAACTTTTAAGACTTATGTACTTCCAACTCTCACAATTCCCCAACCAGCAAGAAAACAGAAGTTTGCAGGATCCAATCTTGAGTTGATCCCCACCCCCGACCAAACATTTATTCTTCCAAGCTTTCAAGCTCGTCTAAAGCCCATCTTCGGGGAAATCCCCTCTCTCTCCAGAATGTGTGTCATTCTCTCTCCAGAATGGGCCTATATTCTTCCCTGAGGATGGGCTCCAGCCTGAAAGTCTGGAAGAATAAACCTTTGGTCCCAGTGACCAACTCAGACTGGATCCTGCAACATTATCCTGGCAAGAGTGAAGTTTGTCTGTTTTATTTCAAGATCTTTTTAACATTGTCTCCTAAACTTTGTTAAACCCCTTTCCCTTTTTATGTATTGTATTTTTATCTCAGCCATCTTCGTCAAGATATATTAGAATTCTCTGAATTATTCTTGTTCATTTTCAGCCATGGAAATAAAGAAGGATTTTCCTGTCGAGGGATTCAGCTAGCTGTTGATTGGTTTCTGGAAAAAGGTCACAGAGATATAACAGTATTTGTGCCAACCTGGAGAAAAGAACAGAGTCGACCAGACGCGCCTATTACAGGTAACCATTTCGGGAACTGGCATAACTCTTATAAGATCAAAGAGAAAGATTTTTCTCAGTAGGATGACTCAGTTATCCTATCTCAGGGGTGTCAAACTCAAGGCCCGCTGTTGAGGTTTAATCGGCCCACGTGGCCATCCTGAAAACTGTAAAAGTCCAGCCTGTGTCACTTTGGCCTGGCCCACACCATCCTGGTGTGCATGTGTGCATGCGCACAGGCCCAGTTCTCCATCCCCGTGTGCAGAGCAACTAAAGTACCGTATTTCCCCATGTATAAGCACCCCCTTTGTATAAGCCACCCCCCCAATTTTTGGACTGTGAAGTTTTGAAAAAAATATTTTATTAGAGAAACAAGTTATGAAGAAAGAAAATTTACAAAGAAACAAAATTCGACGTCTAGATCTACAACTTCAGTCATGACGCCGAAAGCGGTGCGGGCGACGCTAGCAATCTACGCATCGGAACGAGAGTAGGAACGAAGCATTCAGGCCGATGCCTAGCGTATGCATTTCTATCGCGTACTCGCACTCGTAATCGTATCATCACGTACAATTTTTACAAAAAAGTATAGCATACTGCTGGAAAACCAGTTTATTCCTACTTTATTATTTTATGCATTTTTCACGTATAAAAAGTGTACCTGCTTTGTATATGCCACCCCCCTACTTTTTGGGCTTGAAAATTTTGGAAAAAAGGGGTGGCTTATACATGGGGAAATACGGTAGTCTGTGGGAATATGGTAAAAAAAATAATCCAGACCTTCCAATCTCACAAGATCTTTTTTGTGTGTGTGTGAGAAGCTGGAAAGTCTGAACTATTCTTTTTACCGTAGTCCCACAGACTACTTTAGTTGCTCTGCACGTGGTGGTGGCAAAAAGAGCTGGAAAGGTTAGGAAAGGGATGTGGCTGCCCTGGTTGGTGGGGGGTGAGGGTGAGGGTTTGGCTGGCTGGCCTGGCTGAAGGGCCCTCAGGTAAGACGGGTGGGGCAGGGCAAATGGGGCAGCTCTGCACCCCCTGCCTTACTTCGTCCTCCACCCACCCATCTCACTTTGTTCTTCGCCTCTTCTCCTTCTTTGCTGCCGTAATGTAGCAGGAGGCTGAGCAACACACTAGTGCAATGGCCACAAAACATGGCGGTAGGGGGGGTGGAATCTGAAGCAAGGCAGCACCAGCTTACCTGAGCACCCTGCCAGCCAGGCACCGAACACCACAGTGAGACCGGGGGGGGGGGAGAGGGCTCTCCAAACACGTGTCTGTATGAGAAAGAGACGTGCAATCCCTGCTTCAGTCGGGGCATTTAAGCTGCTGGCGTCGGGGCGGGGGCAGGAGCCACCTGAGCAACTGTATTTTTCCTCGTCCTCCCCACTGAAGCAGCAGTGGGCTCTGTGGGACAGCAGGGCCTCTCATTTCTCCCCTGGAATAGTGAACTCCAGCTTTAGTCGGGGCATTGAAGCTGCTGGAGATGACAGCTTCCTAATGATTTGCCCCCTCCCCAACCAGCCAGCCAGCCAGCTGCTGCCCCAGCGCAGCGAACTGCGGTGGGCTGGATGCAGGTGTGAAGGGCCTGGCTTCACAGTGCTTCCTTGCTCAGTTGAAGACTCCATTCAGCCTTCAAACAGTAAGGCTGGCTCACATACCAGGGCCACAGGCGGCGTTGGTTCCTGCACCCAGCCACGGACGGCGTTCCTGTTTGAGGGCTGAATGAAGCCTTCAACTGAGCAAGGATGCACTGTGGGGCCAGGCCCTTCACACCTGCGTTCAGCCCACCGCAGTTCGCTGCACCAGGGCAGGAAGGTGACCCTGTCCCGCGGAGCCTGCTGCCGCTTGGGTGGCAAGGACAAGGAGGAGGAGAATGGTGAGGCTTTATGCCAGCTGGCCAGGCACAGAGCAGGTCAGGCGGCGCTGGCTGGTTGATTGGGGAGGGGGCAATCATTAGGGGGCTGCCGCTGCCAGCAGCTTCAATGCCCCAACGGAAGCTGGAATTTGCCATGCCAGGGGAGAAATGAGAGGCCCTGCTGTCCCGCAGAGCCCGCCGCTGCTTCAGTGGGGAGGATGAGGAGAAAAACGGCTGCTCGGGTGGTCCCTGCCCCCCCCCTGCCACCACCACCAGCTTAAATGCCACGACTGAAGGAGGGATTTCACGCTCTCTTACACACACACACAGTTTAGAGAGCCCCCCTCCCCTCCCTCTCTCCAGCGGCTGTTGCGGCACTTCAGTGCCTGGCTGGTGGGTGCTCAGGTAAGCTTGTGGGGGGGGGGGCAGCTCTGCCCCCCCCCCGCCTTGCTCCGTATTCCACCCCCCCACTGCCCCACTGCTCAGGTGGCTCCTATTGCCCATGCTGCGGCCAGCAGCTTGAGTGCCCTGACTGAAGATCACTCTCTCTCCTACACACACACACACACTCTCTCTCTCTCTCTCTCTCTCACACACACACACACACACACACAGATTGCGTTGGATTTCTCTCTCTTTCTGTCTCTCCCTCTCCGCCCATTTGCATGCAACTGTGCTCCATGGGACAACAAGGTCTCATTAAGTGGAAACAAGGGTTGTTGTTTTTTTGGAGGGGGGGGGACAGGAGATCAGGAAAGACTTTTTGCACCGAGATTGAAAGTTTCTGGGTCCCTGACTCTGCAAAAGAGGAATAGTTGCCTGAATCTGCACGACATTATTTTATTTATTTATTTAATTTATATTGCCGCCTATTCGCCCATGGCGACTTGAGGCGGCTTATACAATGTAAAACCATATTTAAAACAAAAAAACAAAATAAAAAACAATAAAAACTAACAAAAAGAATCAAATAAATTAGTAAAGTCCAATAGAACAAAATCTGGGGGGGGACCGGACCCAACTCCCACCCACCCCCGTCCCAACGACAGCAGATCACACTAGCCGTCTGATTATTATAGCACCCAGGAGTGTCCATTCTCGGCACGAAAAGCATTTCCAAGCCAAATCTCCTCTCCCTTCCTCTGAGGCAAAGAAACAGAGAAACCTAAAGAGGTGACAGATGGTTGCAAGGTCAGCGAGTCCTTGTGGCAGGAAGGGGAGGGGAGAAGCATGAGGTATCTTAGTGGGTTGAAGAGGCCTTGAGGGCCTGTTCTGTCACTGGGCCCCCCCACGTCCTTCCCCACCATGGGATCCCTCATGTGCCCGTTGGTATTCTTGAATTGTGAGCTCTTGGGAAATTATCCCCTCCTTGTGCGGGAAAAACAGGATGAAGCAAGTAGGGAAAAATATTTTCCTTTGCTATATTACCAGTCAGTCCCTACAAGAGAGCCCTTTTAAGGATTACGTATTCATAGAAAAGCAACTAACTTATTTCTGTTCTTAAATGCTAAAGTTGTTGCACGTAAAAAACAGGAGCTCTGATCAACTATCAGAGCCATCATTTTGACAGTTTTGCTGTACTGTCGTCTGTGGACGCCTCCACGAAATGCCCTCCTGCGCACCCCATGAGCCAAGGAGAGCGAGCACAGCAGCAGTGAGAGCTGGCCATATCCACCACGCCCACCATGGCCACACCCGCCCCGGCCACGCCCACCCCGGCCCCCACAATCCTGATGCGCCCCTCAGTGAAATTGAGTTTGATACCCCTGCTATTATAATGGAGGGTATTTGTATATCATTTTTGCAGAATATAATAGAAAAAATGTGCATAACCATTTAAATCTTATGAGCTATATTAATGCTTGCATGGAGGAATGTTTTGAACCACGTGAGTTGATTGGTACTTATTTTGTATTCTAGCGTATTGAATGCTCAATTTGCTTAAGATCATTTCCACTTTATACAGGTAGTCCTCGACTTATGACCACAATTGAGCCCAAAAGTTTTGTTGCTAAGTTTGTTAAGTGAGTTTTGCTCCATTTTATGAGTTTCTTGCCACTGTTGTTAAGTGAATAATTGCAATTGTTAAGTTAGTAACAAGGTTGCTAAGTGAATCTGGCTTCCCAATTGACTTTGCTTGTCAGAAGGTTGCAGAAGCGGATCACACGAATCCAGGGCACTGCAACTGTCATAAATGTGAACCAGTTGCCAAGCATCTGAATTTTGATCATGTGACCATGGGATGTGCAACCATCGTAAGTGTGAAAAATGGTCATAACTCACTTTTCAGTGCCGTTGTAATTTGAACAGTCACTAAACGAACCGTTGTACTCACTTTTAATATACTTTGAGCCCTGTCAAAAGTGGGATATAAATTAACACAAGTGTAGTAGCATCAGTGTCTGTCCCGTCCCCACCCCCGCCCCCCCCGGCTGATTTTTTTTCTGGAAACCAAAATGGAATTAAGGAAGGGGACAACCAAGAGGGGAGAGATTCTGTGTTCGAAGAAAAGTCTGCTAATTGCTGGAGGAATATATTAATCATTTGGGGAAGTAGCTTTAGTATTTCATAACTTCACTAATAGCTTCAGTCCGCTTCACCTGGCAAATCCTCTTGGGGGAAAAGGAATCGTCAGAGTATTGGTGGCGTCCTAGTAGGAAAGAAAGAGGCGCTGAAAGGATTTAATCTCGTTCTGTCTCTTACTTGTGGATTGACGGAGGGGCTTCTGAGGCTACTCTACGAACCAGCAAAATCATGGCTCCCATCACTGTGTAATACCATTCGTTGCTAAGAGCCTTGCTGTAAGGATGAAAATGACTCCATTATCTTGACTCCAAATGTGAAAGACAAGCATTAATCTTGAGTTTCTGAAAGCTGTAGTCCAGGGTTCTTTTTAAACACTTTTTTTTTTTTTGCTGTTCTTTAAAATTCCCCGTTCATACATTCCTCTAGATGGAAATGTTGCTGCTCACTTGACAGAGGAGCTAATTTTGCAAAGCACCATCTAGTGAAAGAGGATGACAATGAATTCTGGATTTTTTAAGGATGATTTGGAGAAAACCCATGTGCATTTTCATCATCACTCTTTTCCCTCCTGATTTCATTTCAGTAAATTTAATTTAAGCTTATTAAACCCGTCTTATGCCCCCTAACAGATCGAAAGCATGCAAATGCGAGTAGATTAATATCTATCACTTTGGTGGGAAAGTAACAGCATTCCATGTGCCTCAGCGTATAGTCATGCTGGCCACATGACCACGGAAGGGTCTTCGGACAACGCTGGTTCCCTTGGCTAAGAGACTGAGATTAGCGGCCACCCTCTAGAGGCTGAAACAATTGGACAGGGAAACCCTTTTATTATTAAAAGCAGAACTAATACGTTGGGCACAAGCAAGCCTGGGTGACAGGCCACTTGGAAATTTTCTTGCAACAAATGGATCGAAGCTACTAGGGCAGGTGTGTCTAGTCTGCCAGGTGCTTTTATCTGGCCCAGGGGGCTGTCCTAGAAACAGCAAAGGACTGGCCTGCGGTGCCTCTGCCAGTGAAAATGGAACTCGAGAGGGCCTCTCGAGTTCCATTTTCACTGGCAGAGAGTTGCAGGAGGCCATCACAGCCAAAAATGGAGCTCAAGAGCTCGTTTTCGTTGGCAGAGAACTTGGGCCACCACTGGCACCCCCGACATGAGTGACGTCGAGTTGGCCATGCCCACCACAATCCCCAAGGTCAAACAACCTTCATGTGTCCCTCAATGAAACTGAGTTTGACACCTGTGCAGGTGACGCACCACTGGTCCTGCCCAACCAATGTGAAAAATGGACAAGGGCTTCTGGTTCAGGAGCGGGACTGGTTAAAGAAGCTAGCTCAAAAGAAGCCCAAACCATTGTGCATCGCCACTCTCAACGTAAGAATACTGACTGACTGTAGCCGTGAGCTAGCCAAAATTCTGAAATACCACCATATTGACATAGGATGCCTTCAGGAGACCAGATGGAAGGGACAGAAATCCACAGACATTGGAGAAGGTTACAAGTCGGTTTACTAATACACTTCCAACAACTATGGTGTTGCTGTTGTCATGAGCAAAGATCTATGTAGCTACGTGCCTGAGGTCCAGAGACACTCCGACCGCCACATGTCTGTCACCATTGATACACCCACCTATCGACTCCAGGTGGCTTATGCCCACAAACAGGACTTGATAAGGACACCAAGGATCAGTTCTGGAATGAACTGCAGACTAAAATCTGTGCCTGCTCCAAAGATCTGCCGCTCCTCTGCGGTGACTTGAATGGTCATGTGGGAAGTAATTGGGAACAAAGGTTATGGAAATCCAAGATGGATTTCAAATCCTGGATTTTGCAGAATCAAAGAATCTCATGATCTGCAAGACATTTTTCAAGAAACGTCCAGACCAACTCATTACTTTCACCAGTGGCGGAAATAGTCAGATCGATTTTATTCTTTTGAGAAGACGTGACCTTCCCATGGTATGCAATACCAAGGTTATGCCTTCTGATGTTCTTGCCCCACAACACCAATTACAAATTACACAAGTTACAGATCTGAAAATAAAAGGCCATAAGAAAATGGACAGCACCACAGGCCCCGAGAGGATCAAATGGTGGAACTTACACACAAAGAGGCAGTGACCAGAAAAATCGTATTCACATCTGTCAGTGCTGCCACAAATAACATTGCCTAGTCAACACTCTGTGACTCTGTCATTACCACTGCCAGAGAAATCAGGTCACCATTATATTGACAAACAAGTGTGGCTGTGGACTGAATAAGTGCAGGAGAAAGTGCAGGAAAAGAAGCAGACTTTCAAGAAATAGCAGGCTGTGATGACCTGGGACATGGCACAAAGGCAACACAGTCAGATAATCAATGGGAATCCCTTTATTAGCTCCAACTTTGCCCTCAATGTCCTGATTAACTTCTGGCTGGAGAAAAACTCTCCCAGGAACAGCCTTTGGCTGCAGAGAATCAAGTCCAAAATGTAGTCAACAAAAACTGTAACTATAATCAAGGCAAAATGAGGTAATTACTCCGACAGGACAGGAGCAAGAATTCCAGATGTGAAAGCACAGCAATAACTCAACACGGTTGGGAAGATGCCAGGAACACAGATAAGCAAAGATAAACTCACGTTTGCTCCCAGCAGCTGCTGCACTCAGCATGCATTTCTTTTAAACTCTCTTCACAGCTGTGGCTGATGAAGGGAATCAGGGCCCTTTCCTCCCCCGTAAGCCACCCAGCGCATGTTGCTCTCTTCTCCATTCCTCTCTGCGTGCTGTAGGATGAAGAGGGGGTGGGGCTGGGTCTTCCTTTGAACTCCAGCCAGACTTTGTCCTTCTCCAGTTTCCTCCACAGCCAACGGAGCCACACTCCCACTCCCTGTGAGCTGTTTGTCTTTCTCCTCAGACTCTGACAGGGGCATGACCAGGGGTGGGATTCTACTGGTTCGGCCCGGTTCTATAGAACCAGTTGTTATGGTTCCCGGTAGTTCAGAGAACTGGTAAATCGGGCCTCTGGCTGGCCCTGCCCCTCTTCACCCACTCTTCCGCTCCCTGCCCAGTCGGTCCCTATCGCGCATGTGCAACACCATGCGCATGCGTGACATGCCTGCAGTCTGCTTTTGCCTGCCTGCCAGGCCAGCCATTGCTGCCTGCCTTTCGCTGCAGTGGAACAAAAAGCTTGAAAGTCCACGGCCCCTCTCGTCGGGATACAGCTCCTGTCTGCTCACAGGTCAGCCTGTGAGTCACACTAGCCCCTTCCCCACTGTCCCTGGGCCTCCTACAGCCATCTCCGGAGCTCCCCAGGCCTCCCGCAGCCATCTTCGGGGCTACCTGAGCCTCACCCAGCCTGCCTACCTGCGCCCCCCATCCCCGGGCTCGGCTGGCTGGCTTCCCCACTGGGGTGGGCCCCATCCCACTGGTGGCACTGACTGGGGCCTCCCTACCTGCCCCCCCAATCCCCGGGCTCGGCTGGTGGCCTACCCTGCACTCTCCCAGCTCTCCCTACCATGTGGCAGCCTCCCGTAAGAAGCGCCATCACTGCAGCACCTCTGCCGCCTCTGCCACTTCCACCTGCTTCTTTTCATTTTGCTGCCATCGCCCCAACCACCTCTGCTGCTTCTACCGGGCCAAAATGAAAGAAAGCGGGCAGAGGCGGCTACCTCCCGTAAGAAGCGCCATCACTGCAGGACCATCTGCTTCCTCTGCCACCTCCACCTGTTTCCTTTCGTTTTGCCACCACTGCCCCAGCTGCCTCTGCTGCATCTACCAGGAGCAAAATGAAAAGAAGCAGGCGGAGGCGGCCGTCATCTCCACCCATCCGCTTTCTTTCGTTTTGCTGCTGATGCCGCCGACACCTGCAGACAGAGGTACTGTACCGTACCGGAGGGCTTGGGGTGCTCCATGGCCCCGCTACCACAGCACACCTCCCCTCCTTTCTTCCTTTTCCCACCACCCGCTGCTATCTGGAGCTCACAGGATCATTCGGTTCATCCCAGACCAGGTTTGTGTGTGTGTGTGTGTGTGTGTGTCTGTGTGTGTGAGAGAGAGAGAGAGAGAGAAAGAGAGAAAGAGAGAGAGAAAGAAAGAAAGAAAGAAAGAAAGAAAGAAAGAAAGAAAGAAAGAAAGAAAGAAAGAAAGAAAGAAAGAAAGAGGAAGGGGGGGAGAGAAAACTGTGCTATTATTTTAATTGTTCCATTATTTATCATATATTAATATTTTACACTGTCCCTATACCTAGAGTGATTTTACTGCCTTTCTTTTTCCCAGGTATTTTTCAAGGTTTACAATATATGCATTCAACGTCTATAGTCCAGAGGCATAAATACATGTGTGTTTAACAAGGTTGAAAGAGACCTTGGAGGTCTTCTAGTCCAACCTCCTGCTCAGGCGGGAAAACTGAGGATGCCAAACTCTGAGTAGAGGTCCTGGGAAAGGTGTCAGAATAACAAAATAACGCTTAGAAAGGACCTTGAGGGGAACCCTACCAGTTCAGAGAAATGGCTGTGCAGTCTTTTCTTAAAAACCTCCAGTGTTGGAGCATCCAGAACTTCTAGTGGCAAGCAGTTCCACTTCTGCCAGGAAGTTTCTCCTTAGTCTTAGTTTGCTTCTCTCTTTGTTCAGTTTCCATCCATTGCTTCTTGCTTGCCTTCTGGTCCTTTGGAAAATACATTGTCCCCCTTTCTTTCTGGCAGCCCCTTAAAAGCCTCTTGCCTCTTGAGCAAAGCATGTGAGCCATTTCCTCCTTTCAGTGGTCCAAGAAAGCACATCTATAGTATATAGATAATAAAGTTAAAAAAAGATGAACAACATTTTTACAGAACTATAGATAAGTTGAGGCTGGGTGTGACAAGGAATGGCTGGGAGGGGAGGGGCCAGGTGAGGCATCCCTTGATGTTAGTGACATTGAGTTGGTCACACCCACCCAGTCACATGACCACCAAGCCACTCCAGCCAATCATGTGACCACCAAGCCATGCCCAATCAGCAAGCCACACATCCCCCAGTCACCCTTAATATCTTCTTTAAAATATTCTATATATTATGACAAAAACTTAATAGCGTGGGGAAATAATGACTGTGATATGAACTGGAAATGTTAAATATATAAATATATGTAAATTCTGTAAAATTATTTTGGAATCCTTAAATGTAACTTAGATTCTATAGCAACTAAGCCACTGGTCTGCTACACGAGCTCTCAAAACTTTGCGTCTGGCCCCAGAGAAAATGATCTTGTCAAAAAGTACTTGTTTTGATGTGAGAAACTGAAACATGATTGCATACATAATGTATAAAGTATTAACTAAGTTTAAATATAAATAAATTCAAGCCTACTTTTTATTTTTAAAGCCAAGTGTGATCTAGAACTTGAAGAAAAGTTATGGCATCCTGAACTAAAAGAATTAAATAAAGTCAATGAACCAAATGGGTCACATTAATCCCTATAGTTATATAACTGCCAACAGTGAACAAACCGTAATAAATGCTCTTTATCCAAATACCTTGAACTTAACATTCTTATGTAAATCCAATTTTGCAGACCAAGAAATCTTGCACAGATTGGAGAAGGAAAAAATTCTTGTTTTCACCCCGTCACGGAGAGTGCAAGGGAGACGAGTCGTCTGCTATGATGACCGCTTTATATTGAAGTTGGCCTATGAGTCTGATGGCATTATTGTGTCCAATGACAATTACCGGGACCTTCAGAATGAGAAACCAGAGTGGAAGAAATTCATAGAGGAACGGCTGCTTATGTATTCCTTTGTAAATGACAAGTACGCAATTTCCCCTCATCTGCTGTGCACAAATCTTCCTTAGAGAGATTTCCTCTTCTTTTTGTGTGGGTCCAATTCTCATTATAGATAGTCCTCGGCTTATCATCACAATTGAGTCCAAAATTTATGTTGCTAAGGAAGGCAGTTAAGTGAGTTTCACTCCATTTTGCAACCTTTCATGCCACAGTTGTTAAGTAAATCACTGTAGTTGTTAAGTTAGTAACATGGTTATTAAGTGAATCTGGCCTCCAGATTGAATTTGGTTGTCACAAAATGGGATCATGTGACCCTGGGACACTGCAACCATCATAAATATGAACCACTTGCCAAGCGGCTGAATTTTGATCACGTGATCATGGGGATGTTGCAATGGTTGTTTGAAAATGGTCATAAATGACTTTTTTCAGTGCCATTTGCAACTTCAAAACGGTCACTAAATGAATTTGAGGACTACCTCTATTTGAAAATAGCATGGTCAAGAATTGATGCTTGTGGATGACGGAAATAGTAGTTAACTGATTTAAACATTTGTTCTCTATAGTCCTCAATTCTTATTCTCTCCATAATTCTAAGCTAGAATAACATTTTTTCCTCTTTAGTGGGAAAATCCTGTTAGATTTTCGGTTAGCAGTTTTTGCTTGTTCTTCAGTTATCTTTTACTTTTTGGAAAGTAAAGTGATTGGCAGAAGCTTTCTGAATTCGCTACTACTAAACCACAAAAGTGGTTTTGATCTTGGCTTCTTAGTAAAGGCTGCTGGTTTGAGACTCAGCAACAGTATTTTAAATCACCATAAGTCTGTATTCAGTATGCACTATGTACAATAAATAAATCTGTGTCATGGCCAATTTTAATCTTAAGAATATTGTGTGATCTTCTTACCCACTAGAAGCTGGTTACTTTATAGATTGCAGAACAACAGAATTGGAAAGGACCTTGGAGGTCTTCTAGACCAACCCTCTGCTTAAATCAGGAGACCCTATACCAGGGGTTTCAAACTTGCAGCCCGCACCCATTTTAGTAAAGGAAAAAATTTGTGATATGCCCCATGACGATAACAAGTTTGACACCCTTGGCGTACACAATTCTGGAAGAATGGCTGTAATCAGTCTCTTCTTAAAAACCTCCAACAATGATGCCCTCACAGCTTCTGGAAGCAAGCCGTTGATTAAGTGTTCCTACTGACAGGAAATTTCTCCTAAGTTCTTGGCTGGATCTTTTTAATGATTTCCCAACTGTTACTTCTTCTCCTGTCCTCCGATGCTTTGGAGAATAGGTTGACCCCTATTTCTCTGTCACAGCTCCTTAAATATTGGAAGACTGTCATGTCTTTCATTTTCCAAAGCACCTGCGGACAGGACAAGAAGTAACAAATAGAAATTAAATTTGACAATGCTTTATTTTTCTAGGTTTATGCCACCTGATGATCCATTGGGACGCCATGGCCCTAGTCTTGAAAACTTCTTAAGGAAAAAGCCAGTTATTCCAGAACACAAAAAGCAACCGTGCCCTTATGGTGAGTAGGTTACAAGAGGGATTTGGAGAAACTTGGTCTCACATTCTCTTATTGTTGGCTGGGAAATTCTAGGAGTTGAAGTCCGTAAGTCTTTAGGTTACCAGGTTTGGAGATCCATGCTCGAAAGGCTTGTGGAATCCTTTCAGACTGCATAGCCAGCATATATTTAAATTGGTAATTTGTAGTCCTCTGAATCTCTGGAAGACTCCATGTTGGGGAAGATTAAAATAAGGAATCAACATATTGAATAATTATATTATTATTTTGCACCCCATAATGGTAGTAAATTAGTACTGCTTTGAAGAAAATACAATGTAAGTTTATTGGCTAATCAAGAATTTACTCTGAATTTTTAAAATTGGGAGACAGCATAGAAATACTATTTCTCTAATTTATACCACCTGATCCATTGGTTAGTGTCAACATGATCTTTGAGAGTAAAGACTTAGTTTTTCTGCTCTCTCTTGCCTGTTGGGTTTCAATTATATATATAGCCAAGAAATTCATTTTGTTTAGGATCTAATCTGGCTTGGTCACCGGGACCAGAGGTTTTGTTTTCTGAGCTTTCGGACTCATGCTGGAACCCATGCACAGAGAACTTCTCTGTGGCAGAGTATGTGCTGTCCTGTGTGTAGTATTTATAGTACCTGTTGTAAGTTGGCTGTTTGGGGTGTGTTGCTGGCTGGCTTTTAAGTCACTGGCTGCTGTTTCCTTGTGCTGCCCAACCCTCGCCTTGTAAGTACTTGAGAGGCTGGTGATAAATGAATACTCCTGTTGACTGATGAGGAGCCTCTTTCTCCGGCTCCGGTCACTTCCCTGGCTGCTTTTGTGCACACACTTGGCTAGAGAGAAGTTCCCTGAAGCTCCAGCATGAGTCCAAAAGCCTGGAAGTCAAAGCCTCTGGTCCTGGGTGACCAATCCAGATCGGATCCTGCAGCATTATCCTGGAACATGTATATGCACCTTCATTCATGTTGTTTTTAGATAGGAATAGATCCTAATGATTCTCTTTGATCACTTAGCATAATACTATCACAACAAAACTGTGTCCTAATTTAGCTGAGAGTTTGTAACCCCAAAGCATTTAGTGACATCATTTTGAGTGAACATTTAAATGAATGCATTTATTTGTGGAGCCTGCTCTAGCTTCCTTCATGGAGCATTGTCACTCGAATTAAAACCTTGACAAGAATTTGGATCTGTTAATAAGGAAAATTCTGAACATCATGATGTAAGAAAATACCAATGTCTTATTTTATGTTTTTGTGGTAAGAGCAAAAGATTTCACTAGGGTTATCCAGTTAAGACATATAGTTGGCAAAGAACATGCCTAATCAGAGAGGATTTTTTTCCCCCAGGGAAAAAATGCACATATGGGCACAAATGTAAATATTACCACCCTGAACGGACAAACCAGCCCTTGAGATCTGTCGCAGATGAGCTTCGCATCAGTGCAAAATTATCTGCGGTGAAAACCATGAGTGAAGGTGCCTTGGCCAAATGTGGTTCAGGGCCAGCCTTTTGCAAAGGGGGTGAGAACATTTCAGAAGTGAAGCGCAATCCTCCGAAACGCCAGTCTGATCCAAGCATCCGGTCTGTAGCGGTGGAACCGGAGAACCGGCTGTCGATGATGCGGAAGCCTGAGGCCAGCTCTGTCCCATCTCTTGTTACGGCATTAAGTGTCCCAACGCTCCCACCTCCTAAAAGCCATGCAGTTGGGGCCTTAAATGCGCGGTCAGCGAGTAGCCCCGTGCCTGGGTCATCTTCTCAGTTCATCCATCAGAAATCCTCCCTAGAACACATGACCAGCATGCACTACCCTCCAATCCTGGTCACCAACAGCCATGGGGCTTCGATCAACTACACGGACCCATACCCCAAATACGAATCTTTGGGAGACCACGGCTATTATTCTATGCTCAACGACTTTTCCAGTTTGAACATTAGCAACATCCATAACACGGATTATTATGGAGTTGATCTAGACCAAGATGTCTACTCAAGAAATTCAAGTCCGTGTCCTGACAGTTGCTTAAGCCATGCAAGTAATGACTCTTACTCTTCGTATACCGACCTGTACCTGGGGGTAGGAGATGTGAGTTCAGAGGATCACGCTAAAGTTCCTCGAATTCCACCGCAAAACCGACTTCAGCCTTTTTCTCATGGCTACCACGAGAGTTTAACTAGAGTTCAGAGCTACGGCAGTGAAAGGTCCAAACATACTCCACACAAGCATTCAGCTTCTCATTTAGCACTACATGTCCAACACCCTCTTGTTGGGGCTCGATCCAGTTGCCCAGGAGACTACCCAGGGCCTCCAAATGTTCACCCATCATCAGCCACGGCCCAACCGAGCCGTGCACTAGTTATGACCAGGATGGATAGTGTTTCTGATTCAAGACTTTACGAAAGCAACCCTACTCGGCAGAGGAGGCCCCCACTCTGTCGAGAGCAACACGCCAGCTGGGATCCGTTACCATGTGCAACCGATGCCTACTCTTACCATTCCTATCCCTTGAGCAACAACCTCATGCAGCCGTGTTATGAGCCCGTCATGGTGAGGAGCATGCCTGAGAAGATGGAACAACTCTGGCGTAACCCTTGGATTGGGGTTTGTGGGGAGCCCCAAGAACCTTGCGTCATCCCAGAGCATCAGTACCAGACCTATAAGAACCTCTGTAATATTTTTCCTGCTGGCGTCGTCTTGTCCGTGATGGAGAAGAATCCACACATGACTGATGCACAACAGTTGGCAGCTATGATTGTTGCCAAATTGAGAACAGGACGTTAGCAGGGTATCCCTTTGGATTCTTGGAGAGAAATACTGACTACACCAGACCAGCATCCTGCAGGAGGTCCCCGTGATCCTATAGAGATATTCTCTATTTCGGGAATAGTTTCACGCTGTGGTATACCATTCTGTACATTGTTTTGGCATTTGCACTGAATATGTGGTTGAAGAATTCTGTAAAAAGCAGATTGTATTACAAGTAAGTATTAAATAATTTTTTAAAGCTGGGATTTTTTTAAAAAAAGGTGTATTTTACAGGAAGTGCATACTTTTTGCATGGATATATATTGTTTCTTGAATCCAAAAGGTCCTATGTTTGAAGTGAGTCCCTCAAACTTATTAGCAATTATATTGCATGAGTGAATTTTGTAGTTTCCAGTGTTAACTGACAAGGTGCTCCAAGGAAAATGTGCTGTGTACATTTGAACATCCTCACACACTGAAGGTTGGCCTGTTCTGGTCCATCTCTTTCAAAGAGCTTCCCCGAAGCCCCATCAGTTGCTGTGTCTTAGTGGTTCACGGTGAGCGCTTCTGATCTGAACAACTCTCAGTGCTCTGGCAACTTAGGTTTGTGCTCACTGGAGAAATCTTTACTCTCCAAGTGAGGAAAATAGAAACACAGATTGGGGGGCGTGGGGGGGCTCATTGCATGGATGCACAACTAATGGGGTGCTTTGGATTTGGGGGGAGGTCTTTTAGATCATGCCCTTTGGGACAAGGCCACCCATGTCAAACAATGACATGAAAGCAAGTAGGACCATTCTCAGCTAAATCTTAACCATCCCATTTCCATATAAATCTTGTTAAAATTGGCAGGTGTGGGTTTTAAAATATGATTAATTGTACAGTTCAATTCTTTACAATCCAGAGGTGGTAGGTATAATTGTAGCATCGCAGATCAAATTTCACATTTCAGTTTAGCCCAAGTACAACTAAGTACAAAATGAGTAAACATGTTTTTTTAAAAAGATTAAATGTTGATTATAAAAGATGGAGTCGATGCTGTACAATTGATAAACTTGTTTCGATTTTTCACTTTCGGATCCATGCAAAGGTATGCATTTGCTTCTTTGGAGCTGTTTGACTGGCTCAAATCATCTCAGCAAATGTTGGGTATTTTTGCTCAAGAACGGGCAACTTTGTAGCTAAATGTCTCCCCCTAAGAGACATTTATCCAGGTGTAGTAGCTTTTCCATTTTCTTTTTTTAAAGCTGCACTGAGTGGACACCCTTTTTAAATCCAAATATGTCTTTGAACATTTTGAACCATTACTAACTCGATATGTCTCGAGCTAGGACTTGTTGACTTCTACTGTAGTTTTTTTCATGAAAGTCGAGAAGGCCGAGTTACTGGCCTTTGGTTTCTTCATGAGAAGGTGTGACACTGCCTAAATGTTTCTGACTAGGAAACACGTGGAACGCGAGGCTGCCGTCAGGGTTGTTTCTGGTGTTTTGAGAATGGCTCCTAAGCTGCTTTCTGAATTTTTGTTTTCAGACCCAGGGGATTGGGGTGTGAGGGATAGTCCAAAGGGTGTTTCACATTGCCGGAATAATTGCCAGTAATGCCCAGAAGGTCTGCTTTATTTTTGTTTGGCATCATATAGGATATTCAAAGTGGATCTAGACAGGGGTGACAATCACTAACCGGCAGGGTGGTGATTCTATCTTGGGATCCACAATAAGCATAATTGTGCAATGATACTAACAAGAAAGAACTTGTTTAGATTATTGAGATTCTGCTGAATATATTAAAGAAGGCTGCCTAGGGGCAGCATCTCTCCAGGGTAGTGTTTCTCCACCTGGGCAACGTCTAAAAAGTGTGGCTTTCAACTCTGAGAATTCCCCAGCCAATATGAATTCTGGGAGTTGAAATCCATTCGTCTTAAAATTGCTAAGTCTGAGAAACACTGCTCTAAAGAGAAGATGGACAGTAATTCATCCTAACAACTTTCCAACCACAAGAGACTGTGTCACCTGCCTGTAGCATGTTTGCTCTTCCACAGGGCTGTCTTCTGATTTTAAAGACAAGCCTGTAGGAAAATGGTGGTGGATCATCTGACACCCTGCATTTGTCATGGTACAGCTTTTTTCAAATTGCTGCTGGCACACGGTGGCTTTGTCTGTTGTGGCTGCTGATTAGATTGAGTTTGGGTGGTGCACCATGCTTTTATCCAGTGCTTTTAAGAAGCACCAAAGAAAAATGCAGATTAGCCCTTTGGTTAGTCTGCCCTGAATATTCTTCGTGATATTTGGCCCTTTAGTTGTAGAAAAGCCCAACAACCTTGAGTTATCTAGACCCTTTTATCAATGAGGACAAAACCCACTTTTTGGGGGGGAGATTTCTTCTCTTTTAAAAGTAGCTGAGAGCAACACCTCAAATAACCAGAAACGACTTTTTGTTTGTTGATACAAATTGTATCTTTCTTGATTGTATAAAACATGTATAAAAGCCATCTCTAGATTAGCTCAATATTGTATTTTCATCACTATGTTTGTGACACTGTGTGTCAAAGGGGAGTAGCTCATGGAGGATTATAAATCTTTTTATTTAAAATGGGCACTTAACAATTTATAGAAACAAAAAAGGCAAATTTTGAATTCCATTTTATTACTATAATGCGCACCGCTAGTGTGTGTACATTTAAGAGCATTATGCTGCATAAATTATATATTGTCTATTTATTAATACATTCTTGCAGAGAATTTTTTGGTAAAATACTCATGTTAATAAGGCTTATATTCATATTTATACATGGCTATTGATAGTCAAAGTGCTGTATATCCCGCTTTTGTTTTCAACAGGATCATTATAGAAGTATGGCTTTTCAGTTCAGTGTTGAAATTTTGTGTGCTCATATTTTTTTTTGCATGGAATCCAATTTCTATATGCATAAAATAGATGTTTTCCATTTTATCTCTATTATAAGATAATCTTGTAGACAACTGTAGCAGAATCTTTCAGCACACCAAATGCTGAACAAAAGCTACTGTTTTTTTTAAATTAAGGATGAAAATATTTTACTGTCAGTAAAAGCTATATATTATATACTATATATTAGGAATATATTAAAAATGTTATAAGTCTCTTGTGTGCTTTTTTGAGAAGTAATGCTATGGAGAGTAAGTGGTGTACTATCAGTAGCACCTCTTTTCCTCAAGGAAGGAATTAATTTTTTTGTAAAAAATGATTTTAAAATCTAATCTGTAAAAGCAAGGAGTGAATGGCAATTTTATAATAGCGTCTGGTTTTTTTTTGCTGCTAATTATTTTTCTCTGGAACTGTTGTAGCATTTGTTAAATCAATGTACTTCTTTCTGTCTGGACTTTTTAATACCAGTTCCAAACTGACATTTCACTGCCTTCATCTCTCAATGCTAAATTTCTTCTTATACAGAAGGGATGGTATATATATATATAAAAACTGCCTATACTGTAAATACATTTTGCTTTTAAATGCTCTTTTTGAGAGCACAGTATTTATTTATTTATTAATTTGTGTATCAGATGGCTATAGTATCTCTGTCTATCTTGAAAAACTAGAAAACCCCATCCTATAAAGTATTTATTTGCATTTGAATTTTCTGTAATATATTGTTATATCAATGCTTAATACTGTTTGCTAAACTACTGAGAACTGGGATAGATGAAATAATTTTGAAATGTGAGCTTCAGTGATTATGTAAATATTTAGTAATCCTTTTTTGCTTGTATAGCTTCTAACTACTGTTAGACCCTCTGTAGTATTTACAGTAGTGTACATTTTTCATCGATAGAATTTAACATTACTCTTTAATTGTTCCAAAAAATATATTAAAAAAATCTTTGGGTTTTTTTCTGTTGACCCAAATATAAGGTAAGTCTCAATGACAAAGAGTGAAGATCTACTTTAATTGCCCTGATCCAATAAGACAGGGGTGGACCACTATGGCAACTTTATGACCTGTGGACTTCAACTCCCAGAGTTCCTAAGCCAGGCTGGCTTAGGAATTCTGGGAGTTGAAGTCCACAGGTCATAAAGTTGCCCATCCCTGCAGTGAGAGGTGTGACAATGACTTTCATAAATGCAAGGAGCAGACAGTACATTGCAAGTGGTAGCCTCTCAACCCCTTCTTTGGATAGCAGAATAAGGGAAAAGGAACGTAGGCACCAGGAAATGTCACTAGCTCTGGGTTAGGGCTGGCATGCACGTCTTGTAAATACTATAAACTGCAGTGCTTATTTATATCTGTAGCTGCATGTAAGCATTAATGGGCAAGGCCTTTCTTTTTGAGAAAGCATGCTTTTTAACTGAAATGGCCAAGCTCCAGAAGGTTAGCCTCTGGGAGAGACCCCCGTTTTTTTCTTTACGAGACAGTTCACGCTTTTGCATATTGCATTGACATATATTTGCAGGCGGTTGGTTGTAAATATCGCTTTATCAAACCAGTGATGTTCCTAGCTTGGCCTTAAATTATCTTGGTTGCTTTCTGGTGGTCACTGACCACAGAGCAAATACACTTGTCAGTGTGTTAATTGTCTCTCCCCTCTACCAGTAGCATCCGTCTTTATACAGACCTACTTGAAAGAGGAACAGTTTTTGTGGCACTGTTCTGAGCTGCCAAATAAGGGTGAGAAAACAGTATACTTATTGAATGCTTAGCACATTGGACTTGTTTGATGACTTGCCCAGTGGTGCCCTCTAGTTAGTTAATAAGTTAAACTACCTTGTGCGGCTTTGCAAGAATCATAACCAATCTTAGAACAAACAGCTGTTTGTTGTTGGATGGTGTTTCTTTTTTTATCCTCTTTCATAGGCTGCTACTTCTCCATGGATGCACTTTGTTCTTGCAGTCTTTGAGGATGCTAACAATCACTTAACCTGCTTACCATTCTAACCTGCTTGATCCTTTGGTTTCTAGGGACCAGTCTAGGTAAGAATGATTATTCAATCCTTATCTTAGGACTTTTCCCTACCGTTGTTGGAATAGTTCCAATTTCTATGTAACACTCTTTGTAGAGATGCTTTATAATAAATAAGTAATTATAAATAATTAATGTGTATTCAATAAATGATCCACTCAGACTCTGAAACAACTTCTTTGTTTCCTCTGTAAAAAACAAATCCCACTTGTGATTTCATAGATGTCTTCACAATAAGCTTACATGTGTTCCGAAGTCCAGATCCGGATAAAGAGCAAGTATATATTTTAAAATTGTTTTTTAAAAACCTTAAGGGAACCTAAACAGAGCAACAATGATATACCATATGACTCACATGCTTTTTTAAATAAAAAGCACACACTATCTATTAAAAATATTAAAACATTTAATTATTTTTTAAAAATACAAAAATGAATTTTAGCAATGGGCAGATCTGTTGTGTGGATTAAGTGTGCCTGCTTCTTCACAGCCCTGAAATGTCCAGGGGGAATATCTATGATGGAGAAGTAGCTGCATTGCACCAAAGAGAACTTTCAAAGAGCAGGCAGGCACAGTATTGTTCCTTGAGTGGCAAGGAAAACCTCCCATTGTGTTATATCATTAATAAAGAATCTCCTGCTCAAAAATGCTGAATCCCACTCTTTAATTTATGAAGCTCGCTCTGGGTCCATATGAGTCCTGACGTAAGGAAACCAGACCATTCTGGTGAGCTGTAGGAAAAAGAACGGGACAACAATTAGGTGAAAGAACCACGGCACACAATTACTTTACCAAGTGTGATTGCATCATGTGGCAAAAACTGGGGGAAGGTATCCCCATCTCGTCCAGGAAAGGGAGGGGCCCATTCTGAGCTTCTTTATGTCAGCTGGGGCTCCATTCAAAATCCAAGAAAGAAAGACTTGGACTCCTTTAATCAGAGAAAAGATTATCTTTTACTGGAAGTCAAGTGGTAGCAACAAAAGAATCCTGAATCTGAGAAAATGGGCGCGTAAATCACATATGCAAAGCGATGGCAAGGTTCCCACCCCCAATAGTTCAATTGGCTCATCCAATTAAAAGTTGTGCACCACCAGCATCTCCAGGTGGTGATGAGGCTTCTGTCCGTTGACCTTGACATAGTTTGATAAAGGGTTGCAGCTGCGCCTAGCATAGGATAGAAACCTAAGCAAGAATATACCCCCCCACCAGTTTATACAGTTCTGGTTTGTAACACCTCCAGCTCACTTCCGACAACCATTCCCCCCTCCTCCCCCGTTACTTATGACAGCCAAAAGATGCAAAGCAAAGGGAGAAAATCTTGAAGGCTGACAGGTTTGGACAATTAGAAGATTCCAATAAAAAATCAAGGCGGGGAGGAGGGAAATTTATCTGGGTCCCAGTTTATTCCGTTCAGGCTGAAACAAGGGGAGCCATCCAAGCCTGATCAAGGCCTGAATTTGACTGGACAACAATTGCAAACAGACATAGTTTATTTTGGCATTGTGAGTTCCAAATAAATCAATAATTTATCAGAACCAATTTATGCACATTTTATTTTTAATAATGATTTTTTTTTTGTTGTATGCTGCCAAAGTCATGTTTCAATTGGACAGATCTATAAACGTTTATGATCAATCCATCCATCATTCAAATCACATTGGAATCCAGAGAAATTAAATAATTTGTAGCTTGGCACCCTGGGAGTCAGTTTGGCAACTTACTCATGGAATAGTGCAAGAACAAAATGAGCAATGTAATTACAGAAGCTCTTTCTTCCAATTATTACAATCACTTCCCCTTCAATTATTTCTTCCAGATTCTGAGATTTTAGCAGCTGGTCAAAGCTTTGAGTGTATTGACATACAATGTAAATGCTACAAACTTCCTTTTAAAAAAAGGTAATTTATTGTTCAATAAAACAATTGTCTATCGAGGTAGTCCTCGATCTATGACCACAACGGAGCCCAAAATTTATGTTGTTATGTAAGACATTTGTTAAGTGAGTTTTGTCCCATTTTATGACCTTTCTTGCCACAGTTAAGAGAATCACTGCTGTTGATATGTTAATAACCTGGTTGTTAAGTGAATCTAGCTTCCCCATTGACTTTGCTTGTCAGAAGGTCTCAAAAGGGGGTTACATGACCTCAGGACACAGCAACGATCATAAAATATGAACCAACTGCTAATCATCTTAATTTTGATCACATGATTATGGAGATATCGCAATGATCGTAAGGGTGAAAAATGGTCCTGTCATTTTTTCCAGTGCCGTTGTAACTTTGAATGGTCACTTAATGATCTGTTGAAAGTCAAGGACTACTTACGTGCTAACTTTGGCTTAGAAATTACACATTCTCAAAATAATTTACTACTTTCCATACTGGCCGCCCACCTACTTGTTATGCTTCAAAATTTAATTTTAATACTAAAACAGTAATCTTGCAACAATTTAAACTCCTCCAAAGAATTCTGATTGTCTAAGATCTGATCTTAAGAATTCAAGCCTTTTTACATATTACTGATGTTCTTCACCTGACATTGTCCCCTTAACTACTAGCACTCTGTGAAATCCAAACCAACATTCAATAATAGTCTAGCCAGATTTGATGTCAGGGTGGAATACAGGTAGTCCTCAACTTTTATGTCCACAGCTCAGCACAAAATTTCCACTGCTAAGTTTTTAAGTGAGTTTTGCTCCATTATACGATCTTTATTACCACAGTTGTTAAAGGAATCAATGAGGTTGTTAAGCTAGCAACATGGTTGTTCAGTGAATCTGGCTTTCTCATGGACTTTGTCAGAAGGTTGCAAAAGATGACCCAGGACACTGCAACTGTCATAAATATAAACCAGTTGCCAAGCGCTTGAATTTTAAGCACGTGACCATGGGGATGGTGCAGTGGTGGTTGTAAGTGTGAAAAAGGGTCATAAGTCACTTTTTTCATCACTTTTGTGAAACTTTGGTCACTAAACAAATGGTTGTAAGTCAAGGACTACCTGTACAGACATAACAAGGTGCCTTGATGTAACCAACACGAGACGTTACACAAAATGAACTTCATACTCTGGAGAATAAGTGGTGCAGAGAAAAGGAGGTAACATTACAATGGCCCTGCTCTGAACTGTAGAATGGGCAAAGCCTCATGAATGAAATGTTTATGCCTATTCTAAACATTTCTCCCAGAAAGCAGATGCATCATGGACGCCAATCAAGTTCTTCCTCTATGGCTTGTGAAAGCCGACAGGGAAAACAGACGCAAACCTGTCAGTTTCTGTCTCTGCCCTTCAGCAACAGGTGCAAACTCCAGGACCAATACCTGACAGGAAACACACACACAGCCCCGCCCGCTCAGAAGGAAACCTGCTCTCTGAGCACGATTTCCAAGTCAGAATGACTTCCTCTTCCTACAAGCCATACTTCCACCGTGAGGCAAGTGCGCTTCTGCTTGTTTGCGAGAGCAAATGCCGCTAAGGATTCAAATAAAACCTCAAAGCAGGTGACAGTGAACGGAAAGAAGACAAACAGAATCTCATCTGAAACCAGCTCAGAGAAAATTCCTTTATCTATATATAGCAATAGCATTTAGGCTTAAACAGGTAGTCCTCGACTTACAACCACAACAGAGCCCAAAATTTCTGGTTGCTAAGAGACATTTGTTAAGTAAGTTTTGCTCCATTTTATGACCTTTCTTGCCACAATTGTTAAGTGAATCACTGCAGTTCTTAAGTTAGTAACACAGTTGTTGTGAATCTGACTTCTCCACTGACTTTGCTTGTCAGAAAGTCTCAAAAGGTAATTACATAACCTTGTGATACTGTAATTGTAATAAATATGCCTCAATTGCCAAGTGTCTGGATTTTGATCATGTGCCCATGGGGATACCGCAATGGGCAAAGTATGAAAAGGGGTCACGAGTCACTTTTTCAGTGCTATTGTAACTTTGAAGGGTCACTAAATGAACCATTGTAAGTCAAGAACTATCTGTACTTCTAACCGAGGAGCTCAGAACATAGTTATATTTTTCCCTTTTTATTTTAATAGTAGCCCTTAGAGGCATCTCAGATTGAGAGGAGCAGGCAAGAGAGGCCAACCACCCCAAAGCCTTCCTCATCAATCATTACTAAGACTGAACTAGCCTCCCTCTTCTTTTTCCATGAGGTGTAACATTAACTCTTCTCCAACAATAGAAATTCCCCCAATCTCTAGGGAAATACTCACACACTGTTGGGGGAAGTTTTCCTGTCTCCATTCTCCAGTTGGTCAAGAGCCGACATCATGGTATAGTTATCCACCAACAGGGTATCGGGATCATCCGTTTGGCCAGGTAGTTTTCCCAGAGGAAAATTTCTCCATTTCAGTTCATCTGTGGGGGAGGGAAGGAGGGAATGGATGGAGCTTAGCAAGATCAAGCAGAGCCAACGATGGATAGAGCTCACCCAGGAAGTCATAGGAGCTGAGTTCAAACACTGCACTGAGCCAAAAGGGGACAATCTACAGCAGGAGGGTCCAATCTTGGCAACTTTTAGACCTGTGAACTCCAACTCTCAGAATGCTCTGATACCACTGGAAATTGAGGGAGGTTGGCTTTCTGAAATGGTCCCATCTTGGAACCAAACCTTGTCCATCTAGTCCATGGTGTGGCCTAGTTGGAAGGACAGACGGAGTCACAGCCATCCGAACATGATGTTCCATATGGCAGGTCCTCAGCAGAGAAGCTGGGGTCCCCCCTGGGTCCCACTAGGTCACTTATTTGAGAGATGATAATAAACCAAGCCTGGATATTACAGAAAAAGCAGGGACAGTTGGAAAACGGAGGTCCTACAGGTAACCTAACTGGGGATAGGCCTGAACGGATAGGTTTTCTACATATTGTTAGAAGCATAGGTTATCAACAGCAGGCTGTTCACCACCTGGGAAGCCTAAATGTCTAACTGCCTGAGAGATATAACAATATGAAGTTATCAATTCCACACCTCCAAGCTCCCTTTGTCCAATAGTAACTTAGATATCTTAGAGCAGGTGTGTCAAACTTTATTTCATTGAGGGCTGCATCAGGGTTGTGTTTGACCTTGGAGGGCCGGGGGGAGGCGTGGCTGGGGGCGCGTGGCCAGGGTGGGCGTGACAGCACTCTGCCAGCCAAAATGTGGCGCAGGGGCTAATTACAAAATGTGGGCTTTGCTTTGTGACATCCAGATCCAGTGTGAACTGCACAGAAAATACACTTATGTTTGGTTATGCAGAAATATCCTCAAAATCAAATGTAGGCTGACTTTTAGTTACACCCTTCCCAGCAAACAGCAAATTTTGAAGCTCCAGGTAAAGAGGATTCATTTTAGGACGAGTAACCACAGTTTGCATGTTGGAGGTTCCTAAGGAATGCTGGGAAACTCTGTGTTTTAAAGAGGATTTGAGGGAGGGCCTTCCTCTGCCAGAGGCTGCAGAGACCTGGCACCAATCAAAACGTTGTTTGTGAAGCAACTGACAGGGTGAGCTACTAGTATATGAAAATAAGAGCAAACTCCACTCCCTTCTAATGCTTACGATGTTACCCAGTTTGGTAATAAAACACCTGCAAGAAAACCATCAAGCTTAGAGAGCACCAGGGACCCCACATTTCAACCCTGAGCTACAAATATTCTTTTCTATTGATAAAACACTTTTTGATTAGAGGGACTCAGACCTCATAGGAGATGGATTTCATTCTAAATTTTGATATGATTTCTGTAAATAAGGAATGTAGAATTATAATGGCTGAGCATTTGATCCTTCATACATCAAAAAAAACGCAAAGCTAAGGGATAAACAAATAAAAACCAGATTTGAAAAAAGAAAAGGCTCAGGAAAGAAAAAGAGAGAAAGTGTAAAAAAGAAAGAGGAAAAGAAGAAAAACCAAAAAAGAATGACTTCCAAGTTTCTTTGGTACAGATATAAGTAAGTAAGTAAGTAAGTAAGTAAGTAAATAAATAAATAAATATACATACATACATACATACATACATATCGAACTCTTATTCTAAGATATTATTTCCATAATCCCATATCTAATTATCAAAACCCAGATCAACTTTTAATTTCAGTTTCTCACAAAAAGTCCAGTAATGGTTCATCACTATTGTTTTAATCACTATTTATTAAGGAAACCACAACTGATTTATTTAATTGCACCAAACTCTAAATAAAACAGGAATGGAAAATCCTAAAAGTCTAGACCCATCCTTCTTAATTTTGGCAACTGTTAGGTGCATGGACTTCAAATGCCACAATTACCAAGGCAGCATTAAGTCTTAAATTTGCCAAGACTGAGAAATGCTGATATGGCCTTTTCCATTCCTCTTTTATTGGTTCTTACTCATTTATGAGCAATCAAAATGCAAAATCCTCACCCCATCTTGGAGCAACCACAATTCCCTCACTAACCTGCTTTCCACAGCTGCCTGAGTGCAGGGCAACAAAAGAAGATCATGTTTTTAAAAAGTGCAATCAGACCTTCTAACTTCTTGGGTAAAAAGATCTCGCGAAGTTAGAAGATCTGATTGATATTTTTTTCCACTGGTAGTCCCACAGTCTTCTGTTGTTGCCCTGCACGCTGGAGAAGAGAGCTAGAAAGCAGATCAGTGAGGGAATTGTGGTTGCTGCGGGATTTTGCAGGAGGACGTCCAAGCTAAAAACGGGGCATGGCCTGTGCCTCGTTTCCGCTAGCAGAGGCACCACAGGCCAGTCCTTGGGCGAGGTTTCTTTTTTTCCTTTCCTCACAGGTTGGCCCCGCAGGCCAGATCTAAGCACCCCGCAGGCTGGATCCAGCCAGTGGGCCTTGAGTTTGAAACCCGTCTTAGAGGATGGGCAGGGTCTTATCCCTTGTAGAAAAAGAGAGAAAGGAGAGAGAAAGAGAGAGAAAGAGGGAAGGAAGGAAGGAAAAAGGAAAGAAAGAAAAAGAAAGCTTACTTACCCATGTTGCTTTACCTCCTAAGAATGCACAACTCTATTCCCATCTAACTTCACACCAGTTATGATTTATTTTGTTCAGTTCAAATAATGATGGTGATTTGCGGGTTAGCAATGTTCAGATGCTCCCACCTTTGTTTTTGTTTTTTTCTGATCTCCAAGGTTTTAGGTAAGTAACACATATTACATGGACAGAAACACCAGAGATCAACCTTTGAAGACCTACGGCCTCTTCCTCTAGACCAGAGGTGGGGAACGATGGTCCCTTTCTGACTTGAGAATTTCAACTCCCAGAATTCCTGAGCTCAGAAAGGGCTGTCATGTCCTAGCTTTTGGTTTGCCTGGGCCACGCTGAGTAAAGAGAAATTGTCTTGAGCCACATATAAAATAGATATTATAGTTAATATATATTATATACACATTACATAATAGAACAATCTTACTTTATTTTTTACATTTTTAGAACATCTTGGGAGGCCATATTACTAGCTGTCCAGGGCCAGAGGGAGCCCGTGAACTGCATACGCTTGCTCTCGACTACAGACAGATGCTATTAAAAGGGACATCCCATTAATCAAAGGCAATTATTACGGGGCATAGTTTACCTAAGCTCTATGTTCCTTTCCTCCTCCCCGTTAGCATTCCTCCATTTTTGCTCCTTCCAACCACAGAATTGTTTCTACAAGACATTCAGGGATGGACTAACCAGCACGCAGGCCCATTTTTTGCCCTGAACATGCCAAACATGCTAACTCCCAGGGGATTAGAAGCCAGGTTTTACCTGAGCCGACTTGCCAGGCTGCCCCCTGAAGAGCTTTTCTTTTTTCAGCCAAGGCTGCTGGGTCTTCCAGGAAAAATGGTTCTTGCTGTGACGGTGACTGAGTGTACATCTCTTCCTCCTCCTCCTCTTCCAGCCCTTTCTGTTTCACCGTTCCTGGCAACACCTCTGTCCGCCATGTTCTCTTCAAGAATTCGTGGGCAGAAGCAGCAGCAGCAACATTGACCTTCAGCAAGCTCTCCACAGTGTAAATGGGCTGCTTGCAAACGTCCAGTGTGGAACCAGAAGTGGGAAAAGCACCATCTTCTTGGGTGTAAATAGAGGTCAGGTAGAGGAGCTTCTCCTGAGCCTCAGCTGGCAATGGGGGCTCCATACTCAACAGGATACTGGCAAACAAAACCAGATTTGTACAGGTAGTCCTCGAATTACAACCACAATTTAGGGTGATAAGTCAAACAGTTGTTCGGTGGGTTTTGCCCTATTTTACGACCATTCTTGCCACAACTGTTAAGTGAATCATTTCATGGGTTAAGTTAGTAACATGGTTGTTAACTGAATCTGACTTCCCCATTGACTTTGGTTGTCAGAAGGCCACAAAAGGGGATCACGGGTGACCCCAGGACACAGCAACTGTCACAAATATGCCAAGCAGCCAAATTTTGGTCACGTGACTATGGGGATGCTGCAATGGTTGTAAAGTGTGAAAAATGGTCATAAGTCACCTTGTTCCAGTGCTGTTGTAACTTTCAACAATCACTTAACAAACTGTAGAAAGTCGAGGACTAACTGCTAATATGCAGTTCACCAAGAAAGGGAAACTCAATTATTACTACCTTAAAGGGAGCTCCCTGCACTGGTCATCTGTGCCTCTTGACCCTTTACCAGTCAGAAATCCATACAGGTAGTCCTCGATGTATGGCCACCATTGAGTCCAATATTTCTGTTACTAGACAAGGCAGATTTTAAGTGAGTTTTGCCCCATTTTATGACATTTCTTGCCACAATTGTTAAATGAATCACTGCAGATTAGTACCATGATTGTTAAATGAATCTGTCTTCCCCATTGACTTTGCTTGTCAAAAGGTCACAAAAGATTATCACATGACCCCAGGACATTGCAATAATCATAAATTTGAGTCAGTTGCCAAGCGGCCAAATTTTTATCACGTGACCTTGCAATGGTCATGAGGAAAACAGTCATACATGTCACAGTTTTCAGCACCATTTTAACTTTAATTGAGTGGTTGTAAGTCGACTACCTGTGTTCAAGAACATTCTTGCAAAATGAATATTTGCATTGCTTAGGTTCTGGCACTTTTTGAACCTTTCTTATTGCCTCAATGACTGAAAAAAAAAGTGAACTACTGATTGAGTGAAACTCCGCTGATGGACTCTGAGAAACAAGCCTCTTTCTAAGATCTTCCAGGTTTTAATTTGGGTCTTGAAACAATGAAAACCAAAATGAGGAGATTCAAAACTTGCCTTCCTGCCACTTTCCTCTGCCCCAGAACCACAAAAGCCACCTTGTAGCCCCAGATCCACTCTATTGATGTACTTACAGATGCAAAAGGTGAGGACTGGCCCAGCAAGGCGCATCTAGGCAATCTCTGAGAAGCTTCAGCCACTGTAATGAAATATGGTGATGGAACAATCTCAAGCAGCTTTGTTTCATCTTGGTTTTGGAAGACTTTAACTTTTTTTCTTAATCCAGAATCATGGAAAGAAAGAAAAAAACAAGAAGGAAGGCTCTCACTACCAAACTCAAGAAAAGCTTAGAGGTGAAAATGATACAGGTTGAAGTTCAGATGTCACAAACATCAGTTGCATTGGGGTCACTCCCCAGTTCCGTCTATAAAATGGAAGCAGGGAAAGGAGACAGGAGCACGTCCATTGACCAAAGCTGATCAATGTCCAGTCTAGCATTCATACTGTACACTTCAGAACTGAAGAAGCTTCTTGGATGTGAAGCGAAACGTCTTCAAGGAAAAACCAAGAAAGTCCAGTTACCTTTTGAAAAAGCACCTTTGGGACAACCATGACCTGGATAGCTGAGAATCTCCACAGAAATTCACTTTCGTGTTTCAGTAAGGATTTGTTCAGTTAATCCTGGGTGTTACTTAGGGTTCACACACACTGGGTGAGTGCGGGCAACATACTACCAACTAGACTTCAACACTTCAGTCTAGTGCTGTGAATGTCCAACTTTCAATTTGGTTCAGATGATCACAATTTTATGGATTGGTAGCTTAAACTGAACAATAGTGGACGCTTTCGAAAGCATGTGCAGTGTTCAACCTGCTTTTGGTGTATAAAGGTAAGTCCTTAACGTACAACCACAATTGAGCCCAAAATTTCTTTTGCTAAGTGAGACATTTGTTAAATGAGTTTTGCCCCATTTCTCGCTACAATTGTTAAGTGAATCACTGCAGTTGTTAGGTTAGTACCATGATTGTTAAGTGAATCTGTCTTCCCCATTGAATTTGCTTCTCAGAAGTTCGCAAAAGGGAAACACATGACCCCAGGACACGGCAACCGTCATAAATATGAATCAGTTGCCAAGCATCTGAATTTTGATCACTTGACAATGGGGATGATGCAAAGGTTGTAAGCGTGAAAAACAGTCAATCACTTTTTCAGTGCCATTGTAACTTCAAAACAGTCACTAAATGAACTATTGTAAATGGAGGACTACTTGTAAAATATTGCTAAAGCAGCAATCGGGAAGCTGCTGAGCTGGAATGCTTTAACTAATACAGTTGCAATCGAGGCATTAATGCCAGTTTTATTTTTAAAAACACAGCAGTTAATTTGGAAAAATCATGAGCAGAAATGATTGGAGATGCAGAATACTTTTTGAGGTTTCAGAATATTGAGGAAAAAGGGGAAGACATTCCTGAAAAAATGTCAGATGCACTGGAGGTAAGCAAGCAGGAAATCCTCGCTGGAATAGACAAAATATTTAGAATACACAGATCATAATCCAGTAAAAGTTGTAAGGAAAGGGAAAAAAAGAAAATTGAGATGGACATTGAACCAAGAAATACTGCAAGATAAGGAACTTATACAAAGTATGGAAAAAGAACTGGACTTTTTCTTTAAAGAGAACAGGAAAGAAGAGACTTCTCTGCAAACTGTAAAGTGTATACCGGGGGATTAGTCATAACTTACATGGAAAAGAAAAACAACAAGAAGAAACAAAATAAAACATGTTAGAAGAACATAAAAGATTAGAATTAGGACTACAGAAAGAACCACAAAAAAGAAGTTGAAAAATCAAATAGACTTAATAAAGCATAAAATGAACCTATTAGAAAAAGAATTGGCACAAAAAAAATCAAAAGTGTAAAACAAAACGTTTTTGAAAATGCGAATATACCAGGAAGATGATTGGCATATAAACTGAAGAGGGAGGGGAACCTGATACATTGACTAATAGATGAGAAAGGGATCCTTTATTATCAAAATGAGGATAAAAAAAAATAATTCAAGAGTATTATGGGAAACTGTATGATCAGGAGAAAATCCCTGAAAACAGAATACAACAATACTTGGAACAATCTGAATTTCCTAAAAGTATCTGAAACTGTTAAAGTCATGCTGAATGAATGAATAACTATGATGGAATTGACAGAAGCAATTAAGAGACAAAAGAATAATTAAATGCCAGGGCTCGATGGGCTACCGACATAATTTTATAAACAATTACAAGATACATTAGGCCTAGTTATGTTGGAAGTTCTGCCAGAAAGGAAAATACCAAATTCATGCAAATATTACTCTTATACCGAAAGATTACTCAAATTTAATACAGATAAAGAATTATAGGCCAATATCCTTACTGAATGTGGACTACAAAATATATGCTTTAATAATAGCAGAGAGATTAAAAAGGATTTTGAATGAATTTATACATGCAGATCAGAATGGATTTTTGCCAAAGAGGCAGATTAAAAACAATATGAGAATGATTTTAAACACATTGGACTATTATGGAATCCTGGAAGACAAATGGCATTGGTTTTTCTAGATGCACAGAAAGCATTTGATAACATTAATTGGCAATTTATGTTATTACAATTAAAATGCATGGACTTTGGGGAGAGATTAATATGATTAAAGCAATATATCACAAACAACCAGATAAGGTGTGTTGTGGCTCTGAGGTTTGAGCCTGCATTGTTAGAGGACGAAGACTCGGACAATGGGGAAGAGGAGGATTTGGAAATGCCTTCCTCCCCAGGACCTTTCTCTTCGGCAATGCCTTCCTCCCTGATTGTGCCTCAGGTGTCGGCAGATAACCAAGAGGGAAGACCTGAGGCTAATCAGGAAAAGGAGGAGGGCGTATCAGAGTCTCTGACTGAGAATCCAGCAGAGGAATGCTGGCTTGATGCAAGGCAACGGCGCAGGCAAAAGCGCGAGCTGCAACGCAGAAAGAAGGGACGAATCAGAGACTGAGATGAGGGACTGACACGCCCCACAGGGTACAAAAGTGGGTGTGTTCGCTCTGGGAACTTGTTCGGGACAACGTGTTACTTATTGAGAGAAGCTTCGGAGTATCCTGTGTGTGGTGACAGCTTGTGATTTATATTCCTGCTTTCTTGTCAGACTTGGCAGACAGCGTGTATGAGACTGCCAAGAAATTTATTGGCTCAAGAAATTTAACCCTGTAATTACTGGACTTGCTTGCTTGTATTCAGTTGGAAATTTGGACTTCTCACCTCGTTGGTACAGGTGAGACATAACAAGGTGTTGGTAAATGGGGACATGACGGAATTTTGATACAAAAAAAGGCACAAGACAGGGATGTCCACTATTCCCTCTACTATTTATATTGACCTTGGACTGTTAACTAGAAACGTTAGACAAGATGAAGAGATAAAAGGAATGGAAATTTAAAAAGAGAAATATAAGTTACACGCCTTTGCTGATGATTTGGTGTTTATATTAGAAGTCCCACTAGAAACTGGACCGAAATTAATTAAAAAGATAGAAGACTATGGGGAAGTTGCAGGATTGAAAATAAACAAGAAAAGACAAAAATATTAAGATTAAAAATCTTACAAATACATAGAAGAGTGCTGATGTAAAAAATTGATATATAAATAGTTAAGAAAGTAAAGTTCTTAGGGATACAACCAACAGCAAAATGTGTAACGATTAAAGAGGATAATTATATGAAACTGATGCAATAAATCAAATTAGATTTGGAGAAATAGAAAAATTTGCAGTTGTTGGTGGCGGAAAGAATAGCTACTGTAAAAATGAATATTTTACCAAGATTATTATATTTATTTCAAACAATACCAATAAAATGGGAAAATATTTTGAAGAATTAAATAAAATAATATTAAGATATATTTGCTTAGGGAAAAAAGCAAGATTAAGTCTGAAAATGTTGCAAGATTCTAAAAAAAAGAGGGGGCTTTGGGTAACCAGATTGAGAATTATATTATCAGGCCTCGATACATACATGGGTGAAAGAATGGATAAATTTGGGGCATAAAAGACTATTAACTTTAGAAGGATATAATCTTCAATTAGGTTGGCATGCTTTCTAATTGTATGGGAAGTATAAAAAACATAGCTATTTCCAAAGACTATATTAAAAATGCATTGCTATCAGTATGGGTAAAAATTAAAGAACAACATTATCTGAAAATACCAGTCTGGCTTTCTACAATGGAAGTACTGATACATCCTAATGCCATTAATATAAGATATAAAGACATTTTGAATGAAAAGAGGGAATTAAAAACTAAGCAAGAACTCAATAGTAAAGGGATGAGTATAGCATGGTGGCCACAAATGCAGATACAATCTCGATATGAGAAAGACACTAAAATGTTTTAATAAAGAATTAACAGAATTGAACTAGATATTAACTGGAACGGATGAAAAATTAATAAAGAAAATATAAGTAACAAACTGGAAAGTGAACAAGTAAAAGAGACAATGATAGTTTGGGCTAAAAAATTTGGATATGCAATAGAACTGGACAAATGGCAGAAATTATGGGATAGAAATGTTAAATTATCTATGTCAACTATGTCAAAGAAAATGTATATAAAATATTTTACAGAAGGCAATTTTCACCAACAAGATTGGCAAAAATGTTTAAAAAGCTCTGCTAAATGTTGGAAGTCTAATCAGATACTTGGTTCATATTACCATATGTGGTGGACATGCCCAAAAGCTAAAAGATATTGGATGAAACTACATACTTGGTTGGAAAAAATGATAAAAGCAGCATATAGATTTGAAACCAGAAATATCCTTACTGGGCATCCTGCCGGAAAAGTATGATAAAAGAAATATATCCTTAATTTTACATGTATTAACTGCAGCCAGAATTGTATTTGCACAACAATTGAAAAGCGATGAGATCCGACAGATTGTGAAAATATCATTGTAAACAACTTATGATTGCTTAAAAATAATTGTACCCAGACAACATACTGATTGATTGAAATTGATTTTTACATGTTACATAAATAAAATAAATAAAACATGAAAAAAAAACATAATGTGCAGCCAAAGGACAGACTTGGTTGCTGATCACACCAGAATCTGGAAACCTGTTGTCCACTTGTTTTGCCTTTTTAAGACAAGCTTTCAGAATACAGCTTGCTACACAAATGTGATAAAAATACCACAAACATATTCACAAAATGTACTGGTATTTAATGTACCCTTTGCTCAATTCCTGTCCTGATAAGGATAACTACAAAGAATGTTATCTTACATCTTTGCTAAATTAAATCGTACTTTAAGTTTTTTGTATTTTCATGCATAAGTGAGGATATATTTTTGCAGAACACAAAAGCTTTCATTGGAGCATCATGCAACCTGTTTTTCTGCTAATGATTTTTCCAAATTAACCGCCACGCTTTAAAAAAAATTGTCATTCACACCTGATTTTTGAGCTTTTCTTCTATTTCTTTTTGCGGAGATTCCATGAAAGGTCATGCAAATAAGATCAATGGGAAAACATGACTAGCCCTCTAATTATGTTTGTCATCAACCCTCACACTGATAAAGAGAATAATGCTAAGTGAAAATCTTGTCTGAACACCTCCCAATACTTACTAACTGGTAAGTTAGCCTTCAGAATTTTTGTGATCCAGTTGATGAGGTACTGAGACCGAAGTGACGAAATCCTTGCGTGTGCCTTCAAATCATCAAACATTTTCTCCAGTAGAGTCTGAGTGAAATGTTTGGAGTGCAAACCTCTAAGCAGGGGCTGCCAGAAACGAAGAAATGCTCGAGGGATCTTAAAATCCCACTTGTGAGTTTCTACACTCCAAATGACAAGACAAAAGACGGGCGGGGTAGAAAAATAAAAAGTGAATATTATATATGAACAATAATACCCTGTCCTCAGTGTCCTTAAAGATTAGAAAATTAAAATTTGATATTAATTCCTTGGGAGACAAGAAAATACAACCATAATAAATATTCCTAGTTTTAAAGAGAGAGAGAGAGAGAAGTGTAAGGACAAACATCAACAAATAAGTGATTGCTACTTTAAAAAGGGCAGGAAAAATGAAATAGATGAGCTCTTGGGCAAACATTTGCTTGGAAGATAAATAATTTAAAAGAGTTGCAAATGTAAAAATAATTTAGGATGACTGGGGGTCAGAGGGCATAGACCAGGGGTCTTCAAACCTGATAGCTTTAAGACTCCCTGAATTCCTCCTCCAGTCATGTTAGCTCAGGAATTCTGGGAGCTGAAGTCCACAAATCTTAAACTTGCCAAGTTTGAAGACCCTCGGCCTAGACCACCAACCAATCTCAGTGAAGGAAAATAGATAAGTTACTTTTTCCTTCAATTTTTGAATTCTTCACTAGTATGAACTAGTTTTTCACTATGTAGAGCAAGATTTCTTTCTATTATTTGAGATGTTATCCAAGGGACCATTATTCTCTCTTCCAAACTGCCTGAAAGTTAAAACCTACAGGAGAAACGTTTCTGATCATGTCCCACTATCAGAGTCCTACTGATCTGGTAGAGAGTGTTTGGTAGTTTCAGATGATTAAATTAAAATTAAAACCTATGCCTTTAGAAAATCAGCCAAAACCTCTTGAATTTGAAGCTTTGGTTTTTATCTTAACAAGCCGGTCCCAGTAATCGCTTTGAGTGTTTGAATGGAGTGGCCATACTGCACAGACAATTAAATTGATTGCCAGGATCCAGTGCAGTTAATCTACACAGATTCTGAATGGCCAATGGTTGGAGAACTTTGCTTGTTTGACCAAAGGGAAAAAAGCAACTTGATACACCAACCTTGAGGAGGAATATTCAAGATCTGTAAAGTGTCAGCAGTTGGAATGAGAAAGCCATCTTCGAGCAACGTCTCAGCCACAACTTCCCTATAGGAATTGTAAAGCCCAGTGAGTATTTTCTAGGATCTTCCACAGCATTATTATGGTCGGCATATTATGATTAATATCTAGTCGGCTCGATATTCAGACTGGATTTGGCATTCCCCTCCCCCCGCATCTACTGAGTCCTTCCCAGAGATCTGGGACAGACTGATGTCACTGTTTAATAATATTAAAGGTACCATCACAGGATTTAAGCTACTCCCAAGTAAAGCTGCCTTTCGCAATTGACTAATGGTGATTTTGTCAATGCTAAGGCTATTGGTCAGTGCCAGTGGTGTACCAGTTGTTTTGGGATTGCACCCTACATGCCTATCAACGCCTATCAATAACTTTGCTTTCTTTTGCCACAGTTGTTCTCTTTCTGCAGGTTTTTCTATTTTGCTATATTGTCCTGTTCTGTCTCTTCTATTTTGCTATCTCTAGATTACTGCTACATCCACTATCCAGACATTTTGAATTTGTTATTGACAATATTGACAATTGTTATTTAGTAAACTGGTATTCATTTCTGCTGAATTTCTCCTCCCTTCCTTTACAGGTAATCCTCGACTTGCAACAGTTCATTTAGTGACTGAAGTTACAATGGTCCTGAAAAAAGGGAATAATTACCGTTATTGACACTTACGACAGTTGCAGCATCTTCATGGTCATGTGATTAAAATTCAGATGCTTGGCAACTGACTCCTATTTATGATGATCTTATGAGAAGCAAAGTCGATGGGGATAGTCAGATTCACTTAACAACTTTATTACTAATTTAACTGCGCCGACTGACTTAACAACTCTGACAAGAAAAATCGTAAAATGGGGCAAAACTCACTTAACAAATCTCGCTTAACAATAGACATTTTGGGCTTAGTTGTAGTCCTGGGTCGAGGACCCCCTGTATTTTAGAAGGGATTTTCTTTATACATAAAGCCAATATATTTGGACACAGTTATTCTTTATCGCTGTACTGAAAAACAATGGGATTCACATTGCTGTTTCTTTGTGTTTTAAATTTGCTAGCATATTTTTGGCTGGAGACTCCAAAAAGGAATTAAGGAGAGATATACATCCTATAAATTTCTCTGCTCTATACCACAACAGCCAGGCTGTTTTTTTCCCCATAAACAATTTAAAACCTGCTAATTTCCAAAACCACTCTACAAAGAATTAGGATGTTTTTCCCTTTACATTTCCAGGACTTGAGGAAGTTCACACTTTGTCAAAGTCCCTCAACCAGGAAATCCAGCAATGTATTGCAAAATCACAGGGTGATGCGAGAAGCTTAAAAACCTCCCAGGATTTCCTTCCTCTTTCCTTTCGTACAAACAGAAAGTATTGATGCTGAGTAGCTAGGAAGATGAGCTGGGCTAACCAAAACATGCTGGCCTTGCCGTGCTTATCAGCAAATCTGCTATGTATACTGCAGAAACCTTTTTGTATAAATTATATGTAACCTGCACCCTGACCCAAATGAAAACAATAAGTTACTTCTTACAAGGCCATTTCTATCTAAAGCAAGGGTGTCCAACCTTGGCAATTGTTAAGACCTGTGGACTTCAACTGTTCATTTAATGACCGTTAATGACCGTTCAAAATTACAACGGCACTGAAAAAAGTGACTTATGACCGTTTTTCACAATTATGACATTTGTAGCATCCCCATGATCACAAGATGAAAACTTGAATGCATGGGGACTGGTTCATATTTATGATGGTTGCAGTGTCCCAGGGTCCTGTGTTTTGTGACCTGACTAGCAAAGTCCATGGGGAAGCCAGATTCACTTAACAACCATGTTACTAATTTACCAACTGCAATGATTCACTGAACAATGGGGGCAAAAAAAGTCATAATATGGAGAAAAACTTCTGTTTCACTTAGCAACAGAAATGTTGGGCTCAATTATGGTTGTAAGTTGAAGGCTACCTGCAATGTGTTTTAAGTCATTACAGGCAGCCCTCAAGCCTATATCCATTCGTTTAGTGACTGTTTGAAGTTACGATACTGATAAAAGTTCAGACTGGTCCTCACACATGACGATTGTAGCATTTCCATGGTGACGTAGTCAAAATTTGGGACCTCACTGGCATGGAATAAGATGGTTGCAGCATCCTGGGGTCATATGAATACCATTTGCAACCTTTCTAGCGAACTTCCAACAAGTAAAATCAATGAGAGAAACCCGATTCACTTAATGACCACATGCTTCACTTAACAAGTGTAATTTGTTTAACGACCACAGCAGAAAAGGCTGTAAAACCAGGCGCAACTCACTGAAATGTTCAGTCTTAAATGCCAAATTTCTACTGCCAACTCTGCTCTCTTCCATTTCATTGACGCAACCCTGCACATGGTTTGGCTGCATTTGTATTACACACAGAAATGTTCCTAAGTGCATTCTAACTGAACCTAAAATCTGAAATATGTATTTATAAGGCAAAATGACAAGAGTGGAGTAGAGTGGAGTAGAGTAGAGTAGAGTAACAGACTTGGAAGGGACCTTGTAGGCGGTCTAGTCCAACCCTCCACCCAAGCAGGAGACCCTTCACCATTTCTGACATATGGCTCTCCAATTTCTCCTGAAAGCTTCCAGTGATGAAGCTCCCACAACTTCTGAAGGCAAGCTGGTTCTCACTGTCAGAAAATTTCTCCTTATTAGAATTTCTCCTTATTAGAATCTCTATAGAATCTCTCCTTGATCAATTTCCATGCATTATTACTTGTCTAGCCTTCAGGTGGAAAATAGGTTGACCTCCACCTCTCTGTGACAGTCCCTAAAATATTGGAACACTGCTATCATGTCTCCCCTGGTCCTTCTCTTCAGTAGATTAGCCATGTAGAGTACTGGCAACTGTTGTGTCGTGTGTTCGTCTTCAGTCCCCTAATCATCTTGGTTGCTCTTCTCTGCACTTTTTCTAGGGTCTCAACATCTTTTTTATTGTATGGTGACCAAAACTGGATGCAGTATTCTGGGTGTGGTCTTACTAAAGCTTTATAGAATGGTATTAGTACCTCAGAGAGCATTAGTACCTTGGAGAAAATGGACTTCTAAAAAGCCTTAAATTGGAATCTACCTCTTCCTGTATGGACATCCAGGCTTTGAGGATAAAACAGCCTGTATTGCTTTAGTCAGCACTCTCTGAATCTCATATTTTTTTAAAAAAGGAAAAAAGTAGCACAAAAGGAGAAGACACAACAAGACAAGACACTCTCTTCTTACTTCAGTAAGGTTTTTACTTGCAGGGATATTTAAAAAAAAACTACAAGGGAGATTGTTATGGCTGACTCAGAAATTCTAAGAATTGAAATCCACCAACCTGTTCTCTTGTAATAAATCTTTCATTTGAGCCACAACCCACTCCATCTCTGAAGTAGCTATGCTCCAAATTCTGCAAGCTTGATTGACATCTGGCTGCTGCCTGAGAACCTAAGGCAACAATGAAGAAGCAGCACATCAATCAATGGACTGGATTGGCTAGATTCACATGCTGGGTTAAAGCACTGAGTGCGGAAATGGGAGCTCGGCTTGCCAGCACCCACATGTGCACCAGCCACCTGGTCTTCCATTTTCTAACACACATGTGTGCACAGAGACCAGCTGGCCGGTGCACACATGCGTGCCGGGCAGCTGCTCTTCTGGTTTCCAGCGCTCATGCGTGCCAAAACCCAGAAGAACAATGGGCAACGGCTGGCGTGCCCGGAGAGATGGTTCTGCATGCCATTTCTGGCACATGTGCCATAAGTTTGCCATCATGGGGTTGTAAGTCTGTTTGGGCCTAGTGTTGTACGTGAATTGCGCCAGCTGCCTTACGGACAGGATGTAAGTCATTATGACCAAGTGACTTATGAGTTTTTCACGCTTATACCGGTTGGCAACTGACCCATATTTATGACGGTTGCAATGTCTCAGAATCAGGTGATTACTTTTTGTGACCTTCTGACAAGCAGTCAGTGGGGAAGCTGGGGTCACTTAACGACCACATCACTACCATTACAACTGCAGTGATTCACTTTACAACTGTGGCAAGAAAAGTCATAAAATGGAGGGAAATTCACTTAACAACTATCTTAGCAACAGAAATTTTCGGCTCAATTATGGTCGTACATTGAGGACTACCCGTATTAGTTTAATTCCCTACATTACTTTTGTTGCCACTTCTGTTTGTGTCCAAGAAACTTAATTACCAGGACTGTCAGTCGCTTTGGTTTTTTTGAAAACACAGCTTTATGTTCTCAGTGATGGCATCTCTCCATCTAGCCTTCTATTTCTGCAAGCCTAAGGATTTTTTTTCCAGGACCCAGGCCTTTACCTGATGCATGCAAGAGTTAAACTTTAGTTTTGCAAAAACTGCTTCCAACGAGCAGTGTGCTTAGCAAGTCATATTCTCCAGGTCCAAGATATTCTCAACCAGCACCGCATTTCAAGAGCAATGTTTTTGTCACAGTCTTTTTGATGGCCCAGCTTTTAAAGCTACATTTGTAGCTGGGGAAAACCTTGCAGGATCCAATCTGGGTAGGCCACAGGGACCAGAGGTTTAGTCTTCCAAGCTTTTGGTCTCTTGCTGCAACCCATTGTCAAGGAACACAGAATAGCCCAAAGCACACATTCTGCTAGAGAGAGATTCCCTGAGGAATCTCCAGCACGACTCCGAAAGCTCAGAAAAGTAAACCGACCCTGATTGGCAACACTATCCAGGGACATGCAAGTTTTCCCTTCCTTTGTGGGGAAAACCTTATATACATTGGTTTTTGGTTTGATGTCTGTGTATCTTAATTTTCAATCTAGATCCGTTGTAGCTTTTATCTCAAGCAAGGACACCTCTTTATTTCACGGCTCTAGTCATCATCCCTAAGAATTTTTGAGCTTACTACTATTTCAACTCTCTGACTCTCTGCATTAAGTAGGCCCTGCCTATTGACATAAACATAAAGTTTTCTAAAAAAAGCAACAACACCCCTATTGAGCAGCAGCTTGATGTTTACACTAATTTCTTTCATATCCAAAGAGATTCCTTTTCCTTGTGTCCAACAACATATATCAGATTGTTGATATAGAGCAATGTTAATTCCAATTTCTTTTAATCCAATGTTGATATATTCTGCATATATGTTAAATGGACAGTGGGACAATATGCACACTCCTCTTCCTATTTTAAACCTTTTAGCTGCTCTATATGTCATTCTAACAAAAAGTAAGTGGACTTTCTTTGTTTTTCCTTGAAGACGTTTCACTTCTCATCCAAGAAGCTTCTTCAATTCTGACTGAATGGTGGCAAATGGAAGGATTTATATCCCTTGAAATTATCTGATCATTAGCACTAAGGAATATAAATTATAATATGTCTTCAAGGAAAAACAAAGTCCAGTTGCCTTTTGAAAGCATGCCTTTGGGACAACCATGACATGGATGACTTAATCTCCACAGACATTCTAACTGTGGCTTTCATTCTCTGAACTTCTGTAGAGAAGAAATTCATTCTCTGAACTTCTGTAGACATTCTCAGTCATCTAGGTCATGGTTGTCCCAAAGGTGCTTTTTTCAGGAGGTAACTGGGTTTTGTTTTTTTCTTTGAAGACGTTTCGCTTCTCATTCAAGAAGCTTCTTCAGCTCTGACAGGATAGTGGGGAAACAATCCTGTCAGAGCTGAAGAAGCTTCTTGCATGAAAAGGGAAACGTCTTCAAAGGAAAAACAAAAAAGTCCAGTTGTCTCCTGAAAAAAGCACCTTTGGACGTTCTCTGAACTTACTTCTTCCAATTCCAGGAACATTCAAAGATGTGGAAAAAGTATCAGGTAGTCCCCAACATATGACCATAATAGAGCCTGCCATTACAGTCATATGTCATGATGGTCACATGACAACCTGATTTTACTTTTTCCTGCAGTGAGCATTAAGCAAATTCTACGGTTGTTTAGTGTGATCCCATTGTTTGTCGCAGATGTGGTTTTGCCCAAAACTGGAAGTGCTGCTTTTTAGCAAAACCACCATAAACATCGGTCGCGTAACCCATGGGACATTGCAAGTGACTGTACAGGCGGCTGTGTTGCAGAGCACTCAAAGTGTGGTCATGTGGGTGTTTGTGTGACAGTAAGAACTTTGGATCCAGGTGCCCTCTTTTTCAGGAAGGTTGGAATTTTGAATGGTTGCTAAGTATCTGGCTCTAAGTTGAGGATTACAAATCAGGAGACATTGCTTTGTCCTTGTATCAGAAAGTCCAAACTGTAAGATTTTAATCATAGCAAAACATCTTGAATTCATACTTTATTTTTTTTTCACTTATACTTTAATTGTTTGAAGAATTTTCAATGGAAACAAAAATTGCTAGTCTGATTAAGAATCTAGAGAGCTTACCTCAAGTTGTTGATTTTTAAACGAAGTCAAAACATCTCTGACTTTTCCTGGGGGAGAGAAATTTTGGGAAAAAAAGAATCCTTTAGAAAAACATTAATGCAGAAAGAAGAAACAACAGATCTGAATACACCTACCACAGAGTTCTTGGTGTTTCTGCTCATCTGGCGTCTTCTCCAGATCATCTTGACTGCTGTCCATCTCATCTTCGCCATCCGCCTCTGACGATTCCTCCGTTTCCTCCTCACCTTCTTCAACTAAATTATTGCCCAGTTGGCAGCTCCAATATGAGTGCCTCAGCCAGTCCAGCACGGCCTCACAACCTGCAGAGAAGAAAGGGTGGCACCATTAAAAATAGACAAGATAATAGTTGTCTCAAAGATGCTTTTTCAAAAGACAACTGAACTGTTTTGTCCTTGCGAGAGAAAAAGACATTTCGCTTCTCATCCAAGACGCATCATCAGAATTCTATGCATCTGATAAGTTGCCACGATAGACCCAGAGGTGTTTTTTCAGGAGGCAACTGGGCATTGTTTTTTCTTTGAAGACATTTTGCTTCTCACCCAAGAAGCTTCTTCAGTTCTGCCTAACTGGATGGTGGGGAATGGAAGAATTTATATTCCTTGCAGACAGCTGGTCATTTGCATTCATTTAGAGAGCCAAGAAGAAACCATTTGCACTTCAGTTTGAGATGCAGACAACATAGAGTGATTCCCAACAGACAATGCCTGTCTTCAACAGGGAAGGGACACAGGGAAGAAAACATCCAGCAGCCAAAAAGGCTTCACACCATTTGCTCTACTCAGGTGATCCTGAGAATACAGAGACACCTCCAAGTGGCCTCAATGACTCTCTAAAAGATTGCAAATGACCACTGAGTTCACGGGAACCTAAATCCTTCCATTCCCCACAATCCAGTCAGAGCTGAAGAGGCTTCTTGGATGAGAAACGAAACGCCTTCAAAGAAAAAACAAGAATGTTCAAGTTGCCTCCTGAAAAAGCACCTTTGGGACAACCAGGACCTGGATGACTGAGAATCATCTCCATAGACTTTTTGCCGAGATAGATAAACACTGACTTAACCTTCGCTCCTACCATCAGAGCAAAGTCACACAAAGCATCCAGTCACACAACCTCACACAGGCAACGGTAAAACTGAACCACATGGCATTCACAGTTATTTACTTTATCTACTATAAACTATTTCCTCAGCTCCCTAACCGAAGCTCCAAACCTGGCAGGGAAGAAAAGAAAAGAGAGAACCAGTTTGGTGTAGTGGTGAAGGTGCTAGCCTAGAAACCAGGAGACTATGAATTCTAGTCCTTTCCTAGGCATGAAAGCTGGCTGGGTGACTGGGACAGCCATTCTGAGCCCAGCCAACCTCATAAGGCTGTTGTTGGGCAGGGGGGAGGGAGGAAAAGGAAGGACGTATTGTGCATGTTTGCTACTCTGTGTAACTTATAAAGTAAAGGCAGGATAAAAATCAGATAAATAAATATTGTTTGCAAAGATCCCATTTTTGGAAATGTAAGGAAAAACCCTGGAACAGCTTTCTCCAGTTCTGTGTTCTCCAGAGACACGCTGAAAGGTATAATTCCACACTTCTAGAGGGTGTCACGTTGGATAAATCTTATCTGGAACAAAGAGAAGCATTCTGCATTCTTCCTTCTGCCCTGAAGAGTGAGACATTTCTATTCCCTTTCTCATGCTATAGCTCAAAACCTTTTCCAAACAAGTCACCATTTACAGAGCAGAACTGAAGCTTATCCATCCTCTGGGGACATTAGTATTTGCTCCCTGCAGTGCAACATCGCCACCTGGAGAAAGCACCAAGAATAGCATCAAAGAGCAGAAATGTATACAGTAACTTGGAGCTGACCTGCCCCTCATCTTTATTTAAAAAAACGTAATGATTACATGCTTGTGTACTCAGGTAGCTGTACAGGAAGCGACTCCTTCTTTCCTTCCTTCCCACTCCTCCCCTTCCATAACTCAAAGGGGCGAACATATCCAACACACCTTCTATTTTCCCCACAACAATAACCCTGTGAGATAGGCTGGGCTGAGAGTGAGTGAGCTGGGTTTCAGGGCTAAGAAAGGGGACATTGCTTTTGTTTCTGCATTCATTATTTGTAAGTGAATATTCTAAGAGTAAAGGAGTGCAAGTGTTGAAATATTTCAAGTTGCAGCCGTTTCACATCTGAAACAGCCTGTTTTAAGAGCAGGAAGTACTGTTCTAATTATTCTTGGAAGTGTGTCAGGCTCAAAACACAAAACAAATGTTCAGAGTAGACAGTTTTGTTCTTTCAATTAAAAAGTATTTGTTTCAATCTGAAACATTTTGTTTCCTCCCTTCCTTCCACATAGTCAACCATATCAACTCTAAAATTCTGGGCAGCTAACTGCATTAAAAATGCATAACCAGAAGCCAACTATAAACTAACAAAGTAATAATTAAAAGAACTACCTCATGGGCTCTGACAATCCAACCCCCATGCTTAGGAACAGAACCACATCTTCAAATAAAGTATCCATATACCCCTCCTTAAAACCCACTGGCTTCACAGAAATGGGCATAATCCCAATGCCTTCCAGAAATCCACCTTAAATAAGCAAAATTATATAAAAAAACAAATTTTCCTCTTTCTTCCTCTCTTCCATCTCATTCTGAAAATATGGCAAGCACATTGAACATCATAATGAATAATGAACCCAAGAGAAGAGATTACAGGTAGTTATTGATTTAAAATCATTCTAATAATAATAATAATAACAATATTAATAATAACTATACTTATAATAATTAATAACTATAATAATTTGTTGTCATTGTATGTATGTATGTACATAGTATACATACAACGAAATTCATATAACATCCAGAGACCAGACCCAACACGCACACACACGACAATCCCCAAACACCCCTGCACCCACCAAAATTCCTAACCCCCTAAAAGCACACAAGCATCCACACAACAGACCAAGTAATCCTGTCCAACAGCTCACTGATGATGATCCTTAAGTTCATTGTGCAATTATAGCTCTGGGATAAAAACTGTTCAGAAAACATGTGGTCCGAGTTTTAATAGTTCTGTATCTTCTGCCAGAAGGCAACAGTTCACAAAGATTGTGAGCAGGATGGGAAGCGTCTCTGAGAATGTTGTGCAACTTCCTCAAACAGCGAGATGCGAAGATGTCATCCAGGGCTGGTAGCTGGAGCCCGATGATATTCTGGGCAGTTTTAACGATTCTCTCTAGAGCTTTCTTTGTCTGCTACAGAGCTGCTCCCCTACCATGCAAGAATGCCGTAGGTCAGGACGCTGTCAATGGTGCTGTGGTAGTACGACAGAAGTAGAGGCTGAGATAGATTTATCTTCCTGAGCATTCTCAGGAAGTACAAACTCTTCTGTGCCTTCTTTACAAGCATGTTAGCATTCCTAGTCCATGTCTCCGAGTGCCCAGAAATTTAAACTACCCTCTCCACCTCCTCACCATTTATATACAATGGTAAATGTACTTCCTCCTGAAGTTAATTATAAGTTCTTTAGTTTTTTTGGTGTTAAGTGTGAGATTATTTTCTTTACACCACTGTGTCAGCCTTTGTGCTTCCTTTCTATAAGCACTTATTGTTCTTATTAATGAGCCCAACCGCTTTTGTGTCATCCACAAATTTGATAATTGTGTTGGTTTAGTGACTATTTGAAGCTACAATGGCACTGAAAAAAGTGACTTGACTGTTTTTCACACTTATAACTATTGCAGCAACCCTATGGTCACGTGATCAAAATTTTTAACACTTAGCAACTGACTTATATTTATGACAGTTGCAGTGTCCCAGGGTCTTGTGAAGTCAATGGGGAGGCCAGAATCATTTAAAACCATTTTACTAACTTAACAATTGCAGTGATTCACTTAACAACTGTGGCAAGAAAGGCTGTAAATTGGGGCAAAGCTCACTTAACAACTTTCTTGTTTAGCAATGGTAATTTTGGGCTCAATTGTGGTCGTAAGTCAAGGACTATTTATATGCAGCTCCAGGTTGAACAATGGTCTCCCTGGTGCTCTTTGAGCTTGGCTGTTTGCAATTACCTGACTAACAGTACCAGCAATAGCATTTAGACTTGTGTACGGTTCCATAGTGCTTTACAGCACTCTCTGAGCAGTGTGCAATGTGCAATATTGCCCCCCAAAAGCTGGGTCCTCATTTTTTAAAAAACATTTTTATTAAGCATGTTTCACCATTTACACCACATTTCCAATTTTTACAGCGCTTCAGTATCGATATCAGTCATAATTACACAATAGTATATTCATTTTTCTTCCTTTCCACTATATATAGTTTTTATATCTATACTCTTACATATATATTTCAGCTTTTCACAGATACAAATACATATACTTCCCATTCATCTTACTATACCTCTTACGTATAATCTTTAGATCCATTTTCTAACCATTCATACCATAAGTCCCAGATCATATAGTATTCAATTTCTTTGTCTTTTAATAGTTAGTCTAAGCATCTCTACATAGTCAAGCACCCTTTTTTATCACCACACCCTCTGAGGGAGTGTTGTCCTGTTTTCAATTTTGTGCATAGACAATTCTAGCCACAGTTGTTATGTGGAGTATAATATACTGAATTTTCTTACTTAAGTTTCCTTTTATTATACCTAGTAGAAATAATTCTGGTTTCAACTTGATCTTTTGTTTCATAACTTCCTCTAGCCATTTCCTTATTTTACTCCAGTATTTCCTGCTTCTATGCATGTCCACCAGATATAAAAAAATGTATCTTGTTTATGCTTACATCTCCAACATTCTGCCAATCTATTTGGGAACATTTTCGCTAATGTTGCTGGGGGTAAATGCCAACGATAAAACATTTTATATACATTTCCTTTATAGGTAGCCAACCTTTTTTGCCCAAATTATCATAGTTTCCTTGACCATTTCTTCTTTCATTTTAAATCTCAGGAAGTAATTCTATGCTTTAGTTATCATTTTTCTTCAGCCCCCTGTATTATTTTATCAAGCTCTTCTTGTTCCGTGTAGAAGCCATATTTTGCCATTTTGAGATTTTGTGCCCTTTCTTCTTGTGTCATTAAATTTATTTTGTGTTTTATTAAGTCTCTTTCTCCTTTATCATTTTGGGGTTCTTTTTGTAACACGAGTTACAATTTTTTAAGCTCTTCCTGCAGTATCGTTTGCTGTTTCCTCTTTTCCTTATTCCTTTGTGCCACATATGCGATCATTAAACCCCGAATATACGCTTTAGTCGTATCCCACAAATTTTGCAATGTTGTTTGTTCTTTTTTGTTTTAAGAAATAATTCCAATTCTTTCCCCATCATTTGCACATAGTTTTTCCTTTAGAGCTCTTTGGTTTAAAGTCCACCTTCTTCTCTTTCCCTGCCCCTTCCACTTCACTTTTAGGGGACTATGATCCACCCAAGTATTTGTCATTACATCTATGTCGTCTTTGTCCCTTCTTAATTCCAGATTCATCCAAACCATGTCAATTCTTGACAAGAGTTATAGGGTTTAAAAAAAAAACGTATATTGGTTCTTCTTTGGATTTAGTTATCTCCATGTATCCTGTAAATTAAGTTCTTGCGTCATCTCGAAGAATGTATTTGGCAAAGTTCTTCACTTCTTATTAAAATCTCCTATTAGGCATATATTTTCATTTTCTATCTCTATTATTTTCCAGTGTAGTTTGTGGTATAAGTCCTTCTGATTGTTATTTGGCGCACATATTACCATAAGCAACATTTGTTTTTAATTTGTTGTTATTTCAGTCAGTTTTCCATCATCAGTTTAGATTTGCTTTGGGCTCAACCACTCTTTTATATATATATCGCTTTACCTCTCTTCTTTTGTTGAGCAAGGGACAGGTGGAGTTTCTCAATTTTGGGGCATTCTAAAATACTACCATGTTGCTTAATATGTACCTCTTGTAGACATATAGTATCCATATTCTGTTTTTGTAGTCTTACTAATATTTGTTTTCTTTTTGCTGGTGAGTTCATTCCATTGATGTTGATAACATCTTTAATTTCTTCCTCCATTTTATCGTTTATGTGCAGTTCTCGGTCCTCTGTTTGTCCTTGTTTCTCTGTGTTCTTGTTTTCACGCCTTCTCTTTCCAAACATTTCATTTCTGACTGTCCTCTCATGTCTTGGTCTGATTCTTTCCCTTCTAATTTCTGTTCTTCTTGGCTCTTATTTTCTATCTCATCTCTGCTGTCTAGTTCTTCCTCTGCAGCTAAATGGTGTTCATAAAACTCCTGCTCTTTGTCCAGGATATCAGTTTTGAATTTCTTACCTTTCCACGTAATCAGCACACTTTCCGGAATGAGCTACCTGAAGAGCACCTTACACTTGACCAGTTGCGAGGAGAGGAAGTGATAGTGTCTTCTTTTTCCCAAATTCTTCTTGGAATTTGTTTTAGGGTTATAATCTCTTTTCCTTTGTAGATCATGGATTCATCCCTTGTCCTATATATTTCATCTCTTGTCATTTTCCTAGCTAACCTCACATGCCTTGGTAGTTTGTGTCGCCTTGCATAGTTTGGGTGGAGTCTATAGACTTCATCTATGTCATCTTGAATTTCCTGCTTGCTTTTTTGGATGGTGTCGGCTAGTAATTCTATCATAATCTTTGATAGGTCTTCCTCCTTATTTTCAAATACATTTTGAAATCTCAAGATTTCTAGAGTGACAACTTCCAGTCCTCTGTTTACAGCTATCCAGCAAGCTGGGTCCTCATTTTACCAACCTCAGAAGGATGGAAGTATGAGTCAATCTTGAGCCAGTGAGGATCGAACTCTTGGCAGTGGGCAGTTAGCCTGCAATAACTGCATTCTAACCACTGCACCACCATGGTAACTTCATAGGAATAAAAAATAATCCTCTTACCTTTTCGGCAAGTCCCCAGCTGGGGAAGGGTGCCATGGGTTAGCTCATGACGGAGATCCACAATCCAGATCGGGATGTTCAGCTTGGAGCAAGAACCAAACGATTATTAAAATCAGAGATGGAATCAATGCAATTATTTCACAGTTCCCAGAGCTTAATAAACTCAAACCTTTTACCTCCTTTGCTAGATGCCTCAGTGGAATGGTGATCTTCTTCTGCTTCCGCTCGGTGATGAGATTCGCAAACCTGTGGGTGATAGAAGTACTGAATGATTTCAGGGAAACAACTTTTGTTTGTTTGTTTTTCATTTGAAACGGAATCAAACCCAGAAAGAAGAACCCTCCCAGTCTTCAGCCACTTTTTTAAAAATTTTTTAAATAATATTTTTATTTTGAATACTAATACAAATATAAATCTAAATACAAAAAAGAGGAAAATACAAATATTACAATGCACCCCCTCCGGAGACCCTTTTTTTTCCCTTGTATTACTTCTTGTATAACAACTAAAAGATATGCAACATATTCCGATTGTGCCCTTATCCCCTCCACTATCTTGAAATCCATATGACCCATAGCAGAGGAGCTGGTTACTTGAGGGGCTGCCTGTCTCCCATAGTATCTGTTTTGCTGATTTGAATTGGCAGTGTTGGCGTGCTCCAGGTTTCTTCACTTTGTTGTTGTTAGCTGTGAAGTCGTGTCTGATCCATCATGACCCCATGGACAATGTTCCTCCAGACCTTCCTGTCCTCTACCATCCCCTGGAGTTCATTTAAGCTCACGCTGACTGCGTCCGTGACTCCATCCAGCCACCTCATTCTCTGTTGTCCCTTCTTCTTTTGCCCTCAATCGTTCCCAGCATTCGGCTCTTCTCCAGTGAGTCCTTCCTTCTCATTAGGTGGCCAAAGTATTTGAGTTTCTTCATTTCAACAGTGTCAGTTCTTGGGGACCCCAGAAGCATGGGGCTTTCCCCAAGATCTGATGGTCCCATTCTTTGATGTTTTGAAAGAGGCTTGAAGATCTGGTTCTTTATCCAGGGCTTTGGCAAGAATGAAGCCTCTTACACTAGATCAGGGGTGTCCAACCTTTCACCTTCCCTGGGCCACATTAGAAGATGAAAATTTGGTTTGGGCCGCATATAAAATAAAATAACAGTAACGATACCTGACCATCCAAAAAAACCATAGAAAACATAGTTAACATATTAAATTTATTTGGAAATGAAGTTAGTGAGATGTTTTTATTATTAATTAAAAATTATTTATTTTTTATCACGGTTTTGTTATCATGGTTTTTTTATCACGGTTTATTTTCCAGCCAAATTTTGCGGGTGGGGGGGGAGCTCGCCCGCCTTGCGCCTACCTCTCCTCCTGCAAATGGCCCGGCTGGATGAGGCAGGATTGGAAGGCAGAAGCAGCAGTGGCAGCGGGGACAAAAGCGGCGGCGGTGGCAGGGGAAGAAGCAGCGGTGGCGGGGGCAGCGGCAGCAGAAGTGGCAACGGGGGCAGAAGCGGCAGTGGGGGCAGAAGCAGCAGCGGTGGCAGGGGAAGAAGCGGCGCGATGGCGGGGGCAGAAGCGGCAGCAGGGGTGGCGGGCGGGGGCAGAAGCGGCGGCGGCAGGGGCAGATGCGGCGGCGGGCGGGGCAGGGCAGAAGCGGCAGCAGGGGCAGAAGTGGCGGCGGCGGTGGGGGCAGAAGCGGCGGCGGGGCGGGGGCAGAAGCGGCAGCGGGGGCAGAAGTGGCGGCGGGGGCAGAAGCGGTGGCGGTGGCAGCAGCAGCAAAAGCAGGAGGTGGCACTCTGACGGCGCCCGCCTTTTCTGTTGCTGCTTGGCCTGGTGCTCGCCTCGCCCCACCCCGCACCTGCCTCTCCTCCTCGCTGGCTCTGGCACGAAGGTTGGGGTGGGCACTGGGCCGCATTACAAGGCGACTTGGGCCGCATGCGGCCCCTGGGCCGCGGGTTGGACAAGCCTGCACTAGATAGTGTGGATTTGTTTCTTTTTCGTTCAGTTCTTGTCATCTTTGAGTCTTCCTGTTCATGTATGTTTCAAAACAGTTTTGGGAGCTGCCCAGAGAAAAGCAATATAGTGATATTCAGAACAACGCAAAATAAACAATTCAGCTACCACCTGAAGCAAGTGGTATGCTCACTTCCTTCATACGGAGTTCATTATCAACAACATTTACTAGCAGAAAAGAGACTGGGTTTGAAGAACTTGCATAGATTCCTATTGTTTTTCAAGGTGTTCTTTGCTCAAAGTTTTCAAGAGTATCTTTAAAGAAAAACTTTCAGAATTCAGAAGCTGTTTTCATTAGAGGTAGAAAAAAGCTTTTTGTACAATGCAACTCTATCTCTTTCCTAGACTCTACAATAAACCTTACACAGCAGCTTCTGTGAGAAGCTTGTTCCCTGAGAAAGTCACAACCCTTACCTCACCAGGGCCAGGCCATAGGTCAAGATCAGTTCGCGGGATTTCAGAACTCCAGAGGCATCTAGGAGCTTACAACGGATCAGATCTGCAGTGCATTCCACAGCTAAAGGCATCTTGGACCCAAACCTAATTTCAGAGTTAAAAACAGTAACATTATGATCTTTTCCATCCAGTGATTTATGTCCCTTCTACTGAAAATCTAGAACACTTTTGAGATTACAAGCATCCTTAAGGAGAACATCAACTGTGGAAGTTCAGTGTTTCTGAAAGTGTTTCTGCAGCAGAGATGAAGGGCCTTCTTAGACATACTGAACTCATTTTGGGAGCCAGTGGTCCACAACAATGCTGAACAACAACCAGTAGACCCCAAAGTTCTCTGCAATGATCAGGAATACACTGGATTTCTCTGTACCCAAAATTAATATGTAAAGAGCTTCTAAGGGAAAAAATATTTACAAAATTGAATACATCTGGCAAATAAGTGACCTAGACATGGAATCCTTGAATACCTATTACAGGTAGTCCCTGACTTACAACCTTTCATTTCGTGATCAAAGTTACAACAGCACTGAAAAAAATGACTAATGACATTACAACCATTGCAGCATCTCGTGGTCACGTGATCATAATTCAGATGCTTGGCAACTGGCTCTTATTTATGATGGGTGTAGTGACATGGGGCCATGTGGTCACTTTTTACGACCTTCTCATGAGCAAAGTCAATGGGGAAGCCAGATTCACTTAACAACCATGTGACTATAATTTAACAACTGCGGCAAATCACTTTACAACTGTGGCAGGACAGGTCATAAAATGGGGCAAAACTCACTTAACAACCACCTCGCTCAGAAACGAAATGCTGTGGTAAGTTGAGGACTACCTGAGGTAAGGACTATTACTGATGCAGCTGAAAGAAAAATGTTGAAGAATAATGTACTAAAACAGTGGTTTTCTACCATGGCAACTTTAAAGTGTGCGGACTTCCACTCTCGAAATTCCTCAGCCAAATGTTGCCAAGTTTGAAAAACACTTTACAAAAAGGTTGGAGAGAACTGCCCAAAGGGGTGGGATGAGTTTCCAATTCAAAATTCAGGCTGCTATCTAAAAAACTCCTCCCCATATAAATTTGCCTTCAAATGATTGCTTGTAAATGCAAGATATGAACTGGTCCTCTCCACTCTCATCTCTCTCCTTGCTCCCCAGATATAACAGTTGCATCACTTAATTAAGGAACGAACCCACGTTTGGGATTCCTACAAAATGCTAACCACAAAAGCTTATCTCAACTAATTTTAATTGTTTAATGTACACATGCAAACAGAACTATTGGGTAATTAACTCATCCTATGGTGCTGAGTGAAAACAAACCCCTCCATGGTGGCAGCTGTTTTCTGTCCGCTTTCCTTCTCACCTGCTCTTCCAGACAGCCACTCTGTCCAGGGCATCTCGTTGCGTCTGGCAGTCCTCACAATACAGCCCCACCATCACTTGGTCCCATTCAGCCTTGCTTTGCCAAGGAACAACATTCCGCGGTCTCTTCAACTGAGGTGCCTCGGCTGCCGGTTTCCATCCTGGCTTTTGATTTCTGGGCTTGCTAGCCATGTTGTTGAAGCTCTGCCCTTCTTCAGCTTCCCAGAATCCGGTGCGACAGATCTACAGAAAGGAAACCAGCCACAAATAAATCTCTCACCAACTAATTCCCAAGTGCTCTACAAATGGTCCTCAACTTACAACCATTCAATGACTGTTCAAACTTACAATAGATGTGAAAAACATGACCTATGGCCGTTTTTCCACACTTACGACCATTGTGGCATCCCCATGGTGATAAGATCAAAATTCAGTGCTTGGCTGAGGAATTCTGGGAGTGGAGTCTGCCCATCTTAAAACGGCCAGATTTGGAAAACACTATAGGTACGGTAGTCCTCAACCTCAACCGAGCCCCAAAATTATGTTGCTAAGTAAGAAATTTGTTAAGCAAGTTTTGTCCCCCTTTTCTCACATTTGTTAAATGAAAATAAATGCAGTTCTTAAGTTAGTTTGACTTTGCTTGTCAGAAGGTCGCAAAAGGGGACCACGTGACATTGCAACCCTCATAAGGGTGTTTCAGTTGCCAAGCATCCGAATGTAAATCGTGTGACCATGGGGATGCTGTAACAGTCGTAAGTGTGAAAAATGGTCGTAAGTCATTTTTTCAGTGCTATTCAGTCACTAAGCGAACTGCTGTAAGTCGACGACTACCTGTATTATTATAGATGATGATGTATACTATGCATGCCCAGCAGACACAACCCCGTGTCGAAACCGCAGCGGGACCAACCTCGTAGCGCCCGGAGAGACCCAACACGCATCTCCCTGGCCACATACACCCGTTTCGCACGTACCTGTTTCGACTGATCCCCCTTCCGTCCACCGCCAGGCCGATCACTCGCGCCCTCTTGGGCCTTTCCAGGACAAAGAGCGCCCGGCGATTCCTCGCCGGAGCCGGAGCAGAACAGACCCAGCAAGGAGCAGCCTCCCGTGGGAAGGAGGCGGTGCAAAGGCGGCGCAGGAAGGGGCGGGAGGATGGGAAAGCTAGCAAATCCCGGTAGGGGGAGGAGGGAAGAAACCAATCGGAGGAGACTCGAGGCGGCCTGTGCAGGAGTGGAAGCGGAAGTTGGTGACGGTGGGTACGATGCCTAGATCGTCCTCAGGACAGGGACTTCCGGCTGTTTCAGGCCGAGCGAGCTCCCCCTCTGGCCTAGAAGTAAAACCTGCAAGAGGAATAGAGTATTGGCTTACTGTATGTTACGTTACGGGCTATCTATATATTATATTTTTATTTTATTGTATATTGTATATATTATATTGCATACAGTATTACATATTATGTAACACATGAGATACACGTGCACGCAGAGGCAATAACATAACAGCACACACACACACACACACACACCCCTTAGTGCAAATAAGCAACACGTTCAGAATGTGCTTAATAGATGGATTTGCAAACTGGCAAATATTATGTAATGTATTTGATTTGTTTGCTTTTTTATTTTTTCTCAAAATGCTTTATGTATATGTATGCAACTTTTTGTTTGCTTACTTAAATAAAGGTTTTTAGATTACATCTTTTTCGAGAGAACAGTGTTTCAGAAATGACCTCACTCTATTTTGGTGGTTGATGGTGTAATGAAAGTAATCTTTTATATATATTGCCCCATTTCAGTAAGAAGCAATTGCATGGATTCATTCAGGATTAAATATTTTCAGGTGTTTATATTCTTTTGAAGTTTATCACATGGGAGTTGACTCCTGGAGAAAGAAAATAGACATGCTCAAAAATCATATTGTTCAGCATTGATTGGAAAGATAAACTTATGACTTCAACAATTCTGTGGTTTGCTGAATTAACTAATATAGATCAGATAACTGTAATGAATTATGACTTCAATTCATTGATATAGTACATTTGTAGATATATATCTTGTATGCTTTTGTTTCTTGTTTCATTTTTTCACAAAACAGAATACAGGTTGTCCTCAACTTACGATCGTTGATTTACAATGAATCAAAGTTAAGGGGGTCTGCAGAGTAAAGAGGCAGGACGCGGCAGGAACAGGTAAAACTCTCTATTTAAGTTTAAGTAAAAAGCCGCTCAGCCATGGCAGGTGCCGGCTTTTGTAGCCGGCACTGTCCAAAGCTTCAGCCACTGACAGGACTTTATTTCTCCCACCAGTAGCTGGGCCAATGAGTGGAGTCTGTTAGCTGACTCCACTCTATGGCCATATTTGGTAATACTTAACAATGACTGCCTTGAAAAAGTGACTTACCACCCATCCTTGAACTCATGACTATCACTCCACAGTCACATGATCACAATTTGGACGCTTGGCAACCAACTCACATTTATAAAGTTTGTAACATCCTGTAGACATGTGATTGCAATTTGCAACCAAACCCAGGGAAGCATCTTGTCTCTGGCCTCTAGCAAAGGATATATATATGAAATACATGGTGAGTTATCCTTTGCTAGAGGCCAGAGACAAGAAGCTTTAATTTGCAACCATAGGGCCTTGCAAGGGGGATATAAAGGACTGAATGAGCTGCACGAGCATTGTGATATCATACAGATGCACAACAAAATGGAATTCTGCAACAGCACCATGTGATGTTTGGATGAAAGCCATGAGCCAGCCCACATGGAATTTTCCCTTTTTCAAAAGTTTTGATTTCAGACATTTCATTTTTTTAGAGCTCTTTTCCTTCCTTAATCAATCAATACATAATCAAGGACCTATCAAGAAGAAAAGCAAACTGCCACCAACACTTGCCAGCCAAGCTAGTGTATATAAAGAGAGAACAAATTCAAAATTGACTAACACTAATTAGGTAATAAACTTCTGCAAGCAAATAACTAGTTCAAGTAGCACCGAGGACTCCACAGCTAAAGTTCCTTTATCAAGTACCTTCCTAATTAGGTCGTTCCTTAATTTAGTAGTTCTCTAATCAAGGAAATATCAAGGAGAAAAACACAGCCAGTTGCACTGATGTTATCTAGTTGGGTAATAAAGAATCTGTAAGAAAACAACCAGGTTTAAATGGCACTATGGACAGTGCCATATGTATGTTCCCCGATGGGGCAAGTTTGCCAAGAAACTTGTTTTCAGACAACTTTTGATAGTCCTGCTTTGCATCATTCCTTCCTTGATCAACTACAAACCTTGCAACTTTAGGAATGGCTGGAAACTCCCATTCTACCAATGGGTTGGAAATGTCATCAGCAGGGGTGGGATCAGACAGGGTTAACTACCAGTTTGGTCATTTACGAGGTTTGGTCATTTACGATGTGCTTCCCTGACGCTGCCAGCCGTGTGCCTGTAAATCATCATCAGCATGCTGCGTGCAGAGAAGCGGCCTTTCAAAAAGCCCTCTTTTCCTGCTTTTTTAACTGCAGCTGTGCCTAGCATGGCAGCTGAAGTTGAAAAAAAAATCAGGAAATAAAGGTCAGGTAAGAGCCCAGGTGGGCGGTGGGCAAAAACATCAGCAGACATAGAACCGTATGAGACCATATGTCTGCTGCTCTTCAGAGCTACCGGTTCTACAGAGGTGGACAGCACCAGTAGAAACCCACCCCTGGTCATTAGTATTAGCGTTCATATTATCATATGTGGTAGACATGTCCAAAAGCAAAAATAAAATGGATACATTGTATTGTATTGTATTGTATTGTATTGTATTGTATTGTATTGTATTGTATTGTATTGTATTGTATTAACCATGCATACATGGTTAGAAAAAAATGATAAAGCAACACATTGAATTTAAACCAGAAATATTTTGTTGGGTATTTTATCAGAATCATATAATAAAGGGAATATATACTTAATTTTACATCTGCTAATGGCAGCAAGAATTGTCTTTGCACAACAGTGGAAAAATGAAGAGATCCCTTTAGATCAGGGGTGTCAAACTCGATTTCATTGAGGGCTGCATCAGGGTTGTGTTTGACCTCAGGCGGCCGGGGTGGGGATGGCCAGCATTATGTCACTTGTGTCCGGGGGCTTAAGATGGCCCGAGTGCTCTGCTAGCAAACACAGGCTCCTGAGCTCCATTTTTGGCTGCGATTTAGCCCCCTGCAACCCTCTGCCAGCGGAAATGGAGCTTGGGAGTGCCACGTGCAACCCTCTTGAGCTCCATTTTCAATGGCAGAGACACCATGGGTCAGTCCTTCACTATTTCCAGGGCAGCCCTGCACGCCAGACCTAAGCACCCCGTGGGTCTTGAGTTTGACACCCCTCCTTTATATGAAAATATTATTTAAAAATATTAGAATGCACAGAGATGGACAGATTAACACTAAAAATAAAGGACAAGGAAGAAACTGAATACTTTTTAACATGGGACCTGTTTTACCAATGGTTAACTAACAGAAACAGAGGTTAGAAATTAAAGAGAGCATCCTTCAGTTAGTTGTTGCTGCTGCTTTATGTTTTCCATAAAGCTGTTTTAGTCAGCCCTAACTTTACAAGTTTTGGTGTTTTTAATTTTGATTGATTCCAAACTTTGGAATTGTATTTTTAATAGTGAAAAGATGTCACAAATATTGTCAAGAAAAAAATGGTTATGGAGACCAGTATAAAATACCAGTAAGGTCTGTAGCTTAAGGTCCGTAGATCCAGTTTTGGTCACCATATTACAAAAAAGATGCTTGGAAAAAATGCAGAGAAGAGAAACTAAAATGATTAAAAGCCTGGAGACTAAAACATATGAAGAACAGTTGTAGTCTAATCTAACGAAGAGAAGGAATAGGGATGACATGATAGTAGCGTTCCAGTATTTGAGGGGTTGTCACAAAGAAGAGGAGGTCAACCTATTTTCCAAAGCACCTGAAGACAAGACAAGAAACAGTGGGTGGAACTAATCAAAGAGAGAAACAATATAGAACTAAGGAGAACTTTCCTAACAGTGAGAACAATTTAACCAGTGGAATGGCTTGCCTACAGAAGTTGTGGGGGCTTCATCACTGGAAGTTTTTAAGAAAAGACTGGATAGAGACTTGTCTGAAATGGTGTAGAGCAAAGGTGTCAAAATTGCATCCCGTGAGCCGGATGTATCACATGCTGGCCACGCCCACCTCTGGTTTAGCGAAGGAGGAAAAGTCATGACCTGTCATGTGATGATAACATGATACTGTGAGTTTGACACCCCTGGTATAGAGTCTCCTACTTGAGCAGGGGGTTGGACTAGAGTATCTCCATGGTCCTTTCCAGCTTATTCTATTCTAAACTCAGAAGAGCATCTTTCTGTGCACAGGTGAGTCACATTAGTGGCAATATGGTGATCAGACAGCAGAGGCCCTGCATCATTCAATTATTTTCTGTATCTGGATGGTCATGCTGGCTGGATTGTAGATTGTAGCTTCACTTCAAAGCATCAAAATGAGTTGAGTTGATTCGGCCAGCCTCTTCGGCTCAGTGAAAAAGGGGCTCCTGTTGTTGACTGGGGGGGGTTATATTAAGGGAGAAGCAGGGGAGCTGTTTTATTTCAGCATTTTGAAAGAGAACATTGCTTTAATCAAAGGATTGTTGTCTTGTTCATCTCCTTTGAAACCCAAAACACTCATTCAGGTTAGTGACATGCTTTCTGATTAAATGCAACAACAAGCTCCTCCCCCCTTAAAAAAAATTAACACCACAACCACCTATGGCCATGATGGCAAATCTATGGTACGTGTGTCAGAAGTGGCATGAAGAGCCATTACTGCCAGCACACAACAGCTGATTGTCGGGTATCTGGAATGCATGCGTGGGGTGTAGGTATGTGCAGGAGATGAGTGCACATGCGCAGAGACGTGCGCACGGAGGGTTGCTCGCGCATGTGCAGAGATGTGCGCCTGCATGGAGTCATGTTCACATGCGCAAGGGGCATGGGCAGACCCATGTGCATTGCCTTCTGGGTGAGTGTACGTGAGCGTGTGATAGGAATGTAAGTCACCTAACAGTTGGGTTGCAAAATATATAAACCAGGATAGACATTTTAATACTGTCTCTTTAAGGGAATGCTAAAATGGTAATTGGGTGTGGTTCCTCAAATGGCCATAAGATGGAGCCAGAAACCTAGGTTGTTCTGTTCTGTTGTTGCTGAGAGAGTTGCCATTCCTGCATTTCCCTATTGATTGTTGCTGATTGTCATTATTCTTGGATTTGTTGTAAGTCTGTTACTGAACTGTTTTTGATACTGGACTTTGTTATTGGATTATCCCTGGACTAAAAACCTGACTGCTATAACCGTGAATGACTTGGACTGTTTGTTTGGACTTTGCTTAAACGTTTATTGGAAGTAAAAACCTACATTTTATTATACAGTGTATCTATGTGCTGGTTGTGTGTTATTCTTCACCACTCTCACTACGTCTCCCTGTATGTGCTCATTCTCCTAACAGGGAATTACCTCAACACTGGTTATGGGCCCAGGCCATACCAGGCTCAGATAACTGAGAGTTGGTGTGAATGCATAGTACTGTATATAGACAGCTGTTTACTGTTTAATTGTGATTTACTGTCCTGGTAAAGATGGCACAAATCACTTCAACAAGTCTATCACTGATAACCTGGTTGGATGGAACAAACTATGTTTCCTGGTCTATGAAGTGCAGTCTACTTTTGCATAGAGAAGGGTTATGGAATACAGTTCAAGATCCACCGGATGTAAATGCTTGGGATCCAGATGATGAGGATGATGCCAAGAAGCTTGCTGACTTTAAATGAAACAATGAACAAGCTTTTTGTATAATTGGACTAACACTGAGTGACCAGCAGCTAGTCCATATTCGTGGAGAAGAGTCTGCTGCTAAGTGTTGGGAGAATTTGAAGAGGATTTATGTTCGTGACAGTGTAGGTGCACACATACATCTTTCGCGTAAACTGTTTAGAGCATGTCTTCTGAAAGGTGGATATATGTTAGCTCATTTGAACTTCATGAAAAGAACTTTTCAAGAGCTACATGAAAAGGAAATGGTATTTTCAGAGCTGCATCAAGTTTACATCATTCTTTCCTCACTGGATGAAAGTTATGATGATTACGTATCTTCACTGGAAGTCCTGCCTAGAGATAAACTGACATTGATTGACATAACCGGAAGATTGTTAGAAGAGGCAAGAAGATGGCTAGCCAGGGACCAACTGAGGAAGGAACAACCACAAGAAGAGGATTTGTCTTCAACTGCCTATACTGTTAGGAAATGTTTTTCTTCTGGGGCTAGGGGACATATAGTTAGATTCTGTAAGAAGGGAAAACAACAGAATACTGGTAATCACCAGAAGGCTAAGAAGAATGTTAGTTTAGCTATGTCTAACCATTCAACTGTAAACCATGATTTGTGGGTTGTTGATAGTGGAGCATCGCAGTGCATTACTAGAAATAGAGAGAGGTTTGTAAAGATGTTTACAAGTAAGCAACATGTATCATTGGCAAATGGATGGAAGATGAAAGCGTCTGGTGAAGGTACTGCATATTATTCTTGTGTAAATGAGCATTTAACTATGTTATATGTACCTAAACTGAAATTTAATTTGTTATCAGTAAGGGCTTTAGTTAATCTTGGTTATGTAGTAACCTTTAGGGGAGATAACTGTATAATAGAGAAAGAGGGTAAAAGTGTTACTGCTACTATAGAGAATGATTTATATGTGATACATGATGACCAGTTGAAGATGGTTAACTGAAGATGGTTTATAACAATGTTAAGCCACATGATGAATGTATACATTTACTACATAGATGTCTGGGGCACATTAATTTCAAAATGTTGAAACAAACTGTTGAATTGTCAGAGGGAGTAAAATTAAAACCCTGTAGTAAGTACTTAAACTGTAATGCCTGTAATCAGGAGAAAAGCAAGGTTGCTCCAGCAAACAGACTTAATGGGTTTAAGACCAAAGAACCTTTAGAGGTTGTGTTTGCTGACATAATTGGTCCTAAGAAACCCAGTTTGGGAGGTGTCTGCTATGTTTTGAGTATAATGGACTCACAGTACGGTTTCTGCTATCTCATGAAAAACAAAACAGAAACATTCCAATATTTCTTTAACTGGCTAAGATTTGCTGAGAGAAAAATGAGGAGTAAAGTAATTACTTTAGTTACTGATAATGGGACTGAGTTTATTAACAAGAGATTCCAAACTATGTTGAAATTGGCTGGTATCGAGCATAAATGTTCTGCACCTTACAGACCACAACATAATTTGTTTGTAGAACGAAGAGGGCAAACATTACAAGCCATGTCTCGCACTATGTTATCTGATTCAGGTTTGCCTGAAACACTGTGGGGTGAGGCCATAATGTGTAGCAATCATGTGTTAAACAATATGGTGAATACAACAACTGGTGAATTGCCATTCACTCGTTGTCATGGCAGAAAACCAAATTTAAGTTACCTACACACATTTAGAGCTCCAGCATGGGTGCATATTCCCTCACAAGTAAGACTGAAAGGGCAACATAGAGCTAAGAAATTATTTTTTGTAGGTTACGAAGCCAACCATAGATCGTTTAGATTTTGGGATCAAGGCACAGCTCATGTTTACTGCAGCGCTTGTGCTAAATTGACTGACTGCTATAACCATGAATGACTTGGACTGCTTGTTTGGACTTGGCTTAAACATTTATTGGAAGTAAAAACCTACATTTTACTATACAGTGTATCTATGTGCTGGTTGTGTGTTATTCTTCACCACTCTCACTATGTCTCCCTGTGTGCGCTCATTCTCCTAATGGGGAATTACCTCAACAGCGTACAAGCATAAGTGCATGTGCAATTATCGGCACAGGAGCCCACCTATGGCCACCATCCTGCCCCAGATACTTGTGGCCTTCACCATCTCAGTTCACAAAATATACTTGATGTCTTTCTGAATGTCCCTCTAAATTGGTTTTGCCAGCAGGCTTGGGATCTCATGAAAATGGGGATTTCTTCAATCTTCAGTCAGAATAAACCTGGAAGGGACCTTTGAGATCTCCTAGTCCAGTCCAACCCCTGCTCAAGCAGGAGACCCTGCACCATTTCAGAGACTGTCCAGGCTCTTTTTAAAAACCTGCAGTGTTGGAGTACCCACATCTTCTGAAGGCAAGTTATTCCACTGATTAATTGTTCTCACTATTAGGAAGTTTCTAATAGAAATAATGTCATGTGATAATTTCATGAGCTTGCTGCATTGTGGGTAACATCCAGTGCTCCGATTTAAACCTTCAGTCTTTTATAAAAATAATATTAAAATATTAATTGTAGAGTGTTTTTTCTTGTAATTGGATTTTATGGAGTTGTTTATAGAACAACTCCAGAGTCACATTTTGTGAGATGGACAGCAGACAAATATAATAAATAAAAATATACAAATCCCTCAAACTAGATTAACCGGTCTCTGTTGCTGAATTCACATAGGATTTTTGAGCAGAGAAATAAAGCTGTTTTCCGCAACTTGCTGAGGCAACTGCGAGTTTGAACTACAAACTGGCTATCCCCATTCTAGCCCAAGGCATAACTCAAAATAGTGGGTTGAACTCAATTCAGCGAGAAAATGCCACTTTTGACACACAGCTCAGATTTCAAAAAGAAGCACAAATTCATGTTCCCCGGGGTGGGAAACTCTGAAAAACCACTTCATTTTTGGATCTGAGCTTTCCCTGAGGAGTTATCCCAAAGTATAACTCAAAATGGTGGGTCGAACTCAATTCAGCCAGAAAATGCAACCTTTGACGCAGAGCCTGGATTTCAAAAACAAGCACGTATTCTTGTTCCCCAGGGTGGAAAACATTGAAAAAACCTCTTCATTTTCAGATCCAAGATTTCCCTGAGGAGTTATCCCAAGGCATATCTCAATGGTGGGACGAACTTAATTCAGCCAGAAAATGCCACTTTTGACACAAAGTTCAGATTTCAAAAAGAAACATATATTCATGTTCCCCAGGTGGGAAATGTTGAAAAACTACTTCAAGTTCTGGATCCGAGCTTTCCTTAAGGAATTAGCCAAAGGCATATCTTAAAATGGTGGGTCAAGGCTTCCGGTGGTGATGTCATGGTGAAAGGGGGAAAGGAGAATGGTTTCAATCCCTGGACCTCATTTTTTTGCTTTTGGGAATCCTTCAGGGGTGTGAAGAGCCTGGAGAGCTGAGTGGAATAGAGGGGAAGCCTGGATGATGGCGAGGTGAAAGGCAATCACCTGCTGCCATGAAAGGAATCTCCTGAAACCCAAAATGAAAGTGCCTGTCATACCAGTATGACAGACCCGAGGCCATGACTAAGCTACAGATAAAAAGGAAGTGAAGATATTGTTAACAGACCATGTCATTAAAGCTAATCAGAAAATGCCAGAGGTGCAACAGTGGTGATTTGCCAAAAAGAAAGTGAATCCTCAATACCTACTGAAAAAGGAAGCTCCAGCAGATGGGGAATCCCCGAAGAACGGGTGGCAATTTAGTGGAACGAGCAGTGAATCAGCAAGTTAGTTCAGACTGAAAGGACTGAGAAAAGAGAGGACATAAAACTTCGAGTGAAGGATTCCAGGAGGAGGCAAAGAAAGACGAGTGGACATGCAGAGGAGGATTAAGAGGGAAGAAAGGATTCAAAAGATTTAAAGAAGAAATCTGGAGAGTGGAGGCAGCGAAGCTAAAAGGAAGGAAAGGGCAAGATCAGTGACGTGGTGAGAGAGGAATGACTGGACTGACATTTGATTGAAAGAGGCAGTGAGAGCTACGAAGTGCAGAGAAGGGAACGATCAGACGGACACTTAGATTAAAGGTGATCAGAAGAAAAAAGTTGAGAATCCAGTTGGAAAGTGTGAAGTGAAAGAGGGAGAAAAGAAACAGAAAGTGGCAGAAAGAAAATAGAAAGTAAAGATTTGAAGAAAGAGGACAAAGGAACGCCAGAGACAACAGAACAGAAGGACAGTCTTTGATGGTGCTGACAATGAGTGTTTAAGTAAAAAACTCTGGACTACTTGTTAAGCTTAAATTAAGAAAAGTCAAGAAACCTTGGAAAAAATATAGACTTACAGATATTGTTTGATTATACATACAAAAGTTATATAGTTACAGTTACATATATTTATTATTATAAATACAGTGTTACATTTGTATTGAAATATTTATACTATTCCTATACTCATATATTAGGTTCTTATTTGTAATCATATTCTCTCTTTGTAATAGGAATATTGATTAATTAGATTGTTAAATTGATAAGAATGTTACAACTATTTCACCTATTGAAACATTAATGAATTATTTTAAAGATAATTTAAGATAACTATTATTCAATAGAATTAATTAAGAACATTCAGCATACGGATTCAAAAGGAAATAACACATTATATTGTATAAATAAGATAAGAACAGTGAGAAAAAGCTTGGCTGAGAGGTAAATATTGGTGATGTATATGCTTTGTGATTGGTAGAGATATAGTAAATTTGAAAGGTTTAAGTATTTAAAATAAGGAAAACCTGAGAGGTTGGAGTAAGTTATAAAACAGAAATAAGTAGAGAAATTAGTTTTAAAAAAGAGATTAACCTAAACTAACTCTTAAAATAAAATATAAAGTGGATGGTAATGTGGGCAGAAGTAAACAGAAGCTTAAGAAATATGACAAATGCCATAACATCAACCTTGAAAACGATAAAGAAGACAACATCCAACCCAGCACTGACAGTCTCATCTCCAGCTGGCCAGAAGATGATCGATGATCAACTTCTAATATGCAAACACTAAAAGCATCGTTGTTGGTGATCCAAGAAACCATGATGAAGATGCAGGAGAATATGTCAAAGAATCATGTGGAAATGAAGGGGAACATTAATAAACTAGAAGATAAAGTAGACATATACAACAAACTATTGAGAAGAATGAGCAAAAACTACAAGTAGTGGAAATCAGATCAGAACAAAATGAGAAGAAAGTTAGTAGACAGAAAAATGATGACAATGAATAAGGAATTAGAGGAACAAATTATCCACCTGGAGATGGATCATGCTGCTTTTTCCGTGAGGTTCCAGAATGTTATGGAGAGCAAAGAGGAAGAGCTGAGCATCATCATGGCAGACCTAATTGCACCAGCTCTACAAAGAGACAGTCAAGAGATCCTGCTATGGATCAATGGATTTGATTTCTAACGTAAAAGAAGTAAATATTGAAACAAGTACTTGGGTGGATCACAACCCAATATGAATTGAGTGACAAGGACAGAGGAAAAGATCTAGATGGACTTTGAATAATACAATATCGGAAGAAAAAGAATTTACACAAAAGATGGAAAGGGAATTGGCCCTCTTCTTCAAGGAGAATAATAAAGAGGACACCTCATTGCAAAACCTATGGGATACAATGAAGGCTTATGCCAGAAGTCTGATAATAGATTTCACAAGGGGAAAAAATATTAAGAAAAGACGAACACAACCGAGGTTAGAGGAGGACTACAGGAAACTTGAAAAGGACTTACAAAAATATCCACAAAAAAAGAATGTCAAAATCAAATGGACATAATTAAACATAAAACGGGGCTGATGGAAATACAAGAGTTAGCCCAAAAATTAGAAGTGCTAAACAAAACTTTTTTGAAAACGCAAATAAACCAGGCAGATGGTTGGCATATAAGTTGAAAGGAGAGAGAGAAACGAAAAAGATCATGCAATTAATAGATGATCAAGGAAAGGCATGTAATGGAATCGATGAAAAGAAAAAGATAATACAAAAATACTATGAAGAATTATACAACCAAGAGAATATTGATGAAGAAAAAGTGAAACAATATTTGCAAAGAGTGAAGTTACCTCAGATATCTGAGGAGATTAAGATGTTAGAAGGAAAAATAATGATGATGGAATTAACTGAGGTGTTAAAGAGATAAAATACTGGAAAGGCACCGGGACCAGATGGGCTGCCAGCGGAATTCTATAAAACCTTACAGGAATCTTTAAGTATTCCAGTGCTAGATGTGATTAATGAAGGCTTGTCAGAAATTAAAATACCCAAACTATGGACAGAGGGGTACATTACTCTAATATCAAAAGAGGATACTGACCTGGAACAAATTAAAAATTATCGACCTATTTCCCTGTTGGACTCAGATTACAATGTTTTTGCTTCAATAATGGCAGAAAGACTTAAGAGACATTTGAATAATTTTATACATGTTGATCAAAATGGATTTCTGCCGAAGATGCAAATAAAGGATAATTTGAGAATAATTTTGAATACATTGGAATATTATGAAACACATTCTGAGAAATAAATGGCCTTAGTGTTTTTAGATGCAAAAAAAGCTTTTGGTAATGTAAATTGGCAGTTTATGATATCACAAATGGAACAAATGGGACTTGGTGGAAAATTTGTTGAAGCTATAAAGACAATATATTATAAGCAATCCGCCAAAGTAATGATAAATGGGGATTTAACAGATAATATTAATATTAGAAAAGGAACTAGACAAGGATGCCCATTGTCGCCTTTGCTGTTTGTCTTGACCATTGAAATATTAAATAGAAACATCAGACATGATAGTGAAATAAAAGGGATGAAAATAAAAAAAGAGGAATATAAACTACAAGTACTTGCAGATGATCTGGTTTTTATATTAGAGAAGCCATTAAAAACAGCACCTGAACTAATAGAGAAGATTGAAGAATATGGACAAGTAGCAGGATTGAAAATAAAGGTAAAACTAAGATTTTAGTTAAAAATAAGGTGGAAAAAAAAAAGAAGGAACTGATGGAGAGATTGAATATTGAGATCGTAAATAAAGTTAAATGCTTAGGAATACAATTGACAGCAAAAGGTGGAACACTCAAAAAAGATAACTATCATAAACTCAAACAAAACATTGCGACAGATTTGAAAAAATGGGAAAACTTTCCTGGCTGAACTGAGCTCTACCCACCATTTTGTGATATACCTAGGGATAACTCCTCTGGGAAAGCTCGGATATGAAAAGGAACCGGTTTTTCCAACGTTCTCCACCCTGTGGAGCAAGAATATGTGCCTTTTTTTTGACATCTGAACTCCGTGTCCACAGTTGCCTTTTGTGGCTGAACTGAGTTCTACCCACCAGGTTGTGAGATGCCTTGGGACAATTCCTCCAAGAAAGATTGGATCTCAAAAGGAAGCAGTTTTCAAAACATTTTCCACCCTGGGGAGCAAGAATATGTGCCTGTTTTCAACATCCGAGCTCTGCGTCCAAAGTTGCCTTTCCAGGCCGAACTGAGATCTACCCCTATGCTGTGAGGTGCCTTGAGACAACTCCTCTGGGAAGGCTCTGATCCGAAAAGGAAGCCGTTTTTCCAACGTTCTCCATCCTGGGGAGCAAGAACATGGGCTTGTTTTCGACATCCGAGCTCTGTGTCCAAAGTTGCCTTTTCTGGCTGAACTGAGTTCTACCAACCATGTTTTGAAGTGCCTTGGGACAACACCTCTGGGAAAGCTCAGATCCGAAAATGAAGTGGTCTTTCCAACATTCTCCACTCTGGGGAGCAAAAATATGGGCTTGTTTTTGACATCCAAGCTCTGTGTCCACAGTTGCCTTTTGTGGCTGAACTGAGTTCTACCCACCACATTGGGAGGTGCCTTGGGGTAACTCCTCAGGGAATGCTCAGATCCGAAAATGAAGTGGTCTTTCCAATGTTCCTCCACCATGGGGAGCAAGAATATGGGTTTGTTTTTGACATCCAAGCTCTGCGTCCAAAGTTGCCTTTTCTGGTGGAACTGAGTTTTACCCCTATTCTGTGAGGTGCCTTGGGACAACTCCTCCGGGAAGGCTCTGATCAGAAAAGGAAGCCGTTTTTCCAACATTCTCCACTCTGGTGAGCAAGAATATGGGCTTGTTTTCAACATCCAAGCTCTGCACCCAAAGTTTCTTTCCCTCGAGGGCTTGTTTTTTCAGGCTTCCCCCTTGACAGGTGATTCAGCTTTCAAGCAGGGGTTTTCGAACAGCACTCAGCTGCACAGTGCCCCTCCTGTCTGCATTTGAAGCAGGCAGATGCTTTTGGCATGAGGGCCTTTTGTGGTTTGAATGGCTCTTGCTTCCCCTGGCATGGGGATCTCTTCCACACTGTCCCTGTCCAGTACTGGTTTCTGGCCATGTCGATCTCCACCTCTTCAGCTAGGATGCACCAACCATGCAGGTGGTTTGGGACCTCTCAGGCTAGGCAGGCATTGTAGAGGTCAATGTTCAGTCTGTCTTTAAACCAGCTCACCAAGATGTTTTCTGGCCAGTCTACATGGCAGGCAAGGTCTCGGAACTCTTCAGTGTATTCAGCCACCAGCTGATGGCTCTGCTTCACATTCTGATGCAGTTGTAGGCTTTGCAATCTGCCATGGGTTTCTTTGAAACGGTGGTGCACAGACATCATGAAACGGTTGAAGTTCCACAGCTTGGGGCCATCGGCATTGTGGAGGGTCACCATCCACTGGGTGGCCAACCCTTCCAGGGCTAAGGAGATGATATTTATCAGAATGGTCAAACAAATGGCAACTTCAAATCTCAACAAATAAATGCTCTGTCCCTGTTCGCAGGGATCTGCGTTGCATGGGGTGGGTTTTCTGGGATGGCTGATGCTTGGGGGGGCATCCATTTGGTTGGTGGTTGCCACATCTGAGGTGATGGCTCTGGGTCTGTCAATGGCTGCTGCTGCCTTGGGTGAGGGTGACTCCTCTAGTTCTCCCATCCCAGCTGTTTTTCTTCCCCACTCCAAACAACCACCTAGGCTTCTTGCAGCCTTCCAAGATGTCCTCGATGTCCTCGATGGGGCAGATGGAACTTGCTTCTGGCTGGGTGGTGGTAGAGGTTTCACCCCAGCATTCTCTTCTCCTTGCTCAGATATGATTTGCAGGGTCCCCTTAGTAGAGCGAATTTGCTTCTCTGGGTTGACCACTTTTGCAGATTCTGTTTTATGTAAGGGTCTGCCTCTCCTCTCTGTTCAAGAAAGTAAAGACTATTGAAACTTCAGCATTTGAAAAGGAACCTTTTAGTGAAAGAGAGTGATTGCAGAACAAAGGAAAGCAGGATCTAAAGTCCCACTCAGGCAATATCCAGTTAGGATAAAGTAATTAGATAAAGTAGTCAACCTCAGCCCAAAGTTGAACGAGCCAATCCACAGATGCAAAGATGTTGGTAGAATGGCCAGCCTAAGAAAGAGATAAGCAATTTCCAGGCTTCAGGACTGAGACAAAATACATGGCCCTCTCCCTTATTACATTCCCCCAAAGGGAAATCAAGCTTAGGGCACATAGGTGCCAGGATAAAGACTATAAACTAGGGGGATACAGGATATATGGGAAATAGGAAAATAGCAATAAGCTAATAAATGTATCCAGGCCCCTCCTCTTCTCTTGAACTGATGTGGAAGTTCAAAAGTTGCCAATTGGCTCAACAAGCTGATATTTCAGTTCATTTCAGGGCACCAATTGAATCGTCTACAAATCGGATTTCCAGATGGAAGCTTCACATAGTCCTGCCACTTGGTGGAGTGTGTTTGTCTTTGTGGGGAGTGTGTTTGTGTGGGGAGCTCTCTTTCCCTGGATGAGTGCAAGCACACCCCAAAGTGCCACATCTGGATTTTGCACAGAGCAGAGGGATTAGCTCATAGATTGTCCCCTTCTATCAGTGATTCTGTGAAATTATTAACACCCATCAATGTCGTCATCTCCCAATATGTCCTGGATACAACCCTCTCCTCTCCCCCATCTGTGCTTAATACATTGCCAATTTTAATCCCTTATACATCATACTGCACAGTGGGTCAGTGAGGTTTTAATCCTCTATTATACAGCAACAAGAATTAAAAGGGTCCAGATGGTCAATCCTCAAGAAAGAAACAGTTTCTCTATATTGTGTATCTGTGTGTGTGTATCAGAGGGAGGGAGGGTAGTGAAGTGTGGAGGAGAGATTGGGTCCACCTAGTGTTTTAAATCAACATATGATTTACCTGATTGTGATTTAGCATATTAAAGTAAGCAAACATGATTTTTAAATTGTTTATAAGTTTGGCATTTAGATGTAAAACTTAGATTGCTCTGACAGCTGTCCAAACCTTAGTAGGTGTCACACTTCAAGGTTGATCATGGTCGGGAAACAAATATTCTATGGTTGCTAAAAACTTGATCTTGAAAGTCTGTCAGAGATTCTCTTGTGATAAAGAAAATCAAGATAGGTCAATTCTGAGTTTCTTTCTCACTCTTTCCTTGCTTTCAGGGTTAACCTGGCCTTCACCTAACAGCTGCTAGGGCCATCTTTGAGGGCCATCTCTATCTCCTTTTTGTAGAGGAGTACCTCTACAAGAGCTTGTTGGGACTCTACCACCAAACAGAAATAGGACCAGATCAAATTATTTGAAAATTAGCAGGAAATTAGCAATAATGACCTAGCATTAGCATGTTATACAGTCTTCTGTACTGTGGCTCATTCAACAAACCTTTGTTGGGTTAGTCAAGCAAGGCAAAACTCATTAAAGTATTTTCACTGGAGAAGAATTAATTATACGTCTAAATGTATTTGTTATGTGTGGTAGGTTTATTTGAGAGAGAATGAATGAGACAGACCCATCATGCATGACCATGAATGATCTGAGGTAGTGCAGATCTCAGCTTCAAGGCAAAAGAAAAGATCCTCATTTGTGAGGAGATTGAAGAAATTCTTCCACAAATGTGATCTGGTCTGGATTCTAGATTCTGGTTAATAGAAAGACCTTATAGAGAGAATCTGGCCAACCAAGAGATATTTTGCCTGATGATGAATTGAAAAGGGTCACACAGGCAGAATGGTTTCTATGCAACCACTCACCAGCTTCTCCAAAGGCAGAAGAGATAAATATCTACTGTCAGAGACAGATAAAGAATATAAGGAGTGGAGAAGATATATGAAATTTAGAAGGGAGAAAATGAAATAAACAGTTCTGGGACTTTATAACAGAATCTTCAGATTTTATTGGAAAATGTGAGACAGAACTAGAAAGCTTTTGAACTGAATGATCTAATAAAAAGTTTATTTTCCATGAAATTAATAGTCAGTTGGACATGTTTGTCCGCTTTTCTATACATTTGTTGCTTCTAATATTCTTCCAAGGGAATTACTTGGCTGTCTCTTCCAAGAATTCTAATCACAGTTCTTAGCTGCAAGCCAAAAGCTTGGCCTCATTAAATTTTGGATTCTAGTGTCCATTGCTCTTTGGTCATGTACTATCAGCATTGCATTTCAACATTTACAATGCTACCAATTTTCTACCCATTCTATGCTGTAGCCTTTTGTTCTTTGAGTTCAAAAGCTCATAGCTTGAATATAAAAATGTAAAGGAGGAACTACTTGCTATTCATAGGAATTAACATATCGGACCCAATCTTTATAATCATTAGTTCAATCCAATTTGAGTATTTAATTGATTCAGAAAATTGCTTCAAACTGATTTGATTTTCCAGATTAATTGGGGGGGAGCAGAAAGTCCACATCTTTCCAACAGATCAGTGGCATTGGATTTGATTCAGTGACTCCATTATATTACTAATTAGATTCAGAAATCTAATTTGATTTGGAAATTTGAGTAGAGTCAGATCAAATCAAGTTGCTCCTTGTCTTACTGTGCCATGACATTCCAACTGTTATCTCCACTCCACAATATATGGTGGATACAGAGCCAATTTGGTCTAGTTCTAAGAGCTAGAAACTGGGAGACTCTGAGTTCTAGTTCCAATCTTAGACATAAAGCTGAGTCACTTTGTCTCCCTCAGTCCTAGGAAGAAGGCAATGGCAAACCATTTCTGAAATCCTGCCAGGAAAACTGTAGGGACAGCTCCAGGCAGTCACTTGACTTGAAGGAGAAACAACAGAACAACAACAAACAATCCTGCTGGCATAGGTCATCTCAGAACTACTGCGTCACATCTTTCAAAAATACTGGAGCACCGGGGAACCACCAGAGGACTCTGTTGCATTAACAGAGGGGTACAACCAAGATCAAGTGAGGTACTAATACCACTCTACAAAGCCTGGAATACTGCATCCAGTTTTGGTCACCACACTATAAAAAATGTTGAGACTGTAGAAAATGTGCAGAGAAGAGCAACCAGGGTGATTAGGGGACTGGAGGTTAAAACATATGAACAGCAGTTATAGGAACTGGGCCTGGCTAGTCTAGTGAAGAGAAAGGACCAGGGGAGACGTGATAGCAGTCTTCCAATATTTGAGGAGCTGCCACAGAGTGGAAGCGGTCAAGCTATTTTCTTTTTTAAAAAAAATAAATTTTATTGATTTTACAATTAAAACAGACCAACAACACATACATAAATGTAAGAGAGAAAAAGAAAATAAGAAAAAAAGAAGAAAATAGAAAAAAAAGAAAACAATTAAAAACTTTTTCATCTTCAACAGTTTGAGACCTCCTTTTTATCCTTATTTTATGCCATATACACACTTAATCCTTACATATATCTGTATATCACTACTACAGTTCTATCCTATCCTCTTTTGCCTTTTAGTGTGAAATCTATCTTTGGTCTATCAATTTGTACCAGCAGTTCCAGCTGTTGTAGTATATTGAAGTGTCTTTATTTTTTAATGCCAAGGTTAATTTGTCCATTTCTGCACAACTTGAAATTTTTTGAATAATCATCTCCTCTGATGGAACATGAGGCTGTTTCCAACATTGTGCAAAAGCCAATCTGGCTGCTGTCAAAATATGTATATATTTCACTTTTTGGGGTATTTGTTTATCAAAGATCCCTAATAGAAAGGACTCTAGTTTGAATTTGATCTGTTCTCTTGTCATTTCCTCTATCCAATTTCTAATTTTCTGCCAATATTTTTGAGCTTCTATACAGGACCACTACATATGGAAGAAAGTTCCCCCTTTTTTTTTTTTTTTTTGCATTTCCAGCAATTCAGACTCATATTGGGGTGCATCTTCGCTAATCTCGAAGGAGGAAGGTGCCATCTATAAAACATTTTATAGGCATTTTCTTTGTATGCTACCGATCTTGTAATTTTATTATTTCTAACCCAGACCTTTTCCCATTCTGTTATGGTGATACGACGTCCTATATTCCTACTCCAGGCTATCATGTTCCCTTTTACAATTTCTTCTTCTAATTCTACTTCTAATAAATAATTATAAAATTTTGTTATAATTTTTTTGCCTGATCCTAATAAAATTTTATCTAATTGCTGGAATTTATTGTTAATTCTTTCTTGTCCTGTTTGTATCTACTTTGAATTTGAAGATATGCCTGGCTAGTTTAGTGAAGAGAAAGGACCAGGGGAGACATGATAGCAGTCTTCCAATATTTGAGGAGCTGCCACAGAATGGAAGCGGTCAAGCTATTTTTTTCTTTATATCTATCTATCTATCTATCTATCTATCTATCTATCTATCTATCTATCTATCTATCTATCTATCTATCTATACATATATATATATGTTGTGGCTCCGGGCTTGGATTCAGCTCCTGTGATTGATATGAGTTCAAGTGAAGAGGTTATGTCAGAACAATATGAACCAGCCTGGCTTACTGATTGGACTGATAACCAGGATGAGGAGATGGACGTGACAAAGGACGACAGACCTGATGTATTAGAATTGTCAGGACCTTTGACCTCCTCTGGTTCCTTATCTGATCAACAGCCGGGAATGGCTGACAGGGAAGTTTTGAGAGAGTCTTCTAGTGGAGATGAGAACTTGGAAAATTTGTGGTTAAATGTAAAAAATAGAAGACGATTGAAAAGGCAAAATCAGCTGGAGCGAATGAGAAGAGCAAGTCAGTAAATTAGCATGTTGCCTTAATGAGTATAAAAGGACACAGCTGGGCTGGTACATTTCGCCAGGAACAAAATAACTATTTGAGTAAAGACGTTACAGCAAAGAGCTCTGAGGCTGAAGATTTATTGCCAGGACTGGTTTGCCAGACAGAGTAAAGATTTATGCTGTGGTTTCTGCCAGCTGTTATCTTGTAAGACTTCTTTCCGTTTGATTTAATTGTGAAATGGCTGCTTTCTGTTTTGTTCATTTGAATTTCGAAGGGGAGTCATAACATATATATGTATGTATGTATGTATGTATGTATGTATGTATGTATGTATGACAAGACACACATAAAGACTGAACTATGCACTCTGACTAAAGTACTGACGGCCATAACTTCCACAAAAGCAAAATCACCAGCTTGATCCACAAAAACACACTGAGACATAATGTAGACCTAGAAGATGAACAGACCTATGGAACAGCTGTCCTGTCCTACATAAGAGGTACTACAGACAAAATCAGTAAGATACTACACAGGCATCACATCAAGACAGAAAAATAGCAGCCATCCTTAGAAACCCCAAAGATAAAATTGACCTGGAAAACCAAGGCATATATGAAGTCCCCTGTGCATCATGCCCTGCCACATACATTGGACAGACCAATAGAAGAATGAGTACCTGCCTGGATGGGCACAAAAATGCAGTAAAAAAGCTGGAACACACTTCCTCACTAGTCCAACACATGCAAGCCACAGGTCATAGCATCAACTTCAATGGCATCAAAAGCCACTATAGAAAACCCCAGCCACAGAATTATCAGAGATTGAAAAATGACCTGAAAGCATGGATAGAAGAGATGATTCCACCAGACTGTCAATTATTTGGAAGCCTGCACTCACAAACCAAAAAATCTCCACACTACTAGCCAGGCAAACACCTGGGCACGAACAGATCCCCCCTGATACCTCCAGCTCAAACACACCCCAAACAGGCACCCAGATGAAACCTAGCTTCCTAATAAATGATAGCTGTCCGTTTACTCAGAGCCAAGCCTCACTAAAAGCCTCCAATACAGGAACACAATGTTGCCAACCAATCAAGACAAAAAAAGCCACAAAACAGACAGAAGATATTAGAAACACCAATCAAGCAGAACACAGCAAACTCCAAGACAAGACTCCCAACCAATCAGGATGAAGAAAAAACCATTCTGGCACAGCAGTAGGCTAGCCCCAAATTTAAAACTGAAACAACTGTAAAAGTCTGACTCACAGACGAACACATTACAGAAGCCTGACGATGGCAGATGAGATTCTGCCGAAACGTTGCTACAACTTTAAAAGCACAACTATAATGACGTGGGAAAATACCCGAACAAAGCTGAATACCATACATACATACATACATACATACATACATACATACATACATTTAACAGCGTATATTGAGCAATGGTTAATTTTTTTTTCTTTATCATTGACGTGATCTGCCTTGTTACAATAACTCCTTCGTTCTTTTAATGTTTTAATTTCTCTATATAGTTTATAATTAAATGCACATCTTCTGTCATTTTCAAAACTTATCCAAATATCAAATATTACCTTTTCTTTAACCAATCATACCAAATGTTCCATATTTCATAATAGTCACTATCTTGTTTATTTTTTAACAATTTGGTTAGGCTATCCATCTCAACACATTCATGTATTTTTTTAATTACCATATCCTCTGAAGACAATTTCCAGTTTTGTGCATAGGTTATTTTGGCCGTAGTTGTGATGTGCAAAATTAAATATTGATATTTTTTCTCCATGTTTAAATCTATCATACTTAGCAGAAAGGTTTCAGGTTCAAGTTTTAAATTTTGTTTTGCTATATTTAAAATCCAATTTCTAATATTTCTCCAAAACTTCTGAGCACATGGGCAAGTGTGAAAATATGTTCCTTGTGTGTAGTTACATTTCCAACAGTTGGGTGGTAGGTTGGGGAACATTTTAGCCAGTCTCATAGGAGATAGGTGCCAGCGATGAACCATTTTATAAAAGTTTTCTTTATACGAGACTGATATGGTTAATTTGTAATTTGTTTGTCAGATGTGTTCCCACTTATCTAATTCAATACTATGACTTACGTTTTTAGCCCAAATTATCATAGATTCTGTGACTGTTTCTTCTTTAATATGTAATCCAAAAGATATTTATATGTTTTACTAATTGTTTTCTTTTCCTCTCCTAGCCATATTTTATCTAATTCTTGTGGGATCATATTAAAGCCACATTGTTCTCTATCTTTTTTATAATGGGTTTGTATTTGTGCAAAGGGCCACCATGCTATCTCCTTTCCTTGAATTTGTATTTGGTTCCTATTTTTAAGCTCTCCAATATCATATAGTAAATCTTTATACCCGACAATATTTTCATAATCCAATAGATTTGGATATGTGACTGTTTCCAATGTAGATAGCCACAATGGAACCTTTGGGTAGTGGTTTTTTTTAATCTTTCCCCAGATATTGAACAACACATTTCTTACATGGTGCCTTTGGAAATATGAATGTTGTTTAGATTTTCCATCCCACACGAAGGCATGACAGCCAAGTTGGAGATCAAAACCTTCTAATACTAATAACCTTCTATTTTCTAATTTAACCCAATCCTTAACCTATTTTACTATAGCAGCATCATAATATAATTCAAAATCTGGAAGGCCAAATCCTCCTTTTTTCTTGGCATCTTGTAATAGTTTATATTTCACTCTGGGTTTTTTCCTCTGCCATATAAATTTAGATATACATTTGTTTAATTCCAGAAAAAAGTTCTTTTCCAGCTTGACTGGCACTGTCTGAAACAGGAACAACAGTTTTGGCAAAATATTCATTTTTACTGTTGAAATACGTCCCAATAACAATAACCGCAGTTTGGCCAATTATCTAAATCTTTAACTATTTGTGTTATTAACTTATCATAGTTATCTTTTTTAATCGACGAACATCTAGCAGTCAACCAGATCCCTAAGAATTTTACTTTATTTACCACCTGCATACATAATTTATTTGCTAGTTCTTCCTTCTGCTCCTTTGTACAGTTTTTTGTTAACACTTTCGTTTTTTCTTTGTTAATTTTTAACCCTGCCACCTTTCCATATTTTTCCATTTATCTTAGGGCTTGTTTCAAGGGGTTCTTCTAATATAAATGCCATATCATCGGCGAATGCCTGGAGTTTATATTCCTCTTTTTTTAATTTTTAGTCCTCTAATCTCTTGATTTTGCCTAATTTGTGCTAAGAGAGTCTCTTCTGCCAATACATACAATAGAGGAGCTAGGGGGCAGCCTTGTCTTACTCCCTTATTTATCTTTATGGTATCTGTATTTTCCCCATTTATTAATATTTTTGCGGTTTGCATGTTATAAATTGTCTTAATAAATCCTATAAAATTTTCACCAAATTTCATGCCTATCAGTTGTTTATTAAGGAAGTTCCAATTCAGGTTGTCAAAAGCCTTCTGGACGTCTAAAAATATCAATGCCATTGTCTTGGTTGAGTCTCCTTCATAATATTCTAATATATCCATAATGGTTCTTGTATTTGTTTTTATTTGCCTATGGGGGAGGAAGCCATTCTGATCAGTGTGGATAATTCTACTTAATACTCTCTTTAATCTTTCCGCCAATATTTTGTAATCTACATTTAAAAGTGATATTGCTCTATAGTTTTGAATTTTTTGTAGGTCTGATTGTTCTTTATAAATGAAGGTAATATATGCTTCCAACCATGATTTAGGCATGTTAGTATTCTCCAGGGCTTCATTGTACAAGTCCACCAATATCTCCTCTACTGTTTCTTGGAATTCCTTATAGAATTCCGAAGGAATTCCATCTGGGCCAGGGGGCTTATTTGCTTTTTGTGTTCCAATTGCCTTCCTAATGTCTTCTATAGATATTTTATTATTCAAATTTTGTTTCCCTTCATCATTAATTTAGGGCAAGTTCTTTTCATTCAAATATCGATCAATAGATTCTTCTGGTATTTCTTCCTGTTTATACAATTTCATAAAAAACTCCTTAGCAATTTCTTTCTTTTCTTGGGTCTGCGTGCATAATTTCCCTTCCTGATCTTGGAGAGCTACGATCGTTCTCTTTTCTTGTTCTTTTTTAATTTTATGGGCTAACCCCCTCCCTAGCTTATTTGCGTTTTCAAAATAATTTTGTTTTGCTAATTTAATTTTTCAGGCCAAATCTTCCTGTACATTTAAATTTATTTTATGTTTTACCATATCAATTTCTTTCTTAATGTTTGAATTGTTTGGGTCCTTTTGTCTGCTTATTTCCAAATCTTTCAGTTTCTCCCTCTATATGTTTTGTTGCTGTCTTTTTTCTTTATTCTTTTTAATACGATAAGCAATAGTTAGACCTCTCACATAGGCTTTGGCCGTATCCCAAAGATTCTCTTTTGTTTATTTCAAAAAATACGTTCAATTCTTTCTTTATCATTTCAATATATTCTTTATCTCTTAATATGGTATTGTTAAATGTCCATCTTCCAGTTTTTCTCTTTCCTTTCCATTTAATTTGAATGGGATTATGGTCAGCCCATAGATTTGGCAAAATCTCGATCCTTTCAATATTCTCCATTAATCCAGGGTCCATATCTGATCTATTCTGGACCAAGAGTGGTGGGGGTTCGAAAAAATGGTATACTGTTTTTTATTTGGATTTAATTCTCTCCACACGTCTTTCAAGTTAAGTTCTCTTACCATATTATTAAAAGATGAAGGGAGCATTCTCCTTTCCTTTTTTTTTTTTTTTGAAGTTCTATAATCTTTATCTTTGTCTGGGACTGCATTATAGTCTCCTACAATGCATTCATTAGCATACTCAGATTCTATTATCTTATGGTGAAGCCTATTATAAAAGTCTTTTTGGTTTGTATTCGGGGCATATATTGTAACTGATAACATCTTTTTCTGATTTACATTTATTTCTATAAAGAGCATTCTCCGTTCTTGATCTTTGTATATTTGTTTATGTTGGAACCAATCCTTTCCATATACTACAGTACCCTCGCCTTTTTTTGTTGTTTGCAAGTGCCAAGTACATTTTACCCAGATTTATATTCTTTAAGAGGTCTGCTTGATTATCTGGAATATGCACTTCTTGGATACACGTTATGTCAGTGTTTTGTTTTTTAAGTTTCTCAAATATCTGTTTTCTTTTTGATGATAGATTTAAACCATTGATATTGACTGAAAATAAAGAGATTTCTCTATCAGTGTCACTGACTGTGTGAGACATTTCTCGTTCCATTTCTTGTTCTAGGCTCTCTTTTTCTTAGTCTGTTGCCTTCCCCTTCTTCTCTAAGATTTTGGGGTTCAGAGTGTGAATTAGATTCTTTTTCTCCAGAGAGTTGTTCCTCTTGGCTTCTTATATTTAGGTCGTCTCTACTTTCTTGTTCTTCCTCAGGTCCTAGGTGTCATTCACGAAATTCCTGTGCTTTATCAATTGTATCAATTTTATATTTTTTGTCCTGCCACAAAACTAAGAGCCCCTCTGGGGTGAGCCACCTAAATGGAATGCCATTTCTAATAAGCTGAGTTGATAAAAATTGGTAGCCCCTTCTCTACTCTCTGACTCTCCTAGGTATTTGTTTCAGTGTAACCACTTCATGATCTTTGTATACAAGTGGTTCATCTCTGGTCTTACTATAGAGCAGGTCTCGTGTTATCTTCCTCGCAAATCGAATATGAACCTCTCGGGGTAGTCTATGTCTCCTTGCTTAGTGTGTATATACTCTGTAGACCTCGTCTACATCATTTTCAATTTCTAGTTTGGGTTTCTGTAAAGCTGCTGCTATCAGATTCATCATAATTGCACTTAAATTTTCCTTTTTGTCTTCCACCACATTTTGGAACCTAAGATGAAATGATGCCTTCTCTAATTCCATGTGTACCATCAAATCCTGGAGTTCGCAGTAGAGCACTTTCCAATTTTGTTCTGAATCCTCTAATTTCTTCTCCACCATCTCCGTTCTTGCCTCTACTAAATTTAATTTCTGTTCATTTTTTATCACTTTTTCCTGCACCTTTCCAATCTTACTATTCAAATTTTGTATTTCATTTTTCACTTGTCCTATTTCAGTTCTCATCTTTGTTTTCATATCTTCATGGTTCCTTGCTATCAATTCATGGGTTTTTGCCATCATTTCCTGCATCATAGTGAGCGTTGCCTGTACTGTCTGAAGGCTTTGAGCTGAACTAGTTTTTTCTGCCAGTAGCATTGCATCTATAGATCTCTGCCCCATAGGTGAAGACGTCGTTGTTGTAGTTTCCTTTCCTGATTTTACATTTGTAGTTGATGTTATCATCATTTTAACTATCTGTAGCAGCTCTTTCCAATCTACCATCAATTATCCCTAGTAGAGCATTATTTTCCTCTCCTTTTCAGTTCAATAATAATATTAATACATATATTATTATATTATTAATTACCAAAATTCTATTATGGAAAATCACAATCAGCTCTTATTTCTATTTTTTCTTATTGAACTTATTCAACTATTACAATGCTTAAGAGAATTCAATATTAATCAAATACAGATATATTTACTCACAAAATCAACAGTCTTATATGCTTAATTAATTAATTTAAAGCAGCCAATTCATTAAAGTAATTAAATTCTTATCTATATATAAATATCAATTAATCTATTTCTTTAGAGTTCTTAGTTATATGCTTACCTCAGAATAAAAATACCTCAATTTCTTACTATATGATTATTATTTGAAGGTCTGAGTTCTATATTTATACAACACACTTTCAATTGTCCAGTTATTCAAAAATTATTAACCAGTGTTCTTAACTCAATATTCTAACACATATATATCTATTAAGATTATGTTTTACCAATATTATTTAGTTACATCTATGATTGACCAGTTGAATGATGTCCATGGATGATGATGATGATGATGATGTTCTTCTTCTTCTTCTTCTTCTTCTTCTTCTTCTTCTTCTTCTTCTTCTTCTTCTTCTTCTTCTTCTTCTTCTTCTTCTTCTTCTTCTTCTTCTTCTTCTTCTTCTTCTTCTTCTCCTTCTCCTTCTCCTTCTCCTTCTTCTTCGATAAATGTCCTCTTTAAATTTGCACAGTCACTTCCACCATTTCATTTCTCCTTTCTATTTTGGCTTCTTCTTGCTCCTTTATTCTTTTTCTCCACACAGTCCTAGTTCCACTTATAAATCTTAGTTATCTTATATCTTCCTTTTTTCTTTATCACAGTTATCAGACAAATATTGCAATTATAAGGTTTCTTTCCTCAATCCTTTCCTTAAATCTTTTAAAGTGTCAATTGTCCTCTTTTCAAGTTTTTACTCTCAGGTGTTCTTCCGATCTCTTTGTCTCACTTTCTCTTTCACTGTCACTTTCTCTTTCTCCCCACAATTCTCAAGCGTCAATCGCCAAAAAATATAGTTACACAACCACCTTTTCAACTCCCAAAGTAAAAGTAAATGGTGTTGTCTCATCCTTCAGCTCCTCCGTTTTCAGCACTCCATTACTCAGCATAAATTACTGCCGTTTCTTTAGTTAGTGCTCCTTCCGATATTTCTGCCGCTTCGCTGCACTGTTCGGTTTGGAGTTTCAATTTTCAATTTCCCTTTGTAGTATAAGTCAGTATTCTGGAAATCTTCTTTAAGTTCACCTTTCCACTACTAAATTTGCTGTTCTCCACTCTTTGCTTCCTTCCTTCTTCTTTAAGTTGCTGGGCTGCCACATCTATGGTTCCGATCTGTACGATCTCCCTCTTCTGCTGCTGGTTTTCGGGGGATTCTCTTGTAATCTCTGGGATTGCAGCACCTCCCCGAAATCTCCAGGTCTTCCCCTTTTGTCTGTCTACCCTGCTGAGGTCTGACATGCTCCTGGAAGCCACCAAACAGTGAAAATTGGAGCCTTTCAGAGCGGCGATCCGCTCCTCAGCTCCACATCAACACAGTGCGCAGCTGGAAGCCGGTCAAGCTATTTTCTAAAACACCTGTAGGCCAGACAAGGAATAATGGATGGAAACTGTACAAAGAGAGATTTAATCTGGAAATAAGGACAAACTTTCTGACAGTGAGAACAATCAACCAATGGAACAGAAGTTTCCCTCAGACATTGTGGGAGCTTCATCACTTGAGACCTTCAAGAAGAGATTGGACTGCCATTTGTCAGAAATGGTGTAGGGTGTGCTGTTCGGGTGGGGGTTGGACTAGATAACCTACAAGGTCCCTTCCAACTCTGTTAATCTGTAATCTGTAAAGAACTCAAATTTCTCAATAGTAGACCTGCAAAAATTGGATGTCTCCATTTCTCCTGCTAATTTTTATCAGTCTGCACCTTTCAATTTTTTTTCCTGGAAAAAGTTCAGAAAGATCATGGCTTGCAAATAGACCTCATTGTATTCAAGGCTGGCCATCCAAATCTATGACATTTAGATTTTGAAGGATGTATTTTAGGGGTTGGGAACTCAAAGTTATTGCTATTTTGAATATAAAATTATCCTTCATCCAGCTCTCCATCAAATCAGAGCTTGCTTGCTTAGCTGCTTTAGGTCAATAATTAATATATAATATGTTATATATATTATAAAATGCTAGGAATAGATACTATGACTCTCTCAAGAACTATTGAAAGTACAAACAATAAGAACAACTACAAACAAATGTGCTATCAAGAACCTGGTAGGCCTGGTTGGAAGCCTCCATTTCTCGTGGCAATTTTTTTTTAGTCTGCACCTTTCAGATTTTTTTCTTGGAAAAGGTTCAGAAAGATTGTGGATTGGGAATAGATTTCATTCTATGGAAGGCTGGCCTAATTTATGGCATTTAGATTTTGAAGGAAGTATTCTAGACTAGAGGAATGAAAGCATTCCATATGTAAAAAAAATACAAAAATATAAATTGTCACTGACTTTTTTTTTTAGTCCAGTGTAAAACCATGAGTTCACGCTTCCAAACCCTTTTTTAAAGGGGAAAAATAATTCTGCCAAAAGGTCCAGTTAAAATAATGTCTTATCTGAAGCCAAGTGAGGATTTTATTTTTAGCAAAATTTATGTATGACTGTTTCAAAACAATAGACCTGGATAGGAAGAAGGACCTTAGTTCTCCTGTCCTTGCATTTGGGAGTCCCACTTTAAATCAAGCCTATGAGCATTTACTCAAGTATAAAGAAAAGAGCTGCTGGAAGAGCTGCTTCAGTTTATGTAATTTATATATTTCATAATTTGTTTCTAAATCTGGGAAACAATTGTAAGGTAACATGAGTCAGTTTAACTATCCAATCATGCTAATCTAATTGCTTTGGAAAATATTTCTTCTGTGCTTAAAATAGACTGGGACACAGGCAAGATTTTACAGAGTAGATATTCTATTTCCTGGTTGATAAAGAAATATCTTCCACAGACAAGGAAGCATTTAAGAACTGAAGTATTATAGGATTGGGTTCACATATCCTCTTACTGCTGCATCAAATCGTTCAAATGCCCCTAAAGGTTAAGCTGTCAGCATTATGAGAGGAGGATTAGAAGGATTAAGTCTATGATTTTTGGTGCATATTTATAATAAAATAAACAAAGTAAAAAAAGCCCTCCTTCTAGAATACTGTTAAAAATACTGCTTATTTACTGAAGATTCTGGGATCTTTAAATTTGCTATTATATTATGATTTTTCCATTTAGAACTGTCACAGCAGCTATCACTTTAAAAAGTAATAATGACACAGAATTTTAAAAATGAAATAAAAGATTAAGCTTAAATGCTAGCAAAGTAAGCTGAAAGAAAAAAAGGGAATCATTCAAATCTCATCCATTTTTTCCCTTCCTAAAACATTTTTTCCACCATTAATGATTTAAACTGAATTGATGCCCAGGACACCAATTATTTGCATGAATTAAATTAAACGTTCATACCGTAATTGTTTTTTCATTGTGCTTTCTGTAGGTACTGTTTTGTGCAGAGTAAATGGCAGCCTTCAAGATCTTCTATTGTTGCTTTGCATCTTTCGGCTGTCATAAGTAATGGGGGGAAGGAGGGGGGTAAAGTCTGGGAAGTGAGCTGGAGGTGTTACAATCTTGTGTTGTATAAAATGAGGAGGGGGAAGAATACATTCCTGCTTAGGTTTCTATTTCTTGCTTAGCTTTCTTTCCTCTGCGCAACTGCAAACTTTTATCAAAGTATGCCAAGGTCAACAGACAGAAGCCTCATCACCACCTGAAGATGTTCACATGATCATATTCACAACTTGTAATTGGAAGAATCATCTGAACTATTGGGGGTGGGAACATTTCCATCACTTTGTATATGCGGTTTACACGCCTATTTCCTCAGATTCAGAATTCTATAGCTGCTACCACTTCATTTCCAGTAAAAGATATCTTTTCTCTAATTAAGAGAGTCTAAGTATTTCTTTTTTGGATTTTGAATGGAGCACTGCCTGACAGTAAGCATCTCAAGGAGTAGGTGGATCCATACTAATGTAGATAAATTAATCAATCTGCCCTGTGGCTGGATTAGTATGCATTAATTATTCATTGATTGATTGATTAACAGGAATAGGATAGGAAAATATCCGGCCATCCATTGATGAGGTTGCATATCAATTAAGAATAGAGTGAACTGTTGCTCAGCCTCTTTGGAGGATCAGCACCACTAGACCTTTGGACAGCTCCACATAGGAATACTCTTTACAATCAAGAGAAGGCATCTGCCCATACCTCCCTCTCATTTTATTGAACAGGAGTAACCAGCCATGATTTGGGAGGGACAGAAAATTCAGGGAGAAGGATAATGAGATACAGACTCTATGAGGATCCCCAAATCAATCCAATTGAACTGTGATCAAGTTCAAGGAAGAGTCATTTGTCTGGAGTGGTATAGGGTCTCTTCCTTGTGCAGCGGGCTGGACTAGAAGACTTCCAAGGTCCCTTCCAACTGTTATTCTGGTAAAAGATTTCACACCAAGAGGGTCACGTTTTTAATAAACTATATCTAATAGAAAAGAACCGAGATATGATGTAGTTCCTGAGACCTTGCATACTCTTATTTACAAGTCTACACTCAGTCTTAGCTATTACAATGTCCTTGCAAATGTGCACTATGTAAGGTTTTTAATTAACAAGAATGCTTACAGGAAAATCAAAAGTCATCCAAATGTATAGAACTCGTGAGGATTTTGGCAAGATGACTGTCTCTCTCACACAAAATAACATGGCCCCTTGGTATGCACTTAAGAAAACCAAATTGAATCCAAACGATTGGAGGTGCATTACATTCCTTCCCTGAGGCACTCACAAGAGTAAGGTTCCGGCAGATAATATGTCAGCAACCAGAGAGAGTTAATTTCTTAATATTCCATATAATATGCAAGTCTGCTGAAATTATAAAAGATTTTACACACTAGTTATTGTGCTGACTTATTTCTGTTTCAGCACACAGAGCCTCTCTTGATAGAAAAATAATTTTGATCTTATTCACATAAAATTAAATATTTAAAGAATTTAGACATCACTACAGAGATTTGCAAACTTTGTGCAGGCTACTGCTAAATAGAGATTATTTAATCAAAAGTTCCTCATGTTTTGCCATCGTATCTTCTTTAATAACAAAGTTTTAATATTTTTATATATTTTTGCATGTTTAATGTATTTTATTAAAGTTTGGCTACTTTTATGTAAATTTTATCCCACATTACAACTGGCAGTCAAAACAATAATATTGAATTGAACTGAATGTTTCAGCACTATGCCGGGGTTTTAATTAATAAAGAATGTTTACAGCGAAATAAAAAATGATCCAAATGTACAGGACTTTTGGGTATTTTGAAAAGATTACTGTCTTTCTCACTCTTTTTTTTAACCAAGTTTAAAGGCGCACTTTATTTTTAACAACAAAGTCAATTAAACCTCAAAATGCACAAGGATTCATAGTGTAAGCAAATATGAGTTTCTCTTGGCCCACATGTTATGAAATATTTTTATGTGGATTTGGAACTCAAGGTTATCACTATTTTGAATACAAAACTATCCTTCACCCAGCTCTCCATCAAATCAGATCAGAGCTTTCTTGATTAACTGTTTGAGGTCAATAATTAATTTGCTAGGTGTAGCTACCATTACTCTCTCAAGAACTATGGGGCAGGAGTCATATGCTCAAGGATGGAGAATCACCAAAGTCTACTTGAGAATTACTTTTTAATGGTCTTTTTTCCACATTTTTTATTCCTAATTGATTCCAATCTATTTAAAGTGCTGGTTTTTAGTCTTGAAGACCCAAAATACCTGTGGTGTATGACTGCAAAAATGTATAACTTTGTCCTTGGAAAAAAACTATATTCAGGAACAAACATTATTGTTACACAACCCATTTTTAGAGATCTATCTTGCTTATTATTATTTAAGGGTTTTTTTTTTTATTCCCTTTGTAACAGGCATTATCATCATCACAGGAAAAATGGTAAAATAAATATCTATTTAAAAGAACAGAGAAAAGGAAGGAAGGAAGGAAGAAAAGAGGAAGGGACCCTTAGTTTGGGAAATGTAGTTATCAGAAACCATGGGATAGGGAGGGAGGGAGGGAGGGAGGGAGGAAGGAAGGAAGGAAGGAAGGAAGGAAGGAAGAAGGGATTTTGAGTTCTGGGGGTATAGTTATTGGAAACCACTGGGCATCAGAAGAAAAGGAAGGAAGGAAGGAAGGAAGGAAGGAAGGAAGGAAGGATAATGAATTACGTATAGGAACATTTTGGCACCATCCTTTTTCTCTGATGACAACCTGACCTAATAAATAGTACTTTACTTTTAATCTTTGCCCTGTCCTTCAGTTCCCTGCAAATTGCTTTACAGTCTACTTCTTCAAGAATACATTTGAACTTTTAAGAGCTGAGCTATTTGAAAAAGCCACAAATATGGTTACTAAATTGCATGCGTATGTTATTTATTTATTTATTTATTTAATTTATTTAGTTTATCAAACACTTACAATATAATAGAAATAAGAATAAACATAAGTTTAAATACATGAAATAGGAACTAATAATTGGGGACAATAGGACAGGGATGGTAGGCACAATTGTGTGCTTATGAATGTCCATTATTATTATTATTATTATTATTATTATTATTATTATTATTATTATTATTATTATTATTAGTGTTGTTCTTCAAAAATCTATTTCAGCAGAAAGTCAAATTGCTTAGCTGATTTATAACTTCTCGTCAGGCCTACATTTGAAGTAATAGCAGCAAAATATCTGATTCAAAATGCATGAAAGTTATAGATTGAACGTCACCCCAAATCCCACCCACCAGGATTCAGCATTGAGAGTCCCATCAGCATCCAGTATGATGTTGTGGACAAAGCCACCTTCAGGTATTTCTCCCATCTGGAGTCTCAGGATGGTTGGCCTTGACAGAGTGTGAACGCTTCCCTTCAGCAGTGCCATAATTCATAAGTGCAAACCTCCCTTTTAGTTCTCATGGGACTACACCAGCTCACTTCCCCCTCCCCATTACTATGGCAAGCACACTGAAGAAACCCAAACTGAAGATCCAGCTTACATTTAGCCCTCCTGCAACTGGGGCAGTTAGCCCTGTAAAAGAAGTAAAAACAAAATGCAAACTAACACATATAGTACAACAGGACCACAGTGTAAACTTTAGGGTTTATCAGGATATTTTCTATGAAACACTTGAAGGAGTTTGGGGGTCTAAATGTTTCGAACATCCACCCATTCAAATTGTGAATGGGGGAAATGTTTCCAAGCAACCAGATATTGCAGTCCCTTTCCATTTTCTAGAATTGAGGGTTTCTTAGACTTCAAAATGTTGCTCTCTTTCTATAAGGAGGGATACCAGAGGGGCAAGCTGAGCAGGCCAAAGGGGAGATACTTTCTCCAGCTTGAGTAAGCTACCATGAAATACAGTACCTGTCTAAGATTTCTCAGCAACTCTAGTTGCATAGTTACCAGGTTAATTTTCTGACTATGGGGAAAGGGCCCACACACTTAGGTCCCAATTGCTTTGATTTTTGGGTAGTTTGTAAGTATTTGTGGATAGATACACCTTATCCCCTACTTTGAATACTTTCAGGTTGGCCCTCTTTTTATCAGCCTGCTTCTTATGGGGCTGGTGTGCCTTGTCCAGTGCTTTACATGTGACTGGCCAAATGCGTTGCAATTGTTCGATCCACTCCACTAAGGAGGGAATCAGAGACTTCTCCTGAGGTAGTTCTGGTATGCGGACAAAATCCTGACCAGAAGCAACTTTGAATGGGGGTGAAGCCAATACTGCTATGTATAGAATTGTTATAAGTCACTTCTGCAAAGAGCAGTAGGTCAGCCCAATTATCCTGCTCGTAATTTATGTAGCACCTAAGGTACCAGAACTGAGTTAAGACATTCACAAGTACCATTAGTTTGAGGGTGGTGAGCAGAACTTAACCCCTGGGCATGGGGCAAAGGTGGGATTCAAATTTCTTAACAACTGATTCTGTGGACACGGCCTAATTTGTGGGTGTGGCTTGGTGGTCATGTGACTGGGTGGGCATGGCTTGCTGACTGGGCATGGCTAGGTGGTCATGTGACTGACTGGGTGTGGCTAGGTGGTCATGTGACTGGGGTGGGCGTGGCTAGGTGGTCATGTGACAGGGTGGGCGTAGCTAGGTAACCATGCGACTGGCAAACCAAAAATAAATGGTCCTCACTTAATGGCCAGTTGCTTAGCAAGTATTCTAATTTACGACTGACTTCCCCAGAGTTACTTGATCTGTTTTTGGTGTTTTGACAGCCATACATACACATACACACTTATCACCAGTTACAACATCCCGCACAGTCTTGTGACTGAGGTTTTCTATGTTTTTTGCAGTTTCCAGGAATTCCTTCTGGTTTCCGGTCAAAAATGCCCATTGGGGAAAATGGACTTGTTTAACAACCAATGTTTGCTTAATGACCACAAGGTTTATTTATTTATTTATTTTTATTTTATTTGGTTGTGAATTTCTTACAAGATAATAAGTATAAGTAAAAACATAGTTATGAATATATGGATACACATAAGAAAATTAAAAGAAACAATAGAACAGGGATGGTAGGCACGTTGGTACGCTTATGCACGCCCCCTACAGACCTCTTAGGAAAGGGGTGAGGTCAATAGTAGACACTCTAAGGTTAAAGTTTCTGAGGTTTGGGGAAGAAACCACAGAGTCACGTAGAGTATACTAAACATTGACCACTTTGTTGCTGAAGTCATATTTCCTGCAATCAAGTTTGGTGCAATTAACCTTGAGTTTGTATCTATTGTTTGCTCTTGTACTGTTATGGTTGAAGCTGAAGTATTCATTGACAGGTAGGACATTGCAATGTATGATTTTATATACTATACTTAGATCAGACCGAAAGTGGCATAGTTCTGAGTTTTCTAGAATCTAGAATTTTGAATCTGGTGGCATAAGGTATTCTGCAACGAGTAGAGGAGTGGAGAACTCTTCTTGTGAAATATTTCTGGACTTTTTCAACTGTGTTAATATCAGATATGTAATGTAGGCTCCAGACAGATGAGCTGTATTTGAGTATTGGTCCAGCAAATGTTTTGTATGCTCCAGTTATTAGTGTAATATTACCAGAGAAAAAGCTACATAAGATTAGGTTAACAACTTTTAATGCCTTTTTGGTTACAGCTCTAGCACTCTTAATGCCTTTTTAGCTATGTAGTTACAGTGGGCTCTAGCACTTAGATCATTAGAGATGAGTACTCCAAGATCCTTGACAGAATTTGGATCATCAATAAGGTCTTGACTATTCAGCCTGTATTTTATTTTCTTTTTTTTGCCAATATGTAGGACAGAGCATTTATCTGTTGAGATTTGAAGTTGCCATTTGTTTGACCATTCTGATACACAGTTGAGGTCTTTTTGAAGGTAGCAGTATTGTCTGTGGTGTTGAATAGCTTTACATCGTCAGTGAAGAGAACACAGTTGCTCTTAATATGATCACAGAGGTCATTTATGTAGAGTATGAGGAGAGTTGGTCCTAGAACACTGCTTTGGGGGACACCATTGTTGACAGGTACAGAATTTGATAGGACGCTCCCAATTTTGGCCATTTGTTGTCTGTTTGACAGGAATGTATTAGATCATTGTAGTTGTCTGTGGTTCGACTAGGAAATACTGGGCATGATCCATTGCTGTTTGAAAATACTGAGCCAAAGAACGTGTCAAAGAGGTTGGGTTTAATAGTGTTGTCATTGCAGTCTTTACCATTAGGTTCTTTCAGGGGTGGGATGGACCTTGAGTCTTTTAGTTTGTTGTTTACAGAATTGTACAAAGCGCAGGTGGAATTGGCGCACAGAAGGTTTTCCTCTTGTTTAATGTGATAATTGGTGCATTCAGTCTTTATCTGGTGGCATAAATTTTTGTATCGGCTTTTGAAGTTGGCAACGTGACCAGATTTGTTTTTCTGCCAAAGTGATCTCTTTTTGGATTGAAGCTTCCTTATTGTTATGGGTAATCTGTTTTTTCTGGTTTTTGGAGTTGTTATTGGTACATATAGTTTGATGACTCTTTTGACTTCAAGTAAAAATATGTTGTAATGGTCTTCAACAGTATTGAATCCAGTCAATAGAAATTGCCAATCAAGGGATGAGCGTTGTCTATAAGATCATAGTTGCCTTTTTTGAAGTTATAATTGGGGATCACATTGTTGTGTTGATTTTTGTGTGGATGTATGTTGAGACAAAAGTCAACCATGCTGTGGTCACTGTTGGAAAAGGGTTCTTTAATTTGTATTCTGTAAATTGAATTCAAACTATTGCAGAAGATGAGATCGAGGCATTTGTTAAGTCTAGTGTTGTTGGTTACTAGTTTTTCCAGTCCCAGGTTTGTTACAGCATTGTAGAAGGTTGCATGTATGGATTCAGTTTTACATTTGTTTAGGGTCCAGTTAATGTGCGGTAGATTGAAGTCACCAAGAAAGATAAAAGTGTGTGGACAGGATGTTGCCTATGTTAGTAATGAATTTAGCTTGTTTACATGTTTGATGTCATAATCAGGGGCTCTGTAACATAATAAGAATCGAAATGTGATATTTAAGGACAGTTCACAGATGATGGTTTCTTAACTTAACTTAAGGTTCACTTAACAACCATGGTGTTTGCCTAACACAGGGGTCTGCAACCTTAAATACTCAAAGAACCATTTTTCTATTTTCTTTTAAACAGGTATCCCTATGAAAGACAGATCTCTCTCTTTCTTTCTTTCTTTCTTTCTTTCTTTCTTTCTTTCTTTCTTTCTTTCTTTCTTTCTTTCTTTCTTTCTTTCTTTCTTCCTTCCTTCCTTCCTTCCTTCCTTCCTTCCTTCCTTCCTTTCTTTCTTTCTTTCTTTCTTTCTTTCTTTCTCTCTCCCTCATCTCTTTCTCTTTCTTTCTCATTTCTTTCTCCCTTTCTCTGTTTCTCATTTCTCTTTCTCTCCCTCATCTATAACTGCTAAGATTGGAAGTTGTTTTTTTATAATCCTATTTCTTTGCAGTTTTTTTCCACACACATTTGTTTATATGTACCCAATACTCTTTCTTCCTTTCCACTATCTATCCAAAATGGGCAATGATTTTATGTGTGTGTGTAGCATGTGTATATGTGTGTGTGTATGCATATATATATATATATATATATATATATATAGTTTTCTGAGGTTCTCATGGGTATTTGTATGTGGATCTTTGGTTGTTCGGGTTTTCTCCGCGTAAGATTCAAGTATCTAGGCAACGCTTTCGATGAAGTCTCATTCATCATCTTCAGGCTTCTGTCTCCGCTCTGTGCTTCTCAGAGTAATGGAGATTGCAGCTGCTTCCTCCTTTTTAACTGCCAGTGGGGGGTGGGACTTGATTGGGTGGGGCTTGGCTGTGTTCTGATTGGGTGGGGGTGTGTTCTCATTGGTAGGGGGTTTGGCTGTGTTCTGATTGGTTGGGGTTGGTCGTGTTCTGATTGGTTGGAGGCGTGTTCTGTTCAGGTGGGGGCTTGGTTGTGCTGAGGTTAGTCTTAGTTGCTGGGGGATTTGAGCTGGAGAGTTGTGATCTTGCTGTTTGGCTTCTAGTTCGTGGTCCTGCTGCATCTTCATAGTGGGTGTCGGTTTGCTTCATGTATGGCTCGGAGGGGTTTGAAGTGGGTAGTGATGCAGCTGCAGTGCAGCTTCTGGTCCATGGTCATTTCTCATTTTCTGAATGGGTGGGAGTCTGTTTTCTACATGGAAGTGTGGTGGTGGCATCTTGTGTGGCTCTCATGGGTGTGGGTCCGGTGTCCTTCTTCATGTTAGGTACTCGTCTGTTCATGAGGCGGGTTTCCAAATGGCTGGAAGGCGGGAGGTGTCATCTCGTTTGTTCATGCTGTGTGGGCGTTTTTCTATCTCTATGGCTTCTCTGATTATTCTGCTGTTGAAGTGTTCGGTTTTGGCGATGGTTCTGGTATTTTTAAAATCAATTTCATGTCCTGTGGCTTTGAGGTGTTGGACCAGGGAAGAGGTCGTTTCTTCTTTTTTGATCGAGTTCTTATGTTCTTCAATGCGTGCACTTATTCTTCTGTTAGTTTGTCCAATGTATGTGGTAGGGCAGGCAGTGCAGGGGATTTCGTATACTCCTTGGTTTTCTAATTCGATTTTGTCTTTGGGGTTTCTTAGGATGGTGGATATTTTTCTGTTTGTGCAGAATGCTGTTTTGATGTTGTGTTTTTGGAGGATCTTGCTAATTTTGTCTGTAGTGCCTTTTATATATGGGAGGAGGGCTTTGCCGTTTTCTTGTTCTCTGTCTTGGATTTTGGTTGGGGTTTCTTTTTGGATTAGGTGGGTAATCTTCTTTCTTTGGAATCCATTGGCTGTAAGTACGTTGGTGAGAGTGTGTAGTTCGGTTTTTTGGTGTTGTTCAGCTTTGTTTGGGTATTTTCCCACGTCATTGTAGTTGTGCTTTTGAAGTTGTAGCAACGTTTCAGCAGAATCTCATCTGCCATCATCAGGCTTCTATATTGTGTTAGTCTGTGAGTTAGACAGCCGTTTCTATTTCACAGCCGTTTCTATTTTAAATTTGGGGCTAGCCTACTGCTGTGCCAGAATGGTTTTTTCTTCATCCTGATTGGTTGGGAGTCTTAGTCTGTGTTTATTGGTCTTGTAGTTTGCTGTGTTCTGCTTGATTGGTGTTTCTAATATCTTCTGTCTGTTTTGTGGCTTTTTTTGTCTTGGCAACATTGTGTTTCCTGTATTGGAGGCTTTTAGTGCGGCTTGGCTTCAAGTAAATGGACAGCTATCATTTATTAGGAAGCTAGGTTTGATCTGGGTGCCCGGTTGGGGTGTGTTTGACCTGGTGGTATCAGGGGGGATCTGTTTGTGCCCAGGTGTTTGCCTGGCTTGTGGTGTGGAGATTTTTTTGTTTGTGAGTGCAGGCTTCCAAATAATTGACAGTTTGGTGGAATCATCTCTTCTATTCATGCTTTCAGGTCTTTTTTCAATCTCTATGGGTTCTCTGATAATTCTGTAGCCGGGGTTTTCTATAGTGGCTAGGGTTTTGGTGCCATTGAAGTCGATGCTCTGACCTGTTGCTTTCATGTGTTGGACTAGTGAGGAAGTGTGTTCCAGCTTTTTGACTGCATTTTTGTGTTCATCCAGGTGGGTACTTATTCTTCTATTGGTCTATCCAACGTATGTGGCAGGGCATGATGCACAGGGGACTTCATATATACCTTGGTTTTCCAGGTCAATTTTATCTTTGGGGTTTCTTAGGATGGCTGCTATTTTTCTGTCTGTTTTGAAGGCAGTCTTGATGTGATGCCTGTGTAGTATCTTACTAATTTTGTCTGTAGTACCTCTATGTAGGGCAGGACAGCTGTTCCATAGGTCTGTTCATCTTCTAGGTCTCCATTATGTCTCAGTGTGTTTTTGTGGATCAAGCCAGTGATTTTACTTTTGTGGAAGTTATTGGCTGTCAGTACTTTAGTCAGGGTGCATAGTTCAGTCTTTATGTGTGTCTTGTCTGCCAGGCGTTTGGTTCTGGTGATTAGTGTTTTGGCCATGGAGTTTATCTATGCTGGGTAGTGGTGGGATTGGGCATTGAGGTAGCGGTTGGTGTGTGTTTTCTTCTGGTATATGGTGTGTCCTAGTGTGCCATCTGTTTTTTTGTAGATTAGTACATCTAGGAATGGTAGTTGTTTGTTTGTTTCTGTTTCCATGGTGAACTTGATTTTGGGGTGTGTGTGTGTTGTTTCAGTGTTTAGGCAACCCACAAACCCAAACTAAGGTTAAGATACATCGATGACACATTTGTGATTTGGCCCCATAGAAAAGAAAACCTAAACAATTTCCTATCACACCGGCAGCAGCAGCAATAGGTAAGTGGGGGGGGGGAGGTGACCGGGCCTTGCAGATCCTCACTCACCCAGGAAGATCAGTAAAGGCAGTGCTGCAGTGGAAGGCAGGCAGCAATGGCTGGCCTGGCGGGCACACAAGAGCAGGCTGCAGGCAGCAGCGTTGCGCATGTGTGCAATGTCGCTCATGCATGATAAGGACTGTCGGGCAGGCAGCAGAGAAGTGGGCAGAGAGGGGCAGGGGCAGTCAGAGGCCCAATTTACCAGTTCTCCGAACTACTGGAAATGGTAACAACTGGTTCTATAGAACCAGGCCAAACCCGTAGAATTCCACCCCTGGATACCTCTCCAAAGAAAGACCAAATCTGCATAATTTTTGCTTTCTGGAAAGCTCAAGGAATTTCTCAGAAATAAAGATAATGTTGGATACAGGAAGTTTGCCCTGCAGTGGGCTTCTTTCATTGTTTTATGATTAAAGGAACTTTACAAAAAGTATGAAAAGTTGAAGAAAGTATGAATTAGGAGACAGCTATGGACATACTAAGAGTCCCTGTGTACTAGAATGTGGATTTAATTACTAAGACATCTATGCCATTCCATTTTGTTCAAGGGCAAGGTATGAAACCAGTTAACAATTTATTTGATTGTCCATTTGTCATTTGTTCTCTTTTAGTAATTTGATGACAGAGCATAAAAGTCTCCATCTCCATCTCTGTTCCCCACAATCTTCTATATGTTTTGGTGTCACCCCTGCAACCTACCCCAATCAATCCCACATATGGAGATCACAACTGAACCATTTTGCCAAGTACTGTGCTGTGTTAAATGTTTTCAGATTCTGACTTCTGCTCCATACAAGAGCATAGGGGTAACCTTAGCTTTGTACACTTTAATTAATTAGGCTAGGGACCCTGGGTAACTATGATTCTTTAGTTTAAGCAGTAAATTCAAAAAAGCTTTTGCTCTAAGTGTACTCCTTTGATGATAGAAAGCTCAAGAATCCAGTCTTGGAAAAGGTTTTGCCTAAATACACTAGAACCTCTGGTCACAACCATAATTCATTCCATAACTTTGGTCACAACCCGATTTGGTCGTAACCCGAACCTAACTTTGAAAATTTGGTGCTTACCCCCCCCCAAAAAAAATGGCATGGAAGGGCCATGTAACAAAAAAACTCTAAATTTTTTGGTCAGAACCCGATTTGGTCATGGTCAGAAGCATTTGTGACCAGAGGTTCTACTGTATGCAAAGGTTTTAACCTGTTCAATTGGTTCACCAGCTAATTGCCATCTATTTTTCTGATGATGTTTTCCAAACATCATGATTTTTTTATTCAGATTTACTAATGGTTAGGAAGCTAACCTGGCAATAAGAGCTGAATCTTCTTAATAGCCTACATAATCCTACTTATGAATACAATAATAAAATCATATCATCAGCATAGAGCAAGCTGTTACAGTATGTATTTAGGATCGTCAGCATATGTACCATGGGATCCTTCATTAACCCTGGTAAGTCTATACAGTCTACAAAATGGGGCCTTTATTTGTGTGAATACTCTTAGTCAGAACCCCATTAAACCCATACCACACCCTCAAATAGGTACTTATGTAAAAGGCTTTAATCAAAGCCAGCAGTCTAGGTTCTATTTTAAGAAATGTCAGTTTTCTCTTTGATATGGTTAGCGAAAAGGACATCTAAAATCAGCTCTTTTAAAATCTAAGACTGGTATCATTATGTCCTATTGCTTATGTTTGTGTTATGTTGAATTCTAGTATGACATGGTCACTGTCACCCAAGGTTCTTGCAGTTTCAACCCCCTTCATCACTTCTTCTGTTTGTAAGAATCAAGTCCAGTATGGCTGTCCTCCCTCTACCTTTTGGACAACAAAGTTGTCAGCTAGGTTGCTTAGGAACCTATTTGATTTCTCACTTGGTGCAGATTTAGTCTTTCAATTAACTATTGTAGTGTGTTTCCTACATATATTTGTTAGTTGGTTAGCAAAAAGAGCACCTATTTTTTCTGCTTGATTGGATGGCCTATAGTATACATCTATGGCCATGTCATTGTTTTTTTTTTTCTTTTATATTGACATATGCATTCTAGGAAGTTTTCATCCTTGGTTTCATGCATTTCTGTAGCAATATAGTGGTCCTTTACATACAGTGCAACTCCACCACCTCTTTTATGGGGTCTAGTTTTTTTAAAGAGTTTGTATCCTTCTATCAGACTATGAGTCAATGAAATTTTTACTCATTCATCAATTCACTCTGCATACATTGACAGACATTAGTACAAGCAGAAGCTTTGAAACAAAGAGGAGCATAGCTTTTATATTATTTTCTATTACTGCATAATTAAGGTACATAATTGTACATTTATGATCTAAAGTTACCTTGTTAACAACATAGTTCTATTTCTTGGAGGTCAAAAGTAAATCTCACTAAGATGGGAAGTGTTTTTTTGTGAAAAAAATATGGAAGGGGGAAGCAGTGTTGTTCACCTTAGGGTTTGCATCTATTTTTAAATGTTGAGAAATGAGTTGCCTGATTAAAATGGATGTTTGGCCAGTTCAGTGGGATTTTAACAGATTAATTCATCTGATTAAAACAGTTAAGATGTTAATGGAATAACATATTTATTAGCATTGACCAGCTGGTAAAGTCTATAGGTGAAGTCTTCACTGGTGTGGGTATTAACATCAGCAACAAATGAATCAATTAATGGGTGGAGGTGAAGGAATGTCATTGGATGAATTCTTTGGAAGGAGGGGGTGGTTCCAGAGGAATAAGCGTCAATGTAGTTGAGATATTTTGTATGAGAGAAAGAGGGTGAGAACAACTCCTCCCAAACTGTTCACAGAGTATATTTTAGCTGCAGAGAGAAGAATCTTCAGTCCGGCAAAAGTTTGTCAATCGGCGTGCAATAATGAAAAATCCAGCTTGGAAGAATCACCATGTGTTATTCTTGGTTTTGGGGTCTGATAATGTAACAGAATAATAGAGTTGGAGTGGACATTGGAGGTCTTCTAGCCCAACTCCCTGCTAAGGCAGGAGACCCAATATCATTCCAAATGGCTGTCCAATCTCTTCTTAAAAACAGCCAGTGATGGAGCACCACAACTTCAGGAGGCAAGTCCACTGATTATTTGTTCTCACTGTCAGGAAATTTCTTCTCAGTTCTAGGTTGATTCTCTCTCTGATTAGTCTCCATCCATTGCTTCGTGTCCTGCCTTCTTTGTGGCAGTCCTTCAAATATTGGAAAACTGCTATCATGTCACCCTTAGTCTTTCTCTTCATTAGATTAAACATACCCAATTCCTGCTTCTGAATTTTGCCTAAGAAACAACCCCAAATATTGCCAGTTAATGAACGAGAATCAAGTTCAACTTGAAAGAAACTCTACTTTATCAACTTTAACTGATTCAGCAGGATGGGACACTACCAGAAAAATCTAGAGCTGTGAACAAGATTGGCAATCTAAAAGGAGGCAATTTCAAACCCCATCTTAAAACTAAAAAGAACACGTCTTTCTAGTTACCAAAAGCCAAATTTGTCTTTAAATGAGAAAGACTTGAAATAGAAAAGAGATAATGCAGTCTTGGCAACACAATTTCTGTCGACAGTCTTTTGAACTGAAACCCTGAATTACACCAATGCTCACTTTCAAAACACAGGACAGGTATTGCTCCTATTGTGGTTCTAGATACTAAAAATATCTTTTTCCCACCTGCAGCATCTACAGCAACCAGCCAAGGTGAGCTTGGTTACCTTTGACCTCTGGTTTGAGTTGCGCTGAGTAACTTGTTTTGCCAAGAGAAACACCACTACTAGTAAAAAGCTTGGTTGAAGTATTTACTTACTAAGCATATGGCATATCATACATGGACTAGCAATACAGGTAATCCCACGGTTATGAGTATTACCTTAACAAACGTTCAAAGTTATGCAATCAGCACCTCCTAGGGTTTCCGAACAAGGGCCAAAACTATGAATCTTGCAGCACCATGGCAGTTGTTCACCCTTACAAAAACCTGCTGAGGCTCTGCAACATTTGTCTGACATGTTGTCATCCAAAATTGAGTTTCTGAAGGTTGGCTTTATCCCTCAGAAGCCTCAGCCATCCAGAGGCCTCGCCTGGCACCTGCAATGAACCGGGGGAGGCCCATGGAGGGCTGAATGGAGTGTCGGAGGGCTGGACCCAACCCCCGGAGGCTTGGATCTGGTTCCCAGAGACTCCATTTCAGCCTGCAATGGGCTGGGGAAGTCCCACAGAGGTCTGAATGGAGCTTCGGTGGGGTGCGTGAGGCTGGAGAGGAGACTGCTTGCTAGGTCGTCATAAGGTAAGTGACCCAGTATAGCAGGTTGGAGAGGGAAAGCAATTTAGGAAGCATGAGGTATTTCAGTGGGTTGGGGAGGCCTTGGGTGGTCTTAGGCTAGTGGACTGTTCCATCAATAGGTGCCCCATGGCCTTCCCCACCATGAAATATATCATGTGCACTTAATGAGCCTTGCATTCAATTAGCAAATGAGTGGGCAAAAGTAGAAAGTGATCTCTTTCAAGGTACAAGATTTTACTCCTTGCGTGGCCCACCCACTATTTAATTTACCACTTCTGTCTGTGCCTCTTTCCCAAAGTGTACACTTGTCTCTCCTCCCCTTCCCCCCCACCCCCCTCTCTCTCACACACACATACAGGTCCATGGTAAAATTGTCTTCCATGAAACCAGTCCATGGTGCCAGAAAGGTTGGGGACCTCTGAATTAGACCATGCAGAGTCCCTACAGGAGAGCCCTTTTAAGGATTATGTATTAATAGAAAAGCAAGTAACCTAGCTCTGTCTCTAAACGCTAAAGGTGTTGCACATAAAACACAGAGGAGCTCTGATCGGCTATCACAGCCACCATTTTGACAGTTTTGCTGTAGTGTTGTCTGTAGATGCCCCACTAAATGCAAGCATGAGATAAACTGAGCCTGCCATAAAGTATGGGGGAAAGGAATTGTTGGAATCATGGGGAAGTGGGGAAACTAAAACTACTCATTGTGCTACCCAGAGACATCAGTTCATCGCTCTAGGGCAGAGGCCTGGGAGGGAAATACAACAGCCTGCCATCTAGCCCTCCAGAGCAAGGACCATTACCAAAACAAATCCTTTGAATGTAACTGGACAATAGGCAGATTACAAGGAGGACCTGTGGGAAAAGGGAAAAATTATAGGGAACTTTTGTGTGCAAACTTTAGTTCTTGCTTTGCTGTATTGTAACCATTTGGTCTTTAGTAAAACTATACCTTTCACACTAATGGAATTGAGGTTTTTTTTTTCTTAAGGATCCAAACTGGGGCAGGTGTGACACCCACCGACCTTATATGCTCTACTTATCTTGAATATGTTTTATCTTGCGCTATGTATTTAATAATATCTGACAATGATCCCATAGGTATTAAACAGGAACATTTGGCAGGCACGTATGGGTCTGTCTCGTTGCTGTTTCTTACACTGCTCTTGTTTCAGCAGCTCCAGAAATCTTCACTGATTTTTTTTAAAATTACAGAATGGTGATAGAGAAATACACGTTCTTCTAGTTACTCCCCGTTACCATAGCAATCCTTCTTCCATTGCAAAAACACGTGTGGGGGCCCTGTTAAACCCACTATAAAGCTATCTAACAAAAATGAAGAGAGCCCTTTTGTTACAGATACCAATTAATTTTACTCCCCTTTTGCCCCCTAATGGTTGGTAAAATTCTGGAAGAAGTCTTCATAATTGTAGAAGTTGGTTGCTCTCCTGCTGTATGGAATTATTTCCATGATTTTTCTGATCACTGCTCTTCTTTGTGGCCTTTCCAGTGTTTATTGTGGTTCGCTGGCAGCCTGTGCAGACGGCAGTGGGGAAGAATGGGGATCAGTCCGGGAGTCTGGAGAGGACTCAGACGAGGGTCCTGAGTCCAATGCAGAGATGGGGCCAGGACCATCTGGGAGTGGGATGCTGCCTCTGGAGCCTTCGGAGTCTGGCAGCAGCAAGGCAGAGGAACAAGGGGAGCCTGTTACCAGTGTGCGTGTGTGCAGAGCTGCTAGAAGGCGAGAGCAGCTGGGACAAAAGGGGTTACTTGGGAGTAAGACTGGGAGGTGATTGCTCCTCCCATCAGGTATAAAGGAGAGACAAAGATGATGAAAACTTTGCAGGAAGCAAAGTTGTTTGTTCAGTTCAGATACATTCCTGAAGCTCTTTGTACTTCGGTTGAGTTTTTTTCCTAGTTCATTTGACATCTGTTTTTGGCAGCACTTCACAGGAAAGAAAGGTGGGTGCTTATCTCGAGGGACTGTTTGAGATTCATTATCAACTGGGAATGAAAATAATACCCAGTGTTGCAATAAAACAAGACTTGTTTTTAAAATAAGTGTGTGCATAATTACGATCTTGGAAGCCTTGGTCAGAACAGTGTTGTTGTTTTTGAACTTTTGTCCAACGCTTATTTAAATGTAAACTGCTTTTACATCAGGGCATTCTTTCTTATCTTCATAACTGATGTAGGGATAAATTATGCATGCCTATATACTAATCATTTTGAAACTCTTCAATAATGAGAAGAAGCTTCTCCAGATATTAACTAATATGCTCTCACTGAGGTCCTCATACAGTGTCCTCTTTATAATGCCCCAAGACAGCAAGATCACTTAGACTTCTATACCACTTCACAGTGTTTTACAGCCGTCTCTAAGTGGTTTACATAGTCAACATATTGCCCCCAACAATCTGGGTCCTCATTTTACCAACCTCAGAAAGATGGAAGGCTGAGCCAACCTTGAGCCAGTCAGGATCGAATTCTTGACAGTGGGCATAGTTAGTTTTCAATACTGCATTCTAACCACTGCACCACCACAGCTTTTGCTCTGGTTGCCCCAAACAATTCCAAACATGAGGACCACACTGATCAATTCTATGTTTATTACTTTTTAAGGGATGCTAATCCCACATTCATATATTAGGTATATATGTTATACAACTGTGCAAAACTGTTAATTATATACATTTTATTGTACCATTGTTTTTTTCTTTCCCTTTTTCCCAAGTTTTTTTATTTTTTTATTTTACATATACATATCAGTGAGTGAACAGTGTGGCACCTGGGTATCATATGCTTTAGAATTAGAATTAGAATAATTAGAATTAGAATTCTTTATTGGCCAAGTGTGATTGGACACACAAGAAATTTGTCTTGGTGCAAATGCTCTCAGTATACATAAAAGGAAAGATACATTTGTCAAGAGTCAAGAATCATAAGGCACAGCACTTAATGATAATCATAGGGCACAATAAGCAATCAAATAATACTAGGAAACAGTTAATATAAATCATAGGGATACAAGCAGCGAAGTTACAGTCATACAGTCACAAGTGGGAGGGGATGGATGATAAGGAGTGATGAGAAGATTAATAGCGATAGTAGTGCAGACTTTGTAAATAGTTGAACAGTGTTGAGGGGATTATTTCTTTAGCAGAGTGATGGCTTTTGGGAAAAAAAACTCTTCTAGTTTATTTATTTATTTATTTTTGTCAATTGCTTACAAGATAACAGGTATAAGTAAAAACATAGTTATGAATACATGGATACATATAAGAAAAATAAAAAAATAAAAGAAACAATAGGACAGGGACGGTAGACACGTTGGTGCGCTTATGCACGCCCCCTACAGACCTCTTAGGAAAGGGGTGAGGTCAATAGTAGACAGTCTAAGGTTAAAGTTTTTGCGGTTTGGGGAAGAAACCACAGAATCAGGTAGAGTATTCCAGACATTGACCATTCTGTGACTGAAGTCGTATTTCCTGCAATCAAGTTTGGTGCAATTGACCTTGAGTTTGTATCTATTGTTTGCTCTTGTGTTGTTATGATTGAAGCTGAAGTATTCATTGACAGGTAGGACATTGCAATGTATGATTTTATATACTATACTTAGATCAGACAGAAGGCAGTGTAGTTCTAAGTTTGCTAGAGTCTGGTGGCATAAGGTATTCTGCAATGAGTAGAGGAGTAGAGAATTCTTCTTGTGAAATATTTCTGGACTTTCTCAACTGTGTTAATATGAGATATGTAATGTGGGTTACAGACAGATGAGCTGTATTTGAGTATTGGTCCAGCAAATGTTTTGTATGCTCTAGTTATTAGTGTAATATTACCAGAGAAAAAGCTCCGTAAGATTAGGTTAACAACTTTTAATGCCTTTTTGGTTACAGCTCTAGCACTCTTAATGCCTTTTTAGCTATGTAGTTACAGTGGGCTCTAGCACTTAGATCATTAGAGATGAGTACTCCAAGATCCTTGACAGAATTTGGATCATCAACAAGGTCTTGACTATTCAGCCTGTATTTTATTTTCTTTTTTTTTTTGCCAATATGTAGGAAATCTTGTTGAGATTTGAAGTTGCCATTTGTTTGACCATTCTGATACATAGTCAAGGTCTTTTTGAAGGGTAGCAGTATTGTCTGTGGTGTTGAATAGCTTTACATCATCAGCGAAGAGAACACAGTTGTTCTTGATATGATCACAGAGGTCATTTATGTAGAGTATGAAAAGAGTTGGTCCTAGAACACTGCCTTGAGGGACACCACTATTGACAGGTACAGAATTTGATAGGACATTCCCAATTTTGACCATTTGTTGTCTGTTTGACAGGAATGCTTCTATCCAGTTATGCAGTTGTCCAGAGAAACTGTAAGATTTTAGTTTTAGGAGTAGTTTGTCGTGTACCACTGAATCAAAGGCTTTACAGAAGTCTATGTAGATTGCATCTATTGCTTTGCCCTGATCGAGTTGTGTAGTCCATATGTTTTTGCAGTGTAAGAGTTGCAGATTACATGATAGTTTTTTCCTAAAACCAAATTGTTTATTGGAGAGTAGGTTGTTTGTTTCTAAGTGGAGGATGATGGATTGGTTAATAATTGATTCCATGACTTTACAGGTGATGCAGCATAAAGAGATTGGTCTGTAATTTTCAACTAGGCTGGGGTCTCCCTTTTTGAAGAGGGGGATGACCGTGGCTTGTGACCATAGGTTAGGCAAGGAGCTGGTACTTTAAGATTTTTCAAAGATTATGCTTGGAGGTTCAGCTATGGCAATGGATAGCTTTTTTAAGAAGTAGGCACATATTCCATCCAGTCCAATAGATAGAGATGATTTTAGATTGTGTAGTCCTTTTGTAACATTGTCTTCTGTAAAATTTATATGCATTAGATCATTGTAATTGTCTGTGGTTCGGCTAGGAAATACTGGGCATGCTCCATTGCTGTTTACAAATACTGAGCCAAAGAATGTGTCAAAGAGGTTTGCTTTAATAGTGTCGTTGTTGCAGTCTTTACCATTAGGTCCTTTCAGGGGTGGGGTGGACCTTGAGTCTTTTAGTTTGTTGTTTACAAAATTGTAGAAAGAGTGGGTGGAATTGGTGCGTAGAAGGTTTTCTTCTTGTTTAAGGTGATAATTGGTGCATTCAGTTTTTATCTGGTGGCATAAATTTTTGTATTGGTTTTTGAAGTTGGCAACGTGACCAGATTTGTTTTTCTGCCAAAGTGATCTCTTTTTGGAATGAATCTTCCTTATTGTTATGGGTAATTTGTTTTTTTCTGGTTTTGGGAGTTGTTAATGGTACATATAGTTTGATGACTCTTTTGACTTCAAGCAAAAATATGTTGTAATGGTCTTCAACAGTACTGCATCCAGTGAATAGAAATTGCCAATCAAGGGATGAGAGATCATTGTCTGTAAGATCATAGTTGCCTTTTTTGAAGTTATAATTGGGGATCACATCGTTGTATTGATTTTTGTGTGGACGTATGTTGAGACAAAAGTCAACCATGCTGTGGTCACTGTTGGAAAAGGGTTCTTTAATTTGTATTCTGTAATTTGAATTCAAACTATTGGAGAAGTTGAGATCAAGGCAGTTGTTAAGTTTACTATTGTTGGTTACTAGTATTGTTGGTTACTAGTATTGTTGGTTACCAGTCCCAGGTTTGCTACAGCATTGTAGAAGGTTGCATGTATGGGTTCAGTTTTACATTCATTTAGGGTCCAGTTAATATGAGGTAGATTGCGTCTAGTTGTTCTGGTGTGCAGTGCTCTATAGCATCATTTTGAGGGAAGGAATTGAAACAGTTTATGTCCAGGATGCAAGGGGTCTGTAAATATTTTCACAGCCCTCGTGTAACATACAGGTCCTTGATTGCAGTATACAGGTTCTTGATTGAAGGCAGATTGGTAGTAATTGTTTTTTCTGCAGTCCTCTGAAGTCTGTATCTGTCCTGTTGGGTTGCAGAACCAAACCGGACAGTTATAGAGGTGCAGATGACAGACTCAGTCATTCCTCTGTAGAACTGGATCAGCAGCTTCTTGGGCAGTTTGATCTTTCTGAGTTGGCGCAGAAAGAACATTCTTTGTTGTGCTTTTTTGATGACGTTTTTGATGTTAGGTGTCCATTTTAGGTCATGTGATACAGTAGAACCTAGAAATTTGAAGGTCTCTACTGTTGATATTGTGTTGTCTAGTATTGTAAGAGGTGGTAGTATGGGAGGGTTTCTTCACAAAGTCTACCACCATTTCTGTGGTTTTGAGTGTGTTCAGTTCCAGATTGTTCCAGTTACACCACAAGGCAAGTTGTACAACTTTCTGTCTGTATGCGGATTTGTCGTTTTCTCAAATGAGACCAATCACTGTTGTGTCATCTGAAACTTCAATATTTTAACAGATACTATCAAATAGAAATTTTAATCATTTCTTACATTCATCAAGCTTATATGGTTCTAACGGTAATACACATGTTTATATTAAGCTATAGTCTTACACTATTTAATTATTTCATATTTCAGTATATTATTCTAATGCCAACACAATGTTATTTAAACATACCTAATAATACCATCATTTAAATACTAAGCTTTCCTCTTGTTATTATTTTTATCTTTATATAGAAATGTGTATACTAATATACTCTCTTATTTCTGTCTCTATTCTGACTTTTATTCATGCCATCATTATATTAAAAGACATCTCCTTTCTATCCACCATCTCTTTAATACTTTAATTCTTGTTCGCTTTTTAACTTTCTCTGTTACATCTATTTGTATTGAGATGCAATTCTTCATTATTTAATAATTCAGTGTTTCAAGATACAATTCTAATACCAGTCATAATATTCTTTAAAAAGACATAATAATACTAATCATATTTGTAACATTCATCAAGCCTATATGAACACTATTATTTAAACATACATGATAATACCATCATTGAATCTCTAATTTTCCCTTTTATTATTGCTTTTATTTTATTATATAAAAGTGTATATACTAATATCCTCATATTCTCTTATTTCTACCTCTATTCTAGTTTTTAATAATGCCAACTTTATATTAAAAAAAACCCCTTTCCTTTCTATCCATTATCTCTTGTTCACTTCAGTATTTTGATTCTTCTTCTTTTTTTAGCTTGCCTCCCATATTCCTCTCTCGGATCTTTATCTCTATCTATGTCTGCATTCTGGCTATTCAATCTAGATACTTCTATCTCTACTCTCATCCACTGCCCAGGTCTCATAATATCTGCCCAAGCCCCTATCTCCCTTTCAAAAGTATCATCCTGCATCTCCAGTTCTCTTTTTATCTTTCTTAGAATATTTTCCACCTGGTTTAACTTATCAGTCAATAAATAGTTGTCAGTATCCATGAATATTCAAAAAGGGGTAGGGTTTTCCCCTTGCACCATTTTCCTGATTTTTATTATCTCCTGCAGATGATTCTAGTCCATTCTCAGTTACTGTTCTGACCCAAGCCTCGTTCAAATCAAACAAACACAAATTGTCCATAAAAGCAAACCTTTTTTACTGCGACATTGTGAATTCTACGCATTCACAACCAAGAATAATTTCAAACTTACTGTCCCAGATAAGAGCAAGCTCTTTCAAGGTTGTGAAAGGCTGCCAAGAACAAAAGACTAATTGCAGATAAATATCCCGCCAGAAGTTTCCAAAAACAAACTGGAGGATGAGAAGTCTGAGCATAAAGAACTTCTTTGCTTCCTGCAAAGAAGCCAACCCTGAAGGCTGGCTTTTATCCCTTATGGGAGAGGCCATCACCTTCCAGCCTTATTGTCGCCCATGCTGCTTCAGCTGCTCTTTTCTTCGAGCAGCCCTGCACGCACACGCACTGAGCACAGGCTCCCCATCACTGCTGCCAGACTCCGTAAGTCCCTCTTCGTCACTGCTGCCAGACTCCACAACCTCCAAAGGCAGCACCCCACTCTCTGATAGTCCTGGCCCCATCCCTGCATCACATTCAGGCCCCTTGTTTGAGTCCTCACTGTCAGAGACCTCATCTGCTGCCGGTGAACCACAACAGTTACTAAGTGGCTTTGGGTAGATCTACTTTTTCAACTCAGCCTAATTGTAAACACTGGACTTTTCTCCTTCAGTCAAAAAGAATGAACTTCTGAAAGCTAGGTATTTCAAAAGGAATTCTTTATTGTAAGGAAGTGAATCCAATACTAGTCAAAGTAGAATCTAAGATGCTTCCAGGCATACAGTAATAGATAAAGGGAGTTAGAATCCCTCCCCTTATTCAGATGTGGATTTAGTCAAACCAGTATGTTAATTCCTCCCTTTCCTTCTCTGGGAATGTATCTTAGAAGAGTTTCCCAGGCGTATCTTCCAGAGCTGAGATTTTTATGGTCCCTTCTCCTCTTGCTATCTCTCCAAGAGGTGACAAATTTCTAGACATCTGGTTCCAGTTCTCCAGTTGTATATCATGTGCAAGTTATACAGATTCAATATAAGATTTAATATATTCAGGTTACATCAAAAATGATTACTTGTACCAACTCCCCCCATTCTTCTTCCAGTGAAGAATGGCAGATACACGATCTGACACTAATTTTATTTTATTTATGTATTTATTTGTATCCTGCCTTTATAGTTTTTACAAATAATTCACAGAGGTGAAAATATCCATTACACTATCCTCCTCCTATTTTCCCCCCAAAACAACCCTGTGAGGTGAGTTAAACTGAGAGAAAGTCGTCCAAATGGCTTTCATGGTTAAGGCAGAACTAGAATTTATTGTCTCCTTGTGATTGGCCCAAGGTCCCCTAATCCAGATTTCATGGATAAGGTAGGACTTGAATTCACCATCTTCTGCTTTCTAGCCTTGCACCTTCGCCACTAGACCAAACTGGTGTTTTTCTTCACAAGGTTGCTGTTGGGAAAAATAGGAGAGAATAAAAATATGCCACCTGGAACTGCTGAATTAAAGGCAGGATATAAATCTTGTAAATAGCAATAGCACTTAGACTTATATACCACTTCACAGTGCTTCACAGCCCTCTCTAAGCAGTTTACAGAGTCAGCATAATGTCCTCATTTTACTGATCTTGGAAGGATGGAAGGCTAAGTCAATCTTGAGCCTGGTGAGAGTCGAACTGCCAAATTGCAGGCAGCCAGCTGTCGGGAGAAGTAGCCCGTAGTACTGCAGTCTAACCACTGCACCACCACAGCTCTTACATACAATATATGCATACAATATATGCACAATAACTCCTTTTATGGTTAATTAGCACAGCACATTAATATCTTTAATGCACAGAATCACATACATTGCTATCTGCAGGGGAAGAAGGAAAATGACATTATTTAGATGATGACATGACTCATCACAGAGTAACAACATCTGTATAAGAGTATCATAATGCCCATGATGTCATTGGACACCTAAGGCCACTGCAAATCATCATTTCAGTTGCATTTCTCACTCAAGAATACAAAAACATATCTTTTTAAAAAGCTCTAGGTTCAACAAAGAATTTTCTATGAAAGATACTGGTATTGATATAAAAGAGAATTTTATATTAAATCTGATTTTATCAATATTAAAAAATTGTTACAAATGGTCATGATGAATAGCACTGTGTAATGGTCATTATCATCTGAGCAAGTGCAGATCAGATTTCATCAAAGTCTGCTTAAACCCAACCATCAGGGACTGCCAACAAAGCATTCCTTCATTGTGATTTTCAGATTTTAGCCACCATTCATGCAACACTCCTAAAACATCAAGGAAAACATCCTTGTTTCATGATGCTTAATAGAAGGGCCACCCTACAATTTCCTTCTTAGAGATCTTTACAGGGCATAGATGTCACTCTCTTTTCAGCACCATGGAGACCTCCCGCGTTTGTCCTAGGCTTTTGATTTGGCACATTTCAACTGATTTAATCTGCTATTCTGGATTATTGGAAATTTCAGTTTCTTGTGACATCTGATCTTAGTGATGTATTGATTTACTTTTCATTTGACTTCCCAGCAAGCTGCCCAAGGAACTACTTGATTTATGGATTGATATAAAAAAAGGACATGCAAGCAATATCTAAATAAAACTATGCATTTTGACTCCTAATCTCAAATACATTTGGCTGTATTGATTTGACACTTCCATAAGATTCATTTATTCACAGTCTCACTCAACTGACTGTGGTCATTCCAGAACATCTAGCATGTTATGGGCTGACCACAATCAATTGAGTGAGACCAGTTTTTCTGGTTTAAGTTGTGTCCAACTCTCCAGGGCCCCATGGACCAGCAAGTCAGGCCCCCTGTCCTCCACTGTCTCCTGGAGTTTGCCCAAACATTATTTATTGTATTGATGGCACTATTTATTCACCTCATCCTCTGCCACCCCGTTTTCCTTTTGCCTTCCATCTTTCCCAGACATCAGGGTCTTTTCCAAGGAGTCCTCCCTTCTCCTTAGGTAGTCAAAGCATTTGAGCTTCAGCTTAACCACGTGTCCTTCCAAAGAAAAGGCAGGGTTGATTTCCTTTGGGATTGACTGATTTGATCTCCTTGCAGTCCAAAGACTTCAGTACTACAGGCTAAATTTTGTTGGATTCAAATAGGTTCAGAGCCTCATACTTTCAGAAACTGGCTGTTAGAATCCAGAGTGCTGCTTATTTTAGCTCTGATTGAAAGTTTGGAACCATCTGATCCCTATTCTAATTGTGGGGGGTGGGCATCACTCAATATCTCTCTTAGATTGAGAACAAGAAAAGGAGAAAAATTGAGATAGACTTACTCCCCTTTGACACAACCAACCTGGATCTTTGCTAGTTTGCATCTGTTTCTTGCATAAATAGTGTGTACACATTTGGAAGCTGTTCAGTGGAAAGATTTGTTTTTGTTTGAAAAACCAGCTCCTGGCAATTATTGAGCCCCGCAGCAGTTTATTTAATGTGATGAGGAGTAATTATTGTCCACCACCACCCTTTTTCCTCCGCCAGCATGTGGAAGGAACATTCAATTCTGTTTTGTTCCTCAGTAAAAGGTCGCTTTATAATTTTAGTATTATGTTGATAAATGCCAGTAATGAAACAGTTTGGTCTTTTATTGCCGGCATTAATGCTCCATTTCTGTCTGATGGTTTAATATCAATGTATAATTTATCCTTGTTATTTGAAATGAACATTTCAAAGGCTTCTGCACTTCAACTGTTCTTTTCAGAAATGCAAAGGCTTTGGGCTTTGTCTCTCAGTGGCAGCTTTTGTCCTCTGCCACCAAGGAGTTGACACCTCCATGCCACATGAGAATGACTAATGGAGCCATTTCCCAGCAGGACCACTTGGAAAGCTGACCCCTGAGGTGGCTCCACACACACAACAATGATGTTAACAACCAAGTATGTATTTTTTTGTCAGTGCAGAGGAAACAACCAGGGAAGGAAAGGGGGAAATGATTTCCTTTGACCCAGCTTGGCTATTTCTTTTCACTGGAATGAGTTACATGTCAGCATTCCAAGTAATGCACCCATAGAAAAGAGAACTCAGAGGCAGGCAGGTTTCTCAAAGAACTCTTTATTGGATACTTCATATTGGCACAACTGGTGAAAGCTGACACTGAATTTTTCCACAGCTTTCACCTAACTAAAAGAAAAAGTTTCCCTTTCCCCCCAGGTCACTGGCCATGCTGTCCAATCAAGGTGTTGGTCAGTTGCTTTGTTACTTGTTCCTCCTCTGGCCAGTGACCTGTGAGAATGTCCTTGGCTCCCACAAGAAAACCGTATTGTTTGGGCTACAAAATTCCATCTAATTAATCCCCCCTCCCACCATTGTGTGGCAACCCTGAAGCCTTCAAGATGGCTTTATCTAGGTTCACTTCAGAGTTGACATTACACAAATATAAAAGATGATTAGAGGGCTGGAGCCTAAAATATACAAAAAATGGTTGCAGAAATTGGGTATGTCTAGTCCAGTGAAAAGAAGGACTAGGTGTGACATGATAGCAGTGTCCCAATATTTGAAGAGTTGCCACAAAGAAGAGGCTGTCAATCTGTTTTCCAAAGCACCAGAAGGCAAAACAAGAACTAATGAATAGAAACTAATCAAGGAGAGAAGCAACCTAGAACTAGGGATAAATTTCTTGACAGTGAGAATACTATAAACAAGTGGAACAGGTAGCCTTCAGAAGTTGTGGGTGCTCCATCACTGGGGGCTTTTAATAAGAGACTGGACAGCCATTTTTCTGGAAATTGACAAAAACCATAATCATCACTTTCTATACTCTGGGGCTGTTTGAGGTCAACCAACCAGATTACAGGCTGGTTTCACACAACTCAGTATAATCTAACTTTAACCAACCAACTTTAAATTGAGTTAACCAAAATACTATGCCTGTGTTCAGGTAAACCATGATGCCTTCCAATAAACCATAAAATAGCTTAAGGTGAGACAGCTGAGAAAGTCACAAATGTTGATCAGATGACCCCTAAATGCTGCAACCATTGTAAAAAATGTCCAAATTTTGTTCAAGTGACCATGAGGATGATGCAACAGTCTCTAGTGCAGTGACCAGTCATAAATCATGCTTCTCAGTGCCCTTGTAGCTTTCAACAGTTGCTAAACAAATGTTTTTAAATCAAGGACTGCTTGTAATGGCTCCAATCTATAGATGCTTCTGCATCTTGCTGAACACCAAGTACCTGACAAGCTTCTCTCTCTCTCTCTCTCTCTCTCTCTCTCTCTCTCTCTCTCTCCCTCCCTCCTCTCTCCCCTGCTTCTCTTGCGATGCTTATTTTAGTAGTAGAAAAAAACTTAACATTTTGAGAAGTGTGTGTTACCATCTAAACTGTGGTGTACCAGATTAAACTGTGGTGCTAATATTCACTTCAACATTCAATCATCTAGGTCATATTCAGATCAGTGCATTTGCATGTTCTTTAAATGATGAACATATCGAAACCACTACAATTATTTTGGCTACAACACAGCTTTTTCTTCTAGTTTATTTTCTGTGGAGGAAACATTAGTACAATGGCATATTTCATATTAATTCCTTTCTTTGATTGTTTTTTTCCCAGAGGGAAAAATGTTCCCCCTGTCAGCTTTGGAAGCCATATTAGCACCAGAAGCTTCCAAGCTGCCACATTCTTGAGCCTGGGAAGATGGAAGGGGGAATTTCATGGAGAGTATGTGGTTAGACATAATAGCATTCTTCTTTAGAGTTAAGGTCATGTTGTTCCTGCACCTGGCTGAGGAGTAGTAGAGGGGACATCTCAAGTTGGGACGGATGGTGATTGGGGCATGTGATGGAGTGATGGGGGCAAGGTGGGGATTTGTAATATTTTACTTATTGGAGGGAAACCCAGGACTTTCAGATTCGGGATTTCCCAGATGTGCCAGTTTACTACTCTAATAAAAGGGAACTTTGAGAAGATGTCTGTCTTGGAGTTATCTGTTGGAGTCAAGTTTTTCTGGAACACTGACACTCACAGTTAAAAAAACTGAGGTATTTTGGTGAAGAAGCCAATTTCTTTTTTTCTTTTATGTCCTACTTAGTGAGGCTGTTCCTAGGATGATTGTGCATATAATTGCACCTTCCTTCTTCCTATTTATATTATGTCCTAATTATGAATATGCAACAATTGTGTAGTTTATTTTATTTTATTGTCATTGCACTTCATACAACAAAATCAAACACCATCTTCAGTGCACATCATGACCATGACCATGACCATGAAAATAAATACAAACACCCTTCACACATTGATCCAGAAACCCCCGACACCACACCAACACTGCACTATACAGCAGAATTCAAAAGAGCTCCTGCCCTGGGATAGAAGCTGTTTTTCAGCCTATTTGTCCTTGTTTTTATTATCCTGTGCCATCTGCCAGATGGTAATAGTTCAAACAAAAGGGTTCCCAGGATGAGATGGATCTTTGAGAATGTTTTGAACTTTCTTAAGGCAGCGGGAGCTATAAAGCTCTTCCAAAGAGGGGAGAGGGCAACCAATGATCTTCTGGGCAATGACGTTAACCCTCTGGAGTGCTTTCCTATCTGCCACTGTGCAATTGGCAAACTATAGAGAGGTGCAGTAAGTTAAGATACTCTCTATGGTGCAGCAGGAGAAGGTCACCAGCAATTTCTCATTCAGTTGTTGTTTTCTGAGAAGCCTCAGGTAGTATAATCTCTGCTGGGCCCTTTTGACCAGGGCTGCAATGTGAGCACCCCAGGTCAGGTGTCTTCTTTTAGGGTAACACCCAGAAACTTAAAACTGGCCACTTGCTCCAGTCGGTCTCCATTGATAAGCAAGGGCTGGATGTCTGATCTGTTCCTTCTATAATCCACTATAAGTTCCTTGGTCTTATTGGTGTTGAGGACCAAGTTATTGTCTTCACACCACGAAAGCAACCAGTCCACCTCATCTCGGTAGGCAGACTCATCCTGCCCCCCCCCCCCAGAGATAAGTCCCACCAATTATCTCAGTATATGAGAAATTATGAGCTGGGATAGACATAACAAGTCATCTGATGGGAACTGTTTGGTAATTTATAAAAAGGAACAGTTAACTATGGGGATTTATTAGATGAAAAGGGTGAACTTAAATCGATGCAAAAATTGGAAGAACAAGGTATACAGATGAATTGGTTTTCATACTTGCAAATACATTCAAAGTACTATGAGGATTCCAAAGCAGAGGGATTTTATGATAAGCAAACTGACTTGGATAAGATTTTGATGGGTACTGATGAAAAGGTGATTAAAAAATTGTATGGTTATTTATTGCAAATTAAGCTTGAGGAAGAACAAGTTAAAGAAACTATGATTGCGTGGGGGAGGAATTTTGGATATGGGATTGATTTAGAGAAATGGCAGAAATTTATGGTCGCAAAATTATAAAATGACAATGTCTACAGCCTATAAAGAAAACTTGTATAAGATGTTTTACAGGTGGCATTTTCCCCGACAAGGATAGCAAGAATGTTCAAGAATAAATCCGAAAAATGCTGGAAGTGTCATCAGAAACCTGGTTCATACTATCACATGTGGTGGACTTGTGAGGATGCTAGAAAATATTGGACTAAAATCCACATGTGGCTGGAAAAAATGACAAAGAAGCATATAGACTTGAAACCGGAGTTTTTTCTATTGGGAATCCTACCAGATACTTATAGTAAAGAGTTGAAATATTTGATTGTAAATGTATTGACTGCTGCTAGGATTGTATTTGCAAAAAATTGGAAAAGTGAAAAAATTCCATTGCAAGAAGAAGTTGTAAAGAAAATTTTGGAATGTGCTGAGATGAGTAGATTGACTTTTGAAATTAGAGAGCAAGAAGATAAACAATTTTATTTAGTTTGGGATCTTTTCTATCAATGGTTGAATGATGAAATATTAAAATATAAAAGTTAGATAATAAGGAATAATAATGTCTTTATTTTCCCTTTCTTTTTATTGGTTTTTGATACTATATCTATATAATAGTTTTCTTTGTTTCTTTTTTTTTCATATTTGGGATAGAATTGGTATGATTATAAGATTTGTTTTAGAATAGGGTACTTAAAATATAGTTATCTCACAAAGGCATGATCGAATAAAAGGTTAGTCAAATTTTTCTTTTTTTTTTTTTTAATGGCGATACTAGGATTTATAAATTTGTATTGATAAGAGTGTTATGTGAAGTGACTGTAATTGTGACTATGAGGTGAATGCACAAAACCGATGGACCAACCGACTTACTGTGTGTACAAAAATATGGGGGAGCTGATACTTTTATGTTTTGTTGTTGTGTTTTTCATGTCAAAAAAAAACAATAAAAATTTATATATAAAAAAAAAGAAACAGCACCTGTTGTGAGCCAGATGGCTTGGAGATTGGGCGTGACTTAGGGTTACTGGTCTGTATATAAGAGTTAGTTTGTCCTTGGATCATTTCTTTCTGTGTATATTATAGCTTTCCTGTTTATATAGCTTCTGTGATTATGACTTCTGGATTCTTCTGGTTCTGACTTCTTATGGCATGGTATTGTATACATGCAGCATAGTTTATATAATTGTATATAAGGAAGTTTCTTCTATAAATGAATCCTGCTGAATTATTTACTTGTGTGCTGGTTGGATTGCTGCAAACTCTAACAGGTTATAAGCCCAGAGCACACAGTAAGACTGAATTGTAATTAAACTGAAGGACAACCTGTATTAAAAGAAAAAGAGAACAAGGCTGAGAAAGCATGCAGGATGGCTGTTGAGTTCAAGGAGAGTTCTCTGCCTTGATTGGGACAGAAGAATTATATTATTTGGACTGCAAAGAAGGAATGTTTCTTCAAGACTGAGGAGTTCTGGGATATTGTTATTAATCCACCCCAGCCACCATTAGCAGCAGCAGATCAAAAGCAGCATGATAAGGCACTGGCCTACATCATCTTAAGTTTAGAAGATGAACAATTTTTGATGTAGCTGATTTAAAGACTGCAGATGAGGTTTGGCTGAAATTGAGAAGTGTGCATGTGAGTGCATCATATTGTGCAATTATCAAGACAATTGTACAGAGCCTGGCTGCAGCTACAAGGGAGTGTGGAACAGCATTTGGTGAACATACAAACTTTATTTATTGAGTTGGAACAGTGTGGAATGAAGATTCCTGAATCTCAGAGGGTGCTGTTGCTGTTAAACAGTCTTGATGAAAGCTGGGACATGGTTTCAGCTGTTTCTGAGTGCAAACCAGAACAAGACTTATGAATGGAAGTGTCGGGGCTCCAACAAATCCACCCCCATTCAAATCATATGTCTCTAGCTGCATCTCTCAAAGTAAAAAAAAAAAGATTTATTAGAAGTGGCCATGTTGGAGTCAGCTGGATGCAGCTGATAGTAAAATACACCATTCATTTCCCCCTTGACCCTGGTCTTCCCCCACCCCCTGAATGTATATTCTCCAATGGGACACATCCATAGCCAAGCGTCATCAATCATGCTCTCCAGTAATTTTCTTGTGCGCCAACAACTTTGGGCTGCCAAGGCGATTATCTGAGCCACTTGAGGAATGCACTGTTTTCCCCCACTCCCTTTCTGCTGGCAGCTAAAAAGACCAAAGGAGTATCTTTTTAGTTGCCCAGCAAAGTTTTTCTACAAAGAAAGAAACAGAAAAGAAGACAGAAAGGCAGTGCTTCTTCTGTGGTGATGAGACTTATTTGAAGAAAGACTCTTTGCAAGGAAGACAACAAATGGACAGCCTGCTGTTGCAAAAGTTAGTTATTATAATAGCAGAGACAAATGACAGTGGGACTAGTCAAACAATTGTTAATAATTCTAAATTATTTTTCAGAATCGATTTAGCTGGAGATGATGCAGTGACCTTGGCAAATGTCCAGAAGGATAAAGTCACTGGAAAAGGCAGTGTGGTGATTCCATGTTTGAAGGAAAATTTTAGTAACATATTATGTGTGCCTGAAATGGAGCATAATTTACTGAGTGTCTCTAGTCTAGACCAAAAGGGGTTTGAGACCACATTTGTAAATGGGAAGTGTCTCATAAAAAGGAATGGAAGTATATGTCCACAGGGCATAAAACAGGATAAACTTTATGTGTTGCATGGACAAAAGGTTCAATGTGCCCAAACATTTGGAAATATAGCACAATGTGATCCATGTGTTGCATAGAGAGCTTGGCCATTCAGAGCTTTGCAAAAAATGCAACAGTTTGCAGAAAGTTTAAACTTAAAGGGTGTAAGGTATACTTAGACTATGCAGTGTGTAAATCATCAAAATCCAAGGCATTCCAAGTAAACAAGAGTAGCACAAGAGTAACAAGAGCTCTAGAGCTGGTGCATGCGGATTTGGTTGGCCCAATGCAAGCCAGTTTGGGAGGAGCAAAGTATGTACTGGTCATTGTAGATGACTATAGCAGGTTTGGGTTCTGCTATTTACTAAAGAGTAAAATAGAGGTGCTACAGAAATTTAAGCAATGGGGCTTCCAGTGGCACTTCCATCGAAGACGGACTGAAAACTGCAATTGTGTGCAGCTTTGATCCGTGCTTATCCTGTTGGAGGGTCCCAATGGGACTGAATCCATCTCGGACCCACCTCAGAGGGGTTGGAAAAGAGGGGGAGACCACCAGACGGGTCGAGGGGAGCCACATCTCCCCTCCCTGACTGGGCATATTCCCCTTGAAGACAGGAGGTAGCGGCAGTTTTAATGGCTGCCCTGAAGACAGGAAGCTCCCAGGACTTAAGTATGTCCTGGAGCAGTGGAGCAGTGAGCGGCATGTAGCCAGATAAAAGAACTTGGATTTTTTTGACAACCCCGAGAAACAGAAGGAAAGAGCCCTCATTTAAGAGTATGACAGCATCGAATGGAAAATAAGAGGAAAATATAAGGTAAATTAAAAAAATGGATTATAAAAGAACTACAACGGAATTAGAGAACAAATTTAGAATAAGATACAGAAATTGGCATTAATTAAGCATTAGGTAGAATGCTGGACTTGCCCAGAATTGATTATATTTAAAAGAGCTAATGGGTGAAAAATAGCATTAATACAAAAGTGGAAAGTGATACAGAGTGCCATCTAATGATTAAAGGCACTTTTTCTCTTATGATTTCATGGAAAATTACTGGTCTTATAAATGTGTGAATGAGAAATGAAATGAAATGAAATGAAAGACTATATTATAACAATAACCCTGGAAGCACTAAAGGGGGGGGGGGATTTCAGCACAAGGACAAATGAAGATAATACCTTGGGACTTTTTGGTGTTGATTGTGACAAGGAGACAAAAGGATTAACAAGAGGAATTGAGACAAATGGATATTTTTGGCAAGGACGAAAATAAAAGACTTTTAATAAAATATAGAATAACTCAACTGATTAAAAAATGAAAGAAACAGGCAAAAAATTGAAGTTGGAACTGCAAACTGTGAAAGGAATGTTAAAAGAAAGAACGGAATTATTGGACACACTGGCAGAAAAATTAATGGTGATGCAGTTCACAGAAGAACAAAGAAAATTCAAGGAGGAGTTAAAGGAAGAGGAAAGCAGCTTAAAAGAGCAGAGAGATCAAGGGGCATTGCCAAAAGACATAAAAGGAATAAAAAATAAGACATTGATGATTGATGTAATAAATAAAAGGGAAAATACTCCAAGAAGAAGCTGTACAAGAAGAAATTCCAAAAGAGAAAACAGCAAAAAAAATAAGCGATTGGCAGATGAAAATAAAAACAATACTAGAGGAAAAAAGAGGAGTTAAGAGGAAAGACCGGAAAAACTTACAAAAAGGAAAGCTGGTTAAAATTACAAGAAATTATAAGGGCGAGAGATTTAGAGATAAGGGTTAAAGATATTATAAGGGGGGATACCACATGGAAATGTATTTTGGTATTTTTTATTAGAAATATAGATTGGGGAGATTTGAAATTTAAAACTTATTGGGAATTACCATAAGATTATTATATAATTATATAGGAGAAAAATGAAGATAAAGTGAGAGAAATTAAGAGGTCTTTATTGTTATCAAATCCGTGTGTGTGTGTGTGTATGTATATGTAATTGATTATCCAAATCATATCAGAAAAACAGAGAATATGGTAAACTAGAAAAAATTATGCTATTATGACCAAAAAGGGTGAGGAAAATTAATAAAACTTTATAGGTCAAACTTGGCTAAATGGAAACAAAAAGGAAAGTTAATTTTCTCTTTTTTTCTTTTTCTTTAGTGTGTACATATTATATTAAACATGAAATAGAAAATGAAATTGATTATATAAAGGATATGAGAAAATAGAGAATATGATAAATTAGAAAAGATTATATTGGAATGTAAAGTATTTGTAATGAGAGTATTATATTGTGATTAAAAAGGAGGGGAATAAAACTTTAATAAAATTTTATAGGTAAACTTTGGCTAAGTGGAAACAAAGAAAAAAAATGAAATAGCTATATGAATATCTTTGGAATAAATATAAGATTTATTGTAGACTGGGGGATATACCATGTGGATCCTGAATAAATTAGTTTTATTTTATTTTTACTCTTGTTTGTTTGTTTATTATATATTGGCTTTGAGAAAGTTAATGAAGATAATAATGAATAATGTAAAATAAAATAGGTGGTAAGCTGAAAATGGAAATAATAAGAGAAAAAGAATGGAAAATATATGTGAGGATGAAATGTTTTTGATATTGAATTAGTGAATTGAAATATGAAGTTTGAACTTATTTAAAGATCAGTGGAATAGATAATGATTTGATATGAAATTAGACAAGAAAGTTGGAAATGTAACTATGACTATGTATAAATGTAACTATGACTATGTTGTAACCTGGAATCACGTTGCTTACTTGAAGAGATGTGTAAAAAAACTTATAATAATAAAAAAGAAATTTAAGCAATGGGAAAGCTTTGTAGAAAGACGGTATAAACAACAGGTATGTCAGCTGCAAACTGACAGAGGTTCAGAATTCGTGTCAACAAGTTTTCAACAGTGGTTGGGACAGTTAGGAATAAAACACAGAAACAAAAATCTGTACACAGCAGCTGAAGAGGCAGAATGGAGTCTTACAAACCATGAAGGACTCACTGCTAGAGGATTCTGGTCTGAGCAGGTCATATTGGGGTGAAGCCATGTTGCCTATCAATTATTTAATCAATAGGCTGTGGAGTTCCTCAATTAATGATATTCCATATGCAGTGCTGTATGGGAGAAAGCCATATCTGGCACATTTAAGGGTGTTTGGAAGCAATGCATGGGTGCATATTCCAAAAGCAATCAGGAGAAAAGGTCAACCAAAAGCTAGAAAGCTCAGGTTTACAAGCTATGAGCCTGGCTCAAAGAGCTATCGTTTTAGCGACGGGAGCAAAAGGATAGTGATTTCAAGGCCTGCTAGCTTTGCACAGCAAAATTGATGCCATTTTTTTTTGAATGATCCACTGACTGATGGTGATCCACTTAATGATTGTAACTTAGTGATGGTGTCAGCATTCAGGGAGGAGGAACTAAAAAAAGAACTAAAAAAGGAGCCAGGAGAAGATGACAATTCAGATTTGAAGCCAGAGAGGGCTAAAACGAAAGAGCAGTTAATGCCATGCAGGTCAGAGCGATGGAACAAGGGGATTCCACCTGACAGGTATTCTCCTAGTGAAGTAAAGGTGTGTAATGTGTAGTATGAGCCAAGGAACTATAAGGAAGTATTAGCAATTCACAAAGTTGAACAAGTAAAGTGGAAAGAAGCCATGGACAAAGAAATGAAATCTATGGGTGAACATCTATGACTTTGTGACAAGGTTGCAAAGCTGTACGATGTAAATGAGTGTACAAAAGGAAAGTACTGCCCAACAATGAGATACAATCAGGGGTGGGATTCAAATTTTTTAACAATCGGTTCTGTGGGCATGGCCTAATTTGTGGGTGTGGCTAGGTGGTCATGTGACGGGTGGAATTTCCTGCTGGAGCAGGGGGTTGGACTAGATGACCTCCAAGATCCCTTGCAGGCCAGCCCTAGATTGCTGTGCTGCTTCAAAGTCTTCTGAAGCCAGGGTTTATGTCCTTCCTTCCTCTCCTTTTTTCTCTCTCCCCTCCCTCCCTCCCTCCTTCCATGTATTTATTTATCCATTCATATATCTCATTTACTTTCTCCTCTCTCCCTCTTTCTTTCTTTCTTTCTTTCTTTCTTTCTTTCTTTCTTTCCCTTTCTTTCGGCCCCTTCCTTCCATCCCCCTTCCTTCCTTTCACTTCCTTTCTCTCTCCCTTTTTCTTTTTTCCCTTTTCTTTCTTTTCTTTCTTGTATGTTCCTTCTCTCTTTCTCTCACTTTCTTTCTCTCTCCCCTCTCTCTTTCCCTCTCTTTCTCTCTCTCTTTCTGTTTCACCCTCTCTTTCTCTTTCCCCCTCCATCTCTCCCTCTTTCTCTCTCTTTCTGTCCCTTCCTCCTTTCCTCTCTCCTTCTAAAGCTAGGAAGCCCACCTGAAACACACACACACACAGGGGTGGGATTCTCTCCTTCTCTTTCTCTCTCTTTCCCTCTCTCTCCCCCTCTCTGTTTCACTCTCTTTCTCTTTCTCTCTCTTTCTCTGTCTCCCCTCTCTTTCTCTCTCTCTTTCCCCCTCTCTTTCTCCCTCTCTCTTTCTCTCTCCTCCCTTTCTCCCTCTCTTTCTTTCTTTTTCTTTTTGTCCCTTCCTTCCATCCCCTCTTTCTGACTTTCACTTCCTTTCTCTCTCCCTTTTTCTTTCTTTCTTGCCCTTCCTTCCTTCCTTCCTTCCTTCCTTCCTTCCTTCCTTCCTTCCTTCCTTCCTTCCTTCCTTCCTTCCTTCCTTCCTTCCTTCCTTTCTACTAGAGATGTACAGCCTTTTCTTCCAATTCTAGCTATGCCCTTGCACTTGCCACTGCAGGAGCCCAGCAATGCTGTTCTCATCACTCCAACCAGCAGCCACTCCTCCTATCAAGCTGGCAGCCAGGTGGGAAGAGGCCCAGGATGGGCACAAGGTGGAGAAGAAGAGGCCCAGCAAGGTCCCGGGTGGTGGGTGAGGTCCCCAGAAAGGGCTGTGGGGGTTCGGGGAGGCACAGGGACAATGGGGGAAGGGCTAGCATGACTCGCAGGCTTACCTGTGAGCAGGGAGATCAGTGAAGAGGCTTGTGTCACAGTGAAAGGCAGGCAGCAATGGCTGCCCTGGTGGGCAAGCAGAAGCAGGCTGTAGGCATGTCACGCATGCTCATAATGTTGCACATGCATGACAGGAACTGACCGGGCAGGGAATGGAGAAGTGGACCGAGAGGGGCAGGGCCAGCCAGAGGCCTGATTTACCATTTCTCCAAACTACCAGGAACCATAACAACTGGTTCTATAGAACCAGTGAGAACTGGTAGAATCCCACCCCGGGTAGAATCTAAAGCAAGATTAGAGGCACTAGGTTTTTCACAAAAGAAAAATGTGCACTATGATGAAGTATTCATGCCAACTGAAAAGAATGAAAGCATAAGGTTGGCACTAGCATTGGCAGTGACACGTGACCATAAAATTTGGCATTTTGATATAACCGCAGCATTCCTCTGCAGAATCAGAGGAAGAAATTTACATGGTTCAAGCACCAGGATATGAAAGTAAAAAGCCTAACAAACTGAACAAGGCCATTTATGGGTTGAAGCAGTCAGCCAGAAACTGGAATATCCGTTTAGATAGGGCATTAAAGGGTCTTGGGTTCAAGAGTTGCAAGGCTGATGATTGCTTATATATTGGAAAGTTACAACATGGGGATTGTCACTTGTTAGCATTTGTGGATGATCTTTGTTTCATTGCAAAGGATTTGTCACAGAAAAAGGAATTTGCAATTATGCCAATGGTGTAAAAACCAGAAAATTTAATTCTGGGGTTGTGGTATTGTTTGGAGGGGCTTTAATTGGTTGGAAGTCCAGAAAACAAACAACTGTAATCATTTCTACTGTGGAGGCAGAATTTATAGCTCTATCTGAACTTTGTTAAGAGGTAACTTGGTACATACAGCTGTTACAGCAGTGGTTCCCAAAGTGGGCAGTACACCCCCTGGGGGGCAGTGGGATGCCTTAGGGGTGTGCTAAGAGGCAAGGGGAGGAACTGGAGGAGGGCCCCTCACAGGGTACAATTCAGGTGTGGGATTCTACTGGTTCATTACCATTCCTGGTAGTTTGGAGAACTGGTAAAATAGGCCCCTGGCTGGCCCTGTTCCTCTCCACCCACTCCTCCATTCCCTGCTCAGTCAGTCCTTATTGCACATGCGTGACATCATGCACACACACAACAATCACTGATGGCCACAGCGGCGCTTTGGAGAAGTGGAGCAAGCAAAGCTGGAGGTTGGTAATTTTCACTGCAAAAAGCATCCAGGTGCCATGTGTTTTTTTCAGTGCAGCTGGAGTCCACGCTCAGCCAGCAAACCACGCCCAGCCAGCCACACGACCACCAAGCCATGCTCACAAATTAGGCCATGCTCACAGAACCAGTGGTTAAGAAATTTGAATCTCACCCCTGGGTGGGGGGCACTGAGGATGAGTTTGTAGCACCAAGAATGCAATGAACTGAAAGTTTGGGAACCACTGTATTAGAGGATTTAAGTGTAAAGACAAATGATGCTATAACAGTGTTTGAGGATAATGCTGCTTGCATTAAAATGAGAACAGGTGACAGAGTGAATTATACACCCCTATCTGAGATAATCCATTGGGAAGCTCCATGAAGGCAATAAGTGTGTATTAAAAACATCTTTGCCAATGCCTTGGCTGCTGGGATCTTTTGGCAGGATACAAAATGAACCTGTTTTGAAAAAAGGTCAGTTACAACCCAAATAACAGTATTTGCTGCACTTTCAAGGGAGCTCCACTATAAAGTCCATAGAGATCTCTCTCCAGGGTGCTGAAGGTTCTGCCACTGTTCGTAAAAGCCCAGGGGATTTTCCTTGTCTTCTTTTTGCAGCAGTGCAGATAGGACAATTAGCAACATAGCTTTCAATATTTTTTTTTGAGAGATGGCCACCAGAATTGCCTTTTGATGAGGTGCAGGTTTTTTACAAATCCAAAGTGTCCAGCTATTTTTGAATCGTGACATCGTTTCATGAGGTTCATTCTCTGGCTGTCAGGGACATAAAGTTTGTTTTCTAACCAGGCTAGACCGTCTTTGAGTAAGCAAATGTTTTTGTTAGCCTGGAGCCAATCATCCTTAAGTAGTGCCTCCTTAAATGTGGAAGTTGTTGCATTATCAGTCAGTGGTTCTTTCTTCCCATGTGCTCGGGTGATTACTTTGGCTGCAAGTTGGGTTGGTTGGATCATGGGTTTTACAACTTCAATCTTTTTGCGGTTGTATTGGGGTTTCCTAGACAGGGCATCTGCCAAGAAATTTTTCCCACAGGAAATATTTCAGAGTGAAATTAAACCATTTAAAATATTGAGCCCACCTTGCTTATTTTGGTGAGAGTTTCCATGGAGTTTTCAGGGCTTCTAGATTTTTATGATCAGTCCAGATTTCGAAGGGGATTTTGTTCCCTTCTAGGAAGCGTCTCCATATGAGGAGTGCCCATCGCACAGCATATGCCTCTTTCTCCCATATGGCCCATCTTTGCTTGGTTCCTATCAGTTTCTTAGGAGTATAAGCACATGGTTGCAACGGTCCACGTTCATTCTTTTGGAGTAGAACTTATCCAACTGCTACATCGCTAGCGTCTGCTTGGATGACAAATAGAATATTACTGGGGCTGCTATTTTTGTTCAGGTAGGTTTGATAAAACCCATTTTTCGATTTTGTGAGCACCCATCTCAAGTTTGATTAACTCTGTTATTTGGGTGGCTGGGATCCCCCCAATTAATGTCTCATCCACTTGCTCAAATCTGACTGGACGTTTAAGGGGTTTTGTCTTTATTCCCAATTGTTCAATGACGGGGAGCCCAATAAGGCATCTAGAGCATCCGGTATCTATGACAGCTTCTAACTCCCCTGTTTCCCCTGTGTCAGGCACTACTAGCTTCACTTTGACAGTACAAGGTGTGATGGGTGCGCTCACCATAGGGTTGTCTTTGTCAGTGGCTTCTCTGGGGACGTGTGTTGGGTTGGAAGTTTGTTGCTCCCTTCTGCATGGAGAGGACATTCTACGGTGTGTCTAGCAAAGTGGCCAGAGTCGGGAGGCTTCCCTTGAATTTTTCGACCCCTGGTGGCTGCATTAGACCTTGGCTGTGGAGCTTGTGGAACAGGTGCAGGGGCCAGACAGTCGGCTGCTCTATGGCCATTCTGGCCACAATGATAACACTTTATCATTCTGGTGAGTCAGGTGGGAGCAGCTTCAGCAGGTCTGGTCTGCAGTTGTCTGGCCACTGCTCTCCTAGGAGGGCCTTCAAGTAAGGGTCTTCTTTGTTGATTGATGTCGTGGTCTAATTTGAGGGCGGTGGTATACCACGATTGTATTGTCTTGGGAATCTCCCTAATGTTGCAGGCCTTTTTTACTTCTGGGTCAATGGCATTTTTAAAATAGTGCAAGATGATTTTTTTCAGGCTAGTCCATATGGTGGCTTGCGACCCTTCTAAAGTCCCATAGAAAGTCTGATAAGATACACTTGATCTTACCCAAAAGGCCAAGAAGTGATGTCTGATGTCTGATAAGGGTCGCTTGCCCTGTTTCATTTCCATTAATTTGTCCTCATTTCCTGCCACTCTGTCTGGATTCTCAAATCTGAATCTCAACAAATGAATAAAAGCATTGATATCCTGTAGCTCTGGGGCCTGTTTGTAGTGGAGTTGGGCCACCCAGTCAGAAGCATCCCCTCATTCATCCCATCTGCTATTGCAGTGACCAGATCTTGTTCTGTTGCATATTGGCCTCCTAGTTGGTCTATGTGAGACCAGGTTCGAGTGAGGAAATAAGCGAAATGTTCATGGTGTCTGTCAAAAGTGGCCTTGAACTGTGGCCTTGAACTGCATCTGGTCTCGTCTGGGGGGTGGTATCACCCTGGCAACCGCAGGCTGAGCTGGAATGAAAGGGGCCTGATGAGGCATTTATCCACTTGGGAAGGGTCTTCTGAGGCCTGGCTGGGTTGGGCCTCTCTGGAAGAAGGGCCTCTGCAGGGTTGCTCTGAGTGGGGGCTGATCAGGAGCTTGCCAGGAAGGGGCCGGTTGTTGCCTTATTCCCTGCATGAGGAAAGCGGGGGTGGGGTGGCTGCCTCCTGCTGCCTGTGGAGATCCCTTTGTTGGGAAGGGGTCGCTGATTCTCTCTGTGAGGCCAGGGCACTGCTGGCGCTGGCATCCACTGGTACTGGACCCACCCTTGGCCAGGATAAAATCCCCACCCTGGAGGGATATTTTCTGCAGGGGGTAAATTTCCTTCTGAGTGTCAGGGGTGGGAGGACTTGGAGGTGCAATATACCTGTTGTAGTCTGCGTCTCTCATCTCTCCCTTGAAATTCGATCCTGTTAGCCTTCCGATGTAATTGGAGCTCCACACCTCCAATCTGCCTCCTTTGCAGTACGTAAAGGGTTTGAGGGAATGATTTCTCCAGGCAGCTTTTTCTCCGGTCCTGTCTGACAACTTCCCTGTGAAGCTGTTCCTTCAGGCTAGGCTCCTAAATCTTGTCTCTCTTCCACATGCCTGAACTCCTCCAAAGAGGGGGATGGGGGATTCAATTAATCTTCCAGAGGGCCCCCTCCCAATGCCCTTCTGTCTCACCTCACCTCTCTCACCTTTGTTGGAATAAATCCTGGGGTTCAGCAACCCCTGATAGCTCCCCTCTTGGGAGTGTTGAAAGTTGTTAAAGTTTCGGATTAGTGTCAGCATTCCAGGGAAAATCCATTCCAGTCAGTAACTTCAAGACACACGTCATCTCAAAGTACTTTTATTAGAATAGCATCTGGCACGTATTGTGGAAATCCGGAACTAAATCTTCCCAGCTTCTTCACAAAGTCCCAACCCACAAACTATCCCTTTTCCTCATCACCCCATCACATAAACCAATCCCAAAGTAAGTTCTAATTCTTTCTATGCCATACTCTGTAACCTTGAACGATCAAAATAATATTTTTTTTCTAAGAGCTACTCAATTAACATCACCCCTCCCACTTTCTCCAACGATGTGGTAGCGATGAATTCCATAGCTGACAGTGGTCACATGTTCCCAAGCAAAGAAAGATCCCTCTGCCTTAGACAATACCACTACCCCAGAATTCAAAAAAGCCTTGGAAACAGATGAATGGTTTGGTGCCCATAAACATACCTGCACAATAAAGGATGGATTAACTTGGGTGGGAAACAAACTGTATGTGCCAGCAAAGGAAAGACTGAAAGCTATGCAAGCCTGTCCAAACTGACTCCAAATTAGCTAGACACTTTAGTTTTGTAAAGACTCAACACTTACTAAAGTGACAATTCTGGTGGCCATCATTGAAGAAAGATGTGGAAAGCTATGCAGCAAGTTGCCCTATTATGCACTGCTGCTAAGCGTAGGCAAGGGAAAACCCCAAGTCTACTACAGCCAGTTGCTGACCCTTCAGCACCACGGAGAGAGATTTCCATGGATTTCATTGTAGAACTGCCCAAGAGCTCCGGAAACACAGTAATCTGGGTTGTCACAGACCTCTTCTTGAAACAGATCCATTTCATTCCATGCCAAAAGATCCCTACAGCCAAAGCCCTAGCTACACTGTTTTTAGATTCAACAAATTACAAACCATCAACCGACCAATATCATCCCTGCTGAGGGGGATGCTTCATTGGCAGAGGAACTGAATCATTTCTTTGCTTGCTTTGAAGTGGAGATCAGAGACAGATAAAATACAACCACTGGCCAATTGTAGCCCTCACCTCATTGTGGAGGAGCAGGATGTGAGAAGCATTCTGAGGGCTGTGGACCCTAGAAAGGCTGCTGGTCCTGACGGTATCTCTGGCCGAGTGCTAAAAGACTGTGTTAATCAGTTGGCTGGAGTCTTTACCAGGATCTTCAACCGGTCTTTATCCCAGTCCACTATTCCATCTTGTTTGAAGGCTTCCACCATTGTTCTGCTGCCGAAGAAGTTCCCTATCAATAACCTGAACGATTATAGACCAGTGGCACTCACTCCTATCATCATGAAGTGCTTTGAAAAATTGGTCTGCCGGTACATCATTTCTGGTCTTCTGCATACATTTGATAAACATCAGTTTGCATAGGGAAGAAATAGATCTACAGAGGATGCTATAGCCATCTGTATAGCATCCTCTGTAGATCTATTTCTTCTGTATGAAGTGTTTATCAAAGAAGTGTATGGTGTTTATCAAACGTATGCAGAAGACCAGAAATGATGTGCCGGCAGACCAATTTCTGAAAGCACTTCATGATGAATGAGTGCCACTGGTCTGTAATCTTTACACTGCTCTGACTCATCTAGAACAGCAGTGGGGGGGCTATGTGAGGATGCTTTTTGTACATTTTAGTTCTGCATTTAATACAATTCTTCCAAATAGACTTGTGTCTAAACTTCTGGACCTTGGACTTTCTAATTCAATCTGCCTTTGGATTATAGATTTCCTGTCTGGCTGCTCACAGAGGGTCAGACTAGGTAATCTTACCTCTTCAGCCCTTATTCTTAACACTGGTATACCACAGGGTTGCGTGTTGAGTCCCTTACTCTATACTCTTCATGTGCATCACTGCATTCCCACTCACGCTAGTAACACTATTGTTAAATTTGCAGATGATACAACAGTAGTGGGACTTATCTCGGGGGATGGTGGATGAGTCTGCCTACCGAGATGAGGTGGACCGGTTGCTTTCGTGGTGTGAAGACAATAACTTGGTCCTCAACACCAATAAGACCAAGGAGCTTATAGTGGATTATAGAAAGAACAGATTGGACATCCAGCCCTTGCTTATCAATGAAGACCGAATGGAACAAGTGGCCAGTTTTAAGTTTCTGGGTGTTACCCTAAAAAAGGACCTGACCTGGGATGCTCACATTGCAGCCCTGGTCAAAAGGGCCCAGCAGAGATTATACTACCCGAGACTTCTCAAAAAACAACAACTGAATGAAAAACTTCTGGTGACCTACGGCTGCACCATAGAGAGTATCTTAACATACTGCACCTCTGTATGGTTTGCCAATTGCACAGTGGCAGATAGGAAAGCACTCCAGAGGGTTAATGTCATTGCCCAGAAGTTCATTGGTTGCCCTCTCCCCTCTTTGGAAGAGCTTTATAGCTCCCGCTGCCTTAAGAAAGTTCAAAACATTCTCAAAGATCCATCTCATCCTGGGCATCCTTTTATTTGAACTATTACCATCTGGCAGACGGTACAGGAGAATAAAAACAAGGACAAATAGGCTGAAAAACTGCTTCTATCCCAGGGCAGGAGCTCTTTTGAATTCTGCTGTATAGTGCAGTGTTGATGTGGTGTTGGGGGTTTTCGGTTCAATGTGTGAAGGGTGAAGGATGTGTGTTTGTGTTTCTTTTCATGGTCATGGTCATGATGTGCACTGAAGATGGTGTTTGATTTTGTTGTACGAGGTGCAATGGCAATAAAGGAAACTAAACTAAAAATTTTAATGAAGAAAATGCTGAAGCAGAAGTGAACTGATCAGGGATTCGGATATTCTCTATTTTAGGTGAATATATAACATATAATCCCTTTGAATGATCTGGAAATACTTCTTACTTTTCAATAATGTTTGGATTCTCAAGTGACAGTGCTGGAAAAGAATGCAACTGCACAATTACACCTAGTAGCAACTACTTCTAAGCTAGAAGATTAAGCAGGAGTCACCTATTCCTTAATTACATATTGACTGACTATGCAATGTGTTATATGCAGTGCTGCATTTGAATCTCCAGAAATTTAACTAAAATACAGCAATTAAATTGCTAGATGTGTTATAAAATTTACAGTTATTGTCAAAAACAATTTAAAATGTTAAACTTTAAATGATTTCAAAGCTATCTGAAGAACTATCTCAATATGAAGCCAGTCAGATACCTTCCCTTCATGGGATTCACTTGTTCAAAATACAAACCAGGTTTTGGGATAACCTTGTTCTGTTTCATTAGCTCTTTATGTATCCCTGCATCCCAGAATAATTTAAACACTTTCTGTACTAGATATCTTCTGCTTTGGTAATAAGAAGACAAGTCTTTATCAATACAAGATGAAATATGACAAAATTCTGGGAAGCAGATGTATGGCTATAGAGGTGGTGGCAGTACTAAAGATACTACAGTACACTGGTTAGAATAGATTTGGTTCTGATGGCTATTGAATATAATCCAGAAAAGAGTGATTAGATAGACTAAAATGATTTGGGTGGTTTTTGTACTATTAAAGGCTCATCTGTGTCTGAGTAGATGAAGTCCACAAAGAGGGTGAGACTCACAGGAGAATTTCTGAAAAGAAAAACCACTTCGGAATCTAAGAATGAAGAATGTGTCAAATGGAATAAAAAAAGACCAAAAGTTTATGTCTGATAGTTATAAAGTAGTTCCACACTAATTCGTTGCCTGTGAGATATAGAAAATTGCCACTAACTTAACATAAGTGCTTTTCTTAAATCTAGTTAAATAGAGAATTTCTAGTGCTTAAAAACATAGAGGGGTATAAATATGTTAACATATCACATATTTTAAGCAAAGAGACTTGAACCTGGGAAAGTGAAACTGAAATTGCTTTTTAATGTCTGTTAAATTAATTTTTTTTAAAGTATGCATAAATAAGGTTTTGACTCCTTTGTTTTCTTGGGAGGATACTCCCTTTTCAGAGCAGGGATTCCTTTTCTTTCCTCGGCCCCGCCCTGGGATTTCTTTGGCACAACTTTATCTTTTTCCCTCCTCTGGGCTCTTTCAAAAAACCCAAACTCCCTCTCCCCCCCCCGCCCCCCCCAATTGCACAGAGCTTGGATCTTTCTTTCCTCCTGGCCCATACAGGCAACACCCGTGCAAATGACTTAGAGTTGGCCACACCCACCCAGTCATGTGACCACCAAGCCACGCCCAGCCAGTCACCCTGTTTGGGGTGGGGGTGGGGGTGGCATGTCAGGTCCCATAGGTTTCTATAGGGACCCTGTCATTCTGGTGGGAGTGGGGAGTCTGGGAACGGTCTCTGTATGGAGTTTCTGTTTCTATTCCCTGCTCTGACAGGCTCCATGAAATGAAGCCGGCAACTGCTTGCTGGGAGACTTTACGGGGTTAAGCTGCCCTGGTGGGGTGCTGAAGAAAGGAGGGATGCTTCGTTGATCGCGAGGAAAGTGCCATTCCCTCATTGATCCGAAGAAAGCTCACCTGAATGGCAGCAGCGACGACAGCCATTCAGTTACAAGCTGGGACAACTGGGACTTATTAAGACCTTGTGCTGGAGCGGTGCGGGGACAGAGCAGTGAAACCGGGTGAGATAACTTCCAACTGTTACCTTAGAGATTTAACCCAAGTAAAAAGTTCCAAAAAATGATCTCCTAATGTAAAGAAAGTGGCAGTTGGATTTATGGAGAAAGATTAAAGACAAAAAACTAAAGAGGAAAATTAAAGATTAAAGATCTAGAAGTAAAAGAATTCCTAAAGGATGATTTAAAATATAGAAAGATTGGAAAAGCCGAATAACATTGTGAAAAGTGATTATTGGGAGAAATTGCTTTTCTAAACTTTATTTTTAGCCCCCCCCCCTCCGCCCCCCATGACAATAAGTAGTTTTTGACTTTTACACTCTGTTAAATGCTGCAATTGGGAGCAGGAGAGCCATCTACTGGAGGAAGAAGATGATTGCAATGTGTAAAAACTCAAAGGAAAGTGAGTAAATAATGCTTGGAATAGCTGCTTGACCTTATCTTATTAGGCGATTTAGATGCTGGGAAATATTCACTAAGCTTTTTGAAGATCCATAAGGCAAATTAAACTAAACACTAACTTCAATGGGACTGTGCATTGAAAAGTGGATTTGAAAGATTTGGAGAAATCTGGTGGGCTAAGCTTGATTTCGGTTAACATCACGTGACAAATCATCCTATGAAGCAAAAGAAGAAAAATGATAGAAGAGAAAAAGAAGAAGAAAAAGAAGAAAAGATAAATAAGATTTTAAAATCTGGACAATTGGGAAGATGTAAACTGGAAATTATAAAAACTAGTGCAAATCTATAGCACTTAAAGACTAGAAATTTAGGAGACTTGGAGGAATAATTTTGGGATTGACCAAATTTTATTAACAATTGATTTTTTTCTGGAGTTTTTAGATACTGGGACACTGGAATATTAGAGGTATATTAATTTGGTACAAAATGACCCAGCAGGAGACAATAAAGTTCTATGAGGAAATGTTAGAAATGGCAATAAAGAATTATAAGGAGTTGATGGAAATATTTAAAGATAAAGATGTGAAAGTAGAAGGGCCTCAATAAATGGTTGGAAAAGATGAATATAATACACCAAAGACAGATGAAATTAGTAGAAGTGGTGGAGGACACAAAGCAAAATAAATATCTTCTTTATACAAGAAGATAAAAATAAGTTACAAGCAGATAAAAACACTGAAAGGACAGTAATAATAAATATTAAAAATCAAATAGATAATCCCTTAAGAGCTTATAATAGAATATAGAAAAAAGGAAGATATCCAAAAATAATGAAAGGGTTATGGATGAATATACAAAAGATGCAGCCAAAGGAGATAAAAGGCAAGGCAGAGGAATCAATTAGTCTGTGGAAAAAATCTAGAAAGACATATAGGATTCCAAGAGATAAATATAACAGGAACCACACACAAAAATTTGATGAAATTCTAAGAAGACTGAGAGATGATGGATAGAGACATAATGCCTTGCAATATAGTAATTATATTAAAAATCAATAGAAATAAGGGAAAGTTTAAATTGGGAAAGTAACACATACAGTATATAGATATGTAATATTATTACCATAGATATATTAAGATTAGGAGGTGGAACACTAGGATTAGATATATCTAAATGTATTATTATGATTAACAGGGTGCAAAAATATACTGGAATACATAGTTTTCAAGGACTATAAATACAGGGGACTTAGAGATATAATCTGGGGACTGATTAAATCTTATTAACAATTGGTTTTGTTGGTATTTATAGAAAATTAAGATATTGAAAATGTGGTGGAACACTGAGTGATATTTATAATATTAAAACATTAGTGACTTAACGGGATAATAAGTATATTATATGAAGAAATGTTATTGGTGTTTACATATATTTTTGGAGAAAGTGATAAAAATCATAAAGAGAGAATAGTATTGTTTAAAGATAATGAGGTGAATATAGAAAAACCCCAACAAATGGGAAAAATAACAAAATAAGTATAAATTGGGAAAACAGTAGTATATATATATATACACAAGAATATATTTATCATTATGATGAGCATATCAAGGTTAGAAGTTGGAAGATAAAACTCTCTGTGTGTAATTGTATTATTACTGTCAGCATTGTGGAAAAACCCAGTCATTACACTTCCACAAAAATTTTGGTTGTTAAAGGAAAACTACAAATAAAACATATACAAAAAAAAAAAAGTAAAAGTAAAAGTGAAGTAAAGTAAAGTAAAGGAAGGAAGGAAGGGCCAGATAAACCACTTGTGGGATGTTTTGGTCTTTTAACTAATCGTTGATTTTCTCCAGATGTTGTCTGATGATATATTCTGAGTTTTTATTGTAAGCTGTCCAGAGTTGTAACACATTGGGATGACTTATACATCTCAGGAATAAATAGATAAACAATCCTGGGCACCAAAGCAACAGAGGAACTTCTTTTCATTCAACTGTGGAACAAGAGGAGGAATCAAAGTAGGAAGATCTTGTCTAGAAGCTGTCGTGGTCCTAATTACCACTATGACATCTGGGAGTTATGGTAATTAGAACTGAATACATTAGGCAAGAGATCACCAAGTTAGGGAAGAAGTTAGCAGAAAAGAAATTATCCAGTCATGTAATTTACTGTAAACTATTTTCTTATAGTAAGCATGTTGAGCTGATGATAAGTAGGAACTGTGGTGCTGAGCTGAGAGCAACTGTTAAAATAGAACATAGAATAATAAGCTTGGAAGGGACCTTGAAGGTCTTCTAGTCCAGCCCCTGATCAAGCAAGGAGAATCTATACCATTTCAGACAGGTGGCTGTCCAATCTCTTCTTTAAAGTCTCCAGTGGTGAAGCCATTTCACTGGTTAATTGTTCTCACAGTTAGGACATTTCTCCTTAATTCTAGATTGTTTCTCTCCTTGGTTAGTTTCCATCTGTTGTTTCTTGTTTTGCCTTCTAGTGCTTTAGACAATAGATAGATCCCTTCTTGTTTGTGGCAGCCCTTCAAATATTGGAACATTGCTGTAATCAGCGAAGTAGTTTGAATTTATTGCTCAGACTAACAGTATCAAATCTTTTATTTACCTTCATAATCCAAGATAGAAACTTTCTATGAGAATTGCTTGGGAAATCTGCCCCCCTTCTTTTTAAAAGAGATCTGATTAGACAATCACTAACAAGCAGTAATCCTATTACTAGGCCTAAATGGATAGGAACTCGTGTCTAGAAGGCGTGATCCATATTTCTGTTATCTTTCTCCTGGAAACTAAGTATTTATCTGCTTATGTATATCTTACCTTTGGGAAGAAGTTGACTCTTAGAAACCAAGTAAATAAACGTTTTACAGTACTTTGTTGCCTTGGTTTTCAGTGACGATAGCACTCTAAGCTCAGTGACAGATTTCATTATATTCCATAGTTTCAAAAAGCCTCAAGAGTTTGTTATAGTTTTTCACTGAGGTACCTCTCCAGAGAAGTGATAATACATTGCTACACTGCATGGTTGAGACCCACCCTTGGAATTCTACATTCAGTTCTAGTCACCATGATACAAAGTAGATTGGGGTGGGATTGTTTTTTTAACAACCAGTTCTGTGGGCGTGGTTCGGTTGGTGGATGTGGCTTGGTGGTCATGTGACTGGGTGGGCGTGGCCAATTCAACATCACTCATGTCAAGGGGCACTTCTCCTCACCTGGCCTCTCATGACAGTGGGGATGCTGCAATGGTCATAAGTGTGAACAATGGTCACATGTCACTTTTTTCAGTGCTATTGTAACTTTGAATGGTCACTAAATGAACTGTTGTAGGTCAAGGATTACCTGTACAAAAATACAAAAAGCTTTTTTGCTTGCAAAAAGCTACCCCAAATACCAATAATTAGATTAAAAATATCTGCAGGCCAGAATTACAAACCAGGCAGGGTGCCAGAGCACCTTGTGGAATGAAAATAGTTAAAATGCAGTAATAACTATCAAGCAGCCATCTCTTGATCATAAAGTGAAACCCTTTAGCAGATAGGTCATTTAAGCTCTCCAGAAAGAGCACACCCAGGAGAAGCAATCCTTAGATCCATTTGCACCACTTAAAGATACCAGCTGGTCTCACTCACCTCACAAGGTATCCCAAGGAAATCATCCAGGTTTAAGGAAAAGTCACATGCTGCCCAGAAAGGCAGTAAAAAAAAAATCAGTGCCATATAGAACCGGACAGAACCAGTAGAATCCCACCCTTGAAGTAGATGCTAAAACTCGAGAAAGAGTTCAGAGAAGAGCAATAAAGAAGATAAAGGAGATCATTTTATTGAAGACATTTTTTAATAAAATAAAAACAATAAAACATAAAACAATAAAGAAAAAATAGTAAACAGTAAAAAATAGAAAAAAGAAGCAGAAAAGGAAAAGAAAAAAATATACAGAAGCTGCTTTCGATTTTAACAGCTATAGTGACTGTCAGCGTTCCAGAAAACCTCCACTCCAACAAATAACTCCGAGACAGACATCTTCTCAAAAGTTCTGTTTTATTTGGATAGTAAACTGGCACATCTGGGGAATCACGAATCTGAAAGTTCCAGATTTCCTTGCAATGAGTAAAAACCGGAAATCCACCCCCTGCACCCACATCACATGCCCCAATCACCATCCGTCCCAATTTGAGACGTCCCCTCACCCAGGTCCCCTCATAATATGACCTTGACTTAGAAGAATGCTATTATGTCTAACCACATACACTCTAAGAAATTCCCCCCTCCCATTTTCCCAGGCTCAAGAATGTGGCAGTGTGGAAGCGTCTGGTCTCAATATGGCTTCCAAAGCTAACAGATGTCCCCCTTGAAAAAATCATGTCCTGAAATATATAACAAACAAAACACAAACAGGGGGTAATGCCCTTAACCACCTCTCTCCCCTCCAAGGGGACCCTTTGTCTTGTCGGGGAATTTTTCATGAAATTGTTTAATCAATCTATCTGCATGCATATCCCAACTTTTCACCCAAGTAGCTTCCGACAAAGGGCAGTCTTTCCATAGCACTAAATATTGTAATCATCCTTGGTGTAATCTAGAGTTGAGGATTTTCTTTATCTCATAATGAGTTTCGCCCTGTACTACCAGAGGTTTGGGGGGAGCTGCCGGTACAGGTCGTAGATTGGAACCAATAGCAGGCTTCAACAAGCTACTATGGAATACTGGGTGTATTTTCCCTAACAGCTGAGGGAGGCTAAGTTGTACAGTCACTGGATTGATTACTTTCGATATAGAGAAGGGACCCAAAAAATTTTGTCCCAACTTTTTATTAGGAAGCTTCAACTTAAGATAGTTGGCAAAAACACTTTGTCCCCCACTTTAAATGGTGGTTGGAGAGTTCTATGTCTTTCTGCCTATTTTTTATATTCCTCAGTTGCTTCCGCTAGAGCATTTTTTTGTGTCCTCCCAACCTTTTTTTTAATGATTCCATCTAATCCGTTAAGGACATGAATGTTGGGGGATCTCTAGGTAACTCTGGCATGGGGACAAATTCCATGCCAGTAGTGATTTGGAAAGGAGTCAAGCCAGTGCTGCTGTGTACCACATTATTGTAAGCAACTTCTGCAAATGGCAACAGATCCACCGAGTTCTCTTGTTGATAATTTACATAATATCTAATATACTGTTCCACCATACCATTCTCTCCCTCAGATGCCCCGTTATAAGCCAGATAGAATGCTGAGGAAAACCCTTGGGAACCCCAATAGATTTCAAAAACTCCCTTCAGAATTTAGCAGTAAAGTGTATACCTCGGTCTGAGATTACTCAATGAGGCACTTCGTGGAGCCGATAATACGCTTCATGAATAGTTTCGGCAGTTTTTTAGCTGAAGGTAGTCCATTACACGCTGTAAAGTGGGCTTGCTTGGAGAATAAATCGATAAGAGTCCAAATCACAGTACTTCCTCCACTCTCTGATAATTCCACAATAAAGTCCATTGCGATTTCTTCCCACAGCTTTGTTGGTTCAGCTACTTGTTGGAGACCAGGGGGTTTCCCAGTTCTATGTTTCATCATGGCACAAATTGAACAGCTTTATACGTAGTCCTCGATATCAGTCTTCATTTTTGGCCACCAGAATTGTCTTCTGACTAAATGTAGGGTTTTTAGAAACCCAAAGTGCCCCCCGCAACTGTGAGCCATGGCTACGTTTTAGTACCGTCAGTCTTAGAGTATTGGGTACATAAATCTTGGTTCCTTTCCAAGCTAATCCTTTGTTCATTGACAAATTGGTTTGATTTTCAGCAAACCATGGATTGTTTAAAAGAGTTGCTTTCAAATTAGTTGTCAGTTTGTCCTCAAGGAGTCTAGGGCTGCATTTGGCTTGGCCTCTGGTGGTTGCTTGGCCGGCGGGTTGGGCTTCTGATATCATAGTTTGCACTACTTCCTCCCGGTGACTGTCAAATTGGAGTTTTCTTGACAAAGTATCTACCAATAAGTTTTTCCCTGCTGGGATATATTTCATGTTAAAGTTGAATCTCTTGAAATATTGAGCCCAGCGGACTTGTTTAGGAGAGGTGTCTTTGGAGTCTTGAGGTTCTTATGATCAGTCCACATATCGAAAGTCTCCTTCACTCCTTTCAGGAAATGCCTCCAAGATAGTAAAGCCTGTCACATGGCAAATGCCTCTTTTTCCCAAACCACCCACCTACACTCTGTGACTGTCAACGTTTTGGACACATAGGTGCAAGGCATCAGCTGGTCTTGAGAGTTTTTTTGGAGAAGAATTGCCACGACAGCCACATAACTGGCATCAGCTTAGACTGCAAAAAGTTTGGTTGGGTCCGGATGCTGGACGATAGGCTCAGTGGCAAATAGGTGTTTTAATGTCTCAAAAGATTTCTGACAATTCATTGTCCAAGTAAGGGGTTGATTGGGTTTTGGTTTGGTCAGGGAACGCCCAGTTTTCAGTAACTCTGTTAAAGGGAGGGTGACCTCAGCAAATGAAGGAATAAATTGTCTACAGAAATTTGCAACATCCAAGAAGCTCTGAAGTTATTTATGTGTTTTTTTAGTTTACTTACTTTATTGCCATTGCACCTCGTACAACAAAATCAAACACCATCTTCAGTGCACGTCATGACCATGACCATGAAAATAAACACAAACGCACATCCTTCACCCTTCACACATTGAACCAAAAACCCGCAACACCACACCAACACTGCACTATTCAGTAAAATTCAAAAGAGCTACTGCCCTGGGATAGAAGCTATTTTTCAGCCTATTTGTGCTTGCTTTTATTGTTCTGTACTGTCTGCCAGATGGTAATAGTTCAAAAAAAGGGTTCCCAGGATGAGATGGATCTTTGAGAATATTTTGAACTGTCTTTTTTTTTTTTTTTTGTAAATTTTATTTGAGTTTTCACAAAGAGAACAAAAATACAAATAAAACATCTTTTTTGAAAGCAGCATAATCCCGGGTTACATTTCTTCGTACAGACACAAATTCAGGTTCATGCTCATTTTTATATTCTATTCCATATCTTATTACTATTTTACATTTTCTGCATAGCTTCTCTCCTCTTTTAATTTTCTCAATTTTATTTTAATTATCTCATCTCAATTCAAATCATTGTATTTATATTTTTTGTCTGTTCCTGTTTCAATTATCTATTATCTTTTCTCATTAAACAGAATTTCTCCTGTAGTTACTGATTGGAGTATGACGCCTTTATATCTTTTCCCTAAAGTTGTAACATTCAATATAATACATAACTTCCATTCGGATTCTGCTTGGTACATTCTTAAAATACACACTGTATTCTTAAAAAAAGAAAAAATTATAAATTTATATAATTAAAACAACGTTCCATTCCAATTCAATTCTAACATTAATATTAATATTCATTAAAGTCTTAACATCTTTAACATTACTTTTCAATTAAATATCATACTTCTATGGGAAGTATAAGCTTTCCATAGTTAATTTCCCCCCCTCTTCACTTATAGTTTATAAAACATTATCTAATTAAAATGTCCCCGTTCCTTCCTAATTCAATTTTCTCATTTATTGTATTTCACTTATTTTATTCACAAACATTTCACTAAATTACACTAACTGTTTTATCCCTCATTTTAATCATATGTTGTTTCCAAGTTTCTAAAGTTATTTCTATGACTAATATAACAATACAATCTTATGTACCTTTACAGAATCACTTTTTCAGTTAGATTTTCACCCATTATCTCTAAATAGGTCCTGTTTCTCTATATCTTGCTCCAGTCCTTTCTAACTTCTTTTCCTTTCCTTCTTCCCTCTCTTCTTCTCTCCCCCTTTTACCCCCTTGTCTCTCTACCTCTATTTATCTCTTCTGTATTCCCCTTTTCTGTTGTTTTCCAGTATTATACTTATTTTTTGAGTTATTTTTCTTTTCTTTGGTTGTTTTTTTAAGTCTTAAATTCTCCATTCTCTTTTCCCCCTTTCCTTTTTCTTTCCCACATAGAATTACTTGTTCATTAAAGATGGCTTCTTCTTTGTTCCAGTCTTCTTGTTTTGCGGTCTTTTCTTGTTGTTTCTCATAGTTCCAAATCTCCATTTCTAAGAATTGAAAAACGAAGCCAAAAGAACCCTTCCCTTCTTGTGCATCTTCTTTGTACTTTTTAAGTTCCATTTTCAATTCATCCAGAAATGATGCCATTGTATAAATTTTTAAACAACCACCCAATTGATTTTAGTCATTCAAATATAATAACCAAAAATCCAAAGATCACCAAATAATCCAAATACAAGCAAGCTGTTTCTTTTTTGCTCTTTTTTTTCACTTTCTCTTCTTGGGGTTACTATTTAGTTGCAAAGTTTCAGTTAAAATGTATCTTTTAGAAGTCTTGTTGAAGTTTTACTTTAGATTGTTTTTAATTCCAGGCAGTCTCCTGCCTCTTCCAGATCCTGCCCTTATTCTTTTTCTCTCCCTTCCTGCTTATGAAAAAAGAAGTTTTTAATGTCCAGAAATCTTTGGCATTTTGTTTTATTTTCAGCTTAATTGCCTATTGATGCCAAAACGGATTTTTCCGATTTCTTATTTAAGTCTCTTAGTTGTCAGTATAGGGAAGGAGAGAGAAGAAGAAAAAAGCCAAACCTTTCCCTTTTCACTTTCCTTTGCTGATTCCGACTCTTTTTTGGGAGCGATGTTGTTTTTTGTAAGTTTAAATTCCAGGGTACCTTGGTTGTTGCTTTTACAATTTAACCCGGTCAACCAAAACTTTCACTTCTTATCTTCCTCCTGCACATTCTTTTCCGGTCGAGTTCTTCTTTGTGGTGGCCATTTCTGACCACCGGTGTAACCGCCTTTGGGAAAGGGAGTAATGGCCAGCTGAGGAGGAGAGATGCAGCTCTCCTCGACCTTGCTGGCAGTCTCCCCCCTCTTCACCACCTCTATGGTGTGGCTTAGCCCCAAAACCAGCTGGCTCGGGGCACTCCAGCAGCAAGCCCAGACAGAAACCGCGCACGATCATGGATTTCTGTCTATCGCCCTTCAAACCAGCTATCCAAGAATATTTTGAACTTTTTTAAGGCAGCAGGAGCTATAAAGCTCTTCCAAAGAAGGGAGAGGGCAGCCAATGATCTTCTGGGCAATGACATTAACCCTCTGGAGTGCTTTCCTATCTGCCACTGTGCAATTGGCAAACCATACAGAGGTGCAGTATGTTAAAATATTCTCTATGGTGCAGCGGTAGAAGGTCACCAGCAGTTTTTCATTCAGTTGTTGTTTTCTGAGAAGTCTCAGGTAGTATAATCTCTGCTGGGCCCTTTTGACCAGGGCTGCAATGTGGGCCCCCCAGATCAGGTCCTCTTTTATGGAAACACCCAGAAACTTAAAACTGGCCACTTGTTCCACTCGGTTTCCATTGATAAGCAAGGGCTGGAAGTCTGATCTGTTCCTTCTATAATCCACTATAAGCTCCTTGGCCTTATTGGTGTTGAGGACCAAGTTATTGCCTCCACACAATGAAAGCAACTGGTCCACCTCATCTTGGTAGGCAGACTCATCCCCCCCCGCCCCGCAGAGATAAGTCCCACCACTGTTGTATCATGCAAATTTAGCAATAGTATTACTAGTGTGAGTGGGAATGCAGTGATACACATGAAGAGTATAGAGTAAGGGACTCAACACGCAACCCTGTGGTGTACCAGTGTTAAGAATAAGGGCTGAAGAGGTATGATTACCTAATCTGACCCTCTGTGAGCAGTCAGACAGGAAATCCATAATCCAAAGGCAGATTGAATTAGAAAGCCCAAGGTCCAGAAGTTTAGATCCTAGTCTATGTGGAAGAATTGTGTTAAATGCAGAATTAAAATCCACATAAAGCATCCTCACGTAGCCCCCCCACTGTTCTAGATGAGTCAGAGCAGTGTGAAGAGTGATGGCTATAGCGTCCTCTGTAGATCTATTTTTTCTGTATGCAAACTGATGTTTATCAAATGTATGAGGAAGACCAGAAATAATGTGCCGGCAGACCAATTTCTCAAAGCATTTCATGATGATAGGAGTGAGTGCCACTGGTCTGTAATCATTGAGGTTACTGATAGGGTACTTCTTTGGCAGCAGAACAATGGTGGAGGCCTTCAAACAAGGTAGAATAGTGGACTGGGATAAAGACCGGTTGAAGATCCTGGTGAAGACTCCAGCCAACTGATTAACACAGTCTTTTAGCACTCGGCCAGAGATACCATCAGGACCGGCAGCCTTTCTAGGGTCCACAGCCCTCAGAATGCTCCTCACCTCCTGTTCCTCCACAATGAGGTGGGGGCTACAATTGGCTGGTGGTTGTATTTTATCTGTCTCTGATCTCCACTTCAAAGCGAGCAAAGAAATGATTCAGTTCCTCTGCCAATGAAGCAGCCCCCCCGCCCTCAGCAGGGATGATATTGGTCGGTTGATGGTTTGTAATTTGTTGAATCACTCACCACACCTGCCTCATGTTATTGCTATAAAAATTATCCTCAGTCTTCCTCTTATAATCAGTCTTGGCCTTCTGCATACCTTTCGTCAGATTAGCTCTGGCAGCACTGTATCTTGCCCCATCACCTGACCTAAAGGCCTTGGTCCTGTCATGCAAGAGGAGCTGGACTTCCTTGGTCATCCAGGGTTTCTGATTGGGATAGATCCTAATACGTTTATCCACAGTGATGGTATCTGTGCAGTGTTTGCTATAGCACAGAACAGTTGCAGTGTCCACCTCTAGGTCAGGGTGGTAAAAGGTGTCCCAATTTGTGTTCTCAAAACAATCCTGAAGTTGTTGAGAAGCATCTTCTGGCCAAGATTTCACTGTCTTTATTACAGGCAGAGCCCATCTCCTAAGAGGGATGTACGCTGGTGCTAAAAGCAGTGACATATGATCTGATTGTCCCAAATGTGGTAATTGTATAACCTTATAGCCATGTTTGATGTTGGTATATACTTTGTCCAATATGTTCGCTCCTCTAGTAGCACACTCAACATAGAATTTAGGGAGCACTGCTTTTAAATCAGCTTGATTAAAATCCCCCGCTATGATGTGCACAGCATCAGGATACTTATTCTGCTGATTACTAACAATGTTATACAAGAATCCCAAAGCTATGGTAGTATGGGCATCAGGTGGGACATAGACTGCAGTAATCAAAACCACGCTGAATTCCTGCAGAAGATATATGGGTCTACATTTAAGAGTCATATACTCCAGATCCATGGAGCAGTGGCTGTCTACAGTCTTTGTATTGATACTGTTGTCCTGTTGGTGAGCTAAGTAGCCTTCCAGCTCAAGAGCTGCATCTGGAATGAGTGAATGAAGCCAAGTTTCTGTGATTAGCAAAACACAGCAGTTCTTGATGAATTTAGTCTTTGCAATCTGTAGCCTTAATTCATCCATTTTAGCTCTGAAGTTTTTATATGTTTTGGGGGGTTGTCAGTCTAACACCGCCTTCACCTTTCCAGGGTCCATCTCAATCCCCTGGATAGACACTTGGTAGACCAGGTAGTCCAAAGACTATGGAATTCGCATTTTGACAGCTTTGCATATAATTTGGCAGCTAAAAGTTTTTTCAGTACTTGCCTGACCAATTTGACATGTTCTTCGATGGTCTCACTGAATATAAGAATGTTGGCCAAGTACACAAGGACCCCCTTGTACAAATGTGTGTGTAGCACTTCATTGATTAGTTGCAAAAATACAGTGAGGGGCCCTTGGCATGACTCAGAAATGAAAACTACCCAGAAGGCAGTTGAAGGCCGTATTCCATTCGCCTTCCTCCTTTATGTGGACTTTGTAGTAGGCCTACCAAGATCTAGCTTGGTAAAGATTTTGCCTTTGGACAGATGATTTAACAAATCCTTCATTAGGAGGAGGGGGGTATGTCTTTTTTAATGCATACTGTGTTGACACCCCTAAAGTCCACACATCATCTCGGGTTGCCAACCTAGATTTTTCTGGTTCAATGAAGCCTCTGGCTAAATTGGTATCAATGTGTTTCCTCAACTCAGTCATCTCGGCTGGTGTCATAGAATACATCTTTGGCTTCACCCCAGGTTCTAATTCAATGGCACAATCAGTGGCTTGATGAGGAGGGAGAATATTGCATTCCTCCTCACTAAAAGTCTCAGCCAAGTCTCTGTATTCTTTAAGAGCCTGGGGCTCTCCTGGAGGAGAGTCTGAAGCAGTAGATGCTGCTTCTGGTTGTGGACACCTGTTGGGTGGCAGTCTCTTTTCAGGAAAGAGCAGGGGCAGTGGGCCGATGCCAATTATTATCTTCTGGCACCCATCTTCCCATTTGATGGTAGGGGCCCATTTATCAAGCCAAGCAAGTCCCAATATGATAGATTCTGACATTTTTGGAGCTACTATAAATTGTATACGTTCATGATGCCTGCCCATTTCAAATCTGATCAGTTCTGTAATTTGGGTGGCTGGGACACCTCCAATTAACATTACATCTATTGTTCAAACTTGATTGGGCATTTTAGGGCTTTAGTTTTTATCCCTAATTGCTCAGTGATAGGGAGCTCAATGAGGCACCTGGAACATCCGGTATCTATTACTGCTTCTAACTCCCCAGCCTCCCCACGCACCACCAACATCACTTTAACTGTAAAAGGGGGAATGGCAGGACTCACCATGGGATCCTCTTCTTCATTTGCCTTTCCAGGAAGGGTTTCTTTAGCCGGAGGTTCCTTGTTCTCTTCTATGGGGAGGAGAATCTCTACAGCTTTTCTGACAAACCAACTGGTGTCTGGGGGCTTCCACGGAGCTCTCCTGCATCTGGCAGGTGTATTGGGCCTTGGTTGTGGAACTGGTGCAGGGGCCAGACATTTAGAAGCCTGATGACCATCCTGGCCACATCAATAGCATTTTGTAATCCCTGTAGGTTGGGTAGAAGTGACTTCAGCAGGTTTATTCAGAGGGCATCTAGCCAAAGTTCTCCTAGCAGGCCTCTCAGAAGTTTTCGGTGTGGATAGATTTCTTTATCTAGAATAATGGACATGGCATACCAGTCTTGCAGTCACTCTGGTACCCCCCGGATGCCATAGGCTTTTCTGATTTCTGGATAAATGGCTTCTTTAAAATAGTGCAGAAGTATCTTGTCAGACCAATGCATGAGGTTACCTGTGACCCATAAAATCCCATACAAAGTCTTTTATGGGTTGATTACCTTGCTTCATCTCCACTATTTTATCTTCACTTTCACCTACTCTGTCAGGGTCTTCAAATCTAGCCCTGACAAATGCACCTGCACCATTTAGTTCTGCAGTGTCCTCATTGTGCAGCTGGGCTACCCAAGCAGAAGCGTCTCCCTCATTCATCCCATCTGAAACTAGGTCACAGTCTGTTTTGTATTGGTTGATCTATATGTGCCCAGATTTGGCTGAGGAAGTAAGCAAGTTTCTCAGGCTTCCCATCAAAAGTTGCTCTAAACCTTGGTGGCTCTGGCCTGGCTGGGGGAATCACCATGGTGACTGCTGGCTGAACTGGAATCTGCTGTGCTGCAGCAGGTGGCAGGAGGAGCCCCTGCAAGGGGTACTCCAAGTGGCAGCTGAGTTGGGATCTGCTGTGTCCTGCTGCTGGCTGTTGAATAGGGGCCGTCTGCCAAACTTGTTGCCATGTTGGAAAAGGGCTGGTGGTGGCTGTGGCCTGCTGCTGGAACTGACCTCATTGCTGCACTGGGATTGTTGCTGCTAATTGGCCCCATGGTGGTCCCGAACCAGATGATGCAACCAGTGCTGGCATCCACTGGCATTGGACCCATCCCTGACCAGGATAGAATCCCCAGCTTGGGGGAATACACTCAGCAGTGGGGGTAGCCTCACCGCTGGCTTATGAGGGGGAGGAATTGGAGGTTGTAACATCCCAAATGTTGGCTGCATTTGCTGTCTCTCCCTTGCTGCTTGCCCCTGCCATGCTGAGCTGATTCTTCAGCCACCTCCAGCCAAGGGGAATGTTGTCGATGCCATGCTGGTTCCACTGTCAGGTCCTAGACCAGGAAAAGTGAATGTGGGTTGAGTTAAGTTCCAACTTGGCTGGAGAGCAGGGTGGGATTCTACCAGTTCGCACCCATTTGCTAGAACCAGTTGTTAACATTCTAAGCAGTTCGGAGAACCAGTTGTTAGAAGAAATTAATCCTGTAATCCTAATCCTGTAAGGAAGGCAGGAAGGAAACATTCTGGTGTTGCTTACAGAAACTGCCTCTTCGTTGACCCTTTTTACATTCTTGGCAGGACTAGATTTCCTGTCTCAGGAACATCTCTGGAGTTTTTTTCCCCTTCCTTTGCTGGTACTTTGCTTGTGTGGAGTGATCATTCAAAGTTACAATGGCACTGAAAAAATTGATTTATGACCATTTTTCACACTTATGACTGTTGCAGCATCCCCACAGTCATGAGAGGTCAGGTGAGGAGATGTGTGCCTTGATGTGAGTGATATTGAGTTGGCCACACCCAGCCAGTCACATGACCACCAAGCCACGCCCACAGAACCGGTTGTTAAAATTTTTGAATCCCACCCCTGCTGGAGAGGTTGTGACTGTGGGACATAACTCCCCACTTTAAGTCACTCAAAGTGCTCTGGAAGCTCTGCCAACAATTGGCTACAGGATGGAGGCAACAGGTTCTAGTCTCAGGAGTTGTCAGGTTCAGAAGCCCCCACGCCTCTCCATTCTGGCTCATGGCGCAACCTCATTGGGCTGGAGTAGGAAAGATGTTCAGGCAGTTTTTCCTCCAGTCCCAACTCTGGATTCAACTCAGTCTGGCAGCTTCTCCAGGAATCCGTTTCTTTGGGCCGAGTGCCTTTGTCTTTCCTCTACAGCTTCAATGGCTTGCACAAATTCTTCAGGAGGAGGACACCAGGTCTCAGTCAGCCCTCCGGTATCCATTCCCACCACTCCTTCTGTGATTTCCTCCTTCTCCTCTATCTTCTTCGAGTCTTCGCATCACCCAAGCTTAGGTCGGTACTGGGGCTCAGCACCCCAGACAGCACCCTTTCAGGATGCTGGTAGCTATTTAGAGATTCGGGATAATGTCAGCGTTCCAGAAAACCTCCATTCTAACAAATAACTCCGAGACAGGCATCTTCTCAAAAGTTCTGTTTTATTTGGATAGTAAACTGGCACATCTGGGGAATCCCGAATCTGAAAGTTCTGGACTTCCTTGCAATGAGTAAAAACTACAAATCTACCCCCTGCACCCACATCACATCACATGCCCCAATCACCATTTGTCCCCTCACCCAGGTGCAGAAATAGCATGACCTTGACTTAGAAGAAGAATGCTATTATATCTAACCACATACACTCCAAGAAATTCCCCCCTCCCATTTTCCCAGGCTCAAGAATGTGGCAGTGTGGAAGTGTCTGGTCTCAATGTGGCTTCCAAAGCTGACAGTGACATTTATAGTTTGCCCCCTCTCTCTAAAGTTACATCACCATTTCTTCTTTCCATAAGCATCCCTTTCCAATCTTCAAATCCATCAATCACAAGTTCATTTTTCTCTTTTCTCAGTAAAAGTCCATATGGAGTTTCCAGTCACTGACAAATGTAGCTGTTGATCTTTCTCTAATCAGACAAGTTAATTTTGACATTTTCCTCAATGCAAAACTGTTTCATGAACAGAAGATCTGGCTGAAGCCAACTTTGTCCTTTGTCTCATTGTTTTCTTTTTAGAAGATGGATAGATGGATGGATGAATGATTGGATGATGAGCCATCAAGTCATTCTTGACATTAAGATTCAACTTCTTGTAACAGAATGAATGTACTACAGATAGTCCTCAACTTCAAGCCCAAAATTTATGTTGCTAGGTGAGACATTTGTTAAGTCAGGTTTGCCCTATTTTACAAACTTTCTTGCCACCCTTGTTAAGTGAATCTGGCTACCCCATTGATTGTCAGAAGGTTGTAAAAGCTGATCACATGACCCCCTGCAACTGTCATAAATCTGAGTCAGTTGCCAAGCATCCAAATTTTGATCACATAACTATGGGGATGCTGAAATGGCCATGTGAAAAACAAAGTCATTTTTTTCAATGGTGTTGTAACTTTGAATTGTCACTAAATGAATAGTTGTAAGTCAAGGACTACCAGCACAGGTTCCTGTAAGTAAGAAATATCTTCTAATTCCATAAGCTTTTTCTTGGCATTGGTTCTAGTGATTTATCTGCATTATTTCTACACTGCCTGATTAAGTCAATTCCGAGTGGTATACCATAAAATCTTCAGCAAAAGTCAACCTTTAAAAAGAACAATTGCTCCCAAACTCACATTTAAATAATGCAGCACAACAATTCAACAACAATAACAATAGCCAGATTTTCCTTTCCAGGAGCTGAAATCAGAGCAAAGAGTTCATGTGCACCTTAGGAGTCAATATGTTCCGCAGTGTTAGTGATTACCTATCAGGTGCAAGGAACCAGAACAACTGAGCTGACCAGAGTTACAGTAGCTCTTCATTGTTGCCTACTTATTTACAGGAATCTCACCAGAGTCACTACATTCTTTTGCAAATAGCCAGAGTTTTGTAAACTGCCCACTAAGAAGGAGTGGACAACCATACCAATTTTTATGAATAAATGAACGAATGAATAACTGAGCCTTGTTGGCACAGTGGTTAAAGTGCAGTATTGCAGACAAATTCTGCCCACAGCCTGGAATTCGATCTTGATGGGCTCAAGGTTGACTCAACCTTCCATCTTTCCGAGGTCAGTAAAATGAGGAGCCAGATTGTTGAGGGCAACATGCAAATAATGCTTCCATTGTAAACTGCCCAGAGGGTGCTCCAAAGTGCTATGGGGCGGTATAGAAGCCTAAATGCCATACAAATGGCTAAATTTGTATTTGTGTTTGTTATTGTTAAATAAATGAAAGTTTCAGAAATTCCAGAGGTTCTTTGGCCTCCATCACTTCCTCTTCTTTAAGAACTCTAAGCCGGTCTTTTCAGTCTCCATGCCCCCCCATCCCCCCAGCTGGAAATTCCACTCCATCACTCCTGAGAAAGCTGCATTTTGGTTCATGCACTTCTCATGGTGGTGGGACCTTGAGCAGACCCTCTCTGGATGCCCATAGAGGACGAAGATATACCTCCTGAGTCAGACACGTTTAACTTCTGTTTCCCAGCCTTGCACTGATTGGTAGAGCAACTGTCTCTTTAGCGGGAATTCTCACTCTGCCCGAAGAAGAAAGGCGGGGCCTCTGATTCCCACTGTAAAATCCATGAAAGGTGGTATATCTTTATCAAAGCTATTGAGAGGCCCAGAGGAAGGATTTAATTATGCTTTCCCCTCCCCCCTTTTCCCTCACTGCTTCACGTGTGAAAGTCATTTTTTTTCTCCTTTGGTCATTTAATATTCATGGTTGAGCAAATGGGATTAAGTAGAGAAACCCCAAATATTCAAATAGCTGTTGAGATTTAAGCAGATGTGCTTGGCTGCCTTGAATGAAAAGTACAGATACACTGTGTTTGCACAACAGTGGAAGAGTGAGGAGATTCCACAGAAGAAAAGATAATAACAAAAATTTTAGAATGTGCAGAAATGAATAAGCTAACGTCTGAAATTAAAGAAAAGGAAGACACTGAATATTTTGAGGTATGGGGTCTGTTCGATCATTGGTTAAATAAAAGAAACAGGAGTTAGAAATTTGAAGCTTACAAGAGAAAGATTAATCTCATGATCAGGGTTATTTATTGTAACTGATTAATTGTGGTTAGTTTTACTAATTAATATGTATCAATGTTATGAGGGAAAAGCGCTGTTATCATGAAATATCATTAGAGAAGACTATGATTATGATTATGATGAATATTATTCCAAGAAATGTAACCAGGCAACACACTGTATATATGGATTTTGAACACATTGCTCTTTCTTTTTATTTATATATTAATAAAAATATTTTTTAAAAAGATATATTATACATTCACTTAATCATTTAAAATACAGTAATGAAATTCAGTATGAAATTCTTCATAGAGGCTGCAGCTTCCTTTCCCTTCTATGGGGATGTACATTTTTATGGGCAAGCTGTACTGCAGAGATCTCGGTGCTCTCTGAGCTTGGTAGTTTGCTTGCAGACATTTCATTTTTTAAGATGTTAAGCAGATGTTTAACACCAGACAAACAACCAAAGAGAAAACAAGATCCTAATGAAGGAACTGCCAGGATTTTGTTTATATGCTGTTGCATATAAGCAGAGCAAATTCCACCTGCACTGATGTTGTTACCTAACTGGGTAACAAATGCCTGCACGCAAAAGCCAAGCTCAAAGCATCATGGACTCTGCAGTTCAACCCTGAGCTACAAAGGTTCTCCCCCATTACATACCTGTATATGTGTGTTGGTGTGAAAGATGACTGGCAGGCATCTGGGATGGATGATAGACAATTGTTCTAATCTGTTGCTCTTCATTTAAAAATTTAAAAAAAAACTATGCAAGTCTCCTCAAATTTGGCACTTTCTCATCTGCCTGTTTTCTCCCACCTGCTTTTGTTTCCCAATATTTCACAAATATTTTGGTTTGCTCTCATTGACTTCTGTAACTCTTGCTGAGATGGGTTCTCATAGATTATTTTCCCTCTAATGAGACAAATACATTCAGTAAAAACAATGCAAATGTCAAATAGCATATCTTTGCCTGCCCTTCCATATGTCCTAATGAAAGGAAAGTTCTCCCTTGTACTGTGCCAGTAGCTGTGAATGAAATCGTTGTCTTTTAAATACTATTAGTTTTACATTTTGAGAAGGAAGGAGAAATGAAGGAAGGGAGAAATGAAAGAAGGGAGGGAGGGAGGAGAGGAGAGAGGGGGAAGGAGAGGAAGGAAAGAAACAAGGAAGAAGGAAGGAAGGGAGGGAGGGAGGGAAGGAAGGAAGAAAGGAAGGGAGAGGAAATCGGGATGGAATGAAGGAGGGAGGGAGAGAAAGGTATAAAGGCGGGAAGAGGAGGGAGGAAGGGAGGGATCCTTAGTTAAGGGCGGTAGTTACCAGAAACCGTAGGGAACGACGATCCCCTAATCCCGTTTTCCCGCTTTCCCTGGAGGGAGGGAAGAAGGACCCCCCAACTTCAGCTTGGGAAGAGCGGCTGGGAAGCAGGTGGGGAAGGCGGAGAAGGAGCCGGCGGCGCTGCGGTCGTAGCGGCCGAGCCAGCCCGGTGAGCCTCCCGTGCCTGGCCGGCCACTTTCGCGACTCCGGCGCTCTGCACGCGGGAGCTTCGTGGACGGCTGGCGGCGGGGCCGGAGGGAAGGCGGGGGGCGCTCCACGGCTTCCCGCGCTCTGCCCGCCCTCGACCCCCAACCGCCGAGGCGCGGCGGCGGCATCCATAGCCAATCCCGAGAGCCAAAGCAGCCGAAGCGGCTCGCCTGCCTCCCCCTCCCCGCCGCTCCCCCGCCTCGCCTGCCCCGGGGATCCGCGCAGCTCCAGCCCCCGGCTCCGCCAAGGGAGACTCGCCGCTCTTCTTCGCCTCTTCGCGGTGGGCGGATGGGCAAGTTGGGGGGGCTCCGAGAGACTCATGGACGAAGACGCCGCGGGACGACCTGCCCAGACCCCGCCGCCCCCTTTTCTCCCGTGGCCTCGGCGCCTGGATGCTGGTGAAAGATGATGGGTCGCGCCCTCCTTGTTTTTCCTCCCTCCGCGCCAGGGGAGCGGAACCCGTGGACCATCCGGAGGAGGTAGAACCCCGAGCGGCGCCTGCTTAGGTGAGTTGGGGTCTGGCGCCATTACCTGGGCTAGAAGCTTCCCTGTTCTGCACGGTCCTCCAAAAGGCGGGAGGGGGGAAGCTCCAGATGCTGCGGGGTGGGCAGGGATGCGTGTCTCTTGTTTACGGGGTTCAGGCACCCGAGGAATTACGGGGTTCAGACATGCAAGGGCTGGGGGAGGAAAGGAGCGTGCAAGCGATCGTTGCTATGAGCGAGAAATGGACTCGAGCTCAGTTACACTCAAACGCGGAACCCCAAATTCTCATCTCTCCCACATCTCTCCCTCCCACTCCGGTTACTCTGTGTACACCCAGGAAATTAAGGGGTGGGGGCGAAAATAGACCCAAGCATTTCTCAAGCTTAGGCACCTTTATGTACCGTCTTGACTTCACGCAAGGAGGGCCACTATAAAAGGTGAAGGATGTAATCTGACACATTTCCTCTGGGCTAAATCCCATTGAACTTAATGGGATTTACTTTGAAATAGGGTATATTTCTGCTCTGGCGTCTTCCTTAAGTTCCTCTTACCATGGCACAAGTTGGGGTAAAAGCCCTGCCCTCCCCCCAACAGAGAATAGACTAGAATTCTTTATTGGCCAAGTGTGATTGGACACACAAGGAATTTTTCTTGGTGTTAAGAATCAAGAATCATAACATACAACACTTAATGATAGTCATAGGGTACAATAAGCGATCAATCATACTTTCAGTTATATATAGTTTTAGGGGGCTAAAAAAAAACCCCACACCCCCAGAAAGACTCCTCAAAAGTCCTGAGTGCAAAATCACAACATTTGCAGAATGCCAAACACCAATTTCTGATAGTTATTCTGTAAACTCAAGAGAATTCTGCAAACTGTGCAGAAGCCTTTAGAAAACCTACTTGCCATGAAAGGCTGTAAGGTAGGAAATGAGTCTGGTTGCTTTCCTGAATTCTCTGAGCCTCACAAAGACTTGTGCTGCAAATTTGCTCTCTTGTTCAGTGATGTGCTTTGATTGCTTGTCAGATTTGATCCCTGATTCCAAGAATTAGAATTATTTCAGACAATCTTGTTTACTGTTCCCCTTGTTCCCCAGAAATATCAATTCATGTCTCTCACTTTGGAGAGAAGTTTCTCTCTCTCTCTCCCATTTATGCATGCATCTGTCTGTCTGTCTGTCTGCCTGCCGACCCATCAACCCACCCACCATCCATTCACCCATCTACATATCTATTATCCATCTATCTCTCTATCCTGACTATGTGGGCAGTTATAAACTGAAACTGCACTTGGAAGGATGGGAAAGCCAAATAGGCCTAGTCTTGAAATCTTTAAGGATGCCAGCTCATCTAGATTTATGACTAGAACTTGTCTGCCTTGAGAGGAAGCAGCAGGTCTTAACTAGAAGTCGCTCCATTTAATTTTAGTGGGCTTGATTTCTGTTGAGTACAGGATGGCTTTGATCACAGATCTCTTCCACATATTTTTAATTCTTAACAATTTTTATTAACATCAAGTATAAAAAGATGGATACATTCTTTGGAGAAAGGGATGGGGAAGAAGAAACTTACCTCTCTTTCTCTCCCTCTTTCTCCTTCTCTCCCTTCCCCTCTCCCTTTTTTCTTTCTGTCTTTCTCTGCCCCCTCCCCTCCCCTTGCTCTCACTGCTCCCTCCCTCCCTCCCTCCCTCCTTCTTTGAGGACAATTGAGAAGTCACAGTGTGGGTGTGGGTATGTGTGTGAATGTTTCTTATTGTTTGTGCTGCTTTTTTGTTGAGGGACGATATAGGTGCACGAGAGACAGACAGGCACACACATGCATAAAAACATAAATTGTGATGCCCCCAGAAAGCCTTTAATACTTTCTACTGGATAAATTTAATGCTGTCCACTGGGCATATTTTCCCCTTCTCTACCTAAGTGCTTTTTTGCTTAGCTATTTGCCAGGTCTCCTGGCATTTTAAAATGCACACATACCACCTCAGCGTTACTCACCTCTCTTTGATAGGAATATGCTCAGAATTTTACTATGGCTCTCTGGAGGCTTGCCAGCTTTTGGGCAGCTGCACAGTTTGCTTCTGGTTAGCCCTGTGGGCCTTTCCAGGGGTTGAAAGCATTCCTCCCAGGACCTCTGTGCATTATAACGTATCTGCTTGCTTACCAGATATGTCTGGGGTGATTTTTTTCTTTGATTAGATCCTTTCTGCCTGTTTCCACTGTGGCCACCAAATTACTTTTGCTTAAGTGCCTCTCAGCTGGCCAGAGCAGCAGGAACCTAAATAAAATGCTCCGTCAAGTGAAATTTAAATATAACTTGTTTCAAGACATAAATGAGCAGCTGAGGTGGGACGCTAAGCTTTGTTCTTGCTCAGCAAGCTTTAAAGTAGCAAGACTGAGATTTTTCCAGATTTCCTGTGAGCAAAACCTCCACATTTCCTGCCCCTTTCCTTTCTTTCCCCCTTTCTCACCTCATTCTTAAGAGGAAAAGCTGTATAAATTCTAAGTATTCTTCTTGGTGATCTCAAGCTGCACCTATGAAGAAATTAATGTGCCTTCAATACCATTCTACACAAAAGGGACTTATGAGACTCCTCCTTCCTGTGGGAAAGACTCAACAAGGGTTTTGAAATTTAGCTTTTTGTTATTCAAACAAAATAGGATTCAGTAAGTGAGCAAGACAAGCTTGTTTGTTCTCCCTGTGAATTCTGTTGAGTTGAAAGCTATGAAGCTGTTAAGTAGAAGCAGGCTGGGCATTTTTCTTCTAACTCATCCAGTGAACATAAAACACCTCTATATATGGAGTGAAAATATTGCCTGTTGACCGAAATGCGAGAACTAGTTATTCTTTGGTTTATCATTCTATTTTCCTGGTGTGTTTTATTAGCCTCCTTCCTGTCTATCAGGGAACGCATGAGTAAGTTTGGATTATGGGCCTCACCCATTTATGTGGCAGCCAAACATGTGCAGAGTTGCACGCATGGACACATAAGCTTTGTGCTGATTTTTTTGGGGGAGCATGGAGAAGGTGCACCCTGGACGATCATAAGAAATCCTGCAGTTGTGATGCATCAGAAGCATAAGTTGAATATTGAGATAATTCTTGAGCATTTGTTCCTAGAAATTATATGGGGCAACTACATATCTTTAACCAAGAGGCCTTTGGACTGTTAAAGTGGGATGCTGACCATAAAATGGACAAACTCCCCTTCCCAGATCAAACTAGGTTTTTATTTTTCAATTTCAGAATTGTAATGGATTTGTAATAGACATTCTGAATGCTATTAATTAGGCAAGGAAGATAAATGTTTAAATCTTGATGTTTTGGTGGGCTTTCTCTCTTACTTTGGGCAAAACCAGCAAAACCTTTAGCACCAGTAAAGGATAATATTTGTAGCACAGGTCTGAAATGAATGGTCCTTAGTGCTCTGTGAGCTTGGTTGATTTCTGGCAAATAAACTAGGTAACATCATCAGTGCTAGAAGGAATAGCAAACTTCATTCCCTTTTAACACTGATGATGTTACCTTGTTTGGGTAATGAAACATCTACAAGAAAACAACCAAGATAACATCAAGGACCTCACAGTCCTACTCCTCTTACTCCTCCTTTTCCAGGCAAACCCTTCTCCCTTCTAGCTAATGTTACCTAGTTTGGGTTATGAAATGTCTGCAAAAAGCAATCAAGCTCAGAGAAACCAAGGACCCTAAAAACCTTTAGCTCCTGAGTAAGGGAGTCCATGCATGCAGTTTTCTAACAATTAATCATACTGTCCTCATTGCATTTTAAAAAATCCTAAAGGCTTAATTTACTTTAGAGATGACAATTTGCTTCTTTTGGTTTGCTTTTTTTTTCTAAATTAGGCTTGTGGAAAATAAACCAAATTAAGCTTGTGGAAAATAAAGGAAGAATCACAGTGTCCCTTCAGTTTCTGAATTACTAATAGAGATTTTGGGGAAATTGCCATGCAAACATACTTGTTAATATAATGATGTAAAAGATGACATGGATTAAAGAATAGCCAACCAATACTCCCCCTTTCCAGTTCAAAGAAAGTTGGGTATTATTTTAGTAATTTGCATATCCCTTTTAACTAAATCCTTGTTTCCTCATCCGATTCTATCCAGCTCATGCTCACATCCAACTGATTGCCCATAACTATACACATTGTTTTTCAATCAACATTGCACCTGAGATTTCCCAAATGCTAGCTCTGCATTAGTAACTGCCAATGCATTTGTTGCTAATGTCTGTATCCTTTTCTTCTAGTGCCCAGTTTTACATGTTTACTATGGATTCTTATGGAGATAGCAAAATTGTCTAAAAATAGTAATATACAAACACTTGTTCTTTGGGAATAGCATGTTTCATCCATGCAGAAACAGTATAAAATTATCCTGAGATTATCAAACTGTTTGATGTTCTCTGGAAGCCTTGACTTTAACCTTCTAGACTTTTTGTCATTTTGTCCCACAATAGACCGGATCTGTTTTTGAATTGGGGACATTTTTCATTTCCATCCTTGAAGCTCATGTAATTTAATCAGCTTTACTTGATCTACTTAATAAAAAAAGTCAGGTCTCCCATAATTTTCCAAAATCAACATTCTGCTTTGTATTCCAGCTGCTGTAAGCCATGGTCTATGCCTTACATATACTAGATGGACTAAAACAAGAGTGCCATTGTCAGAAAACCAGGCCTTCAGAGAATCGTAGGGCTGAAAGGAACCTTGGAGTTCTTTTTCAAGGGAAATCTCAGACAAATGATTGCTCAGTCTCCTCTAGGAAACCTCCAGTAACGGAGCATCCCCACAAAAAAAGCCACTCTATTGATTGTTCTCACTGTCAGAAAATTTCTCCTTACTTCTAGTTTGGATCTCTCTCTGATGAGCTTCTACCGTTCTTGTCCTGTACTCTGGTGCTCTAGAGAACAAATTAATTCCCTCTTTTCTGTGACAGACCCTCAGGTACTGGAAGACAGTTATCATGTCCCACTTGATCCTCCTCTGTGATAGATTTGGTATCACATGTGAAGCCAGCAAAAATGGAGGGTTCATGGAACACATTAAGCTTGTTTTTGAGTGGGGCTATTGTGTGAATCCAAACACGGTACTTTATTTCTGTAAATCAAGATTAAATTAAGGATGGCTTAGTATCTTGTATGAATGTTATGTAGATTTGGAAAGTTAACAGTTCTGGCTGGAGATGATGGAAGTGGCATATAACAGCATCAGAGAAGTTTAAGCCAAGGTGGACTATTTCAGTCTGTATGGATGATCCTGTCACATTGGTTTATCAATTTATTAAATTTATAAAGCTCCCAACCCCACAGCAACTCTGGGCAGAGCACAATACAAAAAAAGGTATGAAACAAACCAAGAAAAAAGAGGATTGTGTGAGATTCCATCAATTCTAGGAATCTTTGCATGGCTTCCATGAACTAACAGGCACTATATTCCGTGTGATATGGAAATATTCTTGCCATTTTCCACAACCTTAAACTCAGCTTTCAGCGTTCCAACATCAGTCATTTTGCTGCTTTCCGACAGAATTCACTGACAGTAGAGAAAGTCAAAGAGAAAGAAAATATAAAATTAGGGGATGGAGGGCAAACTAGAAGATTCACCCCAAAGGTTTGGGATGTCATCTAAATTATTTGTAATGCCAGATTTTTTTTCTTGAAGAAAATGCTGCTTCAGAGTTCATTGTAATCTACTACCAGGAAGGATGTTGCATGACTCAGATGAATGTAGCTTAGAGTAAACAAACATGTAAATCATTGTGGGGTTACAGAAAGAAGAGAGAAAGAAGGAAAGGGAGGGGGAGGGAAGGACGGAGGGAGAGAGAGAGGATGAATTTGTGGAAGGAGCACTCACAGAAGAGATGCTTGCAAGGATCAGCTCTGCCAAATGTTGGTCCATTTTAGAACAGCTGAGCTACTTGAAATAAAAATTAGAGCCAGATATTGTCAAGTTTTCATTGCATTTGCTTGTATCTAGGATCCTATTCTCCAAGATTTAAGGAAAACGCTTATCATCTTCACAGATTGTACAAGCCTTTCTCTGTCCAACACTATCTGAATCACTGGATTCTGAAATCTTTTCCCTGTCCCAGGGAAAAGCCTGGGCTGAGTTTGGATGGAAGCTTACTCACTTCAATCAGTGTCGACTAGGAGAAATGTTAAGGCAATGCCAGGCTAAATTTTAGTAGCTTTGACTAGGCCTATATTTTTGCATTGACATGCATCTACTCTAGTGTGTTAAACTAACTGGGTAAGCCATAATACGTAGTCCATGGTTTATTGAATAAGCCTGCTTGGGTTCACCTAATAAATCAATCCATAAATCCATCGGTTTAAAACCACAATAGCTGGCTCTGTCCTGCATTTTGCCAAAGCCATATTAGGCCTGGTGCAATTTTGGAACCCAATCACTCTAACATTTTCTCAGGCCTGTAAACATAGACACAAACTACCCAACATGTAGTTCACACTTCTCATTCCAACTACTTTCAATTCAGTAATTCCAATTACTGACAAAAGAAGGTCTACAGTAGATTCAGCATAACCCTATTGCCAACATTTCTGCTTTCTCTGGCACAAATCCGATGGTTGGAGCAATGGAGCTGCAAGGTGGGATCCCACTCAAAGCTGTGGCTGTGGAGAAACAAGATGGGACAAAGCTGTCAGTTTCACATTCTCCCATCTTGGAGGAGAAGGGAGCGGGAAGGGAAGGATAGGAAAGGAAGAGAAAAGAAAGACTAATAGTGGCTTGGGAAGGAAGGAAGGAAGGAAGGAAGGAAGGAAGCCCCTTCGTCCTCTTTAGGAAGACATCTGAAACATTTAGCATTCCTAGAAGAAGGGATGAAAATGGATTTACAAAGCTGAGGAAAAGACAATGGACAACTTACCCTCCCCCACCTAATGACAAGTAATTTTGGGGTTTGTAGGCCAAAACACTGAGAAGAAATTCAGTGAGAAAAATGGAACTACACACTGAAGAAATATTTAATCACTGAACATATCAGTGAGGATTTTCCTATCAGACAGTTTCATTGATGGTCTCTTTCCCCAAAGCCTTATCCCTGGGATCGGATGGGGGTGTAACATCTTCTAGCTTTCTTCACATTTGCTCTTTCATAATCCCTGTATATAAGAATGACACATTACAGTGAACTTCAATACAACCACGACTGTTATTTTCATTTGTAATTCAAGTATCTTGCAACTACTGCGCTGCAACCCAATTTAGAAAATTCTGTAATAAAATAAAAGGGGAAACAATCAGTTGAAATATTCATAGCACAATAAATAAAAATGTCTGCCTTGCAATAAGGCTCTTCCAATAAGCTATAAAGGGCTTCCATGTATTATTTCATTAAGTTTAAGAGATAATTGAATTTTCTTTCTTTCTTTTCTTTGAATAATGCACTGTATTTATTCCGGCAACCAAATCTTATACAGTGGGCTATCTGATGGAGGGAACTCCTATTTCTTTGCTCCAGTTATATTTATGCAAATCAAACATAGTCCTCATCATTGTACTTTTGAGGAAAACTACACCTTTAATTACTCATATAAAGCTGTCCCAGGGTAAGATTAATGAGATTAATAACATCTCATTTATGGAAATCCACTATGGCTTAATGTTATCACCAGGCTGTTAAAAGTGAATAAAGATGACATCTGGTGCTTATTCTCCCACCAGTATAAAAAGCCAGAAATAAAGCATTTTATTTCTAATATTCACTGTAAGCTAATAATCTCCCAAAGAAGGATCTTAAATACTGTAGCTACTGCACACAAATCTGATAGTTTGCAGTTTCTCAACCTTGGAAAATTTAAGATGTGTGCACTTCAACTCCCAGAATTCCCCAGTCAGCCATATTGCTGGTTGGTGTGATAGAACAGGGGTCCCCAACTCCCAGGCTGCAGTCCACTACAAGGCCGTGGTCTATTTAGAATTGGGTCACGTGAGTGGCTGGCTGGAGCATGCAGCTCAGCTTGTCCTTCACAGAAGGGCTGCATGTGCACCGGCCCACCACTTGTGCAGCCAAGTTTCCCTTTCCCCTCCCCAGCCAGGCCACCAAGCCGCAATGATAGAATGTACAGGTAGTCCTCGATGCACAACTGCAACTGAGCCCAAAATTTCTGTTGCTAAGCAAGACCCCATTGTATAACTTTACTTGCCACAGTTGTTAAGTGAATCACTGCAGTTGTTAAATTAGTAACACGGTGGATCTGGATTCCCCATTGACTTTGCTTTTTAGGAGGTCACCAAAGTGATCCCATGGCCTTGGGACAGTGCAACCATCATAAATATGAGTCAGTTGCCAAGCATCCAATTTTTGATCATGTGACCTTGGGGGTGCTGCAATGGTCATAAATGTGAAAATTGTCAAAAGTCACTTTTTTCAGTGCTTACCTTCAAATGGCACTAAATAACCCATTGTAACTTAAGGCTACCTGTAGTCTGGTTTCTCAGGAGGGAGGGAGTGCATTCCAGACAAGCAAATGACAAAAAAGTTTAGACAGTTTGTGTGGGAGAAAGAGAAGGAAGAAGACTTGTCCCTAATAGTTCTCAGTTTTTGGTGTAGGATAGTTTGCTTTAGTTTGGCAAGATTTCTTTCTATAGGTGAAGAACAATACAGGGAATTGTTTAAAGAGTTTAAGAGTGCTTGGTTCCCCCAAACAAGATAAGGAAATTGTTTATCAGGACCTTGGATAGATTGCAATCCATTAATTGGCCTAAACCTGCTTGAAGAGTAAATTTGTCCAAGGCCACAAATTTGGGTCTTAAAAGGTGCTTCTCAGCCCATAGAAAATGGTGGTGCAACTGAAAATATATCACCAGTTCTTAGAGCATCCATGTCTTTTAAAACATCACATGCCTGCTACTGAGAGGAATTGCAACAATCCCAAGAAAAGATATAAAACATATTTTGAAAAATATTTGCCAAATTATTTTTGACATGCAGCACAAATATATTGAATGTTTTACTTGTCTCCCAAACCATACTTAAATCGGTACCTTTGTCCAAATTATTTATTTAAAAAATTCTTTTCATTTCTTTTTACACTCCTCTACTATTCTTTCTGTACGAACATTTCATTTAGCATCCATATAAAAAACTGGATTTCCTTTTAGAAACAAAACTCCATAGGATTATGATTGGAAAAAAATTCTTTGTCAGGTGATGCTCCATTCAAAATTCAAGAAAGAAAACTTAGACTCTTTAGATTAGAGCAAAGATGTCTTTTACTGAAAATGAAGTGGTAACATCAGTAGAATTCTGAATCTGAGAAATAAGGCACGCAAATCAGATATACAAAGTGATGGAATTGTTCCCACCCCCCATAGTTCAAAAGATCCTTCCAATTAAAAGTTCTGAATGTGATCATGTGGACATCTTCAGGTGGTGATGAGGCCTCTGTCTGTTGACCTTGGCATATTTTGATAAAGGTTTGCAGCTGCGCAGAGAAAAAGAAAGCCAAGCGAGAAATAGAAACCTAAGAGCAGGAATGTATACTCCCCGCCACTCCTCATTTACACAACACAAGAATGTAACACCTCCAGCTCTCTTCCCAGACATATCCCCCCTCCCCCCCGTTACTTATGGCAGCCAAAAGATGCAAAGCAGTAGTAGAAGATCTTGAAGGCTGACATTCGGCCCTCCTAGAAAAAAGACGTTAGTCCTACAAGAGAGAACAACATAAAAGATACTGATTAATAATCAAATACATTTCTAGGGTTTATCAGGATACTTCGTATGAAAGTCTTTGATCAGCTTAGGGGCTCTAACATCCTTCTCATTGACCCACTCAGCTTGGGAAGATGGGAAATGTTTCCAAGCTACGAGGTATTGGAGGCAACCCCTCCATTTTCGAGAGTCCAAAATTTCTTTAACTTCAAAATGTTGTTCCCCTTCAATCAGCAATGGTATAGGAGGATCAGTCTGGGATGGTCTCAGACCAGAAGTGTGTTCAGGCTTCAACAAGCTAACATGGAAAACCGGATGAATTCGTCGAAGAGTTTTTGGTAGTTTCAATTGGATTGTCACAGGATTTACGATCTGTTCAATCGTGAAAGGACCCACATATTTAGGACCAAGTTTCTTCGACTTTTGAGTAGTTTGTAGGTATTTGGTGGACAGGACAACCTTGTCACCCACTTGATAGGTCTTCTGTGGAGTTCTCTTTTTATCTGCAAACTTCTTATGAGATTGATGTGTGTCATCTAATGCTTTACGAGCGACTGGCCAGTTAAGTTGGAGTTGAGATATCCATTTGTCTAGTGACTGGATGTTAGGCTTTTCATGAGGAAGCTCAGGTATGGATACAAAGTCTTGTCCTAATGGCACTTTAAAGGGGGTGAATCCAGTACTACTATGAACAGAATTGTTATGCCACCTCGGCAAATGGCAATAAGTCAGCCCAATTATCCTGTTGATAATTTATGTAACACCTGAGGTATTGTTCTAGTACTGCGTTAGTTCTCTCACAGGCCCCATTGGTTTGGGGATGGTGGGTGGAGCTTAAGCCCTGGGCGGAGCCTATTAACTTCAGGAACTCCCTCCAAAAGTTCGAGATGAATTGAACCCCTCGGTCAGAAACTATACGCTCAGGAACACCATGCAGTTTATAGATATGTATGATGAAGAGTTTAGCCAAGGATTTCGCTGAGGGAATCTTGGAGTAAGGTATGAAATGTGCCTGCTTGGAGAACAAATCGGTTACCACCCAGATAACCATGTTTCCGGTGCTCTCGGGTAACTCTACTATAAAGTCCATAGAGATTTCCTTCCGTGGAGCCGTTGGCCTAGCCACATTTGTAACAGTCCTGCTGGCTTACCAGGAGGCCTTTTGGTGAGGCACAAACTGAGCAGCTAGCCACATAAGTTTCAATGTCCTTCTTCAACATTGGCCAGCAGAATTGTCACTTAA